>NC_140176.1:2713878-3313878 GCF_963971535.1 Notolepis coatsorum | reverse complement strand
ATACACAGGTCACAACATGTTTACAGGAACGTTTGAGTTGTATTTGGAGTGTATTTCGTGACTGTAGGGGACTGTAGGGAACTTCAGGGTAAAGGACTGCCCCACTTCCAGTGATGAAGCTAAGCTACGCTAACGGTGCGGGCGTTTCCTAAGCCTACTGCAGGGTATGTATCTTCTTGTCTAACTCCAGGGAAGATGGCAAATAAGCTAATTTCCCAAAATGTTGGCGTTTTCCTTTAAGATACATACCTTTTTCTTCTCTGTGCATGCAGTAGGAGTAGGAAGACGTGCACCATTAACCTAGATTAGCGTCAGTCACTGGAAGTAGGTTCCTCCATTAGCCTAGTTCCCAGCGTCTTCCTACTCCTACTGCATGCACAGAGAAGAAAAAGGTATGTATCTTCTTGTCTAACTCCAGGGTAGATGGCAAATAAGCTAATTTCCCAAAATGTTGGAGTTTTCCTTTAAGGCTTTTTTTTAAATCTCCCCTGAGAAGTACACAACTTCAACCGGTCACTAAGGCTATTCCATAATTTAACTCCCAAAATGCAAACACATATAGCTTTTACATTAGTTCTGACCTTTTTACATGTTTTAAGAATACATAACCCTCTTAAATTATACTTTCCTTCTATTGGTTGAAAGAGACATTGGGCCTCATTCAACAATACTCTTATTATTTTTCTTATATTCTTGCTTACCTGTCTGTTAAGAGAACAATAAGAAAAGCCACTGCCACATTCATCAAGCCATTCTTAACGTCGAAATCTGTGCTTACCCAGGAGATTTGCATGATGAATCCCACTCATTCTTAAACTCAAAAGCGCGTTTGCGCTAAATTCATTTGCATACAGACACACCCACCATCTCCTTATAAGGCGAATGAGGCGTGTGTAAAACAGTCGTGGTTCGGCATCTGATCCCCGTCTGATATATTCAACAGGAAGCGATTTGCGACTGATCTCAAAACGACACACACACACGTCTCACGACTTGCGACTTAGTGCATGTGTGTGTGTGTTCCTGTGGGTCGCTCATTGCATGTGTGTGTGTGTTAATCTGATGACAAATAAAGACCTATACTTGTACTTATAAAGTTATTATTATTATACGTACTGTATAGTGCGAAATAAATCGTTCCAGCAAAATAGGCTTTGTCAATACTGAACGACTGGCTGCGCGATTGTCAAGAACCAATCGCGCAGTATACTGATATATATAAGCCGCTGATCATATGCTCTCTCCTTTCGGAGAGAAATGACAGGTGACAGATCCGGTATTTCCGAACCTATAGGTTCGGAAATACCGGATCTGTCACCTGTCATCTCTCTCTGAAATGTCCGTGGCTAAAACTCAGAGTCTGCTCAGAACTTTAGGTGTGGAGCAGAGCAGAGCAGAGAAGAGAAGAGAAGAGAGGAGAGGAGAGGAGAGGAGAGGTTGTTAAACGCGTTCTGGGTTTATAAAGTCGTATTTGGGGGTACTGTATTTGGGGGCAATTGACCAATGGTTTGCTTTCAACCCATGAACTCCTTCCTCTCTCACCATTTTATATATTTCTATTTTATCTACTAAAACTGCATTGTATTATATTGTTTGTTTTGTAAAGTGTCTTTGAGAATAAGGAAAAGCGCTATATAAATCTTATGTATTATTATTATGAATGGTAGGCTTTTTTAAATGTTTCTCATCTGGGTAAGAGTTTCTTATCTGGGTAAGAGTGCTCTCGACCACTCTTAGAATTTGGTCTTGCATGAGAGAAAAGCAACAATAAGAAAATATTGCTGAATTCCAGGTAAGAACAAAATAAGAGGGAATGCTAGTTAAAGGGGAACTATTTTACTATTTCTTTCACTATTTGGGCACTTTTACACAATTCCCGTGAGTTTATGGAACACCTCTGTAATTATATTTTTTTTTTAATTCATTGTTTTGTATTTCTAATCAAGTCCTCAAAAACAGCATTTTTCTAACTGAAGATCTTAAGCTGTTTTGAGGCTGGGCTCCTAAACCACTGTGTGGCCTGGTGGCATCTGGGACATTAACATGCAGCTGAGTCTCTCTGACATCACAGATCATCACATTTTCAGATGACTCAGTTCAGTGAGGGTGAATATTGTGAGAGGAGAATTGGAAGAATGTGCCAATATGAGAATTAGAGACATAGATCATATTAATATAAGTTCACATAGCTAGGAAACAATGCTAAACACTCAAAAAGGCCATTTATAAGATAGTTCCCCTTTAAGAACAAAATCTGTTCTTATATCGCTTCATGAATGAGGCCCATTGAATACAAACTAGTAGGCTTTACTCTTAGCATGAAAAATGATTTCCAAGGTTTTTATGTAAACCATATCTACTCATTTGAATGTGCAAGACTTTATGAATAATGGATTTGTAGGGCGGCTACGTGGCGTAGTGGGCAAGGCGCTCGCCACGAAATGCTGGAAACGCTGGGCTCGTCAGTTCGAGCCCAGCGCTCCACATTTGCTTTCAGTTTAGCTGGTCGTCCGTACTAATACACATTGGCCGTATTAGGGGGTGGGAAACTGATGGGTGGGGATCGGGCGTTGTGGACAGCGAATCCTACAGGTCGGTTGGTGCGCCTGCGCAGTAGAATCAGGAAGTGTCGGGGGCAGCGTGAGCCTCCCACGCGTTACTCCTCGCCACTGAGAGATCGAGCTGCGCAGGTGAAAAGATGCGACTGCTGTTACCTCAAGTACCGGAGGGGTCTCGTGCTATGTATGACTTAGTCCACATTGCAGCCGGCTTGTGGGAGGCAAGAAACAGCGTCCGTGACAGGGGAGGGTTGAATTGGATGATACGAAAATTGGGATGGGAGAAAATATAGAAAATGGGAGAAAAAGTGGATAAAAAAAATGAATAATGGATTTGTCAATTCAAGGTAACTAGCTTTGTTTATTATTCTAATAGCTCTTTTCTGTAGTTTAGTAATAGGATCTATATTTGTTTTATAAACATTCCCCCAGACCTCAACACAATATGACATGTATGACACAACAAGTGAAAAATACAATATATGCAAACATTTCTGATTTAACAGCTCCCTTGTTTTGTACAGAATGCCAACAGATTTGGCTCATTTACCTTTGATATATTGTATATGTGGCTTCCAACACATATACATCAGCTCTTAAACCTCTGGATTCTGCATATCACTCAGCTCTTAGGTTTATTAATGGTGACCGATATGATACTCACCATTGTGTCCTGTGTATGATAGGGTGGGTTGACCTTCTCTTGCAGAAAGGCGCAAAAAACTGGTATTCATTTATGTTTTTTATAAATTATTTTAGAACATTCTTTTTTTTAATTATTACTATTTTTTTAGTTTCATTTTCTGCTAATATTGCTTTTATTATGTACTGTTTACATTTGTACAATCGTTCGTTTCTGTAAATGAGGGAAACTTCAGAAGCTTAAGATTTTTAAATAAAGGTTTAAATGAAATATCTGCAACCCTGTTAATTGTGCTGTTGCCTGTCTTGGCTAGGGCGCTCTTGTATAAAAGATATCTCAATGTGAATTATTTTTTAAATAAAGGTTAAATAATTAAATAAATATATTAAGGATGGGCCGATGGGTATAGATATTTTATAAAGTATGTACATTTACATTTGTACAGATTTATAAAATAATGAAAATGAAAAATTATCAAAAGCATGTTTTGTACAGCCTATTTTTTTTATCAGGATTTAGCATAGTTGTTTACATTGCTGTATATATATCCAGAATTTCTCTTTTCATTGAAGCATCATGGGACATATCTTTACTTATGTTTTAATGGGACATGGGTCCATTTAGTAGTAATGGGGAATTGGAAATGGCTGGAAATTGAAATGGCTGGAAATGATTGATGGGCCATTTATTTTGGTGATATAATGCAAATCTTATATAATAATTGTTTTGCATTTCATGTGAGGTTTAAAATAAAGTTAGATTTATTGGAATATAGAGATCTTCTTCAGATTAATCACAGTATTATGTCACCTTGAAAATGATGGTAATGAGAATCATGGAAAAACATGCATAAAACAATTGGGGATATAGTTTGAACGATCGCCTCATCTTTGCATGATTTATTTCAAGCATCTGTATGAACACTGAAGATGGATTTACCCTTTAGAGCCTTACCTGGTGTTTTAATGCAGTCCACCAAGTAGACAGATAGTTCCTTTAGTACCAACAGAGAGGGGTGACTGCAAGACGCCATCTCCTCCACTGTACTGGATATCAGTGGGGCGGGCTGTGGCCTAAAAATACCAGATAAAAAACAGTAACAATAAGAGTCTTGCAAAGTACAATGTTCACTCTCCCCAGAGTAATTGTAGCTTGACAGGTTTGGCTGAGTGTTTTTTTTTTTTATGTTAGACGAATAGACACGTCTTGTCACTGGTACTTGATGATGAGAGTGTCACCTTAAAGGGATAGTTCAATAGTTTTGGACATCAAGTGGTATGAAATACTATAGTAGTATAGTTGATGCAGTGCCCTCAGTTTACACACAGAGTCTTGTGGTCAGAGTTCTGACCTGGCAGAAGTTTTAATCACCCACAGCGGAAAACAACGTGCCTCATTTTCTATGCTTCAAGACCCAGCATTTAGCGACTACCTCACACTAAGACTAGTTCAACACACCATGTCACTCTGAAGCATTTAGTGACTACGTCACACTGAGACTAGTTCAACACATCATGTCACTCTGAAGCATAGGAAATGTTTTCTGCTGTGGATGATTAAAACGTTTGCCTGCAGGTTATTGTGTGGAATAACACTTTTTTGTCTCATGACCCCGTTTGCTGCCTGTCGGAAGCTTCCCGGTTCACTCAGAACAAGGCCAGAACTCGGACCACGGTACTCTGTGAGTTAAGCTAATGGCATCGCCTCAACTATACTACTGGCAAGTATTTCATACCACTTAAGAGTCCAACAATCCAAACTATCCCTTTAACTCACAAGTCAGACAAGTGTTTGGCCATGCCAAGTTTCCCAACATGCTGGGGTACAAGATGGGCCAAACAGGGTATAATGCTGCATGGAGTTTAATCAAATCACATGCTCTCCTGGTGTCAGATTTTAGCATTGGGGAAATCCCCCCCAATCCTGTTACCCTGTTTTAGCCTGGCATGGCCCAATACCCGTATCAATACATCCCTGGAAGACAATCGTTCACTAGGTCAAACTTTGAATTTGTTCATGACATATTCACTTATGCTCAAACAATGTATTGAAGAGTATACACTTTGTTTGGATTGTAATAAGGGGGGAGGGGTGCACAGATAACTGGTATGTCAGCTAACCACCTATTTGAAATCAACCAGGGATTCATAACGGTTCATTTAGAAATGATTTTAATACTGATATCAAATAGATGTCATATCACATTGTAACTGGTATTGGCAAACTCAATACCATAATAATGTAAAAACTAGTAATGTCATATTCCTGATGACTTGTCGTACAGAACTTGTAAGTCGCTTTGGATAAAAGCATCGGCTAAATGTAGGGCTGTCTTAAATACTTCAAAGCTTTGTTTGATGGGCACGGGATTCGGACGGAAAAATAAAATTTGAATATATAAAAAAAATATATATATATAATGCAAATCTTTTATTATTATTATAATTTTTTTTCCCACCTGCAAAATCTTGCGCCTGCAATGCAACAAACGTCACACGCCTCATTAACTCTGCCTCTCTTTGTTAACTACTACAAGCAATGCCGTTTCTTATTCAAGATGAGGTCGGACAAGGCACTGACAGACTTGTGTTCATTGTGCTGCTTTTATAAAGCCTTAAATGACGGTGTAAGGGCCAAAATGAATGGATTTAAGGTGCAATGGATTTATGTGACCATGGGGTGGCGCTTCCGTTATTTAAGCGCCAGGTACACTGGGTGGAGTTAGGAGTTTGACCTGAAAAGGGCAAACGTTTTTGAAATTACAAACATCACAAAACAAACTGGTCAGCCTACTACTTGACCTGAACCCCAGAACCCACCTCACCCCTGCCCACTTTGACAACCTAGGATGGCTTAGAGTAGACGACAGAGTACAGCAACTTGCAATGGGCCTGGTCTTCAAGATACACTATACGACCGGGGTGCCCATGTACATGTCAAAATACTTCCCAAAGGTCAGTGAATACCACAACCACTACACCAGAGGAAGCTCAACAAATCATGTTAAACCCAGATTCGGCTCAAACAAGGGACTAAACACGTTTCGCAATTATGCCACAACAATGTGGAACGCCCTACCCAAAGCTGTAAAGGAATGTGAATCCCTGCCCACATTCAAAACCGCTCTTAAAGAGCACCTACGGGAGGCTGCAATTCGAAACTGGCCACCGTAAATGCCCAAAACCCCCACCACCTCCTAATAGACAGTCTCCTCCCCACCGCATGTATATATTCCCTCCCCGCCGTATGTATATTTCCCTCCCACCCACCCCCTCCTAATGTACAGTCCCCTCCCCATCATATGTATATACTCTGTCAGGATCTAGGGGTAACAGTACTGTATATTTGAATACCGCTTATGTCACAAATGTATCAGTACTAAATACCTATATGTCACTATGCCATAAATGTCATGTATGTTGTGTATGTCATAAATGTCTATATGAAATGAAAATGGGGGACCCTGATGGAAACAAGACAAACGTCTTTCTCAGGTCTGCATCCCCTTAACAATTGTATGGATTGAGCCGTACTGTATTGTACCCATTCTGCAATCTGTTAAATAAAGTTCTCATTCATTCATTCATTCACCACACCACGCAGGTTAACGCAGGTCACATGTCGCTGTTTTGAACACGCTGCAGGGCGAAATGTTTGTAGGTAATTAGTTATTGTATTCATTATTATTTAATCAGTTTAAGGAACAAAAGCCAATATATCCTGTTTGCACGGTGAAGCAAATAAATATCATTTTCCAAGAAGACCTGCCTGCATTGCATCATTGGGACATTGGGACGGTTTGGTATCAGACCAAACTAAATAGAACGGCGCGTCAGCCAGGTCCATCTACGGGATCAAATTGCTCAGTAGCTCCGTATAAGACGGGAGCTCCTTTAATATAAGTCAAAAACCTACGCACCAGTTGGACTCTCGTTTTGAGACTGGGGAAGATTCGCTGCGTTTGGGACGTCGGAGAATCGCCACCGGAGGAAGACGAGGAGCTGCTGTTGTCGTTTGTGGAGGAAAAGGATTCCACTGTGTTTGCTGCTGCGTCGGGGAGCCGCCTGCAGCCGTTCAAGGTCGAGGAACTACGGCGGTGCTGACCCGAAGTTTGGCTGAGGATCAATATTGGACCGCGAGCCACAGCATGGTGCCCAACTCACGGAGGTATGTAACTGTTTATAGCGTTAAATGCATGGCCATGTAAATTGTGCGCGCACATAACTTGGGGTTGAGCGTAAATCCATGGTTGCTGAAGTGGAATGAATTGACTTTTACTTTTACACACAGACTTTCTTTGTATTGACTTTGTTGCGCGACTCGCCAGCCATCTCGTTTAATTAACTGACTGACTATTTATTTACCGGCGTCAAACGTTTCCATGGAGACCGCAGTGCGCGCCGCTGCTAGCGGTGACGTCACTGGGAAATGTGTTGTCAAAATGACTGCAAAGGCTATTGCAGAAAAATGTGGCAAATTGGAAGCCAGCAGAAAACGTCAATTTAACATGGCAGCCAACATAAGAGATGCAATACATGGTTTCATGTTAAATAATGAAATGGCAAAAGTAGAAAATGCTCTTACAGATTTGAGTCAGAGGTGTGTTATGAGGCGAAACGCATGCATGGCAATCTGTTGGGTTATATGTTACACGATGAAAAGGAAAAACAAGAAATCTGGTTTAAAGCAAAAATGTTGTCAAACAATGAGTGTATTTCAAATGCAAAACTGTGGGTTTCAAACAATGAAGGTATAATGAATGTACATGATGAAATTGATGGTAAATTTGCATTTAAGTGATGATGGTATTGCTCCAAATGACAGTGTGTCAAACATTGCAAGTAAATATTCAAAAGCCAGTAGTAGATCGAGTAGATCATCTGCCAGGATTTTAGCTGAAGCCGATAGAGCTGCACTTGTCGCTCGTGCTGAATCTCTAAAAGAAAAACATGCTTTGGAGGAGCAGGAACTACAGTTGAAGAGAAAAAAGGAACAACTGGAGGTGGACACTGAATTGGCTGCAACCACTGCAAGGTTGGCCGTGTTGCACTCCTCTGAAAGTAAACGTTCATCTCGTGCACCTTCAAATGCAATGAATTCCTATTTTGAAAAGGAACACCACAAGGTCTTAAATCCTAATACAAGAGAATATCAACCTGCTTATCTTGTCTTGCACAGTCTCTGGAGCGTAACAGTAAGAAGCATTTTGTATAAAAGTATTCTGTACTTCTGTATGACAACTATTAAAGAAACTTGAAAGAAACTTGAAACTTGGGACATTAATGCAACAAAGTAAATTGACACAATTGTCAATACCACCAAACAAGCCTGTGGATGTGAGACCAAAGGAACGTGGCCAATGGCATAGCACTGTTACTAACCGCCAATATAAGCACAACCACAAGGAACAGGAAAGCAGAATGGGAACAACTAATCATGTTCAAATAAATTCAAACCAACATGCAAACATGCTTACCATCATGGAGAGGCTAAATGAAATAACTGCTGCTCTGGTGCAGCAACAGCATTCCAGGGCCCTCATTCATCAACGTGTTCTACGCACAGATCTGTGCTTACCCTGTGCGTACGATCATTTCTAAGCAAAGAGTGGGATTCATCAATTTCGATTTGAACTTGACTCCGTGCTTACATCTACGCACAGGTCAGACCAGGCGTACCTGGCACCCAGTGGTAGAATATATTATTACAACAAGGAAATGAGCTTCTGTGCATAATAACACTGGCATGTTCTGTACGAACCGTAGTTCATTATAGTTCATTGTAAAATAGCAACAGTAGTGTAATTATGGTCAAAACCCTATAAATAGCATTTGGAATAATAGATCTTTCTCTCAGAATGAATGCAGCATGGTTTATATAGCGTTATCGGAATATACGGGGTGTAGGCTACTGACTGACTGCGCTCCGCGTAGCTTGATTGATTGATTGATTGAAAAGTTTATTAACAGATTGCAGAATGGGTACAGTACAGTACAGCTCAGTACATACAATTGTTAATTGGGGATGCAGACCAACTTTCGTCTTGTTTACATCAGGGTCCCCCATTTTCAATCCATCATAAATCATAAAGCTCAACTCGTTATTATTTTGCGCACAGACCGCCGAAACACGGGAACGTTTTGATTATATTTAAAAGGCTTTACGTTAAACGAAACAAGTGGAATTTCGGAGCTGTAAGCAGAATAAGTCATATGAATATAGTGTTCTTCCCCCTTTTTACTGTATAAGAAAGAATAGAAAACGCATTGCAATGACACCATGCAGATAGTGGACAGACTATATGATGGGATTCAAGTTCGCGTTTTTGTTGCTCATAGGCATGCTGTCAAGAGTATGATATCTTAATCAAACATTCTAGAACATTTGTCGTCACAGTCACAGATCATGTCCTAATAGAACATAGGCTATGGCATGGATCGTGATATTGTGTGGACTGTTATTATTACTGTACACCGGTACCACCCATTGTGACAACAGCCTTGTGAGTCCCGCACACAAACATGATGGAATTCAAGTTCATGTATTGAAAGGCAGCTAGGCTACATCATACATGCAGTGAGATTCATTGTTCTTGTATATGCTCTCGTATTATATTGTTTATATAGGCTACCCAATACTGACATCAAAATAGATTGTAGTATGCCTCTAGAAATCATATGCAGCAGGTAGAAAATTGACGGGAGATCCATCGCGATTTGGAATCAAATTGAGGAGAACTTTAATCCCTGGGTATTAATCAAACAACACGGGAAAAGGCAGTCATATTCCAGCGCGGTCTTTATTAGCCGACAACAAAATAGATGCCTCTAAAAATCATATAGCCAATCGAACACAACTAATAAGGCATTCATATTACAGCACGGTTATAATGACACACAACCAACGCCAAACAGTGGTCAACGAACGGTCTTTATTAGTATTTTGAGCTGTCCAGGCAGAATTGCAGCAATGGTCTTAGGGAGCCGTTGATATCTGACATCACCGTTTACAAATCCGCCTTTTATTTATCCCATAATACGCGATAGTGTCTTCTTGGTTCGACAGCAGTGAATTCTCCGTGGAGTTTCTCAGGGTTCCGCTCGGGTCAGTCCATTATTTCACATCCCATGGGGGGTGTTTCCTCACTTTCATGACCATATATGGATAATCATGCACGAGCATTGACGGTAGAACAAAGTGGTATTCATCAACACGGAGGAGCATAGAGCCTGCGTACGCAGTGTGTGATGAATCCCGACTTCCCTGTGCGTACACTAGTTCTACATTCCGTGCTTACGTGTGGAAATAGAATAGTTCTACGCACACAATTGATGAATGAGGGCCCAGGTCTCTGCCACCACGAAATATCCCAACCTTTGAAGGTGACCCTCTCCAATAAAGGCATTTATCAAAGCATTTGAACAAGGAGTGGAGGAAAAGGCAACAGAAGCTGACGCTTTGTATTATTTGGAGCAGTTCACAAGAGGACAGCCCACAAGAATTGGTGCGTAGCTGCCAGCATATGGCTCCTGAGCGTGGTTACGCAGTGGCAAAGGGTCTTCTTATGGAACATTTTGGAAACCAGTATAAAATAGGAAATGCTTACATGCAAAAGGCCTTGGCATGGCAAACAATAAAATCAGAGGATGTCGAGGCACTTCAAGCCTACTCAAGGGTGTAGCTCCAGATTCTGGGCCCCCTGAAAGAATGTATTTGTAGGCCCCCAGTGTGTGCCATTTTTTTATTGATGAAAACGCATAATATGGTTTTTACCTATACATTCGGATCAGCAGTTCAGCACCTGCACTGTTGGTGGGTGAGCCTAGTAAAGGATGTCGCATTGCGTTCATCTTCAATGAATGGACCAATGCAATAGTCTACCAAAGCCCCCCCCTCTCTCTCTATATATCTCACACACACACACACACACACACGCACACACACACACTTCAGAAACAAACAGTATCAATGAGAGCATCAATAATACACCTGAGTGATGTCTAGTAAAAAAAAAATTTTTTTTTTTTTTTTTTTTGGGGCCCCCCCCACTGCTGGGCCCTTGGAATCATCCTAAGCTACCCCCCCCCCCAGCTACGCCCCTGAGCCTACTCCTTATTCTTGCGTGGCTGCTGCAATGCAATGGAGGAGCTTCAGTACATGCAGGAGTTGGACATGCCTGTCAACATGAGGGCCATAATATCAAAATTGCCATTCAAGATGAGGGAGCAATGGAGGAGTACGGCTCATAGCATCATGGAACATACCCAGGAAAGAGCTCACTTCGAGGATATGATCAAGTTTGTGGAGCGACGCGTCAGTATTCTTTCTGACCCTCTGTTTGGTGCCATACAGGATCCAAATTCTGGTGTGGTTGGCACAAAATCTCTCACCAGGTTTAAATCATATCCACCCAACAGAGTGAAAGGAAATATTGTCGCCACCACAGTAACAACCATGGACATATCTGAGAGAGCCAAGGAGCTGACATCACCAACATCAAGTACAATGAATGCTAGGAGAGCTGGATGCCTTTTCTGTGCTCGCAGTCACTCATTGGAGGAGTGCAAACAACTTCAGGAGAAGAGGCACAAGGAGAAAATATACTTTCTGAGGGAAAAGGGAGTTTGCTTTGCATGCTTATGTGTTGGTCACATGAGCAGAGATTGCGAAAGGCGCTTGATATGCAAAGTTTGTGGTCAAACTCACCCCACCCTGCTTCACATCAAAAGGCAACCATATTCTCCAGAACAGTTAAAAGAACCATCCAATAATCAACCAACTTCACTGCAAACATGTGGACATACAGGGGCCGGTAAGGACCGGTGTGTATTAGCCATTCTCCCTGTAAATGTGAAAGCA
Organism: Notolepis coatsorum; assembly: GCF_963971535.1. Lineage (NCBI taxonomy): Eukaryota > Metazoa > Chordata > Actinopteri > Aulopiformes > Paralepididae > Notolepis > Notolepis coatsorum. Next base: position 3,301,818 of record NC_140176.1, on the reverse strand, counting down.
GCAAACGGAAACATTATACAAACCTACGCCTTCTTAGACCCTGGTAGCTCAGCCACATTCTGCTCCGAACATCTAATGCAGAGGCTGAATATCATTATCACAGGCAGAAGAACCACCTTCCTGTTGAGCACCATGGGGCAAGAGACAGTTGTTCCAGCTTACTCCTTGACTGGGTTGGAGGTAGCCGATTTGGACAGCAATGACTTTCATGTTCTTCCTTGTGACAATAACAACCTGGCGCTCAATATAAAGAAAACAAGAGAGATCATAGTGGATTTTAGAAGATCAAGGCCTGACCACTCCCCTCTGCTCATCAACAACAAGCAGAGGTAGTGGAGAGGGTCACTGAGTTCAAGTTCCTGGGTCTCAGTGTGAGTGAGACCCTGTCCTGGAGCACCAACACCGCCTCAGTGATCGGGAAAGCCCAGCAACGCCTATACTATCTAAGGAAGCTGAAGCAGGCTGGCCTGCCACGAAATCTCCTTGTCAACTTTTACCATTGTGCGGTTGAGAGTGTGCTGACCTACGGTGTGTCTGTGTGGTTCTCCAGCTGCACAAAGGCAGAGCAAGAGGCTCTACAGAGGGTGGTGAAGGCGGCAGGCAAGATCGTCGGGACTCCTCTACCAAACATCACTTCCGTCTTCACCTCCGCTGCCTCCACCGCTCCAAATATATCATCAAGGACCAGTCTCACCAAGCACATCACCTCTTTCAGCTCCTTCCCTCAGGGAGGAGATACCGGTCCATACATGCCAAGAGTACAAGATTCAAGAACAGCTTTTTCCCCCAAGCAGTCAGACTGTTAAATACTCATTGACTGTCCCCTCACGTGCACCATGCACTTACCATTGCACTTGATAATCTCTGATTACCACCCATTATGCACTTTATTATTTAAAATATTCTGTTATGTACAGTGTTATATGTGTTATGTGTTCATGTATGTATTATGTACTACGGTCTGTGGGAGCTCCCCTGAAATTTCGTTACTGTATACTGTGCAATGACAATTAAAAGTCTATTCTATTCTATTCCGGAAGTTCTCACACAGAAGAAAATGCCAGTCACGGCTGAGAACATGGTGACACCTGAAGAACTGTCTAAATGGCCATATTTGTCCAACGTACACATCCCACGCCTAAAAGCAAATGTCGACCTGTTGATTGGAACCAACGCTCCCAAGATATAATATAAATTATGCTATAAGGACAGTGCTGGGATGGGTCGTTAATGGTCCACTGAATGGAAACAGTGGTTTGTGGAGTCAGAGTTTCCCTCTGCTACGGTGAACAGGATCTCTGTGTGCAGACGGGAAGAAATGCTGGTCAATCAGGACAATCACGACTTCAAAGAAGTAGCTGTGAAGGAAGTGTCCTAAGACCTAAGCCATCTGAAAAAAATTGGAAAGTTCAGCAGTGCTTCAGGAGGAGAGGTACTGTTTGAAATTACCTTTTAACAACAAGGAGGTCTGTCTGCCCAACAATGTGGGAGTGACTAGGCTGGATACAGCGTTTGAAGATGGACTCTTGAGAGTTGTAGGAAGATTGAGCAGAGGATCAACGCCAGAGGAAGCTAAACCTCCACTCATTCTCTCCAAGGACCAGCATGTTTCAATGCTCATTCTCAAGCATGTACACCAGAATCGGCGACATGGTGGAAGGACTCACACAATGTCCAAAGTGAGGAAGAGATTTTGGATCACCAACGCCCATGCAGCTGTTAAGAAGATCATCGCTGAATGCAGCTTTTGCAAACACTACAATGACAGTGCAGTGGAGCAAAATATGGCGGATCTTCCAGAAGACAGAATCCTTCCTGACCTACCACCTTTTACCAACACAGGGGTAGATGAAGGAAGAGGAAACAGGAAAGGAGGAGGAACAGGAAGTCAAAGAACCAGAAAAGGAGGAGGAGCCAGAAGTACTAACTCGCTTCAGAGAGGAACCGGTGGCGTTCATGGGTGACATTCAAGCCATGTTCCACCAGGTGAAGGTCGCTGAGGAAGACAGTGATGTTCTGCGCTTTCTCTGGGACAAGAGGAAAAGGAGTTTGGCAGCTGGAGATATTGTAGTCATCATGGACTCTTCAGCTCCTCGTGGGTCCTGGCCACTTGGCAGGGTTCTGGAGGTCTTTCCAGACAATCAAGGTTTAATAGACGGTAGAGCCATATGAAATCAGTTTTATTTTTTTCCAAATTCCATTTTATTTTTTTCCAAATTCCGTTTTTTCCGTTTTAATATTTCAGAATTCTGTATTTTGCTTTGTACGCTCATTTTACCATCAGAAATAGTGTCTAATAAGTGGGAATGAATAAATGTCCACAATTTAATAAGATATAACAGTCAATTTAATAGGGCTGTCTTAAATACTTCGAAGCTTCGTTCGATGGGCATGGGATTCGAATATGAAAATAAAATTCGATTATTAAAAAAAATAAAAAAAAATATTATATATATTTTTGCTAAATCAACGCTGCCTCTCTTTGTTAAGTACAACAAGCAATGCTGTTTGTTGTTTAAGATGAGGTCGGACTCGGCACTGACAGATTTGTGTTCATTGTGCTGCTTTTTGCCTCAAATGACGGCTTACAATATTTCATGAAAGTAAAGTGTTTTGTTTGTCTAAGATTTAAAAAGGTTTAAACTTTACAGCACTGACAAAGTTGAACAAAGTGCTGTACAAGTCCCACAACATAAAAAAAAAAAAAAAAAAAATATATAGTCAATTCCATTTTTATTGCTCAATTCCGCGATTCCGTCCGCGATTCCGTGATCGCGGATTCCATATGGCTCTAATAGACGGCTTACAATATTTCATAAAAGCAAAGTGTTTCGTTTGTCTAAGATTTAAAAAGGTTTAAACTTTACAGCACTGACAATTCTCTAGTGTTTTTTAGTGTTCCGACCCATATAAAAACTACGGCTGTCAAAGTTAACGCGATATTAACGCGTTATCGCTAGGGATGCACGATATAGATTTTTTGACACCGATATCGATAACTTTATGCTCCTCAAGCCGATAACCGATACCGATAACCGATATTTATTGTATTATAATTTTTTTTTAATGTATATATATATTCTTTTTTGGATCAAATTTTTTATTTTTTTTTAGTATTTATAAGCTCCGACGTCATCGGTTAAAAAAACGAAAGGCTAAAATGATAAATATATAATCTAAGAATCCAATAATCTAAATCTAATATATAATATAAAAATGCTAAATGCATGAGTCTTTTGTCTTTAATGTTAGCTTGCAAACTCAAATACTGTCTTGGTAAGCCTCATAATGAATTGTTTGGAGAAAAAAGGAAAAACATCGTGATGTGTATCGTGTAACGCCGAAAGGTCAGAAAATATCGTGATATCATATTTAGGCCATATCGCCCAGCCCTATACCTAAGCCTACATGATACCTAAGCCGAGCGCATACAGTACAGATATCCTCATAAGTATCTATTATTTTGGATCAATTAGATACTCTTTGGGCTCGTTTGTATCTACTTATTCTGAAAGAGTTGAACTAATAATTTTCGCTAGCAAGATCTCATTCGATTATTCATTCCATTAAGCCTACTGCCAGCAGGCACATTTAAAGAAATATAATCTGATTGATTGGGGTAATGAGGGACTTAAAATTAGCCTATAGATATGCATTTAACTTGTCTGCGAGGCTATTGAGCCGTACTGTATTGTACCCATTCTGCAATCCGTTATACATTTTCAATCAATCAATCAATGCCGTTAGAAAATCAGGATTTCTGCGATCGACACCTGCTGTCTTTTCAGGTGAGGAGGCCGCGCGCAATTATCCTGAGTATCAGTCTGGTTCGAATTAAAGAGAGTGATTCAGCGTTCAAGGAACAGGGAAAGCCTGGATTCAAACATCGGGTTAATTTAATCTGGCTAATGGGACTTTTGATCGACTTAGTTGAACCAGGTACGGGGAATAGGGCCACTGCACATCAGGAGACCTAAACAGATCACATCTAAGTTGCACAGCATCTTCAATCTGTGGATCTATTCCCCCATGGATGTATTCCTGACTGTGTATGATCAGGGACAGTCTAGTAGTGTAATGTTAGCTGCTATGATGGCAATGTTGCAAAGGCTTATAGAGCGCAACCAGACCCTCACCTAGACCTGTCTGATCACATCTCGCTCCTCCTTTACCCCCTGTATAGGCAGAAAATTAAATCTGTCGGACCCACAACCAGGACTGTCAGAGTCTGGCCTGAGGGGGCTGTATCCCAGCTCCAGGACTGCTTCGAGGTGACTGAATGGGACACCTTCAAGGACAGAGGACCGCAGGTAGATCCCAGAGCGGCATTAGATAACTACACCACTACAGTTATGCATTATATTGTTTTCTGTATGGACATGGTGACCGTCACAAAAAGGGTTCGTTCATTCCCTAACCAGAAGCCGTGGCTGACCGCGGAGGTCCACTCCTCCGGGCCAGAGATGCAGCCTACAGGTCTGGGGACGCGGCTGCCTACAGCATTGCCAGGTCAGCTCTAAGGAGAGGCATCAAGGCTGCAAAACTTAAATACAAGGAACGGATCGAGACCCACTTCTCCAACTCCACCAACCCCCGCCGGGTGTGGGAGGGGATTAAAGCCATCACTGACTACAAGGGGACAACACATCACCCATAAATAGCTCTGTCACATTAACCGAGGAGTTGAACCATTTCTATGCCCGGTTCGACAGAGCAAACAGGGACCAAATAGTACAGCCCCTCCCCCCCAGCGGCACAGCCCCCGTCCTGAGCCACCATGAAGTCAGGTGTTGCCTCCGGAATACCAACCCAAGGAAGGCAGCAGGACCTGATGGAGTGGTGGGCCGCATACTGAAGGAGTGTGCGAACCAGTTGACGGAGGTCTTCACAGATATATTTAATCTTTCCCTGCTACTATCATATGTCCCAGCATGCTTCAAAACATCCACAATTATACCAGTACCCAAGCAGTCAGTTGTCACGTGCCTGAATGATTACAGACCCGTGGCACTCACCCCCCTCCCTGCTAAATGTCTAGAGAAACTAGTCAGGAAACACATCACATCCATCATTCCGGCCTCCTTTGACCAATACCAGTTTGCTTACAGGCAGAACAGATCAACTGAAGATGCTATAGCCATTGTGCTTCATACCGCCCTAGAACACCTAGAGAAGAAAAACACCTACGTAAGAATGCTCTTTGTCGACTACAGCTCTGCCTTCAACACCATACTCCCCCGTAAACTCATCAGTAAACTCCAAACCCTGGGTCTGTGTAATACACTGTGTAACTGGGTGCTGGACTTCCTCACAAACCGCACACAAGCCATCAGACTGGGCAACTACACCTCGTCCACCCGGTCTCTCAGCACCGGCGCCCCGCAGGGTTGCGTACTCAGCCCACTACTGTACACCCTGCTCACACATTTGACTGTTCCCCCTCCTACCCCTCCAATTACATCATCAAGTTCGCAGACGATACCACAGTTGTGGGTCTCATAACAAACAATGAGTCTGCCTAGTGCCTACAGGAGGGAGGTGGAGGACCTTATAGCCTGGTGTGATAATAACAACCTGGCGCTCAATATAAAGAAAACAAGAGAGATTATAGTGGATTTTAGGGTTAGGGTCTGGCTCTGCTCATCAACAACGAAGTAGTGGAGAGGGTCACTGAGTTCAAGTTCCTGGGTCTCAGTGTGAGTGAGACCCTGTCTTGGAGCACCAACACCGCCTCAGTGATCGGGAAAGCCCAGCAACGCCTATACTATCTAAGGAAGCTGAAGCAGACTGGCCTGCCACGAAATCTCCTTGTCAACTTTTACCATTGTGCGGTTGAGAGTGTGCTGACCTACGGTGTGTCTGTGTGGTTCTCTAGCTGCACAAAGGCAGAGCAAGAGGCTCTACAGAGGGTGGTGAAGGCGGCAGGCAGGATCGTCGGGACTGACCTCTACCAAACATCACCTCCGTCTTCACCTCCCGCTGCCTCCACCGCTCCAAATGTATCATCAAGGACCAGTCGCACCCAGCACATCACCTCTTTCAGCTCCTTCCCTCAGGGAGGAGATACCGGTCCATACATGCCAAGAGTACACGATTTAAGAACAGCTTTTTCCCCCCAAGCAGTTAGACTGTTAAACACTCATTGACTGTCCCCTCACGTGCACCATGCACTTACCACTGCACTTGATAATCTCTGATTACCACCCATTATGCACTTTATTATTTAAATATTCTGTTATGTACAGTGTTATGTGTTATGTATTCATATATGTATTATGTACTACAATTAAAAGTCTATTCTATTCTAGTGTTAATCAGTTAGGCAATCTACGTAAAATTGTCACATTACACACCGGCATTAATGTTCCACAAGTCTTATAAGAAATGGGCTCTGGAACCCAAGCCGGTCTAACAATAGCAATGGCTTTAACATTAGCCTAGGCAACCAACCAACACGTTACAATAAGGTTTCTGTTTATTGTAATGCCTTATTCATGACCATCTTACCTGGGTCCTGCAGGTAAGATGCAGCCTCCAGTAGGTGCTCTTTAGGAGCGGTTTTGAAGGTGGGTAGGGATTCACATTTTTTTACGGCTGTGGGTAGGGCGTTCCACATTGTAATTGCGAAACGTGTTTAGTCCCTTGTTTGAGCAGAATCTGGATTGAACATGATTTGTGGAACTCCCTCTGGTGTTGTGGTCGTGGTATTCACTGACCTTTGGGAAGTATTTTTACATGTGTACATGGTACCTTAGTGGTGTAGTGTATCTTGTAGACCAGGCCCATTGCAAGTTGCTGTACTCTGTCGTCTACTCTAAGCCATCCTAGGTTGTCAAAGTGGGCAGGGGTGAGGTGGGTTCTAGGAGTAAGGTCAAGCAGTAGTCTGACCAGTTTGTTTTGTGATGTTTGTAATCTTGTTTTTAGTGCCTTTGAGGTGCTTTGGTACCATGAGGTGCACATAGTCGTAGTACCCGTGAATGAGTGCTCCTGTTAAGTCTTCACCTATAGCCCAGATCTCTGTAGAATGACGAGCTAACAAAGTATTTATACAGGAGGAGAGTAGACTAAACTAAGTGGAACATTGACATACATAATATGAATTATAGATATGATGTACAGAGATAATGACTTAGAGATAGATATGATTGGGAATGACGTAGAGATATGAGTGAAGGTTGTGTGTGTGTTTGTATGTGTCAGAAAGGGAGATCATAGATATGAGAAGGCTGTATTTACAAGTTGCAAGAGGGGTGGGTAGTGTGTGTAGTAGTTCTATAGATATGTCTGGGACTGAAGGCTATGTGTATGCAATTATGCATGTGTGTGTGTGTGTGTGTGTGTGTGTGTGTGTGTGTGTGTGTGTGTATGTGGGATAGTAAGAGAGACAGGGAGAGATAGTGTTTGTGCATGTGTTTATGTGTGTGTGTTAGAAAGAGTAGTTGAGCCTTGTGTGATCTAATCTCCTCCATACTCACGTGTATAAAGTGATGCCAGCCTCCTCAGTCTCTCTGATCATGTTAGTACAGTAACTAGGCTGCACTAGTCTCACTGATCATGTTAGTACAGTAACTAGGCTGCACTAGTCTCTTTGATCATGTTAGTACAGTAACTAGGCTGCACTAGTCTCTCTGATCATGTTAGTACAGTAACTAGGCTGCACTAGTCTCTCTGATCATGTTAGTACAGTAACTAGGCTGCACTAGTCTCTTTGATCATGTTAGTACAGTAACTAGGCTGCACTAGTCTCTCTGATCATGTTAGTACAGTAACTAGGCTGCACTAGTCTCTCTGATCATGTTAGTACAGTAACTAGGCTGCACAGCCGACAAACATAGTTGCTGCCTAAACAATATCCAGGTAAGATGGCGGACGGTTATCCCATGATTTATGGCGTAATGTCGCATCTAATGTTTTATATATGGCAGCACCGCTGGTCTAACTGTTGGGTACATTATTTAAGGTTAGGCAATTGTGAAATACCGTAATCACAAACGGGAACATATACCTATTGATCAAAGAATAATGTCCAAAGGAGCTTCTGATTAAACAAACCTGCTTTGTGTTTCTTCATCTCACTTTCACAACACTCTGAAGTTTACGGCCAGTCTCGACTCCTCCTTAGTTCAAATCTGTCTCCAGCAGCTGCAGTTAGTCCGTTCTTTACATGATCACTGCATCTAGATCTGTTCAGAGAGTTAACGTTAGAGATTAGCAGCATTAGCTCGTTATAGCCACAGACAACGAGGTGAAGCCGATGGAGGGTGGTGCCCCTGGTGGCTAGGACGAGATACTGCATGGCATTTCCGTATTTCCTGTGGACGTCGGGGAGGGACGGACCAATCAGCTACGTACTGTATGCGTCGGGCCGCACCCCACGCCCCGCCTAACCTCGTTCCCAGCTTTATCGTATTTCCCCAAGGGGATCAATAAAGGAATATCTTATCATATTAGGTATGTTCACATGTGTAGTTATTTCTTAACCATGTTTTGAAAGTGTGTTTGAAGGATCTGTGTGTTTCTATATTGCGGATGTAACTTGAAATGGACATTGTATTAACATTACATTACATGTAATAAAAAAAGTCAACCAACGAACTCGATTCTTGTACCGGATCTCCTCTCTGGTAAACAAGAATACCCTGAAGACTCTGGCAGGAGCACTCATTCAGGGGTACTACGACTATGCTTGCACCTCATGGTACCAAAGCACCTCAAAGGCGCTAAAAACAAAATTACAAACATCTCAAAACAAACTGGTCAGACTACTGCTTGACCTTACTCCTAGAACCCACCTCACCCCTGCCCACTTTGACAACCTAGGATGGCTTAGAGTAGACGACAGAGTACAGCAACTTGCAATGGGCCTGGTCTACAAGATACACTACACGACCAAGGTACCCATGTACATGTCAAAATACTTCCCAAAGGTCAGTGAATACCACGATCACAACACCAGAGGGAGCTCCACAAATCATGTTAAACCCAGATTCGGCTCAACTCAAATAAGGGACTAAACACGTTTCGCAATTATGCCACATCAATGTGGAACGCCCTACCCAAAGCTGTAAAGGAATGTGGATCACTACCACTTTCAAAACCTCTCTCAAGGGACACCTACGGGAGACTGCAATTCAACACTGGCCCCTGTAAATATCCTAACCCAACCCCCTCCAATGTACAGTCATTTACCTAGTATGGTTTTGTCAATAGTCCAATGTACAATTTTGTTTGTTTGTACAGTGTCTCCCCCCCCCCCCTCAATGTACAGTTTTGCCAATGTACAGTCATTTACCTAGTATGGTTTTGTCAATAGTCCAATGTACAATTTTGTTTGTTTGTACAGTGTCTCCCCCCCCCCCCTCAATGTACAGTTTTGCTTGTTTATACAGTGTGCCCCCCCCCCCCCCCAACCACCTCCAATGTAGATTACCCAGTATGGTTGTCAATATCCCAGTGTACCCAACCCCCCCACCCAACCTCCTCCAATGTACAGTTTCTACGTCAAATGTATATACTCCCTTTTCCTGACTCCTTCTGTATCACAAACAGTACTGCATTTGCAAATCTGGTATGTCATAAATGTATAGATGTAGCAGTACTGACTATCTGTATGTCATGTATGTCATATATGTCCTGATGAATTGAAAATGGGGGACCCTGATGTAAACAAGACGAAAGTCTTTCTCTGGTCTGCATCCCCTTAACAATTGTGTGTATTGAGCTGTACTGTATTGTACCCATTCTGCAATCTGTTAATAAAGTTTTCAATCAATCAATCAATCACATTATTACATACATTTGGATTTGGTGGATTATATTAATGTGTATGTATGTTGGACTGTGGTAATTCCATGTAAGAATAAATAAATGATGATGATGACGACATATATCTTGGTCGCGCAATTAACACAACATTATGCATATTTTTTACAATAAATAAAATAAGAATTTGTTCCTACTTGCTTGCCTGGGTAAATAAAGGTTAAATAAATATAAAAAAATAAATAATTAAAAGAAATTCTTTTGAAAACCGATACCGATAATATCCGATATTACATTTGAATGCCAATATTGGCCGATAATATTGGTAGGCCGATAATATTGGACAACCCTATAATACGGTTTCTTTTATCGCACCTGATGACAGAAACATCTGTACATTAAACATTTATTCATTCTATATCCATGTCACATTAAACCCCAAATATGCCTAATATATAGGATCAAGATCAAGGTAAATAGAATGCAATATACCATCTATTTATGGTATACTATATTTAATACTGTAATGATCATGGGTTTAAATAAACAACATACTTATAACAAAATAAACATGGGTCTGGATTTTATTTAATGATAATTTATTGATAAGAGACACATGTAGAACTTTGAACGTAAAAGTGTATTAAATATCTGAGAGCCTCATTTATCATACAAGTATGGTATGTGTGAAAGGTTGATCAATTACTGTGCCACTTTACTTTTGAAATTTTTTAACAATGTATGTTGACATAAAATTACCCAAAATGTTAGAACTGTTGTTGTTGCTGTTGTTGTTGTTGTTGTTGTTGTTTGTTGTTGAGAACATTATGACTAAATCCCTTTGCTCTCTATCCCCCTGGATATCAACGTTATTTTTGACATGTGGGTTCAATGTGTACAATGGCGCCCAAGCACGGAGATCTCCGTGTTTCGATTCCACCTGTTGTGGACAGAAGCACGGATATATCCGTGGCAAGTTGTTATTGCCATAGGTTCACTATGGCATGTCTATATATTGTTAACAGGTGCCAGAGAGCTGATTACCAGCGAACCTGTGTAATATCACCCTCTTGCGGCGAAAAGCTGTAACTTCATACTGAATATGCATTTCAATGAATTAACTTAAAATACTTGTCCAAAACTGCCTTATTGTGAGGTTAGCTGCGGACAGAGATAGACAGGTGGACAGAACCGACCTGATGGAGATAATTATTATATTATATATAGTGTAGAGGCACTAAACCAACATTCATCTCTATGTGGGGGAATCGTATCCAACAAACAGTAAAGTAGCAACGGAAAATGAGACACTTGTTTTAAATTAAATCATTATTTTCTTTGATTTTTCTGCCTAGGTTACATCTCTAAACTCTTACTGACATAAAGAAATCACTTCCGGTTCCTTATATTACGGGGAGAGGGGGAGGGGCTAATAGGTTAAACCCACAACATTAACTCATTCTGCACCATCGCTTAATGCGCCAGAGGGCGTTAGTACGCCAGTGCTTTAATCAATGGGGGGTCTGCGAGATTTGCGAGTGCTTAAAATATATCTTATATTATAGCTATGGGTCTAATACACCCATCGATTGTCAGTGAGTTCCTTCCAGTCAACATAATTTAGTAACTATTTTCTGTAGAGTATTCTACTTTTAACTCATTCAACACCAATCACGGAAAAAGTCGGGTTAACTCGCCAACCGTTCAGCGTCAATCACGAGAAAAGTCGGGTTGTAATTGTTATTTCCTTTATTAGCTATATCCATTCATTTTCATCCATCCAGCCTGATGTTATCATTGGGAATGGGTCTGAGCTCGCAAAAGGGCAAATACCGCCGCCTACGCCTTCCAGTAGGTATTGCACTCTATTAGAAATGGTGTAGTTTCTTTTCAGGGCCGATCTGAGCCGTGCGGCGGGGTTTAAATACTCAGACGAGGCAGGCCTTTACAACGATGGCATGGTACACTAACTTCGCCCGCCCATTCATGTGTAACGCTCAGTAATGTGGGACGGACTTCCACGAGCCGTATTTGGAATGGCGATCAGATAATTGGATTATTTCTTTTGCATTACATCAGAGACAAGGTAAGAACACTATATATAAAATCTTACGTTGATCTGATATTTCTTTCTACTGCGATCGCGGCTATCTGTGTGTGTGTGTGTGGCTGTGTGCCGTTGAGTGGGAGGAGGTGGCGGGGGAGCGCCGCACTCCAGGGCCCATTTCATTCTTGCATGAGGAAGGATAATAATGATAATCTAGCGTTGATTTCAGGAAGATTCGATAATCAGGCGAAAAATGACGTGTTTCGTGTATTCCACTAAAGGGCTATTATCGTGTCTTTTCCTGGGATTACTAAGAATCACCAAAACTATATTCATATTCAAAGCGGTATAAAACGGAAATGTACAGATGAAAAAGCAATCCGTTTTGTACATATTGACTGGAAGCAACTCACTGACAATCGCCGGGTGTATTAGACACATAGCTATAATATAAGATATATTTTAAGCACTCGCAAATCGCAAATCAGTACTAAATACCTGTATGTCCCTATGCCATAAATGTCATGTATGTTGAGTATGTCATAAATGTCAATATGAATTGAAAATGGGGGACCCTGATGTAAACAAGACAAACGTCTTTCTCTGGTCTGCATCCCCTTAACAATTGTGTGTATTGGCCCGTACTGTATTGTACCCATTCTGCAATCTGTTAAATAAAGTTTTCATTCATTGATTCATTGATTCATTGATTCATTGATTCATTGATTCATTGATTGATTGATTGATTCATTCATTCATTCATTCATTCATTCAATCATTCATTCATCATTCATTCATCCCTCTGTCTCGCACTCTCTCCAACCGCACGTCTCAACCGAGCCTGGTCAGGGGGGAGGGGCTAGGCCCAATGTGGAGTGACGTCCCCTCTCCACCAATCAGCGCGCGGTCTGTCGGGGCCACAGGCTTTCCCCGTGTGAGGCAGCTATTGGCTGTTTATTTCCAAAGGGGCGGGGTGTGGGGTGCCGCGTGACGCGGACGTAGCTGATTGGTCCGCGTGAACACTTTAGGCAACCAACATGCGCTTCCGCGTTTCTCTGATTGGTCGAGCGCCTTCCACGTTTCTCTGATTGGCTGAGCGCGGCTCCCCCTTAAGCTCCAGGAGAGAGGAGAGAGGCTGAAAACCTGCAGTTCTTGCCCGACTGATGGGAGCCGAATCCCGGATCCGATTTTTCTGATGAATACCCCGAAAACATGGAGGTCCCGAACGCATGGAAGTATTGATTGCGCCGTAACGAATCATTAAAAAAATATACCGTTAACTGGAATATGTTGTGCCTTTACACATATGTTGGATTATGTAATTGGTTTGTCATGACAAACTAATAAAAAATCGCGATTTCCGTTCATTGTAAACAATGATGAATGTAGTCACTGTGTGTTGTTGTAGCCACCGGGTAAATCGCGATTTTTTATTAGTTTGTCATGACAAACCAATTACATAATCCAACATATGTGTAAAGGCACAACATATTCCAGTTAACGGTATATTTTTTTAATGATTCGTTACGGCGCAATCAATACTTCCATGCGTTAGGGACCATGATCAAAACCGCAAAAAGAAATTTCATCAACGACAAAACTGAGGAAAACAAAAACAAACCCTGCGAACTTTGGAAATTACTCAATAATCAACTAGGCTGCAGTAAAAAACTTAAAACCAGATTCTCAAACATAAACATAAAGACGGACAACACGCTCATCACAGACAAGCTGGATGTAGCCAATTACTTAAACATCTTCTTCACAAACATAGCAACAAACTCTGGTAAACAAACTACCCTCCCACTCAGGGCATTATGGGGTAGAACACATAGTAGCATACTACAAAAACCTAGGGTCCACAAAGACGACTTCAAACTTGAAATGGTAACAAACGATGACGTACTCAAAAAATGTAGCGCCCTCCAACCTAACAAGGCCACTGGCCATGACAACATCCCCTCCAAATTCCTCAGAGACTCAGCAGAAGCCATTAACCCAGTCATCACACACAAAATAAACCTCTCTATAAAACAGGGACACGTCCCCAAGGACTTCAAAATTGCGAGAGTGACCCCTCTGCACAAAAAGGGCAGCAAATTAGACCCAGGCAACTACCGCCCTGTTTCTATTCTTACCTCCATCTCGAAAGTCATGGAGAAAATAGTCTACGAACAGGTCGAAAAGTACCTGGCGGAAAAAAATCGAATCTACGAATTCCAATCTGGCTTCAGAACGTCCCACTCCACTGACACATGCCTCCTCTATTTGAACGACCACATCAAACAAGAGGTGGACGCGGGCAAATACTGCGGCATGGTCATGCTGGACCTACAAAAGGCCTTCGACACTGTCAATCACTCCATTCTGATTGACAAGCTAAAAGCAATTGGTTTTGATAGTTTATCAGTGAGCTGGATGCAATCCTACCTGGAGGGGAGAGAACAGATGGTAGAGGTAAACGGTACTCTACCCCCCCCCCCCCCCCCCTCACAGTGAGCTGTGGTGTTCCACAAGGAAGCATACTAGGACTGCTACTCTTCCTAATTTATGCAAATGACATGTCGTCAGCTTGTGACTGCAACTTGTTCCTGTTTGCGGACGACTCAGCCCTGCTGGTCTCTGACAAGAACAAGTTGCAGGTTGAAAAAACCCTCAGCTCGGAACTAGGCAAAATCTGCATATGGCTCGCTGATATCAAACTATCATTACACATGGGCAAAACAGAGTCCATTCTCTTCGGTTCAAATAACAAACTCAGCAAGACCGACGGCTTCTCAGTTACAGTGGGTGACAATATTGTCACAAAGAAAGACGAAATGACCTACCTGGGTTCCATCCTAGAGGCAAATCTTTCCTGTGACAAAATGGCATCCAATGTAATAAAAAAAAGTCAACCAACGAACTAGATTCTTGTACCGGATCTCCTCTCTGGTAAACAAGAATACCCTGAAGACTCTGGCAGGAGCACTCATTCAAGGGTACTACGACTATGCTTGCACCTCATGGTACCAAAGCACCTCAAAGGCGCTTAAACAAGATTACAAACATCACAAAACAAACTGGTCAGACTACTACTTGACCTTACCCCCAGAACCCACCTCACCCCTGCCCACTTTGACAACCTAGGATGGCTTAGAGTAGACGACAGAGTACAGCAACTTGCAATGGGCCTGGTCTACAAGATACACTATACGACTAAGGTACCCATGTACATGTCAAAATACTTCCCAAAGGTCAGTGAATACCACAACCACTACACCAGAGGAAGCTCAACAAATCATGTTAAACCCAGATTCGGCTCAAACAAGGGACTAAACACGTTTCGCAATTATGCCACATCAATGTGGAACGCCCTACCCAAAGCTGTAAAGGAATGTGAATCCCTACCCACATTCAAAACCGCTCTTAAAGAGCACCTACGGGAGGCTGCAATTCGAAACTGGCCACCGTAAATGCCCAAAACCCCCACCACCTCCTAATAGACAGTCTCCTCCCCACCGCATGTATATATTCCCTCCCCGCCGTATGTATATTCTCTCCCACCCACCCACCCCCTCCTATGTACAGTCCCCTCCCCATCATATGTATATACTCTGTCAGGATCTATGGGTAACAGTACTGTATATTTGAATACCGTTTATGTCACAAATGTATCAGTACTAAATACCTATATGTTCCTATGCCATAAATGTCATGTATGTTGTGTATGTCATAAATGTCTATATGAATTGAAAATGGGGGACCCTGATGGAAACAAGACAAACGTCTTTCTCAGGTCTGCATCCCATTAACAATTGTGTGTATTGAGCCGTACTGTATTGTACCCATTCTGCAATCTGTTAAATAAAGTTTTCATTCATTCATTCATTCATTCACCTCCATGTTTTGGGGGTATTCATCAGAAAAATCGGATCCGGGATTCGGCTCCCATCAGTCGGGCAAGAACTGCAGGTTTTCAGCCTCTCTCCTCACTGTAACACTTCCGGGATTCTGAAATCAGGGAGGAGATTGCGGGGGGGGGGGGTCAAATGAATGAATGTGGACGAGAGCCGTGATGTAGTGGTTGCCGATACGGCTGTGGGGTGCTAGAGACATGATCGAATAAGAGCTAGTTTATGCGCCTCGCTCTCCTGAACACGGCGTGACCCATAACTAATCGATCAGAACTAAATCGGCAGAGAAAAAGCCCATTTTAAAGCACCTATTCCGCATGGACATGCGCAGAGTGCCCATGGAGTCTGGACGACGCGAGATGACGCTCGAATGAATGTGGACTGTTCCATCAGAGGGGGGAGCTTCGATGGTCATGTAAGTGGCTACAGACCGCTGCACTTAAATATAAACATTAGTCTACCTGTAGACTCAATGAGGTAATTGTAGATGTCGCCATAAGACGCGTCTGGCCATTTAGTGGGATCATTTTTTCATTATCTTGTTCGGCTGAAAGGACATTGGCCACCGAAGCTCCCCCTCTGATGGAACAGTCCACATTCATTCGAGCGTCATCTCGCGTCGTCCAGACTCATGGGCACTCTGCGCATGTCCATGCGGAATAGGTGCTTTAAATGGGCTTTTTCTCTGCCGATTTAGTTCTGATCGATTAGTTATGGGTCACGCCGTGTTCAGGAGAGCGAGGCGCAATGTCTCTAGCATGTCCCCTAACCGACCTTTCAATCACAGTCGAGAATGCAGCTGTGACTGCGTCCCCGACCGCCAAGAACCTTGGTGTTGTCCTCGACGACCAGTTGAACTTCTCTGCTCACATCGCAGCGACGACCAGAACCTGCCGATTCCTCCTGAGCAACGTCAGAAGGATCCGCCCCTTCCTGACAAAAGAAGCCACCCAACTCCTCGTCCAATCAACAGTCATCTCCCGCCTCGACTACTGCAATGCACTGCTCGCTGGCCTCCCGGCCACTGCCACTAAGCCTCTTCAACTCATTCAGAACGCAGCGGCCCGCCTGATCTCAAACCTACCGAAGTCGGCCCATGTCACCCCACTTCTTAGGGACCTGCACTGGCTCCCCATTGCTGCACGAATCCGCTTCAAGGCCCTCGACCTAGCATACCGTGCGGCAAAGGGAACCGCTCCCGCCTACCTCCGGTCAATGGTCTCTAACTACACACCCTCAAGACCCCTACGCTCTGCATCTTCTGGCTGCCTCAGACCTACTCCTATCCAAGCTCCCGGGAGGGTCATCAAAGAGAAGACGCCTATTCTCAGTCCTTGCCCCACAATGGTGGAATGAACTACCCACCCCAGTTAGGACAGCCGAATCACGTCCAATCTTTCGCCGTCGACTAAAGACGCACTTCTTCAACCATTATCTGAATAAAAAAAAATAAAAAAAATGAAAAAAAAAATCTAACCCTAACTAACCGTACTGTCATGCACTTGTCCCTAATAAACTAACCTACACTGTAGCACTCAACACTTTGATGAACATTGTTGCTCAGCTGAGTTGTGCCCTTCCTGAATGGCTTGTCGTACAGAACTTGTAAGTCGCTTTGGATAAAAGCGTCAGCTAAATGACTAAATGTAAATGTAAATGTCTAGCACCCCCACAGCCCGTATCGGCAACCACTTCCATCACGGCTCTCGTCCACATCCATTCATTTGACCCCCCGCAATCTCCTCCCTGATTCCACCTCACCCCTGCCCACTTTGACAACCTAGGATGGCTTAGAGTAGACGACAGAGTACAACAACTTGCAATGGGCCTGGTCTACAAGATACACTACACGACCAAGGTACCCATGTACATGTCAAAATACTTCCCAAAGGTCAGTGAATACCACGATCACAACACCAGAGGGAGCTCCACAAATCATGTTAAACCCAGATTCGGCTCAAATAAGGGACTAAACACGTTTCGCAATTATGCCACATCAATGTGGAACGCCCTACCCAAAGCTGTAAAGGAATGTGGATCACTACCCACTTTCAAAACCTCTCTCAAGGGACACCTACGGGAGACTGCAATTCAACACTGGCCCCTGTAAATATCCTAACCCAACCCCCTCCAATGTACAGTAATTTACCTAGTATGGTTTTGTCAATAGTTCAATGTACAATTGTGTTTGTTTGTACAGTGTCTCCTCCCCCCCCCCCCCCTCAATGTACAGTGTTACTTGTTTATACAGTGTGCCCCCCGCCCCCCCCCCCCCCCCCCCCAACCACCTCCAATGTAAATTACCCAGTATGGTTGTCAATATCCCAATGTACCCAACCCCCCCCACCCAACCTCCTCCAATGTACAGTTTCTACGTCAAATGTATATACTCCCTTTTCTTGACTCCTTCTGTATCACAAACACATCACAAGCGGTGTTAAGACAGCACTAATTAGTGATAGTGATTTAAAGGCTTGCTGGTGTAGCGTCAGCGAAGCGTCGAGAAACGAAGAGGGACAAAGAGGAGGAGTTTTCCTGGAGTTCATCGCCGAGGGATCCACCGATCCACCCAGTGCTAAGTACACCATAATCCTATATTCCCCTCCCACACTGCTATTTCTCTACTTCCTCCCTGCCACTCTTGACAAGACAATGTGTCTCATACCTATATCCACAATCTGCTCCTCTAGAACAGATTCAACCCACCCACGGCAGTTTGCTAGCAACCCGGCTAATCTCTCCTACCCTCCTACAGCCACTAATACACCTGTCACAGTACGGGGAGGCTTATGGAATTGTCAATCAGCAGTCAAGAAAGCTGACTTCATTACTGCCTACGCCCATAGTCTAAATCTGCAGCTCCTGGCTCTAACTGAGACCTGGATAACCCCCAATAACTCATCAACACCTGCAGCATTATCTACAAACTATAACTTCACTCACACACCTCGACCTTCCAGACGGGGTGGAGGCACTGCCCTCATGACATCTCCTTCATGGGCTACAAACGTAACACCACTCCCAGAACTGTCACTCTCCTCTCTCGAATATCATGCAGTATCTGTCTCTAATCCTTTCAATCTCACCATTGTTACACTCTACCGCCCTCCAGGTACACTCGATCACTTCACAGATGAGCTGGACATGCTTCTTAGCTCCTTACCGGAAGATGGTACCCCTCTCCTTCTACTGGGCGACTTCAACCTGCCTGACTCATCTCAGTCAGTCATAGTAGTCTCCCTCCTACAATCGTTTGACCTGACTCCCACTGCCATGCCTCCCACCCACAAAGCAGGCAACTCCTTGGATCTCATATTTTCCCGTAACTCCAGCATCATTAACACCACGGTAACTCCCCTACATGTATCTGACCATTCCTTCATATCCTTCTCACTAACTCTCATGCTTAACCGAAAGGTCTTCACCCCAACTCAAACAGTCTCACTCAGACGCAACCTGCCCTCCCTATCCCCCTCCACCCTCTCCTCTGACATACTATCCGCTCTACCTTTGAGTGACACCTTCTCTGCTCTCTCCACAGAGCTGGCAACCTCCACCCTCCTTTCAGCCCTTGCAACCTCCTTCGACAAGCTCTGTCCCCTCGTTGAGAAACCTGCCCGCCGTTCCCCACCCAGTCCATGGCTGACAGATCCAGTGAGAGAACAAAGACAGGTCCTGAGAGCAGCTGAAAGGAAGTATAGAAAGTCACGCCTCACTGCTGACATCGACACATATCACAACCTCTTGTTAACATTCTCCAAAACCATCACTAATGCCAAAGCTTCTTTCTTCCACCATAGGATCGAGGCCTCTGCCAAGAATCTTCGCAAACTGCATGCTACCATGTCCTCCCTCCTCACTCCCCCCCCCACCCCCCCCCTCCCTCATCTTTCTCTGCCGAAGACTTTGCGATCTTCTTTGAGGAAAAAGTGGAGAACATCCGCAGCTCCTTCTCCCAACCCCCACCCATTCCAAATGCTGAATCGAGAACCTCATCCTTCACTCTGTCATCTTTCTCTCCCATTACAGAAGCAGAGACCCTGACACTGGTAACGTCAAACCGTCCGACTACTTGCCAACTGGACCAGCTACCCTCCCCACTCCTCCAGACCATAGCACCAGACATCCTCCCATTCCTAACTGCAACCATCAACTCCTCACTCAACTCGGGGGTGGTCCCCACCTCCCTAAAACAAGCCAGAGTCACGCCGCTCATAAAAAAACCAACCCTGAACCCTACCGTCATAGGCAACTACCGTCCTGTCTCTCTTCTCTCCTTCCTTTCTAAAACACTTGAACGTGCTGTATCCAACCAACTTACTGCTTATCTCTTACAGAATGACCTCCTAGACCCTAATCAGTCAGGCTTCAGGACTGGTCACTCCACAGAGACAGCCCTCATTGCGGTCACAGAGGCACTTCACTTAGCAAAAGCGAAAGGCCTCTCCTCTGTCCTGATTCTCCTAGATCTATCTGCAGCCTTCGACACAGTCAACCACCAGATCCTCCTTGCGGCCCTCGCAGGAATGGGAGTGGCTGGCTCTGCGCTGACATGGCTGTCATCATACCTCAATGACCGCTCCTACCAAGTGTCATGGAGAGGGACCCTGTCGGCCACCCGCCCCCTGCGGACGGGTGTCCCCCAGGGCTCGGTTTTAGGACCCCTTCTCTTCTCCCTCTACACTAAATCACTGGGTAACATTATCACGTCTCATGGCTTCTCCTACCATTGTTATGCCGACGATACTCAACTCTTCCTCTCCTTCCCTCCCTCAGATATCCACGTCTCTGAGCGGATCTCGGCCTGTCTGTCCGACATCTCAGCCTGGATGACGTCCAACCACCTCAAACTGAACCTAAGCAAAACAGAATTGCTCCACCTGCCGGCCAAATCCTCCCCCCTAACCGACCTTTCAATCACAGTCGAGAATGCAGCTGTGACTGCGTCCCCGACCGCCAAGAACCTTGGTGTTGTCCTCGACGACCAGTTGAACTTCTCTGCTCACATCGCAGCGACGACCAGAACCTGCCGATTCCTCCTGAGCAACGTCAGAAGGATACGCCCCTTCCTGACAAAAGAAGCCACCCAACTCCTCGTCCAATCAACAGTCATCTCCCGCCTCGACTACTGCAATGCACTGCTCGCTGGCCTCCCGGCCACTGCCACTAAGCCTCTTCAACTCATTCAGAACGCAGCGGCCCGCCTGATCTCAAACCTACCGAAGTCGGCCCATGTCACCCCACTTCTTAGGGACCTGCACTGGCTCCCCATTGCTGCACGAATCCGCTTCAAGGCCCTCGACCTAGCATACCGTGCGGCAAAGGGAACCGCTCCCGCCTACCTCCGGTCAATGGTCTCTAACTACACACCCTCAAGACCCCTACGCTCTGCATCTTCTGGCCGCCTCAGACCTACTCCTATCCAAGCTCCGGGAGGGTCATCAAAGAGAAGTCGCCTATTCTCAGTCCTTGCCCCACAATGGTGGAATGAACTACCCACCCCAGTTAGGACAGCCGAATCACGTCCAATCTTTCGCCGTCGACTAAAGACGCACTTCTTCAACCATTATCTGAATTAAAAAAAAAAAAAAAAAAAAATCTAACCCTAACTAACCGTACTGTCATGCACTTGTCCTAATAAACTAACCTACACTGTAGCACTCAACACTTTGATGAACATTGTTGCTCAGCTGATAGAGTTGTGCCCTTCCTGATGGCTTGTCGTACAGAACTTGTAAGTCGCTTTGGATAAAAGCGTCAGCTAAATGACTAAATGTAAAAATGTAAATGTAAACAGTACTGTATTTGCAAATCTGGTATGTCATAAATGTATAGATGTAGCAGTACTGACTATCTGTATGTCATGTATGTCATATATGTCTATATGAATTGAAAATGGGGGACCCTGATGGAAACAAGACAAACGTCTTTCTCAGGTCTGCATCCCCTTAACAATTGTATGTATTGAGCCGTACTGTATTGTACCCATTCTGCAATCTGTTAAATAAAGTTTTCATTCATTCATTCATTCAATGTAACGCGGAAGTGTAGTGGTCTATTCCTGCCGCGTGTAGCTTTATGCCAAGCAAGCAGTGCAAAAATGTATCGTAGTGGCATGCAGTAATGCGCCTTTCATTTTCCGCCGCCCAGCGCCCAGGTCGCGCGGAAATAGGCTGTCTATTGCCATTCTCTTTGACAAACTCTAACCTTAACCAGCTCCTTAACAACGCCTAAACTTAACCGTTCTAACCTTAACCAACTCCGAAACCATGCCTAACCTTAACCATAGAAATTATATTGCCATTCTCTTTGACAAACTCTAACCTTAACCAGCTCCTTAACAGCGCCTAAACTTAACCGTTCTAACCTTAACCAACTCCGAAACAATGCCTAACCTTAACCTTAACCTTAACCATGCCTAACCTTAACCGGCGAAATAACCTTAACCGGCGAAATAATACACGTTAAAAAAAAATCACGTTAAAAAATATTTTCGATGGGATTCGAACTCGCCAGCAAACAAGCCATAGGATCCACAGCCATGTGTCCTTGCCAATTGAGCTATTGGTAGATACTGAATAAGGGGCGGTGACTTATATATATTGAGCTCCGCTCAAGGCGGGATCTCATGCGCATGCGCGGGCACCTCGCGCGAGCACGCCGGCGCACGCACGCACCTGAGCGAGCACGCCGCCGCCGGTGCACGCACGGTAGCATTTGTCTGAAAAGAAGGGCGCTTTACCGCACTAGCGTGCGGTGACGAATGCGGAAGCATTTTTGCACTGCTTGCTTGGCATTAACGTACAGGCATTCCTGCCTCTGAGGAGCGCGTCGCGGCTCATGCGCATGCGCACGCTCGGCCAATCAGAGCAATTCAGAGCAACGCGGAAGCGCATGTTGGTTGCCTAAAGTGTTCACGCGATTGGTCCAGCCCTCCCTGACGTCACCAGGAAATACGGAAATGTCATGCAGTATCTCGTCCTAGCCACCAGGGGCACCACACTCCATGCTTCACCTCGTTGTCTGTGGCTATAACGAGCTAATGCTGCTAATCTCTAACGTTAACTCTCTGAACAGATCTAGATGCAGTGATCGTGTAAAGAACGGACTAACTGCAGCTGCTGGAGAAACATCTGAACTGGAGGAGTCGAGACTGGCCGTAAACTTCAGAGTGTTGTGAAAGTGAGATGAAGAAACACAAAGCAGGTTTGTTTAATCAGAAGGTCCTTTGGACATTATTCTTTGATCAATAGGTATATGTTCCCGTTTGTGATTACGGTATTTCACAATTGCCTAACCTTAAATAATGTACCCAACAGTTAGACCAGCGGTGCTGCCATATAAAACATTAGATGCGACATTACGCCATAAATCATGGGATAACCGTCCGCCATTTTTTTTTTAAACTCAATTTTTATTTGCATACTGAATCACAGACATACAAACAACAACATCCTTGAATGTTAATCTCACATCGGTTGGTCTTCCAGGTACATAATACAGAGACGTAATGTACATCGCCCTGTATACAGGCCTAAACAATAAAGAAAAAAGTACAATACCTGCAGAAAAATAGATAAATAAAAATACTGACTACGGCAATAATGTGCGTCCAGTGACCCCCCTTGAACCCCTTTCCTCCCTTATCCTTGATTGATTGATTGATTGAAAACTTTATTAACAGATTGCAGAATGGGTACAATACAGTACAGCTCAATACACACAATTGTTAAGGGGATGCAGACCAGAGAAAGACTTTCGTCTTGTTTACATCAGGGTCCCCCATTTTCAATTCATCAGGACATTTATGACATACATGACATACAGATAGTCAGTACTGCTACATCTATACATTTATGACATACCAGATTTGCAAATACAGTACTGTTTGTGATACAGAAGGAGTCAAGAAAAGGGAGTATATACATTTGACGTAGAAACTGTACATTGGAGGATGTTGGGTGGGGGGGGGTTGGGTACATTGGGATATTGACAACCATACTGGGTAATTTACATTGGAGGTGGGGGGGGGGGCACACTATATAAACAAGTAAAACTGTACATTGAGGGGGGGGGGGGGAGGAGACACTGTACAAACAAACAAAATTGTACATTGGACTATTGACAACCATACTAGGTAAATTACTGTACATTGGAGGGGGTTGGGTTAGGATATTTACAGGGGCCAGTGTTGAATTGCAGTCTCCCGTAGGTGTCCCTTGAGAGAGGTTTTGAAAGTGGGTAGTGATCCACATTCCTTTACAGCTTTGGGTAGGGCGTTCCACATTGATGTGGCATAATTGCGAAACGTGTTTAGTCCCTTATTTGAGCCGAATCTGGGTTTAACATGATTTGTGGAGCTCCCTCTGGTGTTGTGATCGTGGTATTCACTGACCTTTGGGAAGTATTTTGACATGTACATGGGTACCTTGGTCGTGTAGTGTATCTTGTAGACCAGGCCCATTGCTAGTTGCTGTACTCTGTCGTCTACTCTAAGCCATCCTAGGTTGTCAAAGTGGGCAGGGGTGAGGTGGGTTCTAGGAGTAAGGTCAAGCAGTAGTCTGACCAGTTTGTTTTGAGATGTTTGTAATTTTGTTTTTAGCGCCTTTGAGGTGCTTTGGTACCATGAGGTACCTTTATCTTTTTTTTCTTCTTTTTTAACTCCATTCTTCCTTGTGTTTTGATTCCCAAACATACCCACATCCTCATCCTTGAATATTCATCTCACATCCGTTGGTCTTCCAGGTACATAATTCAAAGACGGCATGTATATCAGGCATAAACAATGATGACCTACTCCTATCCAAGCTCCCGGAGGGTCATCAAGGAGAAGCCGCCTATTCTCAGTCCTTGCCCCACAATGGTGGAATGAACTACCCACCCCAGTTAGGACAGCCGAAACCCGTCCAATCTTTCGCCGTCGACTAAAGACTCACTTCTTCAACCATTATCTGAAATGATAATTAAAAAACAAAAAAAATATATATATAAATCTAACCCTAACTACCCTTACTGTCATGCACTTGTCCTAATAAACTAACCTACACTGTAACACGCAACACTTTGACTTGTCGTACAGAACTTGTAAGTCGCTTTGGATAAAAGCGTCAGCTAAATGACTAAATGTAAATGTCTGTAAGAAAAAACTATAGTACCTACTAAAAAATAAAGATGTTGGCTAAGGCATAAATGTGTGACCTGGGTCCAGTGTCCTCCTTGAACCTCTTTCCTCCCTTATCTTTCGCCCTCTTTATTCTTTTTTAAACTAAATTGTATTTTGTATTTTGATTTACATACATACAAACCACATCATCCTTGAATATTAATCCCACATCAGTTGGTCTTCCAGGCACATAATACAAAGACTGAGTGTATATCGCCCTTAAACAGGTATACAGAAATGATAATACCCACTCAAAAAAATAAAATACTGACTAAGGCAAAAGTGTGCGACATGGGTCCAGTGACCCTCCTTGAACTTATTTTCCTCCCTTATCCTTCGCCCTTTCTATTTTTTTTAACAAAATTTTTCTTTGCATTTTGATTCACCCACATACAAACCACATCATCCCTGAATATTAATCTCACATCAGTTGGTCTTCCCGGCACATAATACAAAGACGGAATGTACATCGCCCTTAAACAGGCATAGACAATAAAGAAAAAATTATAATACCCTCAAAAAAAATAAAAGTATTGACTAAGGTAAAGTGTGTGACACGGGTTGAATGACCCTCCTCGAACCTCTTTCCTCCCTTATCCTTCGCCTTCTTGTGTTGCATTCGCTTCTCCCTCTGTGATGTCGTTCCCGTCCCCCTTATAATCCTCCCACTTTCCCCATCTTTCCCCAAATTTCTCCTCCTGTAGCCTCAGCATGTGCGTTATCCTCTCCATATCCTGTATCTCCTCTACTATTCCTTCCCATTGTGCTATTGTCGGTGGGTCTTCCTTGTACCACTGCCTCGTTATTGCTTTTCTGGCCGATATCAGCATTATCTTTATTAAATATTTGTCTCCCCCTTGTATACCCTCGTGCGTCAAGTCCCCTAAGTATAGCACCAGGCCCGTCTGGGGTATCCCGTATCCTATTATTCTGGTTATTGCCTCCCCCATCTCCTCCCAATACCCCTTCAGCTTCTGACATCCCCAGAATACGTGTGTGTGATTTGCCCCCTCCTTCCCACACATCCTCCAGCATGTCTTTTGTGCTGTTGCATACTTTCCCTTCAACTCCGGTGTTATAATAGTGCAGCCTAGTTACTTACTAACATGATCGGAGAGACTAGTGCAGCCTAGTTACTGTACTAACATGATCAGAGAGACTAGTGCAGCCTAGTTACTGTACTAACATGATCAAAGAGACTAGTGCAGCCTAGTTACTGTACTAACATTATCAGAGAGACTCTGAATAATCTCGTCAAATTATTCCACAATAGCTCTCAACAGCATTGTTCTGTTAGCTAAACAGAGGCTTAATAACCTGCAAATGTTTTAATGTTAGCTAAGCTAACTTTGCTCTTAAAGGAAACATTTAGTAACGTTTAGCCTAACTGCTAGACACCAGCTGATTCCCACCGGTGTGTAATGTCATACAGTCAGGAATAAATCCATGGGGGAATAGATCCACAGATTGAAGATGCTGTGCAATTTAGATGTGATTTTTAGTTCTCCTGAGTCCTGGTGTGATCTGTTTAACTCTCCTGATGTGATCTGTTTAACTCGACTGATGTGATCTGTTTACGTCTCCTGGTGTGATCTATTTAGGTCTCCTGGTGTGATCTGTTTAGGTCTCCTGGTGTGATCTGTTTAGGTCTCCTGGTGTGATCTGTTTAACTCTCCTGATGTGATCTGTTTAGGTCTCCTGGTGTGATCTGTTTAAGTCTCCTGATGTGATCTATTTAGGTCTCCTGGTGTGATCTGTTTATGTCTAATGCAATCAACAGACAAGAAATAGAATAAAATTCCATACAAGACAAAAGTATTTTTCTGGTCTGCATCCCTTTAACAATTGTTTGTATTGAGCCGTACTGTATTGTACCCATTCTGCAATCTGTTAATAAAGTTTTCAATCAATCAATCAGTTTTTAAAACATATATTATTCTCACACATTTATTTTGAAGGCTAAACGTCCAAACCGGACGTCGTTTTCATCGGACCGGACGTAATATTGTCGACAGTTTTATATAGATGGTTTCACTGGAATTATGTTGCTAGGGAACAGTTTGGAACCAAATGTATTTCCTGTCGACTATTGCATTAGCAAATATTGCAACGGTAAATAAATCCCGTTCAGAATGTTACTGTTGTCACTTTGGAACCGTCTACAGTTCCGGAAGTACTTTATCTATGCTTGTTCGGGGGGGGGGGGTAAATAAATAAATAAATAGAGGGCCTACCTGGAAGAGGTAGAGGTTCTGGTGGGATGGTGCCAGGAGAACAGCCTTTCCCTGAACGTCAGCAAAACAAAAGAGATGATTGTGGACTTTAGGAGTTCGGGGGTCAGGGACTACAGCCCCCCTCAGCATCGACTGGGCACCGGTCGAGAGAGTGAACAGTTTTAAGTACCTCGGAATCCACATATCCGAGGACTTGACATGGACACATTGACAGTGTAGTGAAGAAAGCACGACAACGCCTCTACTTCTTTAGGTGCCTAAGGAGGTTCACGTGAGTCAGAAGATTCTTAAGAACTTCTACTCATGCACAATAGAGAGCATCCTGACTGGCAATATCACCTCCTGGTTTGGGAATAGCACTGCACAAGACCGCAGCAGACTACAGAGAGTGGCCCGTTCAGCCGAACGCACAATTTGAGGTGGGCTTCCCACTCTCCAAGACATTTACAACAAGCGTTGCATGGGTAAGGCTAAGAGAATAATCAAAGACTCCAGCCACCCAAACAACTGCCTCTTTGAACTGCTGCGGTCAGGCAAGCGATACCGGAGTCTCATGGCAAGCACAGAGAGACTCAGAAGGAGCTTCTATCCCCAGGCCATCAGAATGCTCAATCAATGAAAATAACACTATCTATGTAACAAACCATCAAATACACTCACAGCACACACATCCACACGTACACACTCACTTTAATAAACAACTCACTGTAGCACCCACTTGACCCACTTTAGACACTTAACACACTATATTTATTGGCACTGGTATATCTGTATATTTTACCTCATTGCACCTCACCACCACAAGGTGGCACCACAAGCTAAGCTAAGTTGTACCTCATCACATTGTACTGTATGGGAACTCGGCTACCTTCTCTACTCTGCACTGTATATGGTATATTGTTGTATATATATATTGAACATGTTTGTTTAGTTTACACTTGTTTACGTACTTGACTTTCTATTCTTTACTTATATTATACTTTTTATACGTATCCTTTTATATAGCACACTGGAGCAATACGGAAAGAAGCATTTCATATAAAAGTATCCTGTATTTCTATATGACAACTAATAAAGAAACTTGAAATAAAAATTCTAGTCAGTGGTGAGACCGAGGGCCTGAGGTTGCAGAAGTGGGCGGACACTTGGGCTCCGGAAGCAGTCAGCGTGGTGCTAATGTTAGTCAGTTAGTGTTTATGTAGAATAACCTAGTTTGTGCATACGCGCGTCCATTCATCTATATACCTTGGTAAGTATCAAGGTGGTAGCTATCTAATGCGCCGGCTAACGGTGTGCAGCCATCATGCAGAGACAGCTATTAGTACCCACCGGCTAACAGTACTAGCTATCTAACATGACATCATCAGCTGGTGCAAGTTGAAGTGCACACTTCACAGTTGATATGCTGGATGGCAACTTTCTGACATTTACCGTATCGCTCATTTTTACAAGATAACATAAATTACCGCCAGGGGTGGAGGGTCCCAGATGGTTTACTAGGAGGCACTACAGTGTGAAAGAGTATGGAAAGAGACATTCTGATGCAATGTTAACTAGTCTAGGGTTCAGAATCCATAAATACAATCTAAAGATAATGGCTGAATGATAATTTTTTTAGGCGAATTGATTATTTATGTTGCCCATTTGTTGAGTTTGTTGGGGTTATATTCCCTGTGTTGCTCAATGAGTAGAGCATGGGACTAACACTGCCAGGGTTAGGGGTTCACTTTCATTCATTCTCTATCTCTCTCTCCCTCTCATTTTCCCGCCACTCTCCACTTAAAACTTTGTACAGTAACAAGCAGAAATGCTACAAAGATAATATTCACTATCGCCTCTTTGCTTTTCATAGGGTCTGAGGACTTCAGGAGGATATCAGTGGGATGAGCCAAACACCTTCATATCTAAGCCTATTATCCACAAAGTCACCCACCACAGCACAGCCTGATTCTGTCAGTCCCACAGGACTCCTTGTACCCATGACCACCGAGAGGAGAGAACCCTGCTAGTGCAACCCGACCAAGCCAGACACCTGCTGTCCAGGACTGCTCCCCACAGACGGAAAGTCAGTGATCACAGTACAAATTAACCTGACTGGTCCAGACCTCCAGCCTCCACCTTCAGTCAGTTACAACTGGCGATAGCTGCCCACTTCATCAAGCCATGAAGGACGTAAAAAATGCTTCACTTGTTCCTCCATTTTTGACTGATGGCAGTGCCATCGATCACCAGCCACTCGCCTCTGCATCTTACGGTCCCGCCAGCCAGAGCACATTCACCATTATGAGTCGGACCGGCAGACAATTGAACCCACAACCGCTGAGATTGACCCCCTGTTCGGGTCCTCAGACTTACCTGGGCATCACTTCGTTCCACGTGGCCACCGTCCAGATGAAACCAGCCTCCTGTCCTCTGCCTGGTACCGATCACGAGAGTCCAGCTGAAGCATCGTCAGTCACGGCTTACAAAACCCCTGCTCCTGCCCCTCTGATCACCAAGAGTCTGGCGGGAAAAGCATCAGACACTTCTACCAAGAAGTTTTGGGTTTTAACTCCAGTTTTACCTGCTTGGACTGTTTCCTCTCTTGCTATGAAGTTGGTCAGTGAAAGCTTGACCCTTCTTCCTCTAAAGACTATGGTGAAAAAGTGTCGCGCCTCACTGTCCGCCACCACACAGGCGAGGAAGAGTGTTGTCATCAAATTTAGTAAAACTGAGGTGAAACAGCCCCGGCAGCAGGTGGTCACCTCTCTGTTTCCAGCCCCTCCACCGCAGCCAATAACTCCAACACCCAAGCCAGCGGTCTCTCCACCCCAGGATCTAGACCCCAGCAGTGGACTTCCTCCTGACCTTGTGTGCCCTCTCAGCCCTCGGGTGTCAATGGAAGAAGAGGAGAGCCCTCAAAGGCTGAATGAGAAGAGTGAGTACTGGGGTTTGCAAACATGTTGTACATCTCAAAATGGGTGGCCCGTATTTTATTCTCATGTAAACGTTATTATAGTGGAAATTAGGGCTGGCTTAAATACTTCGAAGCTTCGTTCGATGGGCATGGAATTCGAATATGAAAATAAAATTTGAATATATTAAAAGAAACATTTTATAAATAAAAAAAAAAATTGTTGCAAAATCAACTCTGCCTCTCTTTGTTAATTAAAGGAAAACTCCAACATTTTGGGAAATTAGCTTATTTAACATCTTCCCTGGAGTTAGACAAGAAGATACATACCTTTTTTGTCTCTGTGCATGCATTAGGCTTAGGGAACGCCCGCACCGTTAGCGTAGCTTAGCTTCATCACTGGAAGTGGGGCAGTCCTTTACCCTGAAGTCTCCTACAGTCACGAAATACACTCCAAATACAACTCCAAAACGTTCCTGTAAACATGTTGTGACCTGTGTATTTACCACGTGGAGAAATAAAAAATAATTGAATTCGACATTTACGTTTTCTAAGCAAATATACTCTGAACTATTATTATTATTTTTTTATTATCTTTTTCCCCCTCCTTCTTTTTCCGATTTTTCTACCATCCCACTGTTAGTCGTTATACCAATTCCCAACCCCCTTCCTGGTTTGTTGCACACTTTCCCCTACTGTTGGTCCGAGAGGCCGGAGACTGTCACATGCTTTCCTCCGACGCATGTGCAGCCAGCCGGCAGCCAGCCTGGCCGCGCAGATTCTCACCGGGAGAGTGTAACGTGTGGAAGGTCGCACTACCTCTCTCCAGATCCTACCCTTGCTGAGCAGGCGCCCCGACCGAACTGTAGGGGTCGCTGTCCACAACGCCCAGGACCCACCCACGGCTCCCCTCCCCCTAACTCAGCCAAACGAGTTAGTATAGCGATCAGCCCGAGACAAGGCAATGCTGACTCTCTGGGAGTGGAGACCGCAGCCTCTTGCATTGGTGACGAGCACAATCTCCGCTACGCCCATCGGAACTATTTTTTGCCTAACCACTCCTCTCTGGGCGCAGTGATTT
The DNA here is from genome assembly GCF_963971535.1 of Notolepis coatsorum. NCBI lineage: Eukaryota > Metazoa > Chordata > Actinopteri > Aulopiformes > Paralepididae > Notolepis > Notolepis coatsorum. The sequence goes on along the minus strand of NC_140176.1, from coordinate 3,270,742 downwards.
CATGCAACGCAGTGCTACTTTCTAACGTGACGCCAGTGTTTGTTTACGTTTTCATTTCTTTCAAAGGATCCGAACCGATTGAAGTTTATGGATACCATGACTGTGGTAAGTTTTAAGGGGCTAGCGTTACACAATAAATGAGTTATAATAATAAGGTAGTGCGACCTTCCACACGTTACACTCTCCCGGTGAGAATCTGCGCGGCCAGGCTGGCTGCCGGCTGGCTGCACATGCGTCGGAGGAAAGCATGTGACAGTCTCCGGCCTCTCGGACCAACAGTAGGGGAAAGTGTGCAACAAACCAGGAAGGGGGTTGGGAATTGGTATAACGACTAACCGTGGGATGGGAGAAAAATCGGAAAAAGAAGGAGGGGGAAAAAGATAATAAAAAAAAAATAATAATAGTTCCGAGTATATTTGCTTAGAAAACGTAAATGTCGAATTCGATTATTTTTTATTTCTCCACGTGGTAAATACACAGGTCACAAGATGTTTACAGGAACGTTTTGGAGTTTTATTTGGAGTGTATTTCGTGACTGTAGGAGACTTCAGGGTAAAGGACTGCCCCACTTTCAGTGATGAAGCTAAGCTATGCTAACGGAACCGGCGTTCCCTAAGCCTAATGCATGCACAGAGACAAAAAAGGTATGTATTTTCTTGTCTAACTCCAGGGAAGATGGCAAATAAGCTAATTTCCCAAAATGTTGGCGTTTTCCTTAAGTGCAAGGGTTCAATTGTGCTTTGCTATAAGGATACAAGTGAGAAGAATTGGATTTCAGTGTAGCTGTCTCTCTGCATGTGTCTATAGCCTTTTTCACACTGCCCCTTCAAGGTGAGACTCTTACCCCATTATTCCTTCATGCCCTTCTGTGAGAAGGGTACGAACACGGAATGGGGGGTCAGAGTTGACGCGGCATTATGCCCTCAGCAGGTATAGTAAAATTGCCCAGGGGGGGTTCATCCCAGTGTCTGTGTGAATGGGACTATCCAGCATTGTGGGACAGGGGTGTGACGTTGTGATATGTGTGGATTATAGTCCTTAATGTATCTTGCAGGTAATGTCATAACCACAACTATTTTCATAAGTGGAGGGGCACTGTCCCATGCCGTTATCCCCAGAGACCTATATAAAGGCTAGATGACTCACCCGCGCTGTTGGCCAATGGAGACAGACGTTGCCACATGGCGGCCATCTTGCCACAGGCAGCACGCCCACTCATAACATGAATGTCTATGGTGCATGTACTATTGAAATAACCATAGCTTGCTCAATTTTCAACCGATTTACAAACGGTTTGGTTTGTTATAAACGTCAGAGATGTAGTTATCATACTGCATACGTATAATGGACTTTCATATGAAAATAATTTCAACATGTCCAAGCATCCTGAATCATAGCCACATTAACGTTTGTAATAAACCAAACCGTTTGTAAATTGGGTGAAAATATTGCAAGCTATGGTTATTTCAATAGTACATGCACCATAGACAATGTTATGAGTGGGTGTGCTGCCTGTGGCAAGATGGCCGCCGGTGAACTACACTGGAGACTCCGCCTTGCATTCCTTTAGATTAGTCGTTAGGATTTAATCGATACTACTACTCTTATCGATACTGCTTAACGGTTCGGTACTTTATCGATACTCTTATCGGTTCTTTTAGATTATTATTATTATTATAATTATTTTTTAATGTATACGTTTATTATTTGAACGGCTTAAGGCTATGTCTGTACTTGATGTTTGTTTGTTGTGTTGCATATTTGAAATAAACTTCAATCAAATCAAACCCCCCCCCCTCTTAAAAACAAAAACCTGTGTTTAACCTAGCCATCTATAAAACATCATGCTAAAACTGTGAAACAAATGTCCTACTCCCCTAAAGAAAGAAATACATAGCAAACATGAATCAGTTATGCAATAGCACTGCTGCTGCTTTTTATTTTGTTAAAATCTTTTAGTTAATAAGACTAAAAGACTACAATATGACTACAACGATTTCATGACTGCTTCCTGTCCTCGCATTTCCGGTGCAATTCACGGAGCGAAGGCGTCGGATACTAACTTAAGGTGAGACAGCACCCCCTAATAGGGAAAAAAAAATACTTGAATAGATATCACTATGAAACTTTCCCAGTTTGTTATGTACATATAAACTAAGAAAAAATATATTACAAGTTTTCTGGATTTTATGTTTATATATGCAAATGACGCACTTCCCCCATTAAGTATGCACATATTTTCATGTATTGCCAAGACTCATCACCAAAATGGATAATGCCAGATTCAAAGACTTGGTTTAATTTTGTTGATACATTCAAAACGAAACTTTGTATAGAAAGACTTTGTGGCTATGTCCTCTTATCAGCCCATAAATCAGGAAATACTGTCTACTACGATTTTTCGCCTAGTTTTGGTATAAAATGTACTATAAACCCGGCTATGAATGATATATATCAGGGGTGGCCAACCAGTCAGAGACTAAGAGCCACAAAAATGACTGTGGTACCACAAAGAGCCACACCATATACCAGTATTTCTCAACTTTTTTTTCAGTCACGGCACCCTTCATGTGTTTATAGGTCTCACCCTCTGGCCTCTGAAGTTGCTAATGTCTTTTTTATTTGGGCTTCACAGGGTTAAAAGTACCCTGTGAGACCCACGGTTGCAAAATTACAAAATCACTTTTAGCCATTTAAAAAAAAGTGTTTATTAAAAAAACTTTAAGCACATGTATAGTCAATTGGTCCTGTTGTTCATCCTCACAATGCTATTTGATAGTAAATGTGTTTTTATGTCCCACCCTCTGGCCTCTGAAGTTGCTAATGTCTTTTTAATTTGGGCCTCACAGGGTTAACCTCTTAAGCCCGAGATATACAGTAAAAGTGTATATTTTCAGCATTACGTTTGTTTACCAATTATTTTAACTGTTATTAGTGAAATATAAGATTATAGAAATCTCAGGGCATTGAGTCGGAAACCGGCGCATATTGACAGGAGGAAGTGGCACAGCCAAAAGTGAGTGTAGCCTTTTGAAGGAAGAGACTCAGGGCTTTCGAATTTCGAAAAACTACCCTACCCAGCTCACACCAGCCCCTGTCAATCATCTGACTTCTGGATTTACTTTTTTATTTCTCTTATTTTTTGGGATTATCTCCCACAAACCTCAACGTTATTGCCATAAAACAGAACACAGTTAGTTTATCTACCTTTCTGTGAACGTCTTGCAAAAAACGGTGTTGCAATACGATGAAAAATGGGAGAAATTTACATTATAAAAAAGATGGCAGAATTCAGTACTGTATCTACAAAACCTTCTGTTTAATCATCTTCCCTTTATTCATTTGCTTAGATTTTTCAGGTCTGGTCAATTTTAGCATGGTGTTATTCAGTCAAAGATAATTTCTTTTTTTTAAATAGAATTGATATTCTCGTTTGGTTCATTATAATTTACTCAAGCCTAGTAACAGACACACTATTTCTGACACTGATCCATATATGTCCCTAGATTCAGATACCAAGAACATGCAAATGGACCATTTAAAAAAAAATATTACATTTATGGCATAGGGACATACATGACATACAGGTATTTAGTACTGTTACATTTGTGACATATACGATATTCAAATATACAGTACTGTTACCCATAGATCATGACATGAGTATGATGGGGAGGGGACTGTACATTAGGAGTGGGTGGGTGGGAGAGAAATATACATACAGTGGGGAGAGAATATATACATACGGTGGGGAGGAGACTGTACATTTGGAGGGGGTTGGTGGGTGGGAGAGAAATATACATACGGCGGGGAGAGAATATATACATGCGGTGGGGAGGAGACTGTCTATTAGGAGGGGGTGCAGGTGGGGGGGTTTGGACATTTACGGTGGCCAGTTTCGAATTGCAGCCTCCCGTAGGTGCTCTTTAAGAGCGGTTTTGAATGTGGGTACTGGGTAGGGATTCACATTCCTTTACAGCTTTGGGTAGGGCGTTCCACATTGATGTGGCATAATTGCGAAACGTGTTTAGTCCCTTGTTTGAGCCGAATCTGGGTTTAACATGATTTGTTGAGCTTCCTCTGGTGTTGTGGTCGTGGTATTCACTGACCTTTGGGAAGTATTTTGACATGTACATGGGTACCTTAGTCGTATAGTGTATATTGTAGACCAGGCCCATTGCAAGTTGCTGTACTCTGTCGTCTACTCTAAGCCATCCTAGGTTGTCAAATTGGGCAGGGGTGAGGTGGGTTCTAGGGCTAAGGTCAAGTAGAAGTCTGACCAGTTTGTTTTGTGATGTTTGTAATCTTGTTTTTAGCGCCTTAGTTTGAGGTGCTTTGGTACCATGAGGTGCAAGCATAGTCGTAGTACCCTTGAATGAGTGCTCCTGCCAGAGTCTTCAGGGTATTCTTGTTTACCAGAGAGGAGATCCGGTACAAGAATCTAGTTCGTTGGTTGACTTTTTTATTACCTTGGATGCCATTTTGTCACAGGAAAGATTTGCCTCCAGGATGGAACCTAGGTATGTAATTTCATCTTTCCTTGTGACAATATTGTCACCCACTGCAACTGAGAAGCCGTCGGTCTTGCTGAGTTTGTTATTTGATCCAAAGAGAATGGACTCTGTTTTACCCAGGTGTAATGATTGTTTGTTATCAGCGAGCCAGGTGCAGATTCTGCCGAGTTCAGAGCTGAGGGTTTTTTCAACCTGTAACTTGTTCTTGTCAGAGACCAGCAGGGCTGAGTCGTCCGCGAACAAGAACAAGTTGCAGTCACAAGCTGACGACATGTCATTTGCATGAATTAGGAACAGTAGCGGTCCTATTATGCTTCCTTGTGGAACACCACAGCTCACTGAGGGGGGGGGGGTAGAGTACCATTAACCTCCACCATCTGTTCTTTCCCCTCCAGGTAGGATTGCATCCAGCTCACTGATAAACTATCAAAACCAATTGCTTTTAGCTTGTCAATCAGAATGGAGTGATTGACAGTGTCGAAGGCCTTTTGTAGGTCCAGCGTGACCATGCCGCAGTATTTGCCCGTGTCCACCTCTTGTTTGATGTGGTCGTTCAAATAGAGAAGGCATGTGTCAGTGGAGTGGGATGTTCTGAAGCCAGATTGGAATTCGTAGATTCGATTTTTTTCCGCCAGGTACTTTTCGACCTGTTTGTAGACTATTTTCTCCATGACTTTCGAGATGGAGGTAAGAATAGAAACAGGGCGGTAGTTGCCTGGGTCTAATTTGCTGCCCTTTTTGTGCAGAGGGGTCACTCGAAATTTTGAAGTCCTTGGGGACGTGTCCCTGTTTTATGGAGAGGTTTATTATGTGTGTGATGACTGGGGTGATGGCGGCTGCTGAGTCTCTGAGGAATTTGGAGGGGATGTTGTCATGGCCAGTTGCCTTGTTAGGTTGGAGTACCTCATCGGTTGTTACCATTTCTAGTTTGAAGTCGTCTTTGCGGACCCCTAGGTTTTTGTAGTATGCTACTATGTGTTCTACCCCATAATGCCCTGAGTGGGAGCGGGCTGGGCGATATGGCCTAAATATGATATCACGATATTTTCTGACCTTTCGGCGATACACGATACACATCACGATGTTTTTCTTTTTTACCCCAAACAATTCATTATGAGGCTTACCAAGACAGTATTTGAGTTTGCAAGCTAACATTAAAGACAAAATAAAATACCCATGCATTTAGCATTTTTATATTATATATTAGATTTAGATTATTAGATTATATATTGCATATATTTAGCAATGAGATATTATATGATTTAGATATGAAATATGATGAATTGAAAATGGGGGACCCTGATGTAAACAAGACTAAAGTCTTTCTCTGGTCTGCATCCCCTTAACAATTGTATGTATTGAGCTGTACTGTACCCATTCTGCAATATGTTAATAAAGTTTTAAATCAATCAATCAATCAATCAATCAATAGCATTTTAGCATTTTTATGAAACTACTGTATATATGTATGTCTCTAAATGTTTTGATGAATTGAAAATGGAGGACCCTTATGTAAAAAAGCCGAAAGTCTTTTTCTGGTCTTCATCCTCCTGTACTGTATTGTACCCAAGTTTTCATTCATTCATTCTGACGGAAACATAATAATTTTGATTGACAGTCGAGTCTGCCAATTACGTCACAGCGCTTGCACCCGCCCTGCTGTTCTTAGCACCAATCGGCAAGGGCTATATTAGTTTTTGACTTCCTGAATGTCCTGTGTGCTGAACAACAACAAAGCTACTAACGTTAGCTCCCCGCGGCCGTCGAGTAGGAGACCAGTGCTCCACAGGATGACTAAATGAGGCATAATGATTTTACTACAACGAATGTTATAATAAAAGCCTTTCCATACATCTGTCTGATTGAAAACTTTATTAACAGACCGCGGAATGGGCATATCTCAGCACGGGCTGAGATATGAACGAGTAACGTGTGGACAGATTGACGCGACACAATCCTCTTGGGCAAAACATCACGATATCCACGATACGTTGAAAAAGTGTATCGTTAATGAACTGTACCCGATATTAATATAATATCGTCATATCGCCCAGCCCTAGGGAGGGTAGTTTGTTTATCAGTGTTGTGGCTATGTTTGTGAAGAAGATGTTTAAGTAATTGGCTACATCCAGCTTGTCTGTGATGAGCGTGTTGTCCGTCTTTATGTTTCTGTTTGAGAATCTGCTTTTACGTTTTTTACTGCAGCCTAGTTGATTGAGTAATTTCCAAAGTTCACATGGTTTGTTTTTGTTTTCCTCAGTTTTGTCATTGATGAATTCTTTTTTTGCGGTTTTGATCATGGTGTTTACGTCATTTCTTTGAATTTTTAGTTCAACCACGTGGGCTTGGAGTTCACTGTTTGAGCTTTTGGAAAACTTTGTCTGACTTTTATGAAGTTCAGAGCATTTTTTGTCTCTGGTTTTCATAGCGGCCAGTATTTCAGTGTGCATCCATGGCTCAGCGTGATTTTTAACCCTGGTGGTTCTTTGTTCATCTGACCAGTCCATGCTCTCCAGTTCTTGGTTAAAGCCTTAAAGGCCTCTCAAGAGTAGGTTTTGAGGTCCCTAGATGTGACTGTTTTGTGACAGCCGGCCTTTTGTTTTAGCTTTTTGCGGGTACAGAAAATCATATAATGATCACTTAACCCGCATGCTATCACCCCTTTATTGGAGATCATGTAGTAACAGTGTAGTAAGTGTAGTACCCTCTAATAGACAAATATAGATATCACTGAGACTTTCCCAGTTTGTTATGTACATATAAACTACGAAAAAATATATTTCAAGTTTTCAATTTATATATGCAAACGAGGCACTTCTCCATTAAATATGTGCACATTTATGGATGCAATCAGGAAAAATTTAATCAAATAAACAACTAAATGTGTGTTATTGACATTTTATTGTCACTAGTTTGTTTCATAGAAGACATTAACGTTACGTTTTCAACAACAGATTGCTGCTAATTAAACACTTCATGGAAACGGAGTAACGTTAACGTTATGTCGAGTTCATACGTGTAGTGTATAGGGCTGCACGATTTTGGGAAATAATCTAATTGCTATTTTTCTGACAGATATTGCGATTGCGATAAAATTAGCTATTATAAATTTTTTTTAACAGCCCCACAGAGGTTTATTGTAAAATGCGGCTTGCATCTGGCCTACGCGGTGGGTCTTTTCAGACACCGAGCCTGAAAATGTTTCTTTTTACCTGGGAATCGATACCGGTACCCAACGGTACCTTTTTTCCTGTACTTCACTCTCCCTCTCTGAAGTGTAAACTTCACAACACACAATCTAAAACCCCTTACCTCCCTCTCTCAAACCGATCTTGTATCTCAATGGGACTTCCTTGTTAAATTTAATTAAATTAAATTTAATTCTTTATTTTTTTGCAATTTGATAATTGCATCATTCCAAATCGCGATTTCGATTTAAAATCGATTAATCGTGCAGCCCTAGTGTAGTATTAACTCGACATAACGTTAACGTTACTCCGTTTCCATGAAGTGTTTAATTAAGTCCATGGAGTGTCCAGTGTTGCTGCCACCGTTGCGTCGCAGATGGATGGTACACTCTGTTAGCTCCGTAGCTAATCCGCTCCTAGACTACCGATAGCAGAACCGATAACGTCAGAGCTTATCAATACTCAGTTTTTTTTCTAATTTAGTACCGGTTCCCGTTTAGTACCGGGTTTCAGGGGCGCATCCCTAGTCAGACCTCCCCCTCTTTTACAATTTGCAATGTTTTAAATTTCACCCTAGGTCTGCCACCTGCCCATATGAGCCTAGAGATCTGTTTGTCCCATGCTATGAATTGGGAGTCGGGGACCTTGACCGGTAGTGAGAGGAAGAGGTACAACAGCCTTGGCAATACAATCCTTTTGATCACTTCTATTCTGGTACTGAAATCCACCATGAGCATGGCCCATCTCGACCAATCCTTCTGTAACTTATCGTTAATCTTATTATAATTAGCCGTTTCCAATTTGCACATATCCTTGGTGATAATCACTCCCAGGTAAGTTATTGATTCGGCTTCCCAGTTCAATTTGTAATCATTCCTCATTACATTACTGGGTGAGAAGTTGAAGGTGAGAATTTGGGTTTTCGTGACATTCAGCTTGTATCCTGACATCCAGCCATAGTCATTTAGTATGTCATTAACTTGGGGAAGGTCAGGTTTGGGTTTTGGAGGTATATATTATAATATCGTCCGCAAAAAGACCTATCCTGTGATCACTCCTTGCTATTCTGATGCCCTTTATTTCTTATTTTTTTTTATCCACTTTTTCTATTTTTCTCCCATCCCAATTACCCGCTGTGCCAATTCTCCCCTCCCCTGTCTTGAACGTTGCTTGCATATGCCCCCCACTGGCCGGTTGTAGGGAGGATAGAAGCCTTGCATCACGTGTCCCCTCCGATACACGAGGAGGCAGCCTGTCGCATCTTTTCACCTGCCAGCGCGGACTCTCACTGGCGAGGTGTAACGTGTGGGACGCTCACACTACCCCCGCTATTTCCTGTCTCTGCTGTGCAGGCGTCCCCCAACCGACCTTCAGGAGTCGCTGTCCACAACGTCCAGATTACCACCCATCGACTTCCACCCGCTAACTCTACCAATTGAGTTAGTATGACGACTGGCCCAAGCCGGAGGCAACGCAGACAGCCAGTCGAACCCGGTGTCTCTTGCGTTGGTGACAAGTGCAATGTCCGCTGCGCCACCCAGCCGCCTATGCCCTTTATTTCTTTACTTTCTCTAATGGCTTGGGTTAATGGTTCTACGAAAATCATGAAGAGGGCGGGGCTAGCACAACAACCCTGGCGCGTCCCTCTGAACAGTTTTTATTTTTTTTAAGATTTCTTTTTTGGCGTTTTATCGCTTTATTGCTACTGGGCAGTCCAGTAGAGAGAGACAGAGGAGAAATGGGAGACAGAGTGGGGGGAAGACATTCGGCAAATAACGACGGGTTCGGGAGTCGAACCCGGGTCGGCCATGTCGCGGCTGAGCGCGCTATGTGGTTCGCCACTGGGGCGCCCCCTCTGAACAGTTTGAATCTGTCCGACAAGCTACCATTAATCTTTACTCTGGCATTTGGGTTGTCGTATAGAACTCTTATACAGCTGATGAATTGGTCGTCAAATCCAAATCTTTCTAATACCCTAAACAGGAAGGACCATCTGACCCGGTCGAAAGCCTTCTCCGCGTCTAAACTTACCAAGGCCTCGTGAATCAGGTCAGGGAGGATGTCCTCCATTCTCCTAGTCAGTATAGATGTGAACAGCTTGTAATCCCCATTTAACATCGATACGGGACCATATGATTCGCAATACTCTTTATTCTTCCCTTCTTTTGGTATAACTGATATCACCGCCTCTTTCCAGGATGGGGGGGCTTCTGCCTTTTCAAGTGTCCAGTTAAAAGAGTCTAGCATTACTGGGGCCAGGTCCTCTTTAAAGATTTTATACCACTTGTTTGGAAACCCGTCACTCCCTGGAGTTTTGTTTGCTTTCAGTCTTCCTATGGCTATATCTAATTCTTCCTTCGTGACGGGGGAGATCAAGGCTTTATTCTCTATTTTCCCTATACTCTGGAGGTCCAAGGATGACAAACTACAATTATCTCCTCGTCTTCCATCTCGGGTTGTGAGTATAACTTTTCATAGTATCTTGGGATAATCGGAGCTCTTTTCACCTATATATCAGCGTGTGCCATATGTGTGTGTGTGGCTGTCGGGCTCTACAGTGCGACCATATTGCTCGCATATGCCCCTAGAAATATGTGTGTGCGAACCGGAAAAATCAATTACTCGTACGGTGTGCGAGTGCAGATTACAGCCTCAGTCGTGCTTTTTTTTCTCTCCGCTGATAAATCATTAAAAAAACTACAAGTCCCACATTGTACTCAAGCCAACGGTCCAATCACAGTAGAGTGACGTGACTGGTTTCAAGGGAAATAAAGGAAATGACCAATCGGAAGCTATCATTTTCTTTTTTACTTCCTGAAAGTCCGCCATTGCGATATGCCAGACTTTCCCGAGACAGTAACATTAAATTAATGTAACTTATTCTAGTCTTACCAATAGCATTAGATTTTAGAACACCTAGATTTATCGATAGCAATAGTAATATAACGTTAATGCAACAAAACAAATGCCTTGTTTTGTTAATCATAACGTTGATGCAGTAGCAACAGCAGAGGTGGGCAATAGGGTCCAGCTGCAGCGCCGGAGTGCAAGCGGTGTGACGTAATTGGCAGAATCGACTGTCAATCAATGGTCTACCTAACACGCAAACTCATAAACAATGTTTCTGTACTGGAGGTGTACAGTATTTCAATGGGCAACCCTGAAAGGATTATTTTTCTAGAAGAGCAACACTAGCCAAAACATAGGCATTGTATGCATAAAAGGGGCAAAAGCTAAAGTTAAGTGACTGTTACTTTTGTAGCAGTAGTTTGATTTGATCGTTTATTTGATAGGGACAGCACATGTTAATGAACATCAAGTACAAAATACAAAATGTAAACATGCAGGGTTGTAGCAAGAGCTAATTTACACCAGGAGACAGCAAAACTCTTTCAATAAATAAATAGCCTGCTTAGGGTAAAAGCATTGTGACAATCAATGATAAAAACAACAATAAAAACAAGAAACAAGTTACATAAACTAAATCAAGATTAAAAATGATCACAGTTCTGGTTTGCCTTAAGATGCCGTTTAAGATGGGTCTTGAACATGGAGTATGTGGGGCACTCTCTAATCACAACTGGTAGGCTATTCCAGTAGTTACCACCTTTAACAGAGAACACAGTTTTAGCAAAGGTAGTATACCGAAAGGCACCTTACAGTCCCCTCTACTGATGGCCCCCCTGGTGGTAATGCCAGTGTCTCCTTTTTGTTTAATGTCACTGCCTTTTTTATTAGGCCTAGTTGTTGGCTACAACTTTGCCACAGTAGGCATTAATAGTAATAGTTCAAATGTCTGTGTCCCATTCCCGTTTGCACACGCAGATACACACACGCACACAGTGGGCCAGTGACTTTGGTGGTATGTGCTATTGCACAGATGTGTGTCCCATCCCCGTTTGCACATGCACGCACAGTACAAATATACATTAAATAAACTCCGTTACTTTCACTGTGCTCCTAAATATTTGTGTGATCCTAAATTTGTTCATTTAGGAGCACATGTGCTCCTTGGGAAAAAGGTTAGCGTAGAGCCTGTGAGTGTGTGTGTGCTGATCAGGAAATAAGATAATAAATTTTTCAGCCTGTTTCTATAGCGTGCATAAGTACACATATACTATCGATAATAGCGTTTATTTGAAAACGAAGGCCGAAAAATTACAACGTGTTTTGTGTATTCCAGTAAAGGGCGATTCATGTGGAATCTTAATTTGTCTGAAAGTTTAAAAAAAATAGCGTTTTTCAAAATGGTATAAACGGAAATGAACCGATTATTAAAAAAAAAAAAAAAAAAAAAAAAAATCCGTTTTGACTGTTTACTGCAAACAAGTCATTGATAAGCGACGGTCGTATTAGACAAATAGCCTTAATTTAAGATACAGTTTATGCGTTCGCAAATGTGATCGCTCTGTCATTGAATAGAGCGTTGGCACTCAAGCGCTATATTTGGCACCCCCTTCTGGCACGGAAAGTGTTAAGCTACTTGCTTAATCAAATGTATTTAATAACATACAATAATCAATCATAATAAACAAATTAAATAATACAAATTAAAGTGCATGTTTAAATGTAAAGATAATGTGCAAATAATGTTTTAAAAGTAGCAGCCTCTGCCCCAGCACCGCGGTTCTGATGGGGCTGTTATCCTGGTCCAGGAGGGTGACGTGGATCCACTCACTAGGCTCCACCATCTCCAACAGCTGTAGGGGAGAGGAGAGGAGGACGAGTCAGATCACAGACTTCTAGGTCTTTTGTTTGCTGTGTCTTGTGTGTGAGTGAGAGGGGCTGTGTGTGTGTGTGTCTTACTCTGATCTCCTGCAGAGGAACCCACAATTTACAAATGACAGCGTCCATAAAGGAACCCGTGATTGCATTGCTATAGCAAACTTCAGATATAAGATAGCTAGCACTAACGTTCCCTGTCTCTGCAGTCTTGCCTGCGCTTTAGCCCAAAAAGTTCAACTTTTTTCAACTGAGGAAAAAAAGCAGCCTGGCTAGAGACCATGGCGCTATACAGACAGTGGACGTTAGCACTAGCTATCTTAACATACCTAATTAATACTCCAGTCTGCAAAAATACGACACTTGGTGCTAATTCACGGAGCTGTAAACACCGGTAGCCTAGCCAAGCTCTAGTGTGCTCTAGTAGGCTGTAAGCGTGGCGCTGTTTACCTAACGTTACTTACAGCTTGTTGGTGGACACGCAGCCTCAGCATAATAACTGAAATAGCGTTCGCTTAGCAAGCATTATCCATGAGACGTTCTGTTTTCCAACATGTAAGATTACAATACTATGGCTAACTAGCTAAAACGTACCCATGATCCGAGTAGCTGTCATCACGGTTCCAGTGTGCTTGCTCGTGTTTTCTTCTTCGTCGTTAGTACACATAATGCAGTCATGGCAGACAAGGGAAATGATACTGCCCCAGCACTTCCTGTAGTGCATTGCAGTTACAAATGAACATTTGCGCAGTTTTGAATGAACGTTACCGGCTCTCTGTTTTTATACGACGCATTGACACAAAAATTCCGCGTTGACGAGTTTTTATGATCGAGGTGTACATGTAGTTGTGTGTACATGTACAATAATGGAGGTGTACATAAATCAAATCAAATCAAATTTATTTATAGGGCCCGACAACACACGTTAATGTCCCCATGGGCCGTACAGGTCTTCTTTAAACAAGTCAAGAAGAAAACATAACAATAAGTCAAGAACAGAACAAGAACACCATAAGGTCCAAACATTTTTAGATGAATGCAAATAAATGAAAGAATGCAAGCACTCCCAGACATACCCCACGCGAAGGTAAGGAAAAACTCACTAAAACCTAACAATAGGGAAAAAAGCTCCACAGGCAGTGTGGAGGAGAGAAACCTTAGAAGGGCCATTCAAGGGGGGATCTCCCTTCTTAGATGTTGGTGATAGTAGTGTTGCAGACGGACAGTTGGTAAGCATGCACTCATGTGTGTAGTGAAACACAGATGAGTGCATGCAATAGCAACTGTACATTTTGAAAGATTAAAGATAGAGCTAATAGCGAATAGCAACTGAACATTTTGAAAGATTAAAGATAGAGTTGATAGCGGATCTATTTGAGGCACAGGGGCGACGCAAAGAGGGTCACGTCCTCCCCGTCTTAGTCACGGGAGTTTCAACACTCCGGTCATTGCTCAGGGACAGCCGGAGACAGGGAGATAGGGGGCGGCGCAGAGAGGGTCGCAAACTCCCCGACACCATCGCGGGACATCCGGCACTCCGGTCACCACTACGAGACCTCCGGAGACAGGGGGGCACGCAGAGGGGGTCGCAACCTCCCGGCCTTCATCACGGGACGTCCAACACTCCGGTCAACACTCCAGGACAGCAAGTCATAGGGGGACAGGGAGACGGGACAGGCGTTAGACAGCTCATGAGATTGTAGTAGGCGGACATAGCAATAGATACAAGTGGTAGGCATATATGTGAATGGAGTAGATATATGAAGTAAGCGTATTATGTGAATAGAATAGAAGTACTTAACCCAGCAATGAAACCGCGTTGACTGTTAATCTGTTAACAGTCTGTTAATACTGTTAATCAGTTGACAGGACCACGGACAGACGGTGAATAACTGATCCAAGGCCTCGGAGGTGCAATACTGTACATGTAGTTGTCTGTACATGTACAGTATTGGAGGTGTACATGTAGTTGTGTGTACATGTACAGTATTGGAGGTGTACATGTAGTTGTGTGTACATGTACTGTATTGGAGGTGTACATGTAGTTGTGTGTACATGTACAGTATTGGAGGTGTACATGTAGTTGTGTGTACATGTACAGTATTGGAGGTGTACACATGTTATTTTATAGCAGGAACATTGTCCTTCTTCTTCTCCACCATGCACTGCTGGGATGTTAGTGGAGGAGGATGCTTTATGACAACGTGGTAATGGATCAGACCACCTGTAGTTAGAGATGTTCCGATACCGTTTTTTCCTTCCCGATCCGATTACGATACCTAAGCTTTGGGTATCGGCCGATACTGATCTGATACCAGTGCATACATAAAAAAAGTTATTACAGCTACTGTTTTTTAGTAATAACTAGAAAGTAATGATATTTATTAACAACAGGTGATTGTATAGATTAGTATTAGTATCATTAATTGACAACTATGCTCAATGAGTTCACCCACGGAAAGGTTGTTGGGACATTGGTTCTGCACAGACGCTATACGGTGTTGCACTTGCTATCCAGAAGTCTCCAGGTTCAGTTAGCTAGTAGCAGAGGCTCTGTTGTGATTTTTAATGCACAATAAATATTCAACATTCTCTTTTGAGACTCCGCCTCAGACTTTTATCCTTTGGCACTAAAAGCTAGACATTGTCACCGGTATGGCCGCATTATGTCATTAATTGCGTGCATGTGTGGGAGAAGTCGATCAGTGACGACACTTAGGTTAGCCAGTTAATGTGAGCTAGATGGAAAGACAATGTAATGTTACTGGTGAAAAAGTGATTTACCCTGGAATACTCCTTTGCCAACTTGCTGTACTTTGCTTGCAGGTCTGCAGCCATTATTGCTGGATTATGAATAGCTCCAACTTTAGCCAAGGTAACGTTAAGCTAAAACTAGCTTTTCAGCTAGCTCTTCAGCTAATGCTAATAACACCAGCAAGCGAACACATCAGAGCTCCCCATCAACACCCCTCTCTCGGGACGATGGCATTTAAGAAAGTATCTGCTGTTAAAATGACAAACAGCATTGACACTTTAATTCACGGTAAATTAAAAACACGTTTGTTTTATAAAGCTCACTCAGCAGGAGGATACGGCGTGATAAATGACGTCATATGGGATCAGAGCATAGATTTTACGTGTACTCGCCGATACCGATACCAGCATTTTAGGCTGTATCGGAGGCATTTCCAATACTGGTATCGGTATTGGAACAACTCTACCTGTAGTCAATACTGATCACATGTAGCTAGTATCAGCCTGATAGTGGTATTGGGTATAGGATCTTTGCATCCCTATATATTGGTCCAGCGTGTTGTTACTTTCCTGTTAACCTCTTAAGCCCGGAACCCTATTTTCTGAAAATCCGCCTAAAATACATACCTAAGTAAATGGAATATTGCTCCACTTCTACAAGGTCCATTTGCATGTTCTTGGTATTTAGGGACATCTATGGACCTCAATGAATGTATTCCCAGTGTCAGAAATATTGTGTATATTACTAGGCTTGCTTAAATTGTGATGAAACAAAGGAGAATATGAATTATGATTTGTCTTTGCATCTTTGACAGTGAATAACACCATGCTAAAAAAAATTACCAGACATGAGAAACTGCCACTGAGATCATGTGTACAAAAAATCGAAGGAAATGAATAAAGGGAAGATGAGTAAACGGAAGGTTTTGTAGATACAGTACTGAATTCTCCCATCCGGACCAATGCAATTTGAAATATTATTATAGAATAGCAGGCTTATAAATTACCTTATTATAGCCAATTCACACATTTATGGATTGTGCCAAATGTTATATTTCAAATGCCCGAGTTCAATTTGGATTTAGTATCACCAGGCGTGCATAAGAACGGATAATGAAATCTACTGTATGTACATTAGCTTTATTATTTTTGCCAGAGTGCCGCCATTTTGAAACTGATTTCAAATCTGATTGTTGCTAAATGCAAAAAATAGGGAAGAGAAACTAACACCGCTCCAATATATGCCAATAACGTTACGTTTTGTGGTATATTATCCAGAGTAATAAGAGATTAAGAAAGATTCATAGAGAAGTAATTAGCTTGAAGCCCCATAGAGGCCTTTGGGAAGTGTTGTTCTGAAAAATTCCAACGCTCATTGAAAGCTCTCGAGGTCCTCTTCAAAATGGGGTAAAAAAAAACTACAATTCCCTGGGCGCCCCAGTGGCGCACCGCATACTGCCTCGCAGACCTACGCGGCCGTCCCGGGTTCGCCTCCCGCTCCCGGGCTGATTTGTTGCATGTCCTCCCCACATCTTCTCCCGTTCTCCCTCTCCTCTGTCGGTCTTGTATGACCAATAAAAAAAAAGCTGTAAAAATACTAAAGTAAACAAATAAATAAACATTTAAATACAATTCCCAACGGTAAATCTTTCAAAATGGCTGACTTTCGCGATAAAAACAACAGAAAACAGGTAAACTAACGTATTGATGATAATATACATTATAACTGCTGTTGTGACATGGTTATGATGTTTATACTTGAATACGTTTGACAAAAAAAACTATAATTTTGTCAAACAGTCTGGAGAGATTGATTTATGACGTGATGTCATTTTGGGACCGGTACCGGTCCCGTCGGGCTTAAGAGTGTAGTGTGAAATAGTGCCCTGTCCCTTTGTTACTTTCAAAAGCAATGGTTACAACAAATTACATTTAAATGATTGTATGCCCTTCTTTCTAGACTCCATTGCCTTACAGTTGTGTATCTGTGAAGAGGAGGTTCCCCCTGAGCAGCAGGAGAGGAGCCCCAGTCTGGACCAAGAGGAGCCAGAGCGCCTACAGATTAAAGCGGAACAGGAGGAACTCTGGATCAGTCAGGAGGGAGAGGAGCTTCCTGTCTCTGTGAAGAGTGAACATGAAGGTGAGAACACTCTGTCCTCACAACTCAGCCAAAACCAGGACCCAGAGCAGATTAAAGATGAACTAGATCAAGGGCTGGAAGAAGCTGATCTCTCCAAGATCACAGTAGACCCAGTGAAATGTGAAGATGGTCAAGAAAACGCTCCTCTTCAAACCCAAAGGGAGAAAAACAGAGAAGCATACTCTTTACCCAGCACCTCAACTGAACACATGAAAACAGAACCTGAAGGAGAGGACTGTGGAGTAGCGGAACTAGCCAGTAACTTATATCCAGCTGGTGATTTAGAACCAACTAGAGATAGCCAGCCTCTCTCTTCAGACTGTTCTCTAACTGAGACTGATGACAGTGATGATGACAGTTCTGGAGCTGAGACTGATGACTGTGATGAATGGAAGGAGAGTGGAGGTCCAGGTTTGATGGCAGTAAAACAAAAGAAGACACAGAAAATACAAACGTTGTCTAACAGGCCTGGGTTCAGCAAGAAGAGAGATCTGAATATACACATTAAAAATCATACCGGAGTGAAACCATTTGGTTGTTCAGTTTGTGGGAAAGGGTTCAATATGAAGGGACATCTGAAGACACACATGATGGGTCATACTGGAGAGAAACCTTTTCTTTGTTCAGTTTGTGGGAAAGGGTTCAATGTCCAAACAAATCTGAAGAGACACATGATAATTCATACTGGAGAGAAACCATTTAGTTGTTCAGTTTGTGGGAAAGGGTTCAGTACGAAGGAGGATCTGCAGAAACACATGATAATTCATACCCGAGTGAAACCAATTGGTTGTTCCGTTTGTTGGAAAGGGTTCAATGACGAAACAAGTCTGAAGAAACACATGAGAAGTCATCCTGGAGTGAAACCATTTGGTTGTTCCGTTTGTTGGAAAGGGTTCAATGACGAAACAAGTCTGAAGAAACACATGAGAAGTCATCCTGGAGTGAAACCATTTGGTTGTTCCGTTTGTGGGAAAGGGTTCAATGACCAAACAAGTCTGAAGGAACACATGAGAAGTCATCCTCGAGTGAAACTATTTGGTTGTTCAGTTTGTGGGAAAGGGTTCAATGACCAAACAAGTCTGAAAAAACACATGAGCAGTCATCCTGGATTGAAACCATTTGGTTGTTCAGTTTGTGGGAAAGGGTTCAATCAGCAAACAAGTCATAAGAGACACATGATGATTCATACCGGAGTGAAACCATTTGGTTGTTCCATTTGTGGGAAATGGTTCAGTTTGAAGCAACCAATGATGACACACATGAGAATTCACACAGGAGAGAAACCATTCAGCTGTTCAGTTTGTGGGAACTTGTTCAGGCATAAAGAGAGTCTGAAGAAACACACGATAAGCATCCATAAAAAATGCAACATTCATGCTCCAGAATGTTCACTCTCTCAACAATAAATCTCTCCTCATCGATTTTCTATGTCTTACTGAGACATGGCAATATCAACAGGATTTCATTTCACTCAACCAAGCCACACCCCCAGGCTATGTTTACATCCAAAAGCCACGTACTCAGGGTCGTGGTGGTGGGCTGGCCGTAATACATCGGGCTGACTTCCTAGTCAAAGAACTCCCAGTACCCACTGTCACCTCCTTCGAGTGCGTGGCTTTCTCACTACCTGGGCCCACACCACCCCAGGTAGTCCTCATCTACCGCCCCCCCCCCCCAAAGCCTCCACCTACTTTATGTCTGACCTGTCTGAACTCCTCACCACTGTCTGCACCATGTGCTCATCCTCCACACTCCTGCTTGGGGACTTCAATATTCATGTGGTCGACACCAGCTGCTCCACAGCCATTGATTTCCTCTCACTACTGGACGGCTTCAATATCACACGGCACACCAATGGTCCCACCCACACCAAAGGTCATACACTTGACCTGGTCTTCTCCACTGGCACAACACCATCTGATGTACAGTGTCTCGACCTGGCGGTGTGTCCTTTTCACCCTCCCTGCTTCCCTACCCAAGCTTCGAAATGCACGCACCATCACCTCCTACAGGGACATCATAACAGTCAGTGCACCAGCTCTGACCAACCTGCTAACCACCCACCTGGCCTCAGCTCCCCCCCCAGCACCCAGGTGGATGGTCTGGCTGCCCACTACAACTCCGCCCTATCCCGCAGCCTGGACTCTCTCGCCCCCATCAAAACCCGGACTGTCACCTACACCCGTCCCTGCCCCCTGGTACACCTCTGAACTTCGCTCCCTGAAGGCTGTCGGTCGCCAATTGGAGAGACTCCATAAAAGATCTGGCCTCACTGTCCACCTCGAGGCCTATAAGGACCACGTGCAGACCTACAAGCTAGCTCTCACCAAGGCCAAAACAAATTCTACTATTCCACCCTCATTGGCAACCAGCAAAACCACCCCAGGACACTCTTCTCCACCATCAACCGGCTACTCCGTCCCCTCGACCCCCCCCCCGCCCATCTGGTGCCCACGACCTCTGCTCCAGGTTCCTTGTCTTTTTCCAGGACAAGGTCAATACCATCAGTTATTGAAGGAATACACTGTTGCTGTCACACTTCAGTCTTCTGACTGCTACCTTGAACTACTTATGAGTGAAGCCCACTAGGGCACGACATATCTGCAGTAGACATGTCCGCTGTCACTCCAATACAATGGAGCTAAATGGCACCGGGTTTGTGCCAAAATAATACATTTGAAAAAGATGACATCCAGGTTTTTATTTCGTGAAGGCAGTTGATAAGGGAGTGTGGGGGGAGATGGGTGGATGGTTTGGTGGAGAGGTAGAGTTGAGTGTCGTCGGCATAGGAGTGGAAGCTGAGGCCATGGCGGCGGATGATCTGACCGAGGGGGAGCATGTAAATGGTGAATAGAATTGGGCCAAGTACCGAGCCTTGGGGGACGCCTTGGTTGACTGGGGTCCCGCAAGGGAGCTGCCTAGGACCACTCCTATACGCCATCTTCACAAACGACTTACCATCAGTTCTGTGTAAAGCAACTGTACAAATGTATGCTGATGATTCCACATTGTACTATGCTGCAAAAACTGTCAGTGAACTGGACAATGTTTTATCAGCTGAGTTAAATATGGTGTTTGATTGGATAAAATGGAATAAGTTGGTACTAAACATCTCAAAAACCAAAATCTTTAATTTTATGTCACCTAGATTATTGTGCACCAGTATGGTCCTCTGCATCCAAAGGTCAACTAAAGAAATTGCAAACTGCCCAGAACAGAGCTGCAAGGTTAGTTTTACATTGTTCCATGAGAACAAACACCATCACTATGCACCGGCAACTCTCATGGTTAACGGTAGAGAATAGGCTGGTTTTCAACACAGTTAAATTTTTCAGGAACACTGTCTTTTCGTTCTTATACAAACAAATTATCAGATGCAGTCAGGTTCATTCTTATTTTACTAGGTCAGCTGATGATGGACAGATTATGTTACCACGTCCAAAATCAAATGCTTTAAAGAGGACTGTTGTTTATCGTGCCATCAATCATTGGAATAACTGCCCACTGAACATAAGTAAATTGAATAGTAAAGTGTCTTTCAAATACCACCTGAGAATGCACTACTTAAATATGTGAGGAAAATATTCTGATGTTGATAATGTCTACAATGTTTTACTGTTTTTAGATTATCATTGTTAATTGTGATTGTCATATGTATCTCATGGTGTTATGTTTTGTGTTTTCTGTTGTCCTTCTGTGTGGACCCCAGGAAGACTAGCTCGCCACTTAGGTGACAGCTAATGGGGATCTTTTTAAACAATAAACAATAACATGACAGTGTTTCCCACAGGATTTTCAGAGACTTTTCAGGATTTTTTTGGTACATTTTAAAGTTAAATGCATCAATCTGGTGCACTTTGAGAGCAAAATAAAGAGGCTAGATTCTATGATGAACTTTGTGCTCAAAACACAATCAACTAGACTAGTGCTTCCCAATCCTCTCCTCGAAGCACCCCAGCCGTTCAATGTATTTGTTAAATTCCACCACCAGCACACTTGATTCAACTTAACTAGCCCTTTATTAGTTGAATCAAGGTGTGCTGGTGGTGGAATTTAACAAATACATGGAACGGCTGGGGTGCTTCGGGGAGAGGATTGGGAAGCACTGAATTAGAGCATACATTTGAGCCATCAAAGAAATGAAGCAAAAGTAGTTACCTGTGTTGAACTGGTTTATTTTTTTACGATGGTGATAAACTGTGTCCGGGTGGTGAGGTAGGAGTGAAACCAGGAGAGTGCTGAGCCAGTGATTCCGAGGTTGTTGGATAGGCGGTGGAGGAGGATGGAGTGGGAGACTGTGTCGAATGCTGCAGAAAGGTCCAGGAGGATGAGGATGCTAATGTGGCCAGAGTCGGCTGCAAGGAGGAGGTCGTTGGTGGTTTTGATGAGGGCGGTCTCTGTGCTGTGTTGAGTTCTGAAGCCGGATTGAAAAGGCTCATAGAGCTCATGGTTGGACATGTATTGTTGGAGTTGGCCGGCCACTGCTCTTTCCAAGATTTTACTAAGGAAAGGAAGGTTGGAGATCGGATGGTAGTTGTTTAGCTCATCTGGGTCGAGGCCGGGTTTCTTGATGATGGGGGTGACGGAGGCTGTTTTGAAGCAGGGGGGGACGAGACCAGATTCTAGTGAGGAGTTGATGTTGACCATGGTGGGGCAGAGAGCAGGGAGGCAGATCTTGACCAGGGTAGTAGGCATGGGATCGAGTGAGCAGGTGGAGGCTTTGGCTGAGGCTATGAGCTTGACAACTTGGGGACCATTCACCGGGGAGAAGGAGGAGAGGCTGCATTGGGGGGGGGGGGGGGGGCACCCAGGGGGAGGAGCAGGTGAGGGGGAGGAGGGGGGCACTACTAGCCTCACTACTGACAAAACCTCAGAGCCTGTTTAACCACAGAACCGGTGGGTCACGTGATTGAAGCTCTGATCCCTAGGAAGACTTCAGTGGTCAATGTTAAAAGACGAACACATCACATTGGACCTGGACTTTAATTTAAAAAAAGAATTATTATTAAAGATATTATCATTTATTGATAGTTGTTCCATGGTAACAATTAGGGATTGGAAATGTAGGAGCCAGAATAGTGATTTTGTGTTCATGAAGTATTTATATTAATTTATTCTCATTTACATTATTTAATTGAAATATTTACACTAATCGAATTAGATTTAATATAAAGATTTCGCTTTTGTTCATATTACCGATGGTAAGAAATCTCTTAGGGAGTCTGGGCGATTTTCACCTCTCCCTTTCTGGGGATTTTCACATTTCTCTTTTTTTTACATTATGAAACTACAGGTTCATACCTTCAAAATAAGCCATCAATTGTAAAATTCGAGCCGATAGTTTTCAATCAATGTCCTATGAAACATTCTGGTAACATTCTAACCAAATCTCAGTTCAGGGATTTGAAAGAATGAAAGATAACCCTTGGGGTCGGACCTCGCTGTTTGCACCCACTTGCGGGTGAACAAAGGCCTTGTCTCAGCCGAGAGGATTTCTCAGAAATTGCCAAAAAGTCGCGCATTTCAGAAATCGGTCAAAATAGAGAAATAGCATTTTTGAGTGCTTTGAACTGTTGTATATTCGATCCCCGTTCTCAACGGTCAGCCGGAGCCATCTAGATGTCTATGATTCATCTACCTACGTTGGAATTGTAATGACGATCGAATATCACCAGGTGACATTTTCGCCTACCTTTGAACTGGAATGGCTTGGTGTGGATACACGTTTTCATTTCTTTTCTTTTTTTGGTAAGGGCTCCTCCTCCTGCTTGAACAGAGATTCACAGCGATCCCCTCGAAATTCCGTTGCCGAAGCATATTTCCCATCGAAACGTGTATAGCAGGGGTGGCCAACCCGCGGCTCGCGAGCCGCATGCGGCTCTTTGCCCGTCAATGTGCGGCTCTTCCATCCATAAAAAAAATTAAAAAAAATTAAAAAAAAAAAAAAAAATCATTTTTTTTTTTTTTTACTTTTTTTTTTTTATGTCACTCATTCCATAAGGACGTAGAATAAACATTTACAATTTTTTTTTAAATGGTCCATTTGCATGTTCTTGGTATCTGAATCTAGGGACATATATGGATCAGTGTCAGAAATAGTGTGTCTGTTACTAGGCTTGAGTAAATTGTAATGAACCAAAGGAGAATATCAATTCTATTTAAAAAAAAAAATTATCTTTGACTGTAAATAACACCATGCTAAAATTGACCAGACCTGAAAAATCTAAGCAAATGAATAAAGGGAAGATGATTAAACAGAAGGTTTTGTAGATGCAGTACTGAATTCTGCCATCTTTTTTATAATGTAAATTTCTCCACCATTCTTCATCATATTGCAACACCGTTTTTTGCAAGACGTTCACAGAAAGGTAGAGAAACTAACTGCGTTCTGTTTTATGGCAATAACGTTCAGGTTTGTGGGAGATAATCCCAAAAAATAAGAGAAATTAAAAAGTAAATCCAGAAGTCAGATGATTGACGGGGGCTGGTGTGAGCTGGGTAGGGTAGTTTTTCGAAATTTGAAAGCCCTGAGTCTCTTCCTTCAAAAGACTACACTCACTTTTGGCTGTGCCACTTCCTCCTGTCAATATGCGCCGGTTTCCGACTCAATGCCCTGAGATTTCTATAATCTTATATTTCACTAATAACAGTTAAAATAATTGGTAAACAAACATAATGCTGAAAATATACACTTTTACTGTATATCTCGGGCTTAAGAGGTTAACCCTGTGAGGCCCAAATTAAAAAGAAATTAGCAACTTCAGAGGCCAGAGGGTGGGACATATAAACACATTTACTATCAAATAGCATTGTGAGGCTGAACAACAGGACCAATTGACTATACATGTGCTTAAAGGGGAACTATCTTATAAATGGCTTTTTTCAGTGTTTACCATTGTTTCTTAGCTATGTGGACTTATATTAATAGGATATATGTCTCTAATTCTCATATTGGCGAATTCTTCCAATTCTCCTCTCACAATATTCACCCTCACTGAACTGAGTCATCTGAAAATGTGCATATCTGTGATGTCAGAGATTTCTCAGCTGCATAATAATGTGGCAGTTGATGTGGCAGTTGGCACCAGGCCACACAGTGGTTGGAGCCCAGCCTCAAAACGGCTTAAGATCTTGAGGTAGAAAAATGCGGTTTTTAGTACTTGATTAGAAATACAAAACAATGCATTTTTTTAAAAAAAAAACCTAGGTGTTCCATAGACTCACAGGAATTGTGTAAAAGTGCCCAAATAGTGAAAGAAATAGTAAAATAGTTCCCCTTTAACATTTTTTAAATAAACATTATTTTTTTAAATGGCTAAAAGTGATTTTGTAATTTTGCAACCGTGGGTCTCACAGGGTACTTTTAACCCTGTGAGGCCCAAATAAAAAAGACATTAGCAACTTCAGAGGCCAGAGGGTGAGACCTATAAACACATGAAGGGTGCCGTGACTGAAAAAAAAGGTTGAGAAACGCTGGTATATGGTGTGGCTCTTTGTGGTACCACAGTAATTTTTTTGTGGCTCTTAGTCTCTGACTGGTTGGCCACCCCTGGTGTATAGACATATACAATGGTAATCGCGATGGCGATGCGATCACTTGGAATTATCCTTTTTGGAATACCTTCTGGCTAAGGTATATTGTATGTATTTTACAGAACCTGAAACATGTTTTTATAACTATCACAGTTTTGTGTTTTACCGGACGTAAAAAATGCTCCGCAAACACGATCACAGTTTTGAGTTAAAACGACCCCCCCCCCCCTTGATGATTTTGTGAAGGTACATAATGTACATGTTATATACCTTCGATTTGGGAGTATTTGGGGTTTCAGGGAATCAACCAGAACGATTCGGGCTTATTGCATATAATGCGTCCTATCTCACGATCTATGGAAAAATACTGGATTATTCCGGAAATGGGGCGCTGTGTAGCGTGTAGCGTGTAACAAACTGCAGTGTGTAGAAATGAGCTGATTAGTCGGTAATGGACTATGAACAATGGGTTTCATTCTCCAACGGACTTACGACAAAAAGGGCTTTCTCTTAGGGCCATTTGAGACCTTTTCGGGCAAGACATGAATATAGACAATATATTATGTTTTATTGGGATGGTTGGTGAATCCCAAAATCGGCCCGAAAAGGTCTCAAATGGCCCTAAGAGAAAGCCCTTTTTGTCGTAAGTCCTTGGAGAATGAGACCCAATGCCTGTAAAATGAGCCATACTATTGTCTCCATAGCTATAATACAGAACACACAATGGGTCTCCAAACATAGATAAAATGGTCATTAACGCTGGCCCCAAACAGTGCAGATGACGATAGCTGCTGGCCATGAATGAGTTAATTATCTTTGTATAACTGCAGCAGCATCCAGTCAGTTCTACTCGTTCGATCAATGTCTGGCCCCAGGGATGCTTGAGGAGGTTCCAGGGGCTCAATGGATGCTGGAGGCGGTTCCAACACTAATTACAAAAGAGAGACATACAACATTGAGAGATTGGTATGTGTCACCATCCTAAAAACAATATAAATAATACCTAAGAACAGAGACAATTACCAATAGATTCATTCACCACTGAATTTATTTATAAATGATTTAAATTCACATACCAACTCTCCTCAGAGTTAGACTGACACCCAGGGGCAGACAGTAGCCCCTCAGAGTTAGACTGACACCCAGGGGCAGACAGTAGCCCCTCAGAGTTAGACTGACACCCAGGGGCAGACAGTAGCCCCTCAGAGTTAGACTGACACCCAGGGGCAGACAGTAGCCCCTCAGAGTTAGCCAGAGTTAGACATTATACAGTAATTTAAGATTCCCTTTCTCACAATTCAAATGAATATTTTCTGAGAACAAGCAGGTACTGTACACATATCAGTGCTAGTGTACTAAGGGTGGGGAGAAAGACCCTGCAGCCAGTGTCCATCAGATTTTCTCGCTGCTTAACTATCTTTATGGAAGAGAGGGGGAGGGGGGAGCTATACCACTATCTTTATGGAAGAGAGGGGGAGCTATACCACTATCTTTATGGAAGAGAGGGGGAGCTATACCACTATCTTTATGGAAGAGAGGGGGAGGGGGAGCTATACCACTATCTTTATGGAAGAGAGGGGGAGCTATACCACTATCTTTATGGAAGAGAGGGGGAGCTATACCACTATCTTTATGGAAGAGAGGGGGAGATATACCACTATCTTTATGGAAGAGAGGGGGAGCTATACCACTATCTTTATGGAAGAGAGGGGGAGATATACCACTATCTTTATGGAAGAGAGGGGGAGCTATACCACTATCTTTATGGAAGAGAGGGGGAGATATACCACTATCTTTATGGAAGAGAGGGGGAGCTATACCACTATCTTTATGGAAGAGAGGGGGAGATATACCACTATCTTTATGGAAGAGAGGGGGAGCTATACCACTATCTTTATGGAAGAGAGGGGGAGCTATACCACTATCTTTATGGAAGAGAGGGGGAGCTATACCACTATATTTATGGAAGAGAGGGGAGAGCTATACCACTATCTTTATGGACGAGAGGGGGAGCTATACCACTATCTTTATGGAAGAGGGGGAGATATACCACTATCTTTATGGAAGAGAGGGGGAGCTATACCACTATCTTTATGGAAGAGAGGGGGAGCTATACCACTATCTTTATGGAAGAGAGGGGGAGCTATACCACTATATTTATGGAAGAGAGGGGAGAGCTATACCACTATCTTTATGGACGAGAGGGGGAGCTATACCACTAT
The DNA here is from genome assembly GCF_963971535.1 of Notolepis coatsorum. Lineage (NCBI taxonomy): Eukaryota > Metazoa > Chordata > Actinopteri > Aulopiformes > Paralepididae > Notolepis > Notolepis coatsorum. The sequence continues at coordinate 3,243,669 of NC_140176.1, read as the reverse complement.
CTTTATGGAAGAGGGGGAGATATACCACTATCTTTATGGAAGAGAGGGGGAGCTATACCACTATCTTTATGGACGAGAGGGGGAGCTATACCACTATCTTTATGGAAGAGGGGGAGATATACCACTATCTTTATGGAAGAGAGGGGGAGCTATACCACTATCTTTATGGAAGAGAGGGGGAGCTATACCACTATCTTTATAGAAGAGAGGGGGAGCTATACGGTTATAAATGCACACTAGTTCTTTGTTGCTTTGGGGAAACTGGAACAAGTAGCTACATTTGTCAGGGTCAAGGAAGAGCGCTGATTTCTACATTTAGTTTTGTTCATTTAATTGTTTTACCCAGGGACAGTGCACATTAATGAACATTATTCAGTTTCCACATCAATGTAAGTGTGGTAGAATTAGCTAATGAGCTAGTTTTAATCTGTAGTCCCTGCCTACCATACATGTCTTTATGGTGTTGGAGGAAACCAGAGTACCCAGAGGAAACCCACACAGGGAGAACATGTCAACTCCACACAGAAAGGCCCCCTGCTGGGGTTCGAACCCAGGACCTTCTTGCTGTGAGGCAGCAGTACTAACCACTGTTCCACCGTGCCGCCCCACCTCCTTTCCTACCTGCTGCATGTCCCTCATCTGGTGCATCCTGATCCAACAGCAGAGGTCTGACGGGAGGAACATGGCGGAGGGACGGAGACGAACATAGGCGTGGTCCTTTTTCTCTCCCTCAGTACACACACTGGCACAAACAGAGAGGGGGCTAGGAGGTTAGCTATGATTTCTCTTGTATTCCTCAACCGAATCAGCTGAGGTACATACAACAACTATTACATTAATAACACCAGCTAGCTATATAACAATATCTGATTGAAAATTGTATTAACAGATTGCAGAATGGGTACAATACAATACAGCTCAATACACACAATTGTTAAGGGGATGCAGACCAGAGAAAGACTTTCGTCTTGTTTACATCAGGGTCCCCCATTTTCAATTCATAATGACATTTATGACATACACAACAACATACAGATACACAGATATATATCATGGCATTTATGAAATACAAGATATACAAATATACAGTACTGTTTAACAGAGATCCTAACAGGAAATATATACATTTGAGGGGGAGGAAACTGTACATTAGGAGGGAGTTCGTGCGTTTTTGGACATTTACGGGGGCCAGTTTCGAATTGCAGCCTCCCGTAGGTGCTCTTTGAGGGCGGTTTTGAAGGTGGGTAGGGATTCACATTCTTTTATGGCTGTGAGTAGGGCGTTCCACATTGTTGTGGCATAATTGCGAAACGTGTTTAGTCCCTTGTTTGAGCCGAATCTGGGTTGAACATGATTCGTGGAACTCCCTCTGGTATATTTAGTTGTTGCCACACTAGTCTGCCGCTTGCCTACTATGCTGTTAACGTTAACTAGCTACCTACCACATTTACATTTTGTCATTTAGCTGACGCTTTTATCCAAAGCCACTTACAAGTTTTGTACAACAAGTCAGCAGGAAGGGTACAACTCTATCAGTTAGGTAACAATGTTCATCAAAGTGTTTGAGTGCTACACTAGGTTAGTATATTAGGACAAGTGCATGACAGTAAGGTTAGTTAGGGTTAGACCATTTATTAAAAATGTTTTTCCATTTCAGATATTGATTGAAGAAGTGTGTCTTTAGTCCATGGCGAAAGATTGGACGGGTTTCGGCTGTCCTAACTGTGGTGGGAAGTTCGTTCCACCATTTTCGAGCAAGGACCGAGAATAGGCGGCTTCTCTTGGATGACCCTCCCGGAGCTCGGATAGGAGTAGATCTGAGGCGGCCAGAAGATGCAGAGCGTAGGGGTCTTGAGGGTGTGTAGTTAGAGACTATTGACCAGAGGTAGGCGGGAGCCGTTCCCTTCGCCGCACGATATGCCAGGTCGAGGGCCTTGAAGTGGATTCGATGGGGAGCCAGTGCAGGTCCCTGAGAAGTGGGGTGACATGGGCTGACTTCGGTAGGTTTGAGATCAGACGGGCTGTTGCGTTGTGAATGAGTTGAAGAGGCTTGGTGGCAGTGGTCGGAAGGCCAGCAAGCAATGCGTTGCAGTAGTCAAGGCGGGAGATGACTGTTGATTGGACGAGGAGTTGGATAGCTCCTTTTGTCAGGAAGGGGCGGATCCTCCTGACGTTGCTCAGGAGGAATCTGCAGGTTCTGATTGTCGCTGCGATGTGAGCGGAGAAGTTCAACTGGTCATCAAGGACAACACCAAGGGTCTTGGCGGTCGGGGACCCTGCCACAGCTACATTCTCGACTGTGATGGAAAGGTCGGTCAGGAGGGAGGATTTGGCCGGCAGGTGAAGCAATTCTGTTTAGCTTAGGTTCAGTTTGAGGTGGTTGGTCGTCATCCAGGCGGAGATGTGGGACAGACAGACTTTACTACTAGTGAAGAAATACACTCCTCGATGTCAGTTTCAGTATTTAATGACAAGGATGACGACACCCTGACACAGAACAAGGCAGCGAAATAAGCTGACAAAGTCTAACATAAATGCATGACAACACTATTATAACACATATATATATATATATCGATATATAATGTACATAAACACTAAATAGTGATGTAAACAATCTCACATGAATGAGTGGATGAACGTCTCGACCCGAGACTATAGGTTAGTAAATCTCGAAAGCTAAACAAACTACAAACGTTGGATGTCTTGCTAGGTAATAATCTGAGACAATCACATTTAATAAAACTGACCACAAAACATGACCCCAGCAACTTACCATTTAGTGTTTCTTTGACAGCCTGGTTTTAGCGCTAACATTTCAAAGTTGAGGAGCCAGACCGAGTCAAAAATAATTTAATAGCATACACTTCAGGTAAACTACACCCATGTTTTTATTTCACCTTTTCCAAAACGAAAAATGAAGGTTATCCTATAACCCTAGTTATATAATTACTGGCAAAGCATCTTGCTTCACTTATTGGACTATGCTCAGTCACACACCTATGCGCGTTTGTTGAAATAACTTTTCATGCACCTATCATTCACCTAGCCACGCCCACCTCCCTATTATATAACCAGGTGAAGTGGCCATGCTCACCCTTCCGAGACAGAATTTCACACGAAAAAAGGACTGGGTCCTCAGGGCTAAAAAAGCAAGACACTTTGCTAGTAATCATATAACTAGGGTTATAGGATAACCTCCATTATATTTCATACTGGCTTCGCGTCTTGCTTCGCCTATTGGACTAATGGGCGGAAAGCAAGTGTGTAGCCCTGATAAATGTACCGCCTGAGGTCCCTTCTAGACCAGTGGTTCCCAACCTTTTTCCCCCCAGGGACCCCCAAACATCTCTGATGAAATTCGCGGACCCCCTCCTAATAAGATACGATAAACTACTTTTTTTTTTTTCATTTTAATAACAAACTGCTTATACACAGGCATATGCATCACAATTAGACCCACTATGCTTCTTTGACTTGTGCCTTCAATCAACAAATCTCATCTTGCACCATATGCATTTCAAAATGTTTGTGTTATGGTTTGACACCGACCCCAAACGCAACGACACAAGAGAGTAGATTCAGAGTTGCCAAAAAAAGGGCTTGTTTATTTACACTAAATAAACAGCGTTGACTTGGTAGAGAACAAACAGAGACTGGGATACAAGCATAGATGAATGTTGCTGCTCTGCAGCTTCTCCCGGGATGGTTAGTCTGGGGAAGCAGACGATGACGTCAGAGCCCCTCTGCAGACTTCTCTCGGCAGATCTCCGAGGTGGTAACGGGACCGAGAGGGAGAGAGGGAGCGGGTTAGCTCAGAGTACAGTTGGGAACAGAGCAGGAGACAGGAGAGGTGACTTGTACCAAAAAACAGAGTAATCCAAGTGACTGAATCTTCGGTGTATATACACACTGTGAGTAACGTCCCAAACACAAATCCATGTGATAGAAATCTTCGGTGCAAATAAACACTGTGAGCGAAGTCCCAAATACAAATCCAAGTGATAATATCTTCGGTGTGTAAACACACAGTGAGCGATGTTAAGGCCAAATATTATCCCAATGAACAATCCAAAAAAGCTGAACGCTGGGTGAGTGACTGTCTGACAAAAAGCAGGATATCTTCAGTGTCATTTAAACACACGAAAACGAATAGGATCAAAGACAGTCATAAAAACTCACCCAGGCGCTGTGCGTAAAGAGAGTAGGATGAAAACGGGGCGAGCGCGTCGCCACGGGAAACGGGTGTCCAAGCGGAATACTTCTTGAATATCCTGGAGGCAAAGCACAGGGAAAAACAGCAGGCAAGGCAGGAACGGCGAATGCTACTGAAATATCAAAACGATCCAACAAAACTTGAATGGGGAAACGGGGTATAAATAATCAGGGAATGCTTAATTGACAAGCTGTGACAGCTGAGGGATGTGATTGACAAGCGTGTGGTTGGGGGAGCACCAACCAACGGCGTCTATGGGAAGAAGCGTGTGAATAGGGGAATGCAATTGATTAACAGAAAACTAAAGGAACAGAGCGAGGAGGCTTAAAGGAACAGAGCGAGTAAGTGAGCAATGGACAAAACCTCACAGTTTGGCCAATATTCAAATGCTGTATTCATCCTCTCAAATCAGGCCCTAATGGTGAACGGTTTGCATTTATGGAACAAATCAATGCAACAAATTAAACTAAATATGAGACAGGAAATTCCAATCAGTAGCAGAGAGAATCTGTCCTAGCTGGGTTTAATACCTTTTTTTGTCATTTTAATAACAAACTGCTTATACACAGGCATATGCATCACAATTAGACCCACTATGCTTCTTTAACTTGTGCCTTCAATCAACAAATCTCATCTTGCACCATATGCATTTCAAAATGTTTGGCCAATATTCAAATCCTGTATTCATCCTCTCAAATCAGTCCCTAATGGTGAACGGTTTGCATTTATGGAACAAATCAATGCAACAAATTAAACTAAATATGAGACAGGAAATTCCAATCAGTAGCAGAGAGAATCTGTCCTAGCTGGGTTTAATACCTTTTTTTTGTCATTTTAATAACAAACTGCTTATACACAGGCATATGCATCATAATTAGACCCACTATGCTTCTTTGACTTGTGCCTTCAATCAACAAATCTAATCTTGCACCATATGTATTTCAAAATGTTGGCCAATATTCAAATCCTGTATTCATCCTCTCAAATCAGGCCCTAATGGTGAACGGTTTGCATTTATGTTGAATGAAGTAAGAATCCACTGCAGTAAAAATATCCTTATCCTTATTGTAACTGAGGGGTACAATTCCCTGACTGTATTAATCAAGTATGGTATCATTAAACCACTACCGTCTTATGTACATTATACTGGCCATACCGTACACGAGTATATGATGAGAACACTTCCCCACAATGAATCGGTTCTACACAAAGTTGTCTTTAAGTATTTATTAGCAGCAAGAATACATAATATACTTTAATTGAATGCACTTGTAAGGCAAAGGAATGTGCGTAGGCAAATCAATAATGAATGTCCATTCTCATATTACGCATGAGATAATAATACAACTTGAATATTAGGAATTATATCTATGGGATACTGGTAGGGGGGTTCCACCGGTTGTAAGCCAGCAGGGGGAGGCAATGCTCTAATGCAAGGTCTGGTTCCACAGGGACTCAATAAGCTCCTGCGAGGGGAGGCGGTATTACTCCCTGTATCAGCGGACGAAAGGCAGCCGCTGTAATCCCAGTATGCGCGCAGCACAGGTGGAAGCCGGTCAGCCTCTCCAATAGAGACGGGCTCGAATGATGGTCCTCACGGTAGATCCCACAGCAGTGGGTGTAGACGATTCTTATCCTCTCCACCAGCCTGGTACAAAGCAATAATAATAATACTCCAGCCGGAAAGGGGCTCCGCATTCACCGGTGCAGATCCTCCGGTGCGCGGTACTCCACACCAACCACGTTGAACTTGACGTTACTCAACCAAGCGCTGATACTCCACTATCCTATTCGCACGCGGCTATAAGTGCTCTATTTAGACGCACGGTTGCTCCCTTCACTTGGTCTTTGACTCGTGATGAAGGCTTACTAGTAAGGAGCGAACGATACGTTGAACAAACGCATTAGGATAAGACGAGACTCTATTTTGGGGCAATACGGGCCCACTTCACCGCACGTTGCATAGTGGGTGAGGCTTCACTTGGGTAACTCGAACTCGAACTGAACGGACTGCGGACTGAACTACTTCTGTATTCACCTGCGCCATATTTATATGTACGGGGAACAAACTAGTGCCCACCTCATCTCTGTCTCGTAGTCCTGGGCAAAGCCGGGCATGTACAGACAAGCCTTGACGGTAGCTTTGAACTTGACTCTGGGGGTAAGACACTGGCGCTGGTGGCACGCTATCCAATAAGAGAACGAAATATTATGGTCTGTGCCAGGTTAAAGGGATATTCCGTGTATATGTACAAAGAATACACAAGGGATATCAAACGATATACAAATATTATGCAATATATATCAATCAATAAATACATATATTCGGTTTAATCTGACCCTTTGTAACACTTATCAAATAAGGTTGACTGACATGAGAATGTCCTGCTTCAGATCCTCATTTTCGATATATTGCACATAAACGATGAGCACAGCCTCGTCTGCGACAGTTGTAGTTTCATCAAGTTGTATGGCAAATGGACCCTTTCTAAGCTTTTCTGACAGCTGCTGCTCGCAATCACTTGACATCTTATCAATTCGGCCTTTCACTACATTGTTCGAGAGTGGTACTGATTTTAGTTTATCCGCCACCTGTGGGCCGCACAGTTTCTAAACCATTTTGATGCAGGCTGGTTTGATGAGCTGCTCGCCAATATTGTGCGGTTTCTTTGCTTTTGCAATTAAAAGCGAACACTCAAAGGAGGCTTCGGTAGCCTTCTGTAAATCACTGCCACCCCTGCTCCACGCTACTCTAACATCAACAGGCTTGTTCGCCTTGAGAGACTGTTCTTTCCTCCGAAAAAAGTCTGGATCCTTCCCAACGGTTTCTGGGTGCTTAGACGCCTGATGTCTCTTCAGCTTGCTGGGCTTCAGGCTCGAGTTTGCCAACTTTTCTCCACAAATCACACACTCAGGTCGTTTGTCTGGTCCCTCAGTGAAGCCCATGGTGATGTAATTTTCGCGATTGCTGTAGGTCCTAACTTTTTTTGCAGATGAGCTGCCGTCATCTCCTTTTCGTTTGTCACACATTTTCGCCTCTGGCAGCTGACTGCAGACGAGCCGAGAAAGTTAACTAGCGTGCTAGGCTAGCTACAGAAAGTGATACAGTCAACTGATTCGCGTTTTAGCGGCTACCCGGTAGCCTAATGTTAACGTTCAAAAATCATGTCTAGATGTTTATTTATTTATCTTTATTTTTTATTGTAGTGGAGAGACTATTCATGCTTCTGATGATAAAAATATGCTAATTAAATATTTATCTAAAAAAAAAAAAAAAAAAAAAAAACTCAAATCATCTGTGGTCTGGCGGACCCCCTGCGCCCCCTGGCGGACCCCCAGGGGGTCCGCGGACCCCAGGTTGGGAATCACTGTTCTAGACCATGGAAAGCGGGGAGGTTCCTAGCCCCACACTCATCCTAATGAGGAGCATAAGGATAGACCTACAAAAGGCCTTCGACACTGTCAATCATGCCATTCTGATTGACAAGCTAAAAGCTATTTGTTTTACTTTATTATTAAAACAATAACACACAATTATTAGACAACATTACATGCTAAAACGAAGTGCTACATTAAAATACCTGGTACGTCGGTGGTCCTATCCTACCAACTACCTTCAATCCCGCTGGGAACCAGGCAAGTGATCTGGAACAAACACTCCATGTCACACATATTGCAAAGCACACGATTAAAACCGCTATCCATAAGCCATAGATGCTACCACTGCCTACCGTAGTGTATAATGCTCGTTCCTGCATCACGGAGTGAGGTGTGCACTGCCTCACTGCACCGGCCGGAACAAACCGTTCACCTCACGTTCCGCCTGCAGGTGGCCCCCTATAACGGAACCTGGCTCATTGAGGCCCCTCCTCCTTTCTCATTACCGCCACCCGCCACATAAGTATGTAGGTGTGCACCTGGACGACAAGCTGGCCTGGTCTGCAAACACGGACGCGCTCTATAGGAAGGGACAGAGCCGGCTGTTCTTCTTTAGGAGGCTCAGCTCTTTTAATGTGTGTGGGGAAATGTTGTATATGTTTGATCAGGTCCTTTCTCCCCACAGCCATCAGACTGTACAACAGCTGACCTTTGACCTGTGGCTGTTTGCTTCCTGTTCCCTACACCTGTTTTTACACACTTTTTTTTTGTTTGTTTTAATACAACTGTTTTTATACACCTGTCTTATACACCTGCTTTTATCTTATCACGTTTTTATTATTATTGGTAGATATGATGTACATGAATTTTTATCATGTGCTTACTTTTTAATTTTTAATTTTTATTGATCTTTTTCCCCCTCCTTTTTCCTCCGATTTTCTCCCATCCCAATGTTAGTCGTTATGCCAATTCCCAATCCCCTTCCTGGTCGCTGCGCACTTACCCCCCACAGTCGGTCTGGGAGAGTGGAGGCTACCACGTGCTTCCTCCGACACACGTCCAGCCAATCAACCGCTTCTTTTCACCTGGCAGCGCGGATTCTCACTGAGAGGGCGTAGCGTGTGGAAGGATCACACTATCCCACTTAGATCCTATCCGCGCTTAGCAGGCGCCCCGACCGAACTGTAGGAGTCGCTGTTTACAACGACCCGGACCCACCCCGCCAGCTTCTCCCACCCTCTAATACTGCCAATTGTATTAGTGTGAACGGCCAGCCAAGCTGGTGACAACCCCGGAGCTGTGAGCTGGATTCGAACAGGCGAATCCAGCCGCTCCGGGGTTGGTGACGAACGCAATCTCCGTTACGCCACCTGACCGCTATGTGCTTACTTTTTAATTCATGATGCAGACATAATTGTGAACAACTGTATGAGCTATGTGAGATCCCTGAATTTCCCGAAGGGGATGAATAAAGTATCTATCTATCTATCTATCTATCTATCTATCTATCTATCTATCTATCTATCTATCTATCTATCTATCTATCTATCTATCTATCTATCTATCTATCTATCTATCTATCTATCTATCTATCTATCTATCTATCTATCTATCTATCTATCTATCTATCTATCTATCTATCTATCTATCTATCTAATAATAATGCAGGACCTGTTGCAGAGGTCTTTATTCGGCATGCAACGACACTCAATGTTTTAGTGGTACACACAGCGGTTAGTATAGCACACACACCGGAACACACACGCATGCATTGTCTCTTTAGGATCGCCGATGCGATTTGTCTCTGCGATTAACCCATCCCGTCGTCCTCCCCCCCCAAGGGCAGCCGGGAGCAGACAGGCGTCAACGTGAGCCGCGCCAGGGGACCAATCCAAGTGCTCCTGTCCGTCTTCGTCAAGGACGCCACAGCGTTAGCGATCTGTTGTTGTGCATGTTTTTCCATTGGGTTTATCTTATCGGGGGGGAAACCCTTGCGAGCACGGGGAGAACATGCAAACTCCACACAGAAAGGCCTGGGAGATACCCCACCTGGGTACCTGGCATCATGGAAACCTGGTCCCCAAGCGGGAATCGAACCCTGGACCTTCTTGCTGTGAGGCGACAGTGTTAACCACTACACCACCGTGCCGCCATATGAAGGTGGTGTAGTGGTGTAGAAGGTGAAGGTGGATTGGGACTACCAACCTTCCAATGGTACTATTGGTGTCCTGGCACCCTATATAGAGGAAAATTCTGTACGGCCCTCATAGGTTACAATTACAATATGTAATCTATTCCAATATATCTATCAAACAATCAAAAAACGAACCCATCATTATTGAGCTAATCTCAGTTCGCAGTCTTGCAGAAAATCTCAGGAAAATGACACCAAATTTGTACCTTCAATCGCCCATGATAACACTGGTATCCAGTTGGGAGGCGTCCAATACTGCCCCCCAGTGGTGTAATAAGGGAGTTCTTACACTTGCTGATTTGTTTGGGGTAGAGGGTCTCTGCGTCCAACTGAAACTAAACAAGAATACCCTGAAGACTCTGGCAGGAGCACTCCATCAAGGGTACTACGACTATGCTTGCACCTCATGGTACCAAAGCACCTCAAAGGCGCTAAAAACAAAATTACAAACATCTCAAAACACCTTACTCCTAGAACCCACCTCACCCCTGCCCACTTTGACACCTAGGATGGCTTAGAGTAGACGACAGAGTACAGCAACTTGCAATGGGCCTGGTCTACAAGATACACTACACGACCAAGGTACCCATGTACATGTCAAAATACTTCCCAAAGGTCAGTGAATACCACGATCACAACACCAGAGGAAGCTCAACAAATCATGTTAAACCCAGATTCGGCTCAAACAAGGGACTAAACACGTTTCGCAATTATGCCACATCAATGTGGAACGCCCTACCGAACGCTGTAAAGGAATGTGAATCCCTACCCACATTCAAAACCGCTCTTAAAGAGCACCTACGGGAGGCTGCAATTCGAAACTGGCCACCGTAAATGTCCAAACCCCCCCATCCCCTCCTAATAGACAGTCTCCTCCCCACCGCATGTATATTTCTCTCCCACCCACCCACCCCCTCCTAATGTACAGTCCCCTCCCCATCATGTATATACTCTGTCAGGATCTATGGGTAACAGTACTGTATATTTGCATATCGTATGTCACAAATGTAACAGTACTAAATACCTGTATGTCCCTATGCCATAAATGTCATGTATGTTGTGTATGTCATAAATGTCACTATAAATTGAAAATGGGGGACCCTGATGTAAACAAGACAAACGAACGATCATTTTTTTTATAGGGTGCCATTTGGACTTCATAACTTGGGATAAAAAAAAGTTTATTTACCTATATTTTAATGTTCTATTATATAAAGCACATATCTAATTAGCTGAAAAACACATTGGTTGAGCTCAGGCACCTAAATTATATTATATTTAGATATATTAACAACATGTGTCACAAGGGATATGTCCACCCTGTTAAGGACATAGACATAACTGTTTAATTGTGATTTCAGTGCATGATTGCTATTGAAATTATTAGTGTATAGGAATTGTATGTCCCTCAATTTAGTCAGATATTTATTTTACAATACAATTATTTTAAACAGCATATATTGAGGAAAACAACTGCACATTATGAGAACGGGACATATTCTTCCACTTTATTTCTAAAAAAAAGTGAATTATGATAATAATTACTCAAGGTTTCTAGCATGTATAATCAATCCCTTCCATATCTTTATGTAACTACAAATACACACTTGATATTTGGTAATCTCATTAAACTATGATAGAAAAATACCAACATAACAGGGTGGACAGAGGTCTAACAGGGTGGACACAGTAGAATAACAGGGTGGACAAAACACCAACAAATGACAACCTTAATGTTATTTAATGAATTTTAATAATTATAACATGAATAAACTTGGTTTATGACACACACAAAAAGGAAAATCACTTAAATAACTTGTCCACGCACTTGTTTATGTTTGTGTGTATGACTCAGTTTGTACTGAATGTGTATGTATGTGTGTTTATGTGTATGAGAGTTGCGTGCATACAAATCATGTGTGCATGAAATCAAACTAACTCCCTGGGAATGTGAAATTAGACTAACTCCTTGGTAATCTTAAACTTGGACCAAGGAAGAACTGGAAGAACACAAAAAGAAAATAAAACTATGTGCATATGTTCGTGTTTATGTGTATGACAGAGAATTTATACTGCATGTGTGTGTGTGTGTTTGTGTGAATGAGTGTGTGTGTTTGTGCTTGTGTGTGTGCATGTACAGTATGTGATAGACTCCTCTGTAGCTCTGACGTGGGGGTAACCGGTGTAAAAGTAGCAGCTCAAAGTCCAGCCCCAGCTCCAGACCCTGCCCTTAGCGCGTGTCTAGTTGTAGTTCCCCAAGTGATCTTCTAGATATTTCCACGTGGACTTATCCAGTTGAACAGAGCGTTTGTTGAGTGCCTGTGGCTCGGGTATAAGACACAGAAGTTGGTCATCTGCATACCAGCTGATATCTTCACGTGGTGTTGGCCAGAAGTATTTGTTTACCCCATTGCGATGCATGCACTTCGCGTGAATGCTATTCTCCTCCACGGCCATGATGATGCCGGGGTACACGTCATCGTCATACTTGACAACACACCACTTTCCAATGTAAGTGCTGTCGACTGCCTCTGGTCGCCATGGGGTCTCTCTGTTCTGCGTTGGGGGCGTCACTGGAACTCCATTTAGAGTAGAAACTTTTAGTTCAAAGCAGCCACAATCCAGACGACCATCCTGCCTCTGACAGAAACAGCTGATGTCCCTGTACTCGATTTGCCCAGGTAAGAGGCTGATTACCTGGTGCATCCTCATTGTGCCCTTAACAGGAGTCAGAGCAGGGATCTGAGGCGAGAAGAGATGATATACAGTACAAGTATGAGATATAATATTCAAAATAGAGATATTATTATTATTATTATTATTATTATTATTATTATTATTATTATTATTATTATTATTATTATTATTATTATTATTATTATTACTTTTCCTTAATTCTCATCTCTCTATCCAGTTGGGCCTTTAAGAGAGCTGTTGGAGCCTTCTCCTTCCATTTTTTGCCCTCTTTTCACCTTGAAGGCTTTGCCTAAAACAGATGATGATAATGATAATACATCCTGACTTATATTAACTCTGTATTTTTTAAAAGCTCACAAAAGTCTTAAAAACAACAATGTATTTTATTCTCAATGTACAGTACATGTCCTTATTACAAACTTGCTCAAACCTTGAAGGCTGAATCTCTGGAGTTGCAGGGGGAGTGTTCTGTGATTATCTGGCCCTGGCTGCTTTCTTTACCTCCCTCCATTTCTTCCTCCTTGCCCTTTTCTCTCTCTCACCAACTTCATTGATACCAGTCTTTATGCCTTTCTCTCTGTCCCTTCTCCATTTTTCTCTCTCTTTCTGAAGGTATTGCTGTCTTCTCTCTGGGTCAGCATCACGGCGTGCTCTGTAACGCCACTGTGATTCAGCTGCACTTAATGGGGATGCCATTCCTAAACAAATGCATGCATTTCCTTTAGATAATATACCTATATCATACAGTATACATAATAATATACAATATAATATACATATCAGTGTTTCCCCCAGTATGTTATTTTGCAGCAGCACCTGGATCCAATGCTTTGCACCTATATGTTAACTTATCAGTGTAAGGCAACCAGGGGCAAATACATATTAGTTATAAACTAGTTATAAATAATAAATATAAAAGAATGCTGCTGTTGCATATAGGGAAAACACTGCATACATGGCAACAAAACTTGTTATAAGTCAACATTACTAGATATATGTCCACCCTGTTAGGTTGGTGTCCACCCTGTTAGTTGAATAAGGCTAACAGGGTGGACAATAACAGGGTGGACATTTTGAGCTAAAGTTAGCCTTTAGTCTGCCTGTGTTAGCATAATGGCTAGCATGACTTTCAATTCTTGATGAGGAATCTATAATTCCTCACAAACACTTTTTTCAATTATTACATTTGATTGATCTCCTCAATACTTAGGCCTAACAGGATGGACAGTTATTTTCAAACATATCAAACTAACTTAATAGAAACATCAAAATAGGATAGTAAGAGAGGTAGAAAAGCAGACATCTTACCACATTTGATTTCCCCTCCACTGTTGTGATGTCACCTCATGAGACTGATGTCATTGAGAAATGTGTTTTCTTCTTAAAGGTACAGTAAACACAGCTCCACAGAATGGACAGTGACGCCGGGGACGGACATAAATCAATTATTTTTGGATAAACTTTTTTTAATTTTTTATTTTTTTTTATAAAAACAGCATTTGATAAAATGGAGTTTGACCAAGACAATTTTATAATCATGATATATTTAGAAATGTATATGTTTTTATTAGTTATTCTTTAGATTGAAGTTGAATGAACAGCACTGGGGACATGGCATAATACCACAATTCGCCATAATACCTCTTTTAATCAAAGCTTTTACAATTTATAAAACAGCAACTTAGAAGCCCATATCATTATTCATGATAAATAACAATTGACTATACATGAAAAACCAAATGGAATTTAGTTTTTGTCCAAATCTAGACAAAATACAAACATTTTTGTACTGGGGACGCAATAGGCACCGCATAAAAAAATGTACCCCTTTCTCTGGTCTGCATCCCCTTAACAATTGTGTGTATTGAGCCGTACTGTATTGTACCCATTCTGCAATCTGTTAAATAAAGTTTTCATTCATTCATTCATTCATTCATTCATTCATTCATTCATTCATTCATTCATTCATTCATTCATTCATTCTTCATTCATTCATCATCCCTCTCTCTCCCACTCCAACCGCACGTCTCAACCGAGCCTGGTCAGGGGGGAGGGGCTAGGCCCAATGTGGAGTGACGTCCCCTCTCCGCCAATCAGCGCGCGGTCTGTCTGCCACAGGCTTTCCCCGTGGCAGCTATTTATTTATTTCCAAATGGGCGGGGCGTGGGGTGCCGCGTGACGTAGCTGATTGGTCCAGCCCTCCCTGACGTCACCAGGAAATACGGAAATGCCATGCAATGTCTCGTCCTAGCCACCAGGGGCGCCACCCTCCATGCTTCACCTCGTTGTCTGTGGCTATAACGAGCTAATGCTGGCGCTGCTAATCTCTAACGTTAACTCTCTGAACAGATCTAGATGCAGTGATCGTGTAAAGAACGGACTAACTGCAGCTGCTGGAGACAGATCTGAACTAAGGAGGAGTCGAGACTGGCCGTAAACTTCAGTGTGTTGTGAAAGTGAGATGAAGAAACACAAAGCAGGTTTGTTTAATCAGAAGATCATTTGGACATTATTCTTTTATCAATAGGTATATGTTCCCGTTTGTGATTACGGTATTTCACAATTGCCTAATCTTAAATAATGTACCCAACAGTTAGATGCGACATTACGCCATAAATCATGGGATAACCGTCCGCCATCTTACCTGGATATTGTTTAGGCAGCAACTATGTTTGTCGGCTGTGCAGCCTAGTTACTGTACTAACATGATCAGAGAGACTAGTGCAGCCTAGTTACTGTACTAACATGATCAAAGAGACTAGTGCAGCCTAGTTACTGTACTAACATGATCAGAGAGACTAGTGCAGCATAGTTACTGTACTAACATGATCAGAGACACTAGTGCAGCCTAGTTACTGTACTAACATGATCAGAGAGACTAGTGCAGCCTAGTTACCGTACTAACATGATCAGAGAGACTAAGGAGGCTGGCATCACTTTAAATACACATGAGTATGGAGGAGATTAGATCACACAAGGCTCAACTACTCTCTTTCTAACACACACACACATGCACGAACAAGACACTCTGACGTCACGAGACCGCCGCCATCTTAGTTTTGGGATGAATGAATGAATGAACTTTATTTAACAGATTGCAGAATGGGTACAATACAGTACGGCTCAATACACACAATTGTTAAGGGGATGCAGACCTGAGAAAGACGTTTGTCTTGTTTCCATCAGGGTCCCCCATTTTCAATTCATATAGACATTTATGACATACACAACATACATGACATTTATGGCATAGGGACATATAGGTATTTAGTACTGATACATTTGTGACAAACGGTATTCAAATATACAGTACTGTTACCCCTAGATCCTGACAGAGTATACTATATACATATGATGGGGAGGGGACTGTACATTAGGAGGGGGTGGGTGGGTGGGAGAGAAATATACATATGGCGTGGACGGAATATATACATGCGGTGGGGAGGAGACTGTCTATTAGGAGGTGGTGGGGGTTTTGGGCATTTACGGTGGCCAGTTTCGAATTGCAGCCTCCCGTAGGTGCTCTTTAAGAGCGGTTTTGAATGTGGGTAGGGATTCACATTCCTTTACAGCTTTGGGTAGGGCGTTCCACATTGATGTGGCATAATTGCGAAACGTGTTTAGTCCCTTGTTTGAGCCGAATCTGGGTTTAACATGATTTGTTGAGCTTCCTCTGGTGTAGTGGTTGTGGTATTCACTGACCTTTGGGAAGTATTTTGACATGTACATGGGTACCTTAGTCGTATAGTGTATCGTGTAGACCAGGCCCATTGCAAGTTGCTGTACTCTGTCGTCTACTCTAAGCCATCCTAGGTTGTCAAAGTGGGCAGGGGTGAGGTGGGTTCTGGGGTTCAGGTCAAGTAGTAGTCTGACCAGTTTGTTTTGTGATGTTTGTAATTTTGTTTTAAGCGCCTTTGAGGTGCTTTGGTACCATGAGGTGCACGCATAGTCGTAGTACCCTTGAATGAGTGCTCCTGCCAGAGTCTTCAGGGTATTCTTGTTTACCAGAGAGGAGATCCGGTACAAGAATCTAGTTTTTTGGTTGACTTTGGATGCCATTTTGTCACAGGAAAGATTTGCCTCTAGGATGGAACCCAGGTAGGTAATTTCGTCTTTCCTTGTGACAATATTGTCACCCACTGTAACTGAGAAGCCGTCGGTCTTGCTGAGCTTGTTATTTGAACCGAAGAGAATGGACTCTGTTTTGCCCATGTGTAATGATAGTTTGTTATCAGCGAGCCATATGCAGATTTTGCCTAGTTCTGAGCTGAGGGTTTTTTCAACCTGCAACTTGTTCTTGTCAGAGACCAGCAGGGCTGAGTCGTCCGCAAACAGGAACAAGTTGCAGTCACAGGCTGACGACATGTCATTTGCATAAATTAGGAAGAGTAGCGGTCCTAGTATGCTTCCTTGTGGAACACCACAGCTCACTGTGAGGGGGGGGGGGATAGAGTACCGTTTACCTCTACCATCTGTTCTCTCCCCTCCAGGTAGGATTGCATCCAGCTCACTGATAAGCTATCAAAACCAATTAATTGCTTTTAGCTTGTCAATCAGAATGGAGTGATTGACAGTGTCGAAGGCCTTTTGTAGGTCCAGCATGACCATGCCGCAGTATTTGCCTGCGTCCACCTCTTGTTTGATGTGGTCGTTCAAATAGAGGAGGCATGTGTCAGTGGAGTGGGACGTTCTGAAGCCAGATTGGAATTCGTAGATTAGATTTTTTTCCGCCAGGTACTTTTCGACCTGTTCGTAGACTATTTTCTCCATGACTTTCGAGATGGAGGTAAGAATAGAAACAGGGCGGTAGTTGCCTGGGTCTAATTTGCTGCCCTTTTTGTGCAGAGGGGTCACTCTCGCAATTTTGAAGTCCTTGGGGACGTGTCCTTGTTTTATAGTGAGGTTTATTATGTGTGTAATGACTGGGGTGATGGCGGCTGCTGCGTCTCTGAGGAATTTGGAGGGTATGTTGTCATGGCCAGTGGCCTTGTTAGGTTGGAGGGCGCTAAATTTTTTGAGTACCTCATCGGTTGTTACAATTTCAAGTTTGAAGTCGTCTTTGTGGACCCCTAGGTTTTTGTAGTATGCTACTGGGGACAACCAACCAGCAAAAGTGAGCTCCGTTTTTAAAAAGTAGTAACATATAAACATGAAAAAGGCATGTAGGCTACTTGAAGCCTCCAGTGCACATGTACACTGAGAATGGACTATATGGCGAAGTAGCTAGTGTAATGTCTCTGTTCTGGCTGTCACTCTTAGTGTCTAGCAGAAAGAATTGAATGTCCACACGATGACAATATAGCTGAAGGTTCTTTATTTCCACACTTTGGGTTAACTTGCATACATCCAACTGGCGGGCACCGTATCTGACGTCATTAATAATAATAATAATAATAGATCAAATTTCTATAGCGCCTTTCATAGAACCCAAGGTCGCTACTCGCTTCACAATCAGGAAAAAAAATAGGGCTAGGGAAGTAGGGGGGGGGGGGGGGGGGAGGGGCATGAGGGCAGGTAAGGGATAATGGACCTAATCTAAATTAACTGATGGGGAAAAGCCTTGGTGAAAAGGTGTGTTTTAAGAGCAGTTTTGAAGGTGTCCAGGGTTGGGGCATTGCGAATTTCGGAGGGGAGAGAGTTCCAGAGGGTAGGGGACGCCACGCTGCAGGCTCTGTCCCCGAAAGTCCGTAACCTGGTGCGAGGGATGGAGAGGAGACCTAGATCAGAGGATCGTAGGTTCTGGGATGGAGTGTGCTGGTGGAGGAGATCAGACAGGTATCGGGGGGCGAGGGCATGGAGGGACTTGTAGGTGAGGAGCAGGAGTTTGAAAGTGATGCGGAACTTGACTGGGAGCCAGTGGAGGTGGATGAGGGTGGGGGTGATGCCATGGCTTGGTGTGAGTGAGAACCCTGGCAGCTGAGTTCTGAACATACTGGAGCAAATCACGGAGATGGCCAGTTCGCCCGCAGCAATCTAGTGCTAACGTTAAGCTCTCAGAATGGTAGCAGCTCGCCCGCAGCTCTAGTGCTAACGTTAAGCTCTCAGAATGGTAGCAGTTCTCCCACAGCTCTAGTGCTAACGTTAAGCTCTCAGAATGGTAGCAGTTCTCCCGCAGCATCTAGTGCTAACGTTAAGCTCTCAGAATGGTAGCAGTTCTCCTGCAGCATCTAGTGCTAACGTTAAGCTCTCAGAATGGTAGCAGCTCTCCCGCAGCATCTAGTGCTAACGTTAAGCTCTCAGAATGGTAGCTGTTGTGAAGGGCCAGATTAAAGCTGTGAATCTACATTTATTGTTTTATATACATTGTATATTATTTATATATACACGGTATATCCCTTTAAGCCTGCGTTCGAATCATAGTAATATTCGCTCTCCTTATTGGATAACGCCCGTAGGCGCCAGACCGCAAGCCCCCAAAGTCAGGTTCAAAGACGAGCCCAGGCATGTCGCAACATGCCTGGAGACAGCGTATTGATTCGAGACGAGAACTGAGGTTTGGGACTAGATAATCACTTAAGTATATATGCTGCGGCAGGTGCGAACAGTAGTTGTTCATCAAGTTCATCCCGCTTCAACATGTAGTGAAGTGAGCAGCAGTGCGTCTAACAGAGCGTTGAGAACCACGTGCGAATTGAATAGTAAAGTGTCAGATTAATGCAGTAACGTCAAGTTCGACTTAGTTTAATGTGAAGTAAATAGTCGTTAATTTATTGTATATTGTGCCAACCACAGTTCGTTCGTGTGTAGCATTACCCAGCGGTTCGTTCGTGTTAGCTAGTGGACCTTAGCCAGTGCGTGTGGACTAAATACCTTAGTACCAGCACACGAGGAGGCCTAGTCGGAGAACATGCTGGACATGTGCACAGGAGAACCAGCGGCGGCGATTGCAGAACCATTACTGGTTGGATTATATTGATTGTGGAACGTGTTACCCGGAGAAGAGCATCGTTAATCTCCACTGTCGTTTGGGATTTAACCTCGTGAGGATTTACATTCGGGCTGGCCTCATGGACCGAGGCTAGCTGGCTATCATCGTTTGCTATCGAGCATTGGATTACAGTTATTGCTTTTGTTGCTGATCGTTGGATTTACAAGGACTGGCTTCTGTACGTGAATCCCCTTATTCTTCATTGAATCAGACTGAGTATCCGAACATTCCTCTATCCTCCAGACCTTACAACTCTGGTAGGAACCCAGTGTCTCCAGGCGGTACCAGCGTTGCCTTCTATAATTGCTATTATACGCCAGGTGGCGTTAGCCTAGTACCCATCGTAGGAATCATTTTATTCCCAGTGACTTATGCTACTGACTGACTTTATGCATATTCTTCGCCATACAAGCGCAACCCTAATTCTCATTCTGTAACCTAATGTTGCATAATAATAAATACCCTCAAATACTATTTCTTTGTCAATGCCGTGTTATTATGAGTGTCCACCATATCTATTCGATGTACTGTCTGGCCAGTAATTAAAGTACATACCTAGCAGTGGTTTAATCTATCACAATCTTTAATACAGTCAGGGTTTTGTAACCCCTCAGTTACAGTAGCAGTTCGCCCGCAGCTCTAGTGCTAACGTTAAGCTCTCAGAATGGTAGCAGCTCGCCCGCAGCTCTAGTGCTAACGTTAAGCTCTCAGAATGGTAGCAGCTCGCCCGCAGCTCTAGTGCTAACGTTAAGCTCTCAGAATGGTAGCAGCTCGCCCGCAGCTCTAGTGCTAACGTTAAAGGGGAACTCCAACATTTTGGGAAATTAGCTTATTTAACATCTTCCCTGGAGTTAGACAAGAAGATACATACCTTTTTTGTCTCTGTGCGTGCATTTTAGCTTTGGGAATAGACGCTCCGTTAGCATAGCTTAGCTTCATCACTGGAAGTGAGGCAGGACAGTAGCCTTACAGTGCCTTACAGTGTATTGCAAGGTCTGACATTGACCAAATTTGATATGCATGACCTTGGTGGGCTCTAGGTCAACTCCTGAAAAGGGGGTCAATGTCAGACCTTGCAATCAAAAGTTAGGGGGCGCACTGAAATTATGGCAAGGGTTATTAGCCCCCTAACTTTTGATTGCAAAGTCTGACATTGACCCCCTTTTCAAGAGTTGACCTAGAGCCCACCAAGGTCATGCATATCAAGTTTGGTCAATGTCAGACCTTGTCTCATTGTGTTCCGGGGTGCCCAACGAGCAGAAATGCTACAAAGATAATATTCAAAATATATCACCTCTTTGCTTTTCATAGGGTCTGAGGACTTGGGAAGGAGGATATCAGTGGGATGAGCCAAACACCTTCATATCTAAGCCTATTATCCACAAAGTCACCCACCACAGCACAGCCTGATTCTGTCAGTCCCACAGGACTCCTTGTACCCATGACCACCGAGAGGAGAGAACCCTGCTAGTGCAACCCGACCAAGCCAGACACCTGCTGTCCAGGACTGCTCCCCACAGACGGAAAGTCAGTGATCACAGTACAAATTAACCTGACTGGTCCAGACCTCCAGCCTCCACCTTCAGTCAGTTACAACTGGCGATAGCTGCCCACTTCATTAAGCCATGAAGGACGTAAAAAATGCTTCACTTGTTCCTCCATTTTTGACTGATGGCAGTGCCATCGATCACCAGCCACTCGCCTCTGCATCTTACGGTCCCGCCAGCCAGAGCACATTCACCATTATGAGTCGGACCGGCAGAAAATTGAACCCACAACCGCTGAGATTGACCCCCTGTTCGGGTCCTCGGACTTACCTGGGCATCACTTCGTTCCACGTGGCCACCGTCCAGATGAAACCAGCCTCCTGTCCTCTGCCTGGTACCGATCACGAGAGTCCAGCTGAAGCATCGTCAGTCACGGCTTACAAAACCCCTGCTCCTGCCCCTCTGATCACCAAGAGTCTGGCGGGAAAAGCATCAGAAACTTCTACCAAGTCCCCCGCATCCGCGGCTGTCAAGACTTTAGCCTTACCGGCTTCGGGCACAGGTAGTAAGACCCTCCTATCTGTTAGTGTGAAGACTCCAGTTTTACCTGCTTGGACTGTTCCCTCTCTTGCTATGAAGTTGGTCAGTGAAAGCTTGACCCTTCTTCCTCTAAAGACTATGGTGAAAAAGTGTCGCGCCTCACTGTCCGCCACCACACAGGCGAGGAAGAGTGTTGTCCTCATACCTCGGAAAACTGAGGCGAAACAGCCCCGGCAGCAGGTGGTCACCTCTCTGTTTCCAGCCCCTCCACCGCAGCCAATAACTCCAACACCCAAGCCAGCGGTCTCTCCACCCCAGGATCTAGACCCCAGCAGTGGACTTCCTCCTGACCTTGTGTGCCCTCTCAGCCCTCGGGTGTCAATGGAAGAAGAGGAGAGCCCTCAAAGGCTGAATGAGAAGAGTGAGTACTGGGGTTTGCATACATGTTGTACATCTCAAAATGGGTGGCCCGTATTTTATTCTCATGTAAACTTTATTATAGTGGAAATTAGGGCTGTCTTAAATACTTCGAAGCTTCGAACCTTCGTTCGATGGGCATGGGATTCGAATATGAAAATAAAATTTGAATATATTAAAAGATTTTTTTTATACATTTTAATTTTTAATTTTTAGTTGCAAAATCAACTCTGCCTCTCTTTGTTAACTACAACAAGCAATGCTGTTTGTTATTTAAGATGAGGTCGGACTCGGCACTGACAGATTTGTGTTCATTGTGCTGCTTTTATAAAGCCTCAAATGACAGCTTAAAATATTCCATGAAAGCAAAGTGTTTTGTTTGTTTAAAGATTTAAAAAGGTTTAAACTTTACAGCACTTTACCACAACATAAAAAAAAAATAAAAATAAAAAAAAGTTTTTATTTTTTTTTATCTCGAAGCTTCGAATTAAAATTGAATCTCGGCCCAGAAGCTTCGAATTCCAAAAAATATTCGAAGGTCAGCCCTAAAAATACCATGTTCTGCAATACAAATGATTGAAGTGAGATGAACAGACTGAACTTTATTTTATTAGATAAAACATGTTGAAAAAGTTTTACTTTGCAATTGAAAAAAGGTAATACATCGCAATATATCGCAATATTAATATCGCAATACTCAGCATATCGCAATATTACCGAAAAATTACAATGTGTTTTGTGTATTCCAGAATATTCAAGTAAAGGGCGTTAATCACAGAATCTTTATATTTTCCTGAAACTTAAAAAAAAATAGAGTTTTTCAAAATGGTATACAACGGAAATGAACCGATTAAATAAAAAATAAAAGAAAATCCGTTTCGACAATGTTGACTGCAAACAAGTCATTGATAAGCGACGGCCATATTATACACATAGCTATAATTTAAGATATAGTTTATGCGTTCGCAAATATGAGGGCTCTATCATTGAAGTGGGCGTTGGCACTCAAGCGCTATATTTGGCACCCCCTGCTGACACGGAAAGTGTTAAGCTACTTGCTTAATCAAATGTATTTAATAACATACAATAATCAATCATAATAAACAAATTAAATAATACAAATTAAAGTGCAAGTTTAAATGTAAAGATAATGTGCAAATAATGTTTTAAAAGTAGCAGCCTCTGCCCCAGCACCGCGGTTCTGATGGGGCTGTTATCCTGGTCCAGGAGGGTGACGTGGATCCACTCACTAGGCTCCACCATCTCCAACAGCTGTAGGGGAGAGGAGAGGAGGACGAGTCAGATCACAGACTTCTAGGTCTTTTGTTTGCTGTGTCTGTGTGTGAGTGAGAGGGGCTGTGTGTGTGTGTTTGTGTCTTGCTCTGATCTCCTGCAGAGGAACACACAATTTACAAATGACAGCGTCCATAAAGGAACCTGTGATTGCATTGCTATAGCAAACTTCAGATATAAGATAGCTAGCACTAACGTTCCCTGTCTCTGCAGTCTTGCCTGCGCTTTAGCCCAAAAAGTTAAACTGTTTTCAACTGAGGGAAAAAAGCAGCCTGGCTAGAGACCATGGCGCTATACAGACAGTGGACGTTAGCACTAGCTATCTTAACATACCTAATTAATACTCCAGTCTGCAATAATACGACACTTGGTGCTAATTCACAGAGCTGTAAACACCGGTAGCCTAGCCAAGCTCCAGTGTGCTCTTGTAGGCTGTAAGCGGAGGTGTACATGTAGTTGTGTGTACATGTACAGTATTGGAGGTGTACATGTAGTTGTGTGTACATGTACAATAATGGAGGTGTACATGTAGTTGTGTGTACATGTACAGTATTGGAGGTGTACATGTAGTTGTGTGTACATGTACAGTATTGGAGGTGTACATGTAGTTGTGTGTACATGTACAGTATTGGAGGGAGGTATACATGTAGTTGTGTGTACATGTACAGTATTGGAGGTGTACATGTAGTTGTGTGTACATGTACAGTATTGGAGGTGTACACATGTTATTTTATAGCAGGAACATTGTCCTTCTTCTTCTCCACCATGCACTGCTGGGATGTTAGTGGAGGAGGATGCTTTATGACAATGTGGTAATGGATCAGACCACCTGTAGTTAGAGATGTTCCGATACCGTTTTTTCCTTCCCGATCCGATTACGATACTTAAGCTTTGGGTATCGGCCGATACTGCTCCGATACCAGTGCATACATAAAAAAAGTTATTACAGATACTGTTTTATATATACTGTTTTTTAGTAATAACTAGAAAGTAATGATATTTATTAACAGGTGATTGTATAGATTAGTATTAGTATCATTAATTGACAACTATGCTCAATGAGTTCACCCACGGAAAGGTTGTTGGGACATTGGTTCCGCACGGACGTTATACGGTGTTGCACTTGCTATCCAGAAGTCTCCAGGTTCAGTTAGCTAGTAGCAGAGGCTCTGTTGTGATTTTTTATGCACAATAAATATTCAACATTCTCTTTTGAGACTCCGCCTCAGACTTTTATCCTTTGGCACTAAAAGCTAAACATTGTCACATTGTCACCGCTAAACATTGTAAGGCTGTCTGCATTATGTCATTAATTGCGTGCATGTGTGGGAGAAGTCGATCAGTGACGACACTTAGGTTAGCCAGTTAATGTGAGCTAGATGGAAAGACAATGTAACGTTACTGGTGAAAAAGTGATTTACCTTGGAATACTCCTTTGCCAACTTGCTGTACTTTGCTTGCAGGTCTGCAGCCATTATTGCTGGATTATGAATAGCTCCAACTTTAGCCAAGGTAACGTTAAGCTAAAACTAGCTTTTCAGCTAGCTCTTCAGCTAATGCTAATAACACCAGCAAGCGAACACATCAGAGCTCCCCGTCAACACCGCTCTGTCGAGACGATGGCATTTAAGAAAGTATCTGCTGTTAAAATGACAAACAGCATTGACACTTTAATTCACGGTCAATTAAAAACACGTTTGTTTTATAAAGCTCACTCAGCAGGAGTATACGCCGTGATAAATTACGTCATATGGGATCAGAGCATAGATTTTACGTGTACTCGCCGATACCAGCATTTTAGGCTGTATTGGAGGCATTTCCGATACTGGTATCGGTATCGGAACAACTCTACCTGTAGTCAATACTGATCACATGTAGCTAGTATCAGCCTGATAGCGGTATTGGGTATAGGATCTGTCTTTGCATCTTTGACAGTGAATAACACCATGCTAAAGAAAATGACCAGACATGAGAAACTGCCACTGAGCTCGTTCAGTACCTTCTTGAGATCATGTGTACAAAAAAATCTAAGGAAATTAATAAAGGGGAGATGAGTAAACAGAAGGTTTTGTAGATACAGTACTGAATTCTCCCATCCGGACCAATGCAACTTTAAATATTATTATAGAATAGCAGGCTTATAAATGACCTTATTATAGCCAATTCACACATTTATGGATTGTGCCAAATGTTATATTTCAAATGCCTGAGTTCAATTTGGATTTAGTATCACCAGGCGTGCATAAGAACAGATAATGAAATCTACTGTATGTACATTCGCTTTATTCTTTTTGCCAGAGTGCCGCCATTTTGAAACTGATTTCAAATCTGATTGTTGCTAAATGCAAAAAATAGGGAAGAGAAACTAACAGCGCTCCAATATATGCCAATAACGTTACGTTTTGTGGTATATTATCCAGAGTAATAAGAGATTAAGAAAGATTCATAGAGAAATAATTAGCTTGAAGCCCCATAGAGGCCTTTGGGAAGTGTCGTTCTGAAAAATTCCAACGCTTATTGAAAGCTCTCGAGGTCCTCTTCAAAATGGCGTAAAAAAAAACTACAATTCCCTGGGCGCCCCAGTGGCGCACCGCATACTGCCTCGCAGACCTACGCGGCCGTCCCGGGCTCGCCTCCCGCTCCCGGGCTGATTTGTCGCATGTCCTCCCCACATCTTCTCCCGTTCTCCCTCTCCTCTGTCGGTCTTGTATGACCAATAAGAAAAAGCTGTAAAAATGCTAAAGTAAACAAATAAATAAAAATTTAAATACAATTCCCAATGGTACATTTTTCAAAATGGCCGACTTTCGCGATAAAACAACAGAAAAACAAATACTAAAATCGCACTAATAACACTTTAACCTATTGGTAAACTAACGTATTGATGATCTCATATACATTATAACTGCTGTTGTGACATGGTTATGATGTTTATACTTGAATACGTTTGACAAAAAAAACTATAATTTTGTCAAACAGTCTGGAGAGATTGATTTATGACGTGATGTCATTTTGGGACCGGTACCGGTCCACGTCGAGCTTAAGAGTGTAGTGTGAAATAGTGCCCTGTCCCTTTGTTACTCTCAAAAGCAATGGTTACAACAAATTACATTTAAATGATTGTATGCCCTTCTTTCTAGACTCCATTGCCTTACAGCTGTTTATCTGTGAAGAGGAGGTTCCCCCTGAGCAGCAGGAGACGAGCCCCAGTCTGGACCAGGAGGAGCCAGAGCGCCTACAGATTAAAGAGGAACAGGAGGAACTCTGGATCAGTCAGGAGGGAGAGGAGCTTCCTGTCTCTGTGAAGAGTGAACATAAAGGTGAGAACACTCTGTCCTCACAGCTCGGCCAAACCCAGGACACAGAGCCCCTCCAGATTAAAGAGGAACAGGAGGAACTGTGTCAAGATCTAGAGGAGGCTGATGGCTCCAAGATGACCTTACAACCTATGAAATGTGAAAATGAAGGTGAGAACACTCTGTCCTCACAACTCCGGGACCCAGAGCAGATTAAAGATGAACTAGATCAATGGCTGGAAGAAGCTGATCTCTCCAAGATCACAGTTCACCCAGTGAAATGTGAAGATGGTCAAGAAAACGCTCCTCTCCAAAGGGAGAAAAACAAAGAAGCATACTCTTTACCCAGCACCTCAACTGAACACATGAAAACAGAACCTGAAGGAGAGGACTGTGGAGTAGCGGAACTAGCCATTAACTTAGATCCAGCTGGTGATTTAGAACCAACTAGAGATAGCCAGCCTCTCTCTTCAGACTGTTCTCTAACTGAGACTGATGACAGTGATGATGACAGTTCTGGAGCTGAGACTGATGACTGTGATGAATGGAAGGAGAGTGGAGGTCCAGGTTTGAGGGCAGTAAAACAAAAGAAGACACAGAAAATACAAACGTTGTCTAACAGGCCTGGATTCAGCAAGAAGAGAGATCTGAATATACACATAAAAAATCATAACAGAGTGAAACTATTTGTTTGTTCAGTTTGTGGGAAAGGGTTCAGTAGGAAGGGAGATCTGAATAGACACATGAGAACTCATACTGGAGAGAAACCATTTAGTTGTTCAGTTTGTGAGAAAGGGTTCCGTACGAAGGGACATCTGAAGAGACACATGATGACTCATACTGTAGAGAAACCTTTTCTTTGTTCAGTTTGTGGGAAAGGGTTCAATGTCCAACCAAATCTGAAGAGACACATGATAATTCATACTGGAGTGAAACCACTTGGTTGTTCCGTTTGTGGGAAAGGGTTCAATAACCAAACAAGTCTGAAGAAACACATGAGAAGTCATCCTGGAGTGAAACCATTTGGTTGTTCAGTTTGTCGGAAATGGTTCAATCAGCAAACAAGTCTGAAGAGACACATGATGATTCATACCGGAGTGAAACCATTTGGTTGTTCCGTTTGTGGGAAATGGTTCAGTTTGAAGCAACCAATGATGACACACATGAGAATTCACACAGGAGAGAAACCATTCAGCTGTTCAGTTTGTGGGAACTTGTTCAGGCATAAAGATAGTCTGAAGAAACACATGATAATCATCCATAAAAAATGCAACATTCATGCTCCAGAATGTTCGCTCTCTCAACAATAAATCTCTCCTCATCCATGATATAATTACTGACGGAGAAATAGATTTTCTATGTCTTACTGAGACATGGCAATATCAACAGGATTTCATTTCACTCAACCAAGCCACACCCCCAGGCTATGTTTACATCCAAAAGCCACGTACTCAGGGTCGTGGTGGTGGTGGGCTGGCGGTAATACATCGGGCTGACTTCCTAGTCAAAGAGCTCCCAGTACCCACTGTCGCTAGGGATGGGTACCTTTCACATTTGAACCGATACCGGTACCGGTACCGGTACCTGTGAATCGATACCGGTACCCAACGGTACCTTTTTTCGGTACTTTAGTCTCAAGAAATTTAATTTACCTACCGCAGTCGTAAAAAAAAAATCCAAACTTCAAATAACTACAATTTCGACAGTTTTCGGCTTGTCATTGCTCCGACTGCTTTGTTGTTGAATCAAGTCAAATCCTAGGTAAGCATATATTGTGCGTGTGAACGTTGACATGAAAAGAAAAAAGTTTTAAAAAAAAAGTAAAAAAAGTTTAAAAAAAAATTATAATTTTTTTTTTTTTTTTTTTTCGGTTTCTCACTTGATTCGATACTCGGTAGTACCGACGTGTTTCGGTTCGGTACCTCAAAAGTACCGAATTCGGTACCCATCCCTAACTGTCGCCTCCTTCGAGTGCGTGGCTTTCTCACTACCTGGGCCTACACCACTCCAGGTAGTCCTCATCTACCGCCCCCCCCCCCCCCCCCCCCCAAAGCCTCCACCTACTTTATGTCTGACCTGTCTGAACTCCTCACCACCGTCTGCACCATGTGCTCATCCTCCACACTCCTGCTTGGGGACTTCAATATTCATGTGGTCGACACCAGCTGCTCCACAGCCATTGATTTCCTCTCACTACTGGACTGCTTCAATATCACACGGCACACAAATGGTCCCACCCACACCAAAGGTCATACACTTGACCTGGTCTGCTCCACTGGCACAACACCATCTGATGTACAGTGTCTCGACCTGGCGGTGTGTCCGACCGTCATGCTGTCCTTTTCACCCTCCCTGCTTCCCTACCCAAGCTTCGAAATGCACGCACCATCACCTCCTACAGGGACATCATAACAGTCAGTGCACCAGCTCTGACCAACCTGCTAACCATCCACCTGGCCTCTGCTCCCCCCCAGCACCCAGGTGGATGGTCTGGCTGCCCACTGCAACTCCGCCCTATCCATGCAGCCTGGACTCTCTCGCCCCCATCAAAACCCGGACTGTCACCTACACAACCGTCCTGCCCCCTGGTACACCTCTGAACTTCGCTCCCTGAAGGCTGTCGGTCGCCAATTGGAGAGACTCCATAAAAGATCTGGCCTCACTGTCCACCTCGAGGCCTATAAGGACCATGTGCAGACCTACAAGCTAGCTCTCACCAAGGCCAAAACAAATTCTACTATTCCACCCTCATTGGCAACCAGCAAAACCACCCCAGGACACTCTTCTCCACCATCAACCGGCTACTCCGCCCCCTCGACCCCCCCCCCCCCCCCGCCCATCTGGTGCCCACGACCTCTGCTCCAGGTTCCTTGTCTTTTTCCAGGACAAGGTCAATACCATCAGTTATTGAAGGAATACACTGTTGCTGTCACACCTCAGTCTTCTGACTGATACCTTGAACTACTTATGAGTGAAGCCCACTAGGGCACGACATATCTGCAGTAGACATGTCCGCTGTCACTCCAATACAATAGAGCTAAATGGCACCGGGTTTGTTCCAAAATAATACATTTGAAAAAGATGACATCCAGGTTTTTATTTCGTGAAGGCGGTTTATAAGGGAGTGTGGGGGGAGATGGGTGGATGGTTTGGTGGAGAGATAGAGTTGAGTGTCGTCGGCATAGGAGTGGAAGCTGAGGCCATGGCGGCGGATGATCTGACCGAGGGGGAGCATGTAAATGGTGAATAGAATTGGGCCAAGTACCGAGCCTTGGGGGACGCCTTGGTTGACTGGGGTCCCGCAAGGGAGCTGCCTAGGACCACTCCTATACGCCATCTTCACAAACGACTTACCATCAGTTCTGTGTAAAGCAACTGTACAAATGTATGCTGATGATTCCACATTGTACTATGCTGCAAAAACTGTCAGTGAACTGGACAGTGTTTTATCAGCTGAGTTAAATATGGTGTTTGATTGGATAAAACGGAATAAGTTGGTACTAAACATCTCAAAAACCAAATCAATTATCTTGGGTTCGAGTCATAAATTGTCATCAATACCAAAAATTTGTTTGAACGTGTCTGACGAACCCATAGAACAGGTAAATAAAGTAAAATTACTGGGCATAATAATTGATAGCCAGCTGTCGTGGGCAGAACACATTGATACCATAGTGAAGAAGATGGAGAGTGGTATCTTCATGGTGAGGAAATGTCTTTCTTATGTCCCTACATATATTGTGGGACAGGTGGCGAAATCTTTAATTTTATGTCACCTAGATTATTGTGCACCAGTATGGTCCTCTGCATCCAAAGGTCAACTAAAGAAATTGCAAACTGCCCAGAACAGAGCTGCAAGGTTAGTTTTACATTGTTCCATGAGAACAAACACCATCACTATGCACCGGCAACTCTCATGGTTAACGGTAGAGAATAGGCTGGTTTTCAACACAGTTAAATTTTTCAGGAACACTGTCTTCTCGTTCTTATACAAACAAATTATCAGATGCAGTCAGGTTCATTCTTATTTTACTAGGTCAGCTGATGATGGACAGATTATGTTACCACGTCCAAAATCAAATGCTTTAAAGAGGACTGTTGTTTATCGTGCCATCAATCATTGGAATAACTGCCCACTGAACATAAGTAAATTGAATAGTAAAGTGTCTTTCAAATACCACCTGAGAATGCACTACTTAAATATGTGAGGAAAATATTCTGATGTTGATAATGATGTCTACAATGTTTTACTGTTTTTAGATTATCATTGTGATTGTCATATGTATCTCATGTTGTTATGTTTTGTGTTTTCTGTTGTCTTTCTGTGTGGACCCCAGGAAGACTAGCTCGCCACTTAGGTGACAGCTAATGGGGATCTTTTTAAACAATAAACAATAACATGACAGTGTTTCCCACAGGATTTTCAGAGACTTTTCAGATTTTTTTTGGTACATTTTAAAGTTAAATGCATCAATCTGGTGCACTTTGAGAGCAAAATAAAGAGGCTAGATTCTATGATGAACTTTGTGCTCAAAACACAAAATCAACTAGACTAGTGCTTCCCAATCCTCTCCTCGAAGCACCCCAGCCGTTCAATGTATTTGTTAAATTCCACCACCAGCACACTTGATTCAACTTAACTAGCCCTTTATTAGTTGAATCAAGGTGTGCTGGTGGTGGAATTTAACAAATACATGGAACGGCTGGGGTGCTTCGAGGAGAGGATTGGGAAGCACTGAACTAGAGCATACATTTGAGCCATCAAAGAAATGAAGCAAAAGTGGTTACCTGTGTTGAACTGGTTTATTTTTTTACGATGGTGATAAACTGTGTCCGGGTGGTGAGGTAGGAGTGAAACCAGGAGAGTGCTGAGCCAGTGATTCCGAGGTTGTTGGATAGGCGGTTGAGGAGGATGGAGTGGGAGACTGTGTCGAATGCTGCAGAAAGGTCCAGGAGGATGAGGATGCTAATGTGGCCAGAGTCGGCTGCAAGGAGGAGGTCGTTGGTGGTTTTGATGAGGGCGGTCTCTGTGCTGTGTTGAGTTCTGAAGCCGGATTGAAAAGGCTCATAGAGCTCATGGTTGGACATGTATTGTTGGAGTTGGGCGGCCACTGCTCTTTCCAAGATTTTACTAAGGAAAGGAAGGTTGGAGATCGGACGGTAGTTGTTTAGCTCATCTGGGTCGAGGCCGGGTTTCTTGATGATGGGGGTGACGGAGGCTGTTTTGAAGCAGGGGGGGACGAGACCAGATTCTAGTGAGGAGTTGATGATGTTGACCATGGTGGGGCAGAGAGCAGGGAGGCAGATCTTGACCAGGGTAGTAGGCATGGGGTCGAGTGAGCAGGTGGAGGCTTTGGCTGAGGCTATGAGCTTGACAACTTGGGGACCATTCACCGGGGAGAAGGAGGAGAGGCTGCATTGGGGGGGGGGGGGGGGGGGGACACCCAGGGGGAGGAGCAGGTGAGGGGGATGAGGGGGGCACTACTAGCCTCACTACTGACAAAACCTCAGAGCCTGTTTAACCACAGAACCGGTGGGTCACGTGATTGAAGCTCTGATCCCTAGGAAGACTTCAGTGGTCAATGTTAAAAGACGAACACATCACATTGGACCTGGGCCCTCATTCATCAATGTGTGCGTAGAACATGTTCTATTTCCACACGTAAGCACAGAATGTAGAACCAGTGTACGCACAGGGAAGTCGGGATTCATCACACGTGCGTACGCAGGCTCTACGCACACCTGTCATGATGAATCCCACCTTGGCTCTGCGCCGAGGCTCGTGCACACTTTCACGTATTTGCATAACAGAAACGCCCCGATTAACCATATACGGTAATGGAATACACCCATGAAATGTGGAAAAATGCAGAGGGAAGCGTGTCATGAGACAGGCTGACAGACGTGTACACTTACGGTGATGTCGGATATGATATCTATTAACCATTGCTGCCTGGGCAGCGCAAACACTAATAAATACCGCGCTGGAATATGACTGCCTTTTCCCGTGTTGTTTGATTAATACCCAGGGATTAAAGTTCTCCTCAATTTTATTCCAAATCGCGATGGATCTCTCGTCAATTTTCTACCTGCTGCATATGATTTCTAGAGGCATACTACAATCTATTTTGATGTCAGTATTGGGTAGCCTATATAAACAATAATACGAGAGCATATACAAGAACAATGAATCTCACTGCATGTATGATGTAGCCTGCCTTTCAATACATGAACTTGAATTCCATCATGTTTGTGTGCGGGACTCACAAGGCTGTTGTCACAATGGGTGGTACCGGTACAGTAATAATAACAGTCCACACAATATCACTCGATCCATGCCATAGCCTATGTTCTATTAGGACATGATCTGTGACGACAAATGTTCTAGAATGTTTGATTAAGATATCATACTCTGACAGCATGCCTATGATCAACAAAAACGCGAACTTGAATCCCATCATATACATAGTCTGTCCACTATCTGGTGTCATTGCAATGCGTTTTCTATTCTTTCTTATACAGTAAAAAGGGGGAAGAACACTATATTCATATGACTTGTATTCTGCTTACAGCTTCGAAATTCCACTTGTTTCGTTTAACGTAAAGCCTTTTAAATATAATCAAAACGTTCCCGTGTTTCTGTGGTCTGTGCGCAAAATAATAACGAGTTGAGCTTTATGATTTATGATGAATTGAAAATGGGGGACCCTGATGTAAACAAGACGAAAGTCTTTCTCTGGTCTGCATCCCCAATTAACAATTGTATGTACTGAGCTGTACTGTACTGTACCCATTCTGCAATCTGTTAATAAACTTTTCAATCAATCAATCAAGCTACGCGGAGCGCAGTCAGTCAGTAGCCTACACCCCGTATATTCCGATAACGCTATATAAACCATGCTGCATTCATTCTGAGAGAAAGATCTATTATTCCAAATGCTATTTATAGGGTTTTGACCATAATTACACTACTGTTGCTATTTTACAATGAACTATAATGAATTACGCTCCGCCAGTGTTATTATGCACAGAAGCTCATTTCCTTGTTGTAATAATATATTCTACCACTGGGCGTCAGGTAAGTGTGCTCTGACCTGTGCGTAGACGTAAGCACGGAGTCAAGTTCAAATTGAAATTGATGAATCCCACTCTTTGCTTAGAAATGATCGTACGCACAGGGTAAGCACAGATCTGTGCGTAGAACACGTTGATGAATGAGGGCCCTGGACTTTTATTTAAAAAAATAATTATTATTAAAGATATTATCATTTATTGATGGTTGTTCCATGGTAACCATTAGGGATTGGAAATGTAGGAGCCAGAATAGTGATTTTGTGTTCATGACGTATTTATATTCATTTATTCTCATTTACATTATTTAATTGAAATATTTACACTAATCGAATTAGATTTAATATAAAGATTCCGTTTTTGTTCATATTACCGATGGTAAGAAAGAGTCTGGGCGATTTTCACCGCTCCCTTTCTGGGGATTTTCACATTTCTCTTTTTTTTTACATAATATGAAACTACATGTTCATACCTTCAAAATAAGCCATCAATTGTAAAATTCGAGCCGAAACATTCTGGTAACATTCTAACCAAATCTCAGTTCAGGGATTTGAAAGAATGAAAGATAACCCTTGGGGGTCGGACCGCGCTGTTTGCACCCACTTGTTGCGGGTGAACAAAGGCCTTGTCTCAGCCGAGAGGATTTCTCAGAAATGGCCAAAAAGTCGCGCATTTCAGAAATCAGTCAAAATAGAGAAATGGCATTTTTGAGTGCTTTGAACTGTTGTATATTCGATCCCGTTCTATACGGTCAGCCGGAGCCATCTAGATGTCTATGATTCATCTACCTACGTTGGAATTGTAATGGCGATCGAATATCACCAGGTGGCATTTTCACCTACCTTTGAACTGGAATGGCTTGGTGTGGATACACATTTTCCTTTCTTTTCTTTTTTTGGTAAGGGCTCCTCCTGCTTGAACAGAGATTCACAGCGATCGCCTCGAAATTCCGTTGCCGAAGCATATTTCCCATCGAAACGTGTATAGACATATACACTGGTAATCGCGATGGCGATGCGATCACTTAGAATTATCCTTTTTGGAATACCTTCTGGCTAAGGTATATTGTATGTATTTTACAGAACCTGTAACATGTTTTTATAACGATCACAGTTTTGTGTTTTACCGGACGTAAAACATGCTCGGCAAACACGATCACAGTTTTGAGTTAAAACAACCCCCCCCCCCCCCCTTGATGATTTTGTGAAGGTACATATGTACATGTTATATACCTTCGATTTGGGAGTATTTGGGGTTTCAGGGAATCAACCAGAACGATTCGGGCTTATTGCATATAATGCGTCCTATCTCGCGATCTATGGAAAAATACTGGATTATTCCGGAAATGGGGCACTGTTTAGCGTGTAGCGTGTAACAAACTACAGTGTGTAGAAATGAGCTGATTAGTCGGTAATGGACTATGAACAATGGGTCTCATTCTCCAACGGACTTACGACAAAAAGGGCTTTCTCTTAGGGCCATTTGAGACCTTTTCGGGCAAGACATGAATATAGACAATATATTATGTTTTATTGGGATGGTTGGTGAATCCCAAAATCGGCCTGAAAAGGTCTCAAATGGCCCTAAGAGAAAGCCCTTTTTGTCGTAAGTCCTTGGAGAATGAGACCCAATGCCTGTAAAATGAGCCATACTATTGTCTCCATAGCTATAATACAGAACACACGATGGGTCTCCAAACATAGCTAAAATGGTCATTAACGCTGGCCCCTAACAGGGCAGATGACAATAGCTGCTGGCCATGAATGAGTTAATTATCTTTGTATAACTGCAGCAGCATCCAGTCAGTTCTACTCGTTCGATCAATGTCTGGCCCCAGGGATGCGTGAGGAGGTTCCAACACTAATTACAAAAGAGAGACATACAACATTGAGAGATTGGTATGTGTCACCATCCTAAAAACAATATAAATAATACCTAAGAACAGAGACAATTACCAATAGATTCATTCACCACTGAATTTATTTATAAATGATTTAAATTCACATACCAACTCTCCTCAGAGTTAGACTGACACCTAGCGGCAAACAGTAGCCCCTCAGAGTTAGACTGACACCCAGGGGCAAACAGTAGCCCCTCAGAGTTAGACTGACACCTAGGGGCAAACAGTAGCCCCTCAGAGTTAGACTGACACCCAGGGGCAAACAGTAGCCCCTCAGAGTTAGACTGTTATAAATGCACACTAGTTCTTTGTTGCTTTGGGGAAACTGGAACAAGTAGCTACATTTGTCAGGGTCAAGGAGCCGCTGATTTCTACATTTAGTTTTGTTTATTTAATTGTTTTACCCAGGGACAGTGCACATTAATGAACATTATTCAGTTTCCACATCAATGTAAGTGTGGTAGAATCTGTAGTCCCTGCCTACCATACGTTCAGTTTGAACAGGCTAGGCTGACTCTAGAGGCATGTGGCAGGGCCTCAGAACAATGACAGATTACAAAGGCACCTCCCTCAAGCTGAACAGTGACATATCCTTAGCAAATGATCTCAATTCCTTCTATGCGAGGTTTGAGGCTGTGAACAACAACACCAGCCTACAAACCACGGCAGCCTCTCTCTCTGGAGCTTAACGGAGTTTCGACTCCTGGCTAGAGGAGCTTGTCGCGGCTCATGCGCATGCAGAGAGAGGTCTGCAGAAATGGAGCTCAACCAATCAGAGAGGGGTCTGCAGAACTGGAGCTACTATTTGTAGAGACGCGGTTAAGCTTAGGCACTCTTCGAAGTTGGTTAAGGTTAGAGTTTGTCATAGAGCATGGCGATAGAACGCCAGGTAGTTTGCAGGCTGTTCGACGCGGAAATGGGCAAACACGCTATTGGGCGCACATGTCACATGACCTGGCCAATCAGAGCGCCGGAAACGCGGATGCGTTGTAAAAAGGCTGCACGCGGCCTGGCCTGCTTCTAAGTTCAGTGGCCTGACTGCAAAAAAAATAAAAAGTATAATTTTTTTTCTTTTTTTTTTATGTTTTCAAGTACCACCAGCAGTACCACCAAGTACCACTAGTGGTATGCGTACCACAGTTTGAGAACCACTGGGGTAGAGGGTCTCTGCTCATTCCAAGACATTCAGAAACAATTTAATTCACCTGGCACTTTCTTCTAGCTTCTATTGCGCACAGCAATGGTGTACCTTGGGATAGTCAATTAGGTACCCATCCATTTCACACAATATTTACCAGACCCAGGGGTCTGGTCTCAACGGTTTACGCCATTTTGGCAAAGACTTCTTCAAAGCCTCTACCCATTGATATAGTGTGCCAGTGTGGATATACCATTCAATAGCAGCAGTCTAAATGGGCTATTAATCTAGCAAAACATTTTGCTATCCTCCAGAATTCCCAACCACCAAGTCATCCATTTGAAAGCCATGCCATCACCTAAAAGCGCTCTGTGCACACAAAAACGCCTTGTGTACCTTTTTCCATATGGTATGGGAGTGCCCAGGATTGGTTGATTTCTGGAGGAAGGATGCTTATGGTTGTCCTTCTTATTGATTGATTGATTAAAAACGTATTAACAGATTGCAGAATGGGTACAATGCTAAGAGGATGCAGACCAGAAAAATACTTTTGTTTTGTTTACATCGGGGTCCCCCATTTTCAATTCATCAGGACATTTATGACATACAATCAATCAAATCAAGGTCAGTGAATACCACGACCACAACACCAGAGGAAGCTCAACAAATCATGTTAAACCCAGATTCGGCTCAAACAAGGTACTAAACACGTTTCGCAATTATGCCACATCAATGTGGAACGCCCTACCCAAAGCTGTAAAGGAATGTGAATCCCTACCCACATTCAAAACCACTCTTAAAGAGCACCTACGGGAGGCTGCAATTCGAAACTGGCCACCGTAAATGTCCAAACCCCCCCACCCCCTCCTAATAGACAGTCTCCTCCCCACCGCATGTATATTTCTCTCCCACCCACCCACCCCCTCCTAATGTACAGTCTCCTCCCCACCGTATGTATATATTCTCTCCCCACCGTATGTATATTTCTCTCCCACCCACCCACCCCCTCCTAATGTACAGTCCCCTCCCCATCATATGTATATACTCTGTCAGGATCTATGGGTAACAGTACTGTATATTTGCATATCGTATGTCACAAATGTAACAGTACTAAATACCTGTATGTCATGTATGTCCCTATGCCATAAATGTCATGTATGTTGTGTATGTCATAAATGTCACTATGAATTGAAAATGGGGGACCCTGATGTAAACAAGACAAACGTCTTTCTCTGGCCTGCTTCCCTTAACAATTGTGTGTATTGAGCCGTACTGTATTGTACCCATTCTGCAATCTGTTAAATAAAGTTTTCATTCGTTCATTCATTCATTCATTCATTCATTCATTCATTCATTCATTCATTCATTCATTCATTCATTCATTCATTCATTCATCCATTCATTCATTCATTCATTCATTCATTCCTCTCTCGCACTCTCTCCAATCGCACGTCTCAACCGAGCCTGGTCAGGGGGAGGGGCTAGGCCCAATGTGGAGTGACGTCCCTTCTCCGCCAATCAGCGCGCGGTCTGTCGCGGCCACAGTTATCCCTGTGCAAGGCAGCTATTGGCTGTTTATTTCCAAAGGGGCGGGGCGTGGGGTGCCGCGTGATGCGGACGTAGCTGATTGGTCCAGTCCTCCTTGACGTCACCAGGAAATACGGAAATGCCATGCAATGTCTCGTCCTTGCCATCAGGGGCGCCGCGTCTCTACAATTCGTAGCCGCATTTCTGCAGACCCCTCTCTGATTGGTTGAACTCTATTTTTGCAGACCCCTCCCATTTCTGCAGACCCCTCTCTGATTGGTTGAGCGAAGCCCCTCTCTGATTGGCCCCCCGCATGAGCCGAGACAAGCTCCTCTAGCCAGGAGTCGAAACTCCGTTAACTCCAGAGAGAGAGGCTGAACGCAATTTTAACGCATGGAAGTATTGATTACGCCATAACGAATCATTAAAAAAATATACCGTTAACTGGAATATGTTGTGTGTGCCTTTACACATGTTGGATAGGATTATGTAATTGGTTTGTATAGCGTCGCGTATAACGTTATTTCGCGTGACTTCACGGTTTATTCACATTTCACAACACAGCCAGCGGTCAACTTGTTTACACTCCCCACTTACTGTACAATGTAACATTTAGATTAACCCAGTTGTCTATCTGTATGTCATATGTTACGATGAATTGAAAATGGGGGACCCTGATGTAAACAAGACGAAAGTCTTTCTCTGGGGTCTGCATTCCCTTAACAATTGTATGTATTGAGCTGTACTGTGTACTGTACCCATTCTGCAATCTGTTAATAAAGTTTTCAATCAATTCAATCAATCAATAACTAGACAGTTACAATATAACATTTAGATTAATTAACCCAGTTAATGCCTTAAGAGAGAGAGGCTGGTGGTCAAGTCAAGAGTTATTTGTCACAAGTTGTTTATTAGCCTAGACATTTTCAATTCATCATCTTGTTTACATCAGGGTCCCCCATGTTCAATTCATGATAACATATATGACATACAGGTAGACAGATGGACAGTACTGCTACATTTAGACATTTATGACATACCAGATTTTGAACTTGTGGTAGGCCTAGACATTTTCAATTCATCGTCTTGTTTACATCAGGGTCCCCCATGTTCAATTCATGATAACATATATGACATACAGGTAGACAGATGGACAGTACTGCTACATCTAGACATTTATGACATACCAGATTTTGAACTTGTGGTAGGCCTAGACATTTTCAATTCATCGTCTTGTTTACATCAGGGTCCCCCATGTTCAATTCATGATAACATATATGACATATATGTATGGGCCACTCTCCAGGTGACCTGCATCGACCTTGCCCACACCAGGATCTCCTCCTCAGACTGGTGAGTCATTCGCACAGTGGCCTCAAAAGAGGTATGGTCAACGCAGGTCCAGGATGGGTTCACCGCACGTCTGTACGTGCAGACATGATATGTGTAACCCTTCGGTAAAAGTCCTTCAACACACAAGCAACAAGATGTTATTTTTTTGAAAGCCAGTAAATACTGACAAAAAAAAGCATAGACACTTAGAAGAAGCAATGTATAGTCCCCCCCACCCACCCAACCTCCTCCAATGTACAGTTTCTACGTCAAATGTATAGCCTTTCTTTTCTGGACTCTTTTTGTATCACAAACAGTACTGTATTTGTAAATCTGGTATGTCATAAATGTCTAGATGTAGCAGTACTGTCTATCTGTCTACCTGTATGTCATATATGTTATCATGAATTGAACATGGGGGACCCTGATGTAAACAAGACGATGAATTGAAAATGTCTAGGCCTACCACAAGTTCAAAATCTGGTATGTCATAAATGTCTAGATGTAGCAGTACTGTCCATCTGTCTACCTGTATGTCATATATGTTATCATGAATTGAACATGGGGGACCCTGATGTAAACACGACGATGAATTGTGAAATGTGAATAAACCGTGAAGTCACGCGAAATAACGTTATACGCGACGCTATACAAACCAATTACATAATCCTATCCAACATGTGTAAAGGCACACACAACATATTCCAGTTAACGGTATATATCTTTTAATGATTCGTTATGGCGTAATCAATACTTCCATGCGTATAAATTGCGTTCAGCCTCTCTCTCTGGAGTTAACGGAGTTTCGACTCCTGGCTAGAGGAGCCTGTCTCGGCTCATGCGGGGGGCCAATCAGAGAGGGGCTTCGCTCAACCAATCAGAGAGGGGTCTGCAGAAATGGGAGGGGTCTGCAAAAATGGAGTTCAACCAATCAGAGAGGGGTCTGCAGAAATGCGGCTACGAATTGTAGAGACGCAGGGGCGCCACCCGCCATGCTTCACCTCGTTGTCTGTGGCTATAACGAGCTAATGCTGCTAATCTCTAACGTTGTCGTTAACTCTCTGAACAGATCTAGATGCAGTGATCGTGTAAAGAACGGACTAACTGCAGCTGCTGGAGACACATCTGAACTAAGGAGGAGTCGAGACTGGCCGTAAACTTCAGAGTGTTGTGAAAGTGAGATGAAGAAACACAAAGCAGGTTTGTTTAATCAGAAGGTCCTTTGGACATTATTCTTTGATCAATAGGTATATGTTCCCGTTTGTGATTACAGTATTTCACAATTGCCTAACCTTAAATAATGTACCCAGCAGTTAGACCAGCGGTGCTGCCATATATAAAACATTAGATGCGACATTACGCCATAAATCATGGGATAACCGTCCGCCATCTTACCTGGATATTGTTTAGGCAGCAACTATGTTTGTCGGCTGTGCAGCCTAGTTACTGTACTAACATGATCAGAGAGACTAGTGCAGCCTAGTTACTGTACTAACATGACCAGAGAGACTAGTGCAGCCTAGTTACTGTACTAACATGATCAGAGAGACTAGTGCAGCCTAGTTACTGTACTAACATGATCAGAGAGACTAGTGCAGCCTAGTTACTGTACTAACATGATCAGAGAGACTAGTGCAGCCTAGTTACTGTACTAACATGATCAGAGAGACTAGTGCAGCCTAGTTACTGTACTAGTAACATGATCAGAGAGACTAGTGCAGCCTAGTTACTGTACTAACATGATCAGAGAGACTAGTGCAGCCTAGTTACTGTACTAACATGATCAGAGAGACTGAGGAGGCTGGCATCACTTTATACACATGAGTATGGAGGAGATTAGATCACACAAGGCTCAACTACTCTCTTTCTAACACACACACACATGCACAAACAAGACACTCTGACGTCACGAGACCGCCGCCATCTTAGTTTTGGGGACAACCAACCAGCAAAAGTGAGCTCCGTTTTTAAAAAGTAGTAACATATAAACATGAAAAAGGCATGTAGGCTACTTGAAGCCTCCAGTGCACATGTATACACTGAGAATGGACTATATGGGGAAGTAGCTAGTGTAATGTTTCTGTTCTGGCTGTCACTCTTAGTGTCTAGCAGAAAGAATTGAATGTCCACACGATGACAATATAGCTGAAGGTTCTTTACTTCCACACTTTGGGTTAACTTGCATACATCCAACTGGCGGGCACCGTATCTGACGTCATTAATAATAATAATAATAATAGATCAAATTTCTATAGCGCCTTTCATAGAACCCAAGGTCGCTTCACAATCAGGACAAAAAATAGGGCTAGGGGAGTAGGGGGGATTTAGTCGGATTTCGGTTTCCGGGTTGGCCTGATTGGCCGCGACGGCCACGTGACACGCGTGGCACGCCCCCGCGGCAGCGGCAGAGGCGCCGCTACACGCTGCTGTGTTTCACTGCCGCTTTCCCACTTCAACGCCAGAGCAATATTGTCGCGCCATCTTCTGAGTGCAGACGCGCTGCTGTTTAATCACTTTTCCCACTTCAATGACAGAGCTGCTGTTTAATGCTCACTTTTCCCACTTCAATGACAGAGCTGCTGTTTAATGCTCACTTTTCCCACTTCAATGACAGAGCTGCTGTTTAATGCTCACTTTTCCCACTTCAATGACAGAGCTGCTGTTTAATGCTCACTTTTCCCACTTCAATGACAGAGCTGCTGTTTAATGCTCACTTTTCCCACTTCAATGACAGAGCTGCTGTTTAATGCTCACTTTTCCCACTTCAATGACAGAGCTGCTGTTTAATGCTCACTTTTCCCACTTCAATGACAGAGCTGCTGTTTAATGCTCACTTTTCCCACTTCAATGACAGAGCTGCTGTTTAATGCTCACTTTTCCCACTTCAATGACAGAGCTGCTGTTTAATGCTCACTTTTCCCACTTCAATGACAGAGCTGCTGTTTAATGCTCACTTTTCCCACTTCAATGACAGAGCTGTTGTTTAATAATATTGTTGCGTTGTGGAAAGCAGGATGAGAGAGCGTAGATTTCAGTGTATCATTTAATCATTTATCATTTAACATTTGAAAGGCATACATTGTTGTCATACAGAAGTACAGAATACTTTTATCCAAAATGCTTCTTACTGTTACTGTGCTAGACAAGATAAGTATGAAATAAAATAGTATAGCATGTAAAATAGAAGTAAAAATAGAGGTCATGCTGTTCAGTATAGACATATGTACAATGTTCGATGCAGAATAGAAGTAACTGAGTTACCATACAATATAC
Organism: Notolepis coatsorum; assembly: GCF_963971535.1. NCBI lineage: Eukaryota > Metazoa > Chordata > Actinopteri > Aulopiformes > Paralepididae > Notolepis > Notolepis coatsorum. The sequence goes on along the minus strand of NC_140176.1, from coordinate 3,200,982 downwards.
AATATACTATGCAATGTACTAATATACAATACGCTATAGTGCAAAGCAGAAATGGGATGAGGTACAATTTACAGTAAGGTGTACGAGTTGCAGTGCAAACTGCAAAGGGGTCCCCACACGGCAAGCGATTTTAGCCAGGCGACCGATTTTTTTAGCGAGGCGACCGACAGAATTGTATTGCCTCCATTGTTATGAATGGGAGAACCCACACGGCAGGAGATTTTGAAGCGACGGTCGCGCAGCTATTTCTGTCGCCTGGCTAAAAATCGCCTTGATCCTATTTTTTGAGGCGACACTGAAAGGACAATGAGGAAATAACATGACTTCTACTGGTGTATCATTTGTACACCATTAATGTATCAATACATTCATTGATCAATAACCTACATATTATTACCATGCTACTTATGTTAATTATTATTAACGGGAACAATAAAAATAAATAACATTAGTTGGAGAACTTAAGGTTTAGTGGTTTAGGTTTTGTCATTAACTAACTGACAATGCGCCACGATGCACCTACTAGATGTTTTTGTACTCGGGTAACAAAATAAGTTGTGGATGTTGACAGAGTTTAATGTCCAGGCTGCAGCTGATGTGGTTTATACGGTTTATTGTCCAAAGAAATGATGGTTGAGAACAGAACAGCGTCTTCAGTGAAAAAACATTCTCTCTCAGCTGCATAATAATACTTGTCCAATCGGTGCCTAGTGAACGTATTGTAGCGATCAGTCATGCAGTAATGTCAGGAAGAATGAGGAGAGGTTGTATTCGTATATGGTGGTTTAATTCCAGCTCAATATGGGTTTTACAGGTTAATATTCCCTCGTAACGCGCAACACAGCTACCCTGCTAGTGCTAGTGAAGAGCTGCTAATATGCTCACTTCACAACAACATGACGTCCGGTCCCGGCGGTCCGTCCTCCTATATCTCCCGGGGGGAAACAAGTAACCACACCCCCAGCTAGACAGAGCGACGGTCGCCTCTGGTGTGGGGGGACAAGCGATTGTCGTTGAGCAACAGGCGATCGCATCGCCAGGCGACGTCTGTCGCCCGCCGTGTGCAGACCACTTTACTGTTGCGCTCCAGAGACTGTTACTGTACCATACAATATACTATGCAATGTACTAATATACAATACGCTATAGTGCAAAGCAGAAATGGGATGAGGTACAATTTACAGTAAGGTGTACGAGTTGCAGTGCAAATGCTTCTTACTGTTGCGCTCCAGAGACTGTTACTGTACCATACAGTAAGAAGCATTTTGGACAAAAGTATTCTGTACTTCTGTATGACAACAATGTATGCCTTTCAAATGTTAAATGATTAAATGATACACACTGAAATCTACGCTCTCTCATCCTGCTTTCCACAACGCGACAATATTATTAAACAGCAGCTCTGTCATTGAAGTGGGAAAAGTGAGCATTAAACAGCAGCTCTGTCATTGAAGTGGGAAAAGTGAGCATTAAACAGCAGCTCTGTCATTGAAGTGGGAAAAGTGAGCATTAAACAGCAGCTCTGTCATTGAAGTGGGAAAAGTGATTAAACAGCAGCGCGTCTGCACTCAGAAGATGGCGCGACAATATTGCTCTGGCGTTAAAGTGGGAAAGCGGCAGTGAAACACAGCAGCGTGTAGCGGCGCCTCTGCCGCTGCCGCGGGGGCGTGCCACACGTGTCACGTGGCCGTCGCGGCCAATCAGGCCAACCCGGAAACCGAAATCCGACTAAATCCGTTGCGGAAGTGATACACGCGTAAGGGATAATGGACCTAATCTAAACTAACTGATGGGGAAAAGCCTTGGTGAAGAGGTGTGTTTTAAGAGCAGTTTTGAAGGTGTCCAGGGTTGGGGCGTTGCGAATTTCGGGGGGGAGAGAGTTCCAGAGGGTAGGGGACGCCACGCTGAAGGCTCTGTCCCCGAAAGTCCGTAACCTGGTGCGAGGGATGGAGAGGAGACCTAGATCAGAGGATCGTAGGTTCTGGGATGGAGTGTGCTGGTGGAGGAGATCAGACCGGTATCGGGGGGCGAGGGCATGGAGGGACTTGGAGGTGAGGAGCAGGAGTTTGAAAGTGATGCGGAACTTGACTGGGAGCCAGTGGAGTTGGATGAGGGTGGGGGTGATGTGCTGCCAGGGCTTGGTGTGAGTGAGAACCCTGGCAGCTGAGTTCTGAACATACTGGAGCCTGTCCAGGGCTTTGCTGGGTACCCCGAACAGGACTCCGTTACAGTAGTCCAACCGGGAGGTGATAAATGAGTGGATCAGGGTCTCAGCCACAGATTCTGAGAGTTAATCTGAGATTAACATGAGTCTGGGCTAAACCAACATATGGGTGAAACCATTATTCCCCCTTCTTTTAAAGGAGAAGCATGACGCATAGCTGAAAATCAAAGCACAAAAACGTATAAACTTTGCAGACAGTCTCACTTTATTCCTCTCTGTCTGGTTCTCTCTAGCATGGCACGCAGGTTGGCATCATGCTCCTCTTTCGTGCGGCCATACACAATGATGTCATCGACAATGGCGGCGACGCCCGGGAGCCCCTCGTAGGCCTCATCCACTCGTCTCTGAAACTCATCTTGTGCAGATATGATTCCGAATGGGAGTCTATTGAACCTATAATCTGCCATAGATGGTGTTGAACGTGGTGAGAACGGATTCGGCTGAGTTTTATTGTCCAGTACCCAGACCTGGCGTCTAGCACACTGAAATACTGTGCACCCGCTAATTTTGGGGTAATGTCATCTAGAATAGGGAGCGGGTAGTAGGGTCTCTGGATGGCTTTGTTCAGGGGGCGGGGATCTAGACAAATCCTAAGCTTTCCTGTTTTGGGCTTTTCTACTAACCACCAGTGTAGTAGTCGTAGTAGTTTTTTTTTTTCAGTCATCAAAAAAAAAGTACAATATACATCATCATTTATCAATATTTGATTATTTACAGTGACTGAAAAAGGTACAGACTGAAGCATAGTGCTTATATGTGCCTGTCCTATATTCTTACCAAAAAAATTTTTTTTACTCCAAAAACAGTATTATAAAGAAAAGAAAAAAGCAAGCAAAACAGTGTTTTTCACCCTTGTAGTTTTTCAAAATTTAGCATTAAAAAAAAATACAAAAATGTAGATTCCAAAACAGTATTATAAAAGAAAAAAGAAAACAAAACAGTGTTATTTTGGTCTTGGGGGATTTCAACAGCGCGCGTCTTAAAAAGGTGCTGCCGAATTTCTATCAGCATGTGACCTGTCCCACCAGAGGCGAGAACATATTAGACCATGTATACTCGCAATTTAAGAATGGGTACAAGTCACAGGCTCTTAGTCCATTCGGTAAAAGCGATCACGCCGCAATTTTTCTTTTGCCTAAGTACAAACAGTGTCTCAAGCGAACGCCGGTGGTCTCGCGAGAGGTTAAGCGTTGGACCGTGACGTCAGTAGAGTCACTCCAAGCAGTGCTGGGAAGCACAGAATGGAGTGTACTCCGTGATAACACAGCCAATATTAACGAATACACCGAAACGGTGATTGACTATGTCTGTACTCAGGTAGAAGTAATAATCCCCACCACCAAAATTAATATCTACCCAAACCAAAAGCCCTGGGTAGACAAATCCGTCCGTGAGGCTCTGAAAGTGCGCACATCAGCATACAACACCGGGCTGGTGACAGGCAACATGGAAGAACACAAGATGGCAAGATACAACGTCAGGAGAGCAGTAATAGAGGCAAAACGGCGTTACAGGGATAAAGTTGAACTTCAGTTTGAACAGGCTGACTCTAGAGGCATGTGGCAGGGCCTCAGAACAATGACAGACTACAAAGGAACCCCCCTCAAACTGAACAGTGACATCTCCTTAGCAAATGATCTCAACTCCTTCTATGCGAGGTTTGAGGCTGTGAATAACAACACCAGCCTACAAACCACGGCAATGGGGGGGGGGGGGTCTGCTGATGGAGACTCAGTGTTCAGGGTAACAGAGCATGAGGTGAGACGGATCTTTAAAAAAGTGGATATCAGGAAGGCAGCAGGACCGGACGGCATCCCCGGCCGCGTCCTAAAAGTCTGTGCCGACCAACTGGCCCCGGTATTCACTGACATCTTCAACCTGTCCTTGGAACAGGCCGTCATCCCCACCTGTCTGAAGAAGTCCACCATCATCCCTGTACCCAAAAAATCTACGCCCGCTTGCCTCAACGACTACCGCCCTGTAGCCCTCACCTCCATAGCCATGAAGTGCTTTGAGAAGCTAGTGAAGGGCTACATCTGTTCCTCCCTCCCCATCAACCTGGACCCTCTGCAATTTAGCCCATGTGCTGCACACAGCAGCATCACATCTGGACAAGAGGAAGGGGAACTATGTGAGAATGCTGTTCATCGACTACAGCTCAGCATTCAATACCATAGTCCCCTCCAAACTCATAGCCAAGCTCAGGGACCTGGGCTTGAACTATGACCTGTGCCAGTGGGTCCTGGACTTCCTGACGGGCAGACCCCAGGTGGTAAGAGCCGGCAACTGCACCTCCTCATCCATCACGCTCAACATAGGGGCCCCCCAGGGCTGTGTTCTGAGCCCCCTCCTCTACTCCCTGTACACACATGACTGCGTAGCACAGCGGAACAACAACACCCTCATCAAATTTGCTGATGACACAGTAGTGGTGGGCCTGATCTCTGCCAACGACGAAAGGGCCTACCTGGAAGAGGTAGAGAACCTGTCACAGTGGTGTCAGGAGAACTGCCTCTCCCTGAACGTCAGCAAAACAAAAGAGATGATTGTGGACTTCAGGAGGTCGGGGGTCAAGGACTACAGCCCCCTCAGCATCGACGGGGCACCAGTTGAGAGAGTGAACAGTTTCAAGTACCTCGGAGCCCACATATCCGAGGACTTGACATGGACCACACACATTGACAGTGTTGTGAAGAAGGCACGACAACGCCTCTACTTCCTCAGGCGCCTAAGGAAGTTCCAAGTCAGTCAGAAGATCCTTAGGAACTTCTACTCATGTACAATAGAGAGCATCCTGACCGGCAACATCACCTCCTGGTTTGGGAATAGCACTGCACAAGACCGTAGCAGACTACAAAGAGTGACACGTTCAGCCGAACGCACAATTAGAGGGGGGCTTCCCACCCTCCAGAACATTTACAACAAGCGGTGCAAGGGGAAGGCTAAGAGGATTATTAAGGACTCGAGCCACCCGAACAACTGCCTCTTTGAACTGCTGCCGTCAGGCAAGCGATACCGGAGTCTTATGGCGAGCACAGAAAGACTCAGAAGGAGCTTCTATCCCCAGGCCATCAGGCTGCTAAACGAACAATAATCGCTAAACGAACAATAATCACTATGCAACAACCATCAAATGCACACAGCACACACACCCACACGCACACACACACTCACTCAAACAAACAACACACTGCAGCACCCACTCTCCACACTTTAGATCACACAAACACACTTACACTTTATATTTATTGATAAAGGATTTGCACTACAACTCGTACACCTACTGTGAATTGTACCTAAACTGCACCTCGTCCATTTATGCCTTGCACTATATAGTATTGTATATTAGTACACTGCACAGTATTGTATATTGTATGGTAACTACGTCTACGAACATTGTACATATGTCTAAACTGAACACTGTGACCTCTTTTTTTTTTTTTCTTCTAATTTTTACTATGTTTTTATTTCATACTTATCTTGTCATGCACAGTCTCTGGAGCGCAACAGTAAGAAGCATTTTGTACAAAAGTATTCTGTACTTCTGTATGACAACTATTAAAGAAACTTGAAACTTGAACTATTCACCCTTGTATTTTTCAAAAATTGCTTTACAAACCTTTTTCTTAAAGGGGAACTATTTTACTATTCCTAGCACTATTTGGGCAACTTTAAACAATTCCTGTCAGTCTATTGAAGACATCTGTACGTTTAAAAAAAAAATGCATTGGTTTATATTTCTAATCAAGTACTCAAACCCATCATTTTTCAGCCACAAGAAATCAGGCTGTTATGGCCTGGCTCCGCCCATAAGCACTTTGAGTGACAGTCAGTCGAGAGAGAGAGAGAGAGAGAAAAAAAAGTGTAAACACTCTGCGTGTCCTCCCGGGAGAGGGAGAGGGAGACACGCAGAGCGTTTACAGTTCTCTCGCTCTCGCTCGGCGGGCAGCTAGAGGGGGCGGGTGTTATTATGCAAATACGCTTACGCACCATATGACGTCCCATATAGGCTAATTTTCAGATGACTCACTTGAGGGAGGGACATTATTGTGAGGGGAGAATTGGAAGAATGCGCCAAATCGAGAATTAGAGACATAGATCCTATTACTATAAGTCCACATAGCTAGAAAATAACCCTAAACACTGGAAAAGGTCATTTATAAGATAGTTCCCCTTTAAAAACCAAAATCGAAATACTCATTCTTAACTGTATATCCGCATTGTTCCACAAGTTAACCCCAATAATAGAAATACACCTCCTTTTAATCCCTTTCTTAGCTTTCTGAACAGTAAATTTACAAATATCTCTCAAATCATATTTTCTTTCATGTGCTGTAAAAAACCTTTGCACCCCACCTGGGAGTAACTTTGCTTTAGCTCTGTACATTATTTGCATATTTATATAGTAAACCAAATCATTAAATTTCATAATATGAGACTTCTAGACAAAAAATTAGGGATCTAGACAAATCCTAAGCTTTCCTGTTTTGGGCTTTTCTACTAACCACCAGTGCATTGACCCAGTCTGTTGGCTCAGTGACCTTCTGGATTATGTCCATTTTCTCCATTTCATCCAGCTCATCTTTGAGCCGACTGCGTAGGGCGTATGGTATGCGGCGAGGTGGGCACACCACTGGTGTTGCGTCAGGTTTGAGGTGAATGGTACACTCACCGCAGGGCAGTACAGTGCGATAGGGCTGGGCGATATGGCCTAAATATGATATCACGATATTTTCTGACCTTTCGGCGATACACGATACACATCACGATGTTTTTCTTTTTTACCCCAAACGATTCATTATGAGGCTTACCAAGACAGTATTTGAGTTTGCAAGCTAACATTAAAGACAAAATAAAATACCCATGCATTTAGCATTTTTATATTATATATTAGATTTAGATTATTGGATTATTAGATTATAAATATATTGCATATATTTAGCAATGAGATATTATATGATTTAGATATGAAATATGATGAATTGAAAATGGGGGACCCTGATGTAAACAAGACAAAAGTCTTTCTCTGGTCTGCATCCCCTTAACAATTGTATGTATTGAGCTGTACTGTACCCATTCTGCAATATGTTAATAAAGTTTTAAATAAATCAATCAATCAATAGCATTTTAGCATTTTTATGAAACTACTGTATATTTGTATGTCTCTAAATGTTTTGATGAATTGAAAATGGAGGACCCTTATGTAAAAAAAGCCGAAAGTCTTTTTCTGGTCTTCATCCTCCTGTACTGTATTGTACCCATTCTGCAATATGTTAATAAAGTTTTCATTCATTCATTCTGACGGACAACAGAATAATTTTGATTGACAGTCGAGTCTGCCAATTACGTCACACCGCTTGCACCCGCCCTGCTGTTCTTAGCAAGCGCCATTAGTTTTTGACTTCCTGAATGTCCGGTGTGCTGACATCAACAAAGCTACTTACATTAGCTCCCCGCAACCGACTAGTAGGAGACCAGTGCACCACAGGATGACTAAATGAGCCATAATGATTTTACCTCAACGAATGTTATAATAAAAGCCTTTCCATACATCCGTCTGATTGAAAACTTTATTAACAGACCGCGGAATGGGCATATCTCAACACAGGCTAAGATATGAACGAGTAACGTGTGGACCAGATTGACGCGACACAATCCTATTGGGCAAAACATCACGATATCCACGATACGTTGAAAAAGTGTATTGTTAATGAACTGTACCCGATATGTATATAATATCGTCATATCGCCCAGCCCTACAGTGCGATATATATATCGCACGTGCGACACTGACGTCAGTCTGTGCGATGAAAGGATTGACTTCAATAGCACTGGTGCGATGGCCCGCGATGGCCCGCTATCCACTTGGTACTTGTAGTCTTGTGCGATTAAATACAATGTCCCTTCTGCGTAAAACTCCATATATCAAACACCAAATCCCATAATCCCTAGCGAACAATATCCCCGCGAGTTGCGAGCAGTGACTATCTGCTCGGCTCAGCTCACAACACAGCAGGACTCCTCTCGGCAGCAGACAGTAGCGTTTGGAACGCGGACATTGAAACAGAGCTAGTAGATAGTGTTGTCGCGACCCAAAACAAATCCCTGCTGTTTTATTCGGCAACGGGTCAAATGCATATAACATGCTTTGCAATCCTCGCGTCATAAAGTCCGAAATGAACGTTACCCAGACCGTGCTTCTGCCTTCTGCTCTCAGCCGAGCGGGGCTGCACAGCAGTGCGGCTATTTTGCGATCCGAAATAAGTCTGTGGTGTTTTTTTTTTTCTCACAACGGGTCAAATGCATCTAACACGCTTTGCATCATCGCCATTCCTTTATGCCCACATCGCCCGAAATGAACGTTACATTAGCATAAGCTAACAAGCTAATCCTGATCAGAGGCAGAGCCATAGAGACAGTGTGGACTGGGGAAAGGGTGTGTGTGTGTCGAGAGGAGTGGAAGTTTGAAGACAGACTAGATGATGCGGGGGTGGTGGTGAGTTGAAACAGTGTGAATGAATGAAAACTTTATTTAACAGATTGCAGAATGGGTACAATACAGTACGGCTCAATACACACAATTGTTAAGGGGATGCAGACCATAGAAAGACTTTCGTCTTGTTTACATCAGGGTCCCCCATTGTGTGTGTGTGTGTGTGTGTCCCAACCGACCCCACTTCTATGTTTCAATAAATTATTTGCATTTAAAACTATTAACGCTGACTCATTCCTTCAGTCCACTCAAAATTATGCTAATATTCCTTGTTGTTTATGATATTAATTGAAAATAGCATATGAGAGTATTATAGTAATAATAACACATGGCGATATACTAAAAAGCAATTTATAATTTTTGGCTGGTAAAAAATCTGCCTTTTTTAAATCTACCAGCCAAATGGCTGGTAAGTCAAAAGGTTAAGTTTGTTCCCTGACTGCAACTAAATAACACAAATACAATAGGCACATTTGTGACTGTTACAAATATAACACGTTTTATACTTGTGCTACAAGATTTTGGCCAGTGCTACAAAACTATCAACCTCTGTAGCACCAGTGCTATGTGCAAAAAAAGTTAACGTACAGCCCTGCACCGGGAAACAGTCCAATGCCTTCAAACACGATCTGCATATTATTCATCCATGATGTTCATGTGTGGTTTGGGCTGTGCATTGACCGTATGGATTATTTTGACCAAATTCAGGTCTAGAAGACATGCTCTCATGCCCAACACAGGTGGAGCATTGGCATCAATTATATCAAAGTCAAGCATGACTGTCTTCTAGCTCTCAGGCTATGGTGGGCATGTGCTTACTGTAAAAGGGGCCTGCAGGCTAACATGCCTGCAGGCTTAATACTACATTTCCAAATAGCTCATGGAATGTGTTGGCTGTGTCAATTTTGAATTTGAGCTTGTGCCTCTGTTTTCCAATTTGTAATTCTTGTTCTTTGTCTGTGCTTGCATGCTGTTTTGTTATGTCATCACGTTGCTGCTCACCAGTGTCAGATATAGCAGCATCCTCTTTGCCTGTGGCTTGATCTGACGTCGCTGTGGTGCTGACCTGCACATCCTGGCAAAGTGGTTGAATTTGTTGCAGTTGTTACGTTGACGTCCCTTCGCTGGACATTCCTCAGCACGGCTGTGCTCTCTCCCGCATGCTCCACAGTCCTCCTGCATGACGTCAGCCTTGCTTACTGTTTTGCGACCATAACGTGCTTGGTTCGGTTTGAATTAGGGGTGGGAATCACCAGTTTCATCACGATACGATACGATATCGATTCTTTGGACAACGATACGATATTTGCCGATATCACAAAGTCTGCCACGATACGATACGATTCGATTCAGGTGCCTGCGATCGATATGAGACGATATTATGTGGCCATTTAACACAATCAGTCACATTTAGATCAACTCAAAAAGGCTACGGAAATATCAATTGGTGTTTTTATTTTTGAGCTCTTCCAGACATTTAAATGAAAAACAATCTATTGTTTTTAATACAAATATACCTCCTGTTTACTGTAAAGTTCACTTAATGCCAGCAGAAGCACGGACTGGGCGGATATGACGCCGAGTTGCCACAGGATTTTCAAAATAAGAGTATCGATATGAACCGAACGTTGCTAGCTGCCGGAGCCATAGATATTATAGCTGGAGCTGCGCTTGGGGCGGAAATGAGACCCGCCACAGGATTTTCAAAATAAGAGTATCGATATGAACTATTTTGTTACCGGCTAGGTAGCGGGCAGACCTCTCATTGTTACTCGCCAAACCTTAAATCTGTCCGCCATTGGCGCTTGGCGGGTACTTATTATGTTCCCTGCCCCTAACCCAGCCAAACGAGTTAGTATGACGATCAACCCAAGTCGCAAGCAATGCTGACTCCGGGAGTCGAGACCGCAGCCTCTTGCATTGGTGACGAGCGCAATCTCCGCTACGCCACCTGACCGCCCCGAAATTCTGATCCCACTTCTGACACCATGTAATGTTTCTGTTCTGGCTGTCACTCTTAGTGTGTAGCAGAAATAATTGAATGTCCACACGATGACAATATAGCTGAAGGTTCTTTACTTCCACACTTTGGGTTAACTTGCATACATCCAACTGGCGGGCACCGTATCTGACGTCATTAACACTTTCCCCGCCAATCACGTTGTACGACGTGTTTCAAGTTCATGCGAATTCTGCCAATCCACGGCGTACAACGTTATTGAGATCATATTTCATATTTTCGCCATGGTATTCATATTTCCCTCACGGAGCCTGGTCTGATGCTTCAATACTGCCCCCTGGTGGATGATCGGCGAGTTGCCAAACCGGAAATGGCCGGTTGGATATCAGTGCGTCTCCTAAATGCGTCCGGCCACTCGCATATCATCGCGGGACTCTAGCCACACACCGTGGATATGGATCGCTGCCATAACTCAATAATCGACATGATTTGGCCGTGTATTAGTATTATACAAACCGGAAATGGATCGACTCGATCCCTATCAAATAATTGGGATCTTTTTGCTCCAGTCTCATCGCCCAACGGTAAGAGGAGGCTGACGTTACTTTCAGCCTGTTTGTTTATTATTATCCTCTGCTCTGATCTATATATCACCCATACTACATAAAGCATTTAACGACGATCACGGAATTATAAACGACCCCCCCCCTCCGTTCACCCGCGCATGATCAGTCATAACGTTTAGTACAGTTGACATTTTTAATATAGCGTGGATCGGCAACAAACGGCATTTGATAATCTATTTATGCAGTGCTGCCTGGGAGAAATGCGAGGCCCTGTGCGAGATTTAAACGCGAGCCCCCCCCCCCTAAAGGTAAAAAAAATTTAAATAAAAAAAGAATATAAAAAAATATTTATTTTTTATTTTTTATTTTTCATACAGTCAACATGTTCTTAAATAATAGCGCTGCCCGAGGCTGGGCATGATACAGTCAACATATAGCAAGAGAGCGAGAGAGGGCTCCCGTTCTACAGTCAATATACAGTGTTATCGCTGCACAGACCCGGCAATGCCCCTGACCAGAGGAGAGAGAAATATAATATAGTTAGTAAAAGCACTATATAAGCTCAGAACACAGCTCAGAACACAACACAGCTTAGAACACAGCTCAGAACACAGAACACATCTCAGAACACAGCACAGAACACAGCTCAGAACACAGCTCAGAACACAGAACACATGCAGAACACAGCTCAGAACACAGCTCAGAACACAACACAGCTTAGAACACAGCTCAGAACACAGAACACATCTCAGAACACAGCACAGAACACAGCTCAGAACACAGCTCAGAACACAGAACACATGCAGAACACAGCTCAGAACACAGCTCAGAACACAACACAGCTTAGAACACAGCTCAGAACACAGAACACATCTCAGAACACAGCACAGAACACAGCTCAGAACACAGCTCAGAACACAGAACACATGCAGAACACAGCACAGAACACAGCTCAGAACACAGAACACAGCTCAGAACACAGAACACAGCTCAGAACACAGCTCAGAACACAACACAGCTTAGAACACAGCTCAGAACACAGAACACATCTCAGAACACAGCACAGAACACAGCTCAGAACACAGAACACAGCTCAGAACACAGAACACAGCTCAGAACACAGCTCAGAACAGAGAGAGAGAGAGAGAGTCCTAGTTTATCTGCCACACGTTAGCACTCGATAATGTAGCTATAGCCTGACTGAAGGTTCTAACATGCAACAACTTTCAATCTTCAGTCCATCTGCCGATTGTGTTTCATTTAAGCATAAATTGAAGCGTCTTCATGCGTGGATTGTGGATATGAATTACGACAAATCTGAATATGTGGATTATTGAATTGTGTCACTCACACGTTATTGTGATATTGTAACTGGGATTAAAATGTTTGAGGAGATGCGCTGTTTGACGGATTTGATGACGTGGACGTGACTTGAGAAAATGAATGAGCAATTGCAAGCCTTTGACGGTTTGATGAATGCATTTGAGAAAATGCATTTATCTGTTCAAGCACTGTTAGTGTTAATCTGATGATGAAGAAGGTGATTAACATGACTGGTGTCACTGGTATAAACCAAAGGTTAATCAATTCAATGCATGTATGGATGATGTCCGAAACAGATTAAAACCTGATTAATAGTGAAACTGTATAGCCTCCAAGCCTCTCTGACATGTTATTTCGGGGGTCGCACCTTGAACACTTTGGGAACCATGTATTTATATAGTACATGATACTTAAGCACATACAGTACAGATATCCTCATAAGTATCTATTAATTCGTATCAATTAGATACTCTTTGGGCTTGTTTTTGTCTACTTATTCGGAAAGAGTTTAACTAATTATTTTCGCTAGCAAGATCTCATTCGATTATTCATTCCATTAAGCCTACTGCCAGCAGGCACATTTAAAGAAATATAATCTGATTGATTGGGGTAATGAGGGACTTAAAATTAGCCTATAGATTATGTATTTAACTTGTCGGCGAGGCTATTGAGCCGTACTGTATTGTACCCATTCTGCAATCTGTTAATAAAGTTTTCAATCAATGCCGTTAGAAAATCAGGATTTCTGCGATCGACATATGATGCCTTTTCAGGTGAGGCGGCCGCGCGCAATTATCCTGAGTATCAAGTCTGGTTCGAATTAACAACAGTGAATCAGCGTTCGAGGAACAGGGAAAGCCTGGATTCAAACATCGGGTTAATTGAATCTGGATAATGGGACTTTTGATCGACTTAGTTGAACCAGGTATGGGGAATAGGGCCCTGGTGTGATCTGTTTAAGTCTCCTGGTGTGATCTGTTTAGGTCTCCTGATGTGATTTGTTTAGGTCTCCTGGTGTCAGGGTTTCCGTTAGAATTTTTTTTTGCAGGTCTGAGTGTCCGGTAGATTTCACTCTACCGGACAAATGGGATAAATTCCGGTCAGAGTTTATTGAGCTTAAAAACAATTGATAGGCTTATATAAAGAATGACATCCTCAAGGCATTTATAATATTTTAACTTAAAACTAGGCTACTTTTGCGTATATACAGTCATTAATATATTCCAAATAAAATAAGTCCCTCGAGACTTAGTGCTGCTGCCGACTTGAGGTGTCTGTGGGCAGTCTGCCCGACATTAATAAACAGCAGTCTGTTATAATCACATTTTTATGAGCTAACGAATTCCGTTATATTGGACATTTGTATTAATTATATCAAGCGAAGAACTGAGAAATTTGGCAGAGAGAGACGGCAACATTATTTATCGTGGGTTTGCGTGATGTATATCTCCACCTCCCAACGACTTGGTGCTGGTCATAATGTCCGGTGAAAATAATTCCCTCTAAGCACAATTTGATTATTTGAATTGTATTAAAATAGGCTAAAATTAAATAGCCTATGCGATGAATGATTCATTACATTTATTTCATCGTTGCTTCACCAAGCAGCCGGTCTAATAATGACAAAGCTGTTGTCCGCGCGAGCTTGCTGCTGCTAGATTTGCAAGAAGCATCCAGCTGCAGACCCGCAGAGCAGCTGTGTTTCCAGGTCCGGTCTGGGGACCGCACTGTGTACTGCACTGTGCCAGCAAAGCTGGTGGGTTATGTGGGTCTGCAGCTGCATGCTTTTTGCAAATCTAGCAGCAAGCTCTCGCTGACACAGCGTCGTCATTATTAGACCGGCTGCTTGGTGAAGCAACGATAACAAATGTAATGATTGTTTCGTTCATCGCATAGCAGGGTTCGAAATTAACGGGGGCTTGGGGCATAATGCCCTTGAAAATGGACAAAATGCCCTCGAAAATCAGTTAAGGGGGGCACTTAATGCCCCCGACAGTTTACTAATTATATATATTTATCCGGTAATGGAGCGTGTGTATCGTACGGTTCAGATATATATGAATTGAAAATGGGGGACCCTGATGGAAACAAGACAAACGTCTTTCTCAGGTCTGCATCCCCTTAACAATTGTATGTATTGAGCCGTACTGTATTGTACCCATTCTGCAATCTGTTAAATAAAGTTTTCATTCATTCATTCAGATGACGCGCAAATAAAACAATTCATTTGGCGGAGCCGGTGTTCTGCACTGGCTGCAGGCAGCAGCAGCAGCACTGCAGCCAGCCAGGTGCTAGTCAGTTTGTGTAAAAATGGCACGCACAATATAAATCAATCTTCATTACGACTTTAAAAACATAGCCATTAACATTACATAGGCCTACACACATCTTGCCATAGCGTTAGCAGTTTGTACAATGTTTGTAGCTGTTAGCTAGCTAGCCCTTCACAACAACAGCTAACACCGTAGCTACTAGCTACTGTAGCAGAGGAGGAAATGGGAGTCTGAGAGGCGGGGTGTTTAAAGACAATGATAGGCGTTTATTTAACATCCAAGAAGGCTAACATACAACTGTGTTTTACTAACTCCAAACGGGACTATTATCGCTTTCGCGCTGCTTGTTGATGTTATAAACTGCTCCTAACGTGACCGGAGCTGAAGGTGGCGGTGCCACACGCTAAAATGTCCGTGGGGACCCGGCGCCAACCCATAGATAGTTCCAACTCACCGAATTACGTAATCCACCACAGTTGCACTCAATATTTAAATAATGTTAGTCTAAATAAATGTAGACAGAAACATAATAATTTCAAGCAGAAAACGAATCTTTCCATTAATAACTGACAATCAGGGAATTTAAATTAAAAATTAAAAATTTTGTGTGTTTATATTAATTAAAGAAAGGAAAGTCTAGTGCTGGCTGAGCATATTGTTTGTTTGCACTAAGTTAATACTTTGACAAATGTAGCCTATATTTTTCAGTCAGTTCGGTCTTTGTGTGCCAAACATTATTTAAGGCTGTAAACACTGTAAACCTTTTATTTTATTTTTAATAAATGAGAAGCATGTTTAGATTTGAGTGTTAAATTTTTTTTTAATAAAAATTAACGTATATCGAACTGAAAACCGTGACCCCAAAATCGTGATACGAACCAAACCGTCCATTTTGTGAACCGTCCCACCCCTACCGTTTATCATAAAAATTCAGTGCCCCCGAAATAAAAAAAAAAGCCCCCGAAAATCAATTAAGGGGGGCAAAAAAAGCCCTTGAAAAAAAATGTTAATTTCTAACCCTGTCGCATAGGCTATTTAATTTTAGCCTATTTGAATACAAATCAAATAATCAAATTGTGCTTAGAGGGAATTATTTTCACCGGACATTATGACCGGAGAGATTAAATATGTCGGACTTCAACAGATTTTGCCGGTCAAATACCGGTAATTACCGGCTAACGGAAACGCTGCCTGGTGTGATCTGTTTATGTCTTCTGGTGTGATCTGGGCCCTATTACCTGGTTCAACTAAGTCGATCAAAAGACCCATTAGCCAGATTCAATTAACCCGATGTTTGAAACCAGGCTTTCCCTGTTCCCTCTTTCCCTCTTTTTGTATTTTATTTTTTTATTATTTTTTAAACAAACATATAAACAAACATGACAACACACGATAAGATATACAAGCATTAATTGTCAGGGCACATCCATTGAGATCACATTTTAGTTAGTTGTCTTATATAAGATATACCCCTAATACCTGTTATCTAAAAAAAACCTACACACATATGCTCAGCTCGAACCCCCCCCTCCCGGACCCCACCTTGAGAAGTACCTCCACTATCCCTCGCACCTAACCATACACTACCATTATAAGCTAGCTTTTATTCTCTCCACCACTTCTAACCACATTGACATTTTGGATTCATTGAGACCCAGAATTCTTGCTGTAGATATTTCATGGTAAATTACATCGAGATATGTAAGAAACCAAACTTTACGGCACATTTTTTCCGGTTGAAACCAGCGTGATGCGATCAGCTTTTTGGCTACTGTGATACCCGATAAAACCAATCTCTTTAGCTGTGGATTCACTGCAAACTCAAAAACATCATTCAATAATAATACCGAGGGGTGTACAGGTATATTCCAAGATACGAGTTTTGATATTTGTTGGGTCACATCTTTCCAGAATGCCTTAACTGGTGAGCAGTCCCAATACATGTGCATAAATGTCCCTTCGTCCCCATTTGCACATTGGGTGCATTTGGAATCTTGTTTAAGCCCCATTCGGCACAGTCTTATAGGAGTCAAGTATGTCCTGTGAATATAGTTAAGATTGATTTGTTGATGATCCGGGTTCCTTGATGTAAGTCGGACATTTGCCCAGGCTCCTTGCCAATCAAAGTCATTTTCCAGGTCTGGTATATCCCTCCTCCAGACAGAGTCAAGTTGGAGGGTTTCATACGAGGACGTTAGTAATTGATGATAAAATTCTGAAACAAAACCTCTCGATGTCTCTCTTGCGTAGAAGAATTTGTGGTATCTGTGGTGTTCAATTGGTCTGTCTAATGGAACACCGTGAGACTTCAAACATAGCTCTAACTGTTTGTGAAAAAGCCATGTGGACTTGGTGAGATTAAATTTTTTGCGTATTTCTTTATCACTACAAAAACCCTGTTTGTTAAAAACATCCCCTAATGAGTGTATGCCTTGCTCTTCCCATATAGGGAATCTTATAGGTCGTTTTCCAATTAAGAGTGCATTGTTATTGAATAAGGGAGTATGATTGTGCCAATTTTGTGGGTTAGGATTTTTTTTTTGTGATTCACGCCATATCCGGATCGCATGAGTAATTAAGGGGCCAAATTTACGTTCACAGTGCTTGATTGGTAGTTTAGTGTATGCTATGTCCTTCAGTCTATGTGGGGCTACTATGTTTTCTTCTATTTTTCTCCAGGATGCTAATGCTTGGGAGTCAAACCATGTTGTCAATGGACTTAATGTGTACGCCTTAAAATATAGGAAAAAATCTGGAAATGCCATGCCACCATCTGCTTTATTTCTCTGTGCGGTGGATCTTTTTATACGTGGTGGTTTGTTATTCCAAATAAATTTGTATGTGGAGGAGTGTAATCTTTTCCAGTAACCCTCTGGAGGGGGTAACGGTAGCATTGAACTGAAGAAGTTGATTTTAGGTAGTACATCCATCTTAACTATTGATATCCGTGCTTGTACTGTGTTTTTAAGTTTTGCCCATCTATCAAGGTCGTCTTTGATTTTGTTTTGGATTTTTGTGTAGTTGTGCTTCACCGTTTGTCTTATGGTAGGGAATATTTCCACTCCCAAGCATCTGAAATGTTTTACCATCGGTATCTGTCCTGGGAGGGTTGTATCTTTTTTTGCAGGGGTGTTAAGTGGAAGGAAAGCCGACTTCGGCCAATTTATCTTAAATCCCGATAAATCACCAAAGTCCTCAATCAACTTGAGCAGATGAGGCAATGTGGTGTTGGGGTTTTTCATGAACAATATTACATCGTCCGCATATAAACACATTTTTTGTTGTGTGCCCTTGATTACGATTGGTTCTATGGATTGGGATTGTCTTATATATTGTGCTAAAGGCTCTAATGATAGATTGAACAGTCCGGGACTAAGAGGACAACCCTGTCTGGCAGAGCGTGATACCGGAAATATTTGGGAGATGATTGTGCCTGTTGTAATCATGGCCGATGGGTCTTTGTATAATACTTTAATCATATCTATGACTCCTTTTCCTAACCCCATCCTTTCTAGCACTGCCCACAGATACGACCATTCCAGCCTGTCAAAGGCCTTCATAGCATCCAGGGACAGCATCGCCTTAGGTATGGTGTCCTCCTTGTCGGCATCAAGTACGTGCAGTATACGTCTTATGTTCTCAGTGATCAGGCGGCCTCCTATGAAGCCAGTTTGGTCCGGGTGAACTAAAGACGTCATATGCTTTTGTAGTCTGATAGCTAATACCTTAGAGTACAGTTTGATATCGGTTCCGAGGAGGCTTAAAGGTCAAGGTCTATAGCTACCGCACTTGTTGGGGTCTTTGTCTTTTTTAAGGAGGACTGTTATGAGTGCAATATTGTCATTTTTATGGAAGTTCCCCTCCTTGACTGAGTATAAGATCATATTTAGTAATAAGGGGCCAATTATGTCCCAACAAGAAAGGTACATTTCTGATGGGAAACAGTCTCTTCCAGGAGCCTTACCACTTTTCATTGCGGTTATGGCCTTCTTGAGTTCCTCTAGTGTGATCGGTGTTTCTAACTGTTTAGCGTCATCCTCTGAATTCCCTCTTTTCAAGGGATTCACTACCTCAATGCTCTGGAACCTCAGCCTACAAACCTCATGGCCTGCAGCAGTGAGATGCTTGGCTACAGGAGACTTTTCATCCTGATTTCCAATGTTGCTCTTATGTTCAGAGACTTGGGTCCTCATATCTCTCTTGATTTGACCAACAAAGCAGAATCCACATGAGTACTAAGAGGTGGATTAGGAGTAGTCTCCTTACCTCGAAATCCTCCCGTTTTACTTTCTAGATTCCCTTGCCTTTTTGTAGCTACATGTACAGTATTGGAGGTGTACATGTAGTTGTGTGTACGTGTACAGTATTGGAGGTGTACATGTAGTTGTGTGTACATGTGCAGTATTGGAGGTGTACGTGTAGTTGTGTGTACATGTACAGTATTGGAGGTGTACATGTACACTTGTTTTATAGCCTTATATAATAAAAACTCCAAACCTTTGTCCAACATCTCATCAAGCAGAATTACCAGGAACATTGACCTTCCTCCCCTCCACCATGCACTGCTGCTGGGATGTTAGTGGAGGAGGATGCTTTATGACAACGTGGTAATGGATCAGACCACCTGTAGTCGATACTGATCACATGTAGCTAGTATCAGCCTGGTAGTGGTATTGGGTATAGGCAGGGGAGGAAATTAACTTTTTGGCCTACCAGCCAACTGGCGAGTATATGATTTTTTTTACCAGCCAAACAGATTTTTTACCAGCCATAAATAAATCACTAATTGTGATAATTACTTCTTTGTATGTCTCTGTCTAAATTGATTTTCAATCATAGTAGTAATCACACCGTGTCTCTACTCTTTAAAATATGTATTACCATAAAACATTAAGTGTCTCTACTCTTCACAATATTAGCATAAAACATATATTAATCACACCGTCTCTACTCTTTAAAATATTAGGATATCAAATATTAACATGAAAGAGGGAACTATACTGGGTTGGGCTGAACTGGGCAGGGAAAGTTGGGCTGGTCTAGGTTGGGCTGGACTGGGCTGGGCAGTGAAAGAACCAAGCATTTCACTGTAATGTAATAGCTAAATAAAACAACTTGAACTTGACTTGTTACATTTGCACTCTGGTTGGATGCCAAACATATTCTGGTTGTACTGTACTTGTGCTGTATGATGTCAACACTAGGGGTTCAGCAGGTGTATTCTGAATGATAAGTATGACAACATCACCGTTGTGAAGGGCATATGGGCGAGTGGTGATATGGGGGGAAACCCGGTAATAATAAAATGTCACTCGGCTGCATTTAAGCAAAGCCGCTCAGTATAGTCGTCCACTATGTTGAATGTGCGTTATGGTAGCTTGTTACATGCTAGGTAGCTAGCCGGCTAATGCTTGTTGACTTGTCATTCTCATCTGACTCGAAGGAGACGCGTCGCGTGCTGTTGTTCGCCCCCATGTCAGACAGCACTGATATCCGAAAGCCAATCAGGGATGCGGCGTTCCTACCCAACACCGTACCAAGAACGGAACGAAACTGTCTGGAGTAGATAAGATGGATGGCAGGCCCCCCCCCACCCCCAATCCCTACCCAAACCCCCCTCCCGCGTGTACGCCTGGCGATGTGCGCGCGCTGGAGGGGAGGAACCCAAGGCTGTCTCATCACCCATCACCAAAGCCAAAACTCCCGCCCCTATGACGGCAACTGTAGTCATAACCTCCCCCTCCGGTACTAGCTGATGGCAACTGTAATTAGTCTAAGCCGGAACCTGTCTCCGTCCTCCCTCCCACCCAGGGAGCGAAATTAACTTTTTGACTCACCGGCCAGTGGCGGGTAGATGGGAATAATCTACCCGCCAAGCATATTTCTTACCTGCCAATTTTTTTGATTAAAAAAATATATATATATATATTTTATATAAAAAATTTTTTTTTAAATAAAATATATATTATATAATCATACTTGTAGTTGTATTATCTGCGAGACATCGCCACCACGCAATAAGTCAAAATGCTCGCTATCTGCAAACAGCTCCACTGTCTGTGTGTATACTTGAGTAGCCTCCAGCTCCAGCAAGGATTCTCCGGCCCTGCAGCTAGACCCTATATTCAGCTAGACCCTACATTCAGCATGCAAGGATTCTCCGGCGATGCAGCTGGACCCTATTGGTATAACGTTACGGTTCTTTTGTCAAATCACATTCAACATGCCCTCAGCTAGAATACGCATTCAATCAATGTTATAAGACATTGATATCAGGAGCCATCTGTAGCTACTGCTAGCCCGGTAGATAACGTTAAGACAATTTAGTTTACTGGGACAGATAGATCTAACGTGAGCTAGCTAACGTGAGCTAGCTAACGAGGGAACGGAGGTATTATGCACTCGAGTCGACTATTGCTGGAGCATTTGTTTATCAGCAGCTATCAGTAGCTAGCCAGCTAGATACCGTTAGACAATGCCTCGTCATGTATTAAACTAAAAGTGAATAGTTGACTGGGTCATTGTTTAAACAGTAACGGTAGCTCATGGAGGTCCGCTCTTCTAGACTAGAGAGCAGACTGCCTCTGTGTTACTGTTGACACGAGCACTGCGAGCAGAAGCCCTTAGCCAATAGTATCCCGCTGCAGGGCTGGGCGGATAAGACTCGTTGCCACGTTTTTTTTCAAAATAAGAGTATCATACGAACCTAATGTTGCTAACTGCCGGAGCCATCGATATTATGACTGGAGATGCGCTTGGGGCGGAAATGAGACCCGCACAGATTTGTCAAAATAAGAGTATCGTTATGAACTTGATTGATTACACGCCACACGGCGGGCAGCCCTCTAAGTGTCAAGCGCCAAAGGTAAAAACTGAGCGCCCCTGGCGGGCGGCGGGCTTTAGTTTCGGTCCCTGCTCCCACCCCACCAACCGCTCCCCTCGGGGTGCTTCAGAGACACATAGACTCACGGCTAAATTAACATGTTTCAACAAATGGACATGTTTGTATTAATTAAGGGTTGTGCCATTATTGCTATGCAAATGTAATAACTGTGAATTATTTTCTGTAATGAGTTGTATGTGTTGTTTTCAAGCATCCTTGACTTCCAAGGACAACGATGTAAATAAGTCATTGGCTTTTCGTTCCTCTCCTTGACAAAAGCAAATATGTGATGTAATGATCTGTATATGTTTTGTTGTCTAAAATAAATACCATACCATACCAAGCGACAACTCTACATGCAATTATTTTCATCCACTGATGTGTTTTTGTCTAAGTTTGTCTACGTTGTCAAGCCGGTGACAGGAGTCTGTAGGGCCGCACGCAGTGGTCTGTCCACTTCCCCTAGATGGGCGACATCTTCTAGAAAACGAGTGTTCATTGGAGGAGCTTAGAGCGCAATGATGATGTTCATTGGTTATGGATTATTATGAGGCGCAAATGGGAGGAATCATAAGGGGGGAGTTAGAGTTCGGCTTGCCAGTAAGCGAATCAGCAGATTGTAGAATGATTTTTTTTGTTTTGCTTACTACTTGCCAGTGTGGCGAGTGCTCTTCATGAATCACTCGCCTAACATAAAGAATACTCGCATTTGGCGAGTCAAATGGCCTAATTTCCTCCCCTGGGTATAGGATCTGTGCATCCCTATATATTGGTTCAGCGTGTTGTGAAATAGTGACCTGTCCCTTTGTTACTTTCAAAAGCAATGGTTACAACAAATTACATTTAAATGATTGTATGCCCTTCTTTCTAGACTCCATGGCCTTACAGCTGTTTATCTGTGAAGAGGAGGTTCCCCCTGAGCAGCAGGAGTGGAGCCCCAGTCTGGTCCAGGAGGAGCCAGAGCGCCTACAGATTAAAGAGGAACAGGAGGAACTCTGGATCAGTCAGGAGGGAGAGGAGCTTCCTGTCTCTGTGAAGAGTGAACATGATGAAGAGAAACCTCAGTCCTCACAGCTCAGCCAGACCCAGGACACAGAGCCCCTCCAGATTAAAGAGGAACAGGAGGAACTGTGTCGAGATCTAGAGGAGGCTGATGGCTCCAAGATGACCTTACAACTTATGAAATGTGAAAATGAACGTGAGAACACTCTGTCCTCACAACTCAGCCAAAACCGGGACCCAGAGCAGATTAAAGATGAACTAGATCAAGGGCTGGAAGAAGCTGATCTCTCCAAGATCACAGTAGACTCAGTGAAATGTGAAGATGGTCAAGAGAACGCTCTATCCTTCCAGCCTCTTCAAACCCAAAGGGAGAAAAACAGAGAAGCATACTCTTTACCCAGCACCTCAACTGAACACATGAAAACAGAACCTGAAGGAGAGTACTGTGGAGTAGCAGAACTAGCCAGTAACTTAGATCCAGCTGGTGATTTAGAACCAACTAGAGATAGCCAGCCTCTCTCTTCAGACTGTTCTCTAACTGAGACTGATGACAGTGATGACAGTTTTGGAGCTGAGACTGATGATGAGAAACCATTTAGTTGTTCAGTTTGTGGGAAAGGGTTTAGTAGGAAGCAAATTCTAAAGACACACATGAGAACACATACTGGAGATAAACCATTTAGTTGTTCAGCTTGTGGGAAAGGGTTCAATGTTAAATCAAATATGAAGAAACACATGATGACTCATACTGGAGAGAAACCATTTAGCTGTTCAGTTTGTGGGAAAGGGTTCAGGCTTAAAGAAGATCTGAAGAAACACATGAGAACACATACTGGAGATAAACCATTTAGTTGTTCTGTTTGTGAGAAAGGGTTCAGTCAGCAAATAAGTCTGAAGACACACATGAAAATTCATACTGGAGAGAAACCATTTAGCTGTTCAGTTTGTGGGAAAGGTTTCAATGTTAAATCAAATATGGAGAAACACATGATAACTCATACTGGAGAGAAACCATTTAGCTGTTCAGTTTGTGGGAAAGGGTTCAGGCTTAAAGTCATTCTGAAGAGACACATGATAACTCATACTGGAGAGAAACGATTTAGCTGTTCAGTTTGTGCGAAAGGTTTCGGTCTGCAAACAAATCTGGAGAGACACATGATAATTCATACTGGAGAGAAACCATATAGCTGTTCAGTTTGTGGGAAAGGGTTCAGTATGAAGGGATATCTGAAGACACACATGAGAACTCACACTGGAGAGAAACCATTTAGTTGTTCATTTTGTGGGAAAGGGTTCAGTCAGCAAACACGTCTGAAGACACACATGATAACTCATACTGGAGAGAAACCATTTAGTTGTTCAGTTTGTGGGAAAGGTTTCAGTCAGCAAACAAGTCTGAAGACACACATGATAACTCATACCAGAGTGAAACCATTTGGTTGTTCAGTTTGTGGGAAAGGGTTCAGTAGGAAGGGAAATCTGAAGACGCACACGAGAACTCATACTGGAGAGAAACCATTTAGCTGTTCAGTTTGTGGGAAAGGGTTCAGTCAGCAAACAAATCTGAAGACACACGTGATAACTCATACTGGAGAGAAACCATTTAGTTGTTCAATTTGTGGGAAAGGGTACAGTCAGCAAAAAAATCTGAATAAACACATGATAACTCATACTGGAGAGAAACCATTTAGCTGTTCAGTTTGTGGGAAAGGGTTCAATGTTAAATCAAATATGAAGAAACACACTAGAACTCATACAGGAAAGAAATCATTTAGTTGTTCTGTTTAAGCTGAGAGTAGACTTGATTGATTGATTGAAAAGTTTATTAACAGATTGCAGAATGGGTACAGTACAGTACAGATCAATACATACAATTGTTAAGGGGATGCAGACCAGAGAAAGGGGGGATACACTGTACATTGGAATACTGACAAAGCCATACTTGGTCATTTACTGTGCAACTGGGTTAGGACATTTGTAGGGGCCAGTTTCGAATTGCAGTCTCCCGTATGTGTTTTTTTAGTGTTTTTGAAAGTGGGTAGTGATTCACATTCCTTTACAGCTTTGGGTAGGGCGTTCCACATTGATGTGGCATAATTGCGAAACGTGTTTAGTCCCTTGTTTGAGCCGAATCTGGGTTTAACATGATTTGTGGAGCTCCCTCTGGTGTTGTGATCATGGTATTCACTGACCTTTGGGAAGTATTTTGACATGTACATGGGTACCTTGGTCGCGTAGTGTATCTTGTAGACCAGGCCCATTGCAAGTTGCTGTACTCTGTCGTCTACTCTAAGCCATCCTAGGTTGTCAAAGTGCGCAGGGGTGAGGTGGGTTCTAGGAGTCGGGTCAAGCAGTAGTCTGACTAGCTTGTTTTGAGATGTTTGTAATTTGTTTTTTAGTGCCTTTGAGGTGTTTTGGTACCATCAGGTGCAAGCATAGTCGTAGTACCCTTGAATGAGTGCTCCTGCTAGAGTCTTCAGGGTATTCTTTACCAGAGAGGAGATCCGGTACAAGAATCGAGTTCGTTGGTTGACTTTTTTTATTACATTGGATGCCATTTTGTCACAGGAAAGATTAGCCTCTAGGATGGAACCCAGGTAGGTAATTTCATCTTTCCTTGTGACAATATTGTCACCCACTGTAACCGAGAAGCCGTCGGTCTTGCTGAGTTTGTTATTTGAACCGAAGAGAATGGACTCTGTTTTGCCCATGTGTAATGATATTTTGTTGTCGGCGAGCCATATGCAGATTTTGCCTAGTTCTGAGCTGAGGGCTTTTTCAACCTGTAACTTGTTCTTGTCAGAGACCAGCAGGGCTGAGTCGTCCGCAAACAGGAACAAGTTGCAGTCACAAGCTGACAACATGTCATTTGCATAAATTATGAATAGTAGCGGTCCTAGTATGCTTCCTTGTGGAACACCACAGCTCACTTGAAAAGAATAAAGAGAACAGGTCCCCAAACACAGTTTTCAGTATATTAAATAGAAACCCCATGTACTTTTTTAGAAGAAGAACACACACATGCGAGACACAGGAACACTCACACACCCATGCACTGATGAAATGTCTCTCTGCACTTTTCCCATCCCGTCGTCCTTCCCCCCAAGGGCAGCCGGGAGCAGACATGGGCTGTGGCGTGGGCCGCGCCCTGGGACAATCCAAGTGCTGCTGTCCATCTTCGTCAGGGACGCGACAGCGTTAGCGATCTGTTCTGCATGTTTTTTCCTTTGGGTTTATCTTATCTGGAGGGGAAACCCTTGCGAGCACGGGGACAACATGCAAACTCCATACAGAAAGGCCCGGGAGATACCCCACCTGGGTACCTGGCAACCTGGGCCCTGTTTCATGTACGTGGTTCAACTAAGTCGATCAACATGTCCATTATCCAGCTTCAGTTAACCCGATGTTCAAAGCCGGGATTTTCCTGTTTCACAAAGGAGGATTCAGTCTCGTTAACTCAAGCCAGACTTGAGAGTCAGGCTCAAGTCAGGCTAGATGCGCGCTCCCGTTTTAGGTGGAAAGCCAGCACGTATCGATGGCAGAGACCCTGATTCTCAACGGCATTGATTGATTAATTGATTTAAGACTTTATTGACAGATTGCAATAGGCTCAATCGCCTCGCCGACAAGTTAAATGCGTTATCTATAGGCTAATTCTAAGTCCCTCATTACCTCAATCAATCAGATTATATTTCTTTAAACTTGCCTGCTGGATTGAATAATCAAATGAGATCTTGCTAGCGAAAATAACTAGTTAACTGTTATACAGAATTACGAGACGGCTTTCTTGCCCATTGATTGATGTATAGTCAATATTTAACTTATCTCCAATGTGGCCTAACGGGTTGTTCTTTTGACTTCCACACGGACGACCCGGGTTCAAGACCGGGGTCCTTCTTTTTGCAATATAGGAATAATTCAATTTGGTGCACGTTGAGAGCTATATAAAGAATGACATCCTCAATGCATGTAGATTTATAATATTTTAACTTAAAACCAGGCTACTTTGGCGTATAATCATTAATATTATATTCAAAAAAATCATATTGGAAACACCGGGATTTGAACCCAGGTCGCAAAATTGGCAGGCTTGAGCACTACCGCTGGGCCACTGTGCCAGATTGGATAAATTCATTGTTTATACATTAATGAACGAGAGACCCGTGTTTAGAATATTCCTTATTTTGAATGAAGTTTTATTTCTTTATCCTCATTCATTCATGTGACGTCAACGGCTCATTCAATTTCTCAAATCCGTCAAACAGCGCATCTCATCAGACATCTTAATCCCAGTTACAATTAAAATAACCACATTTTTGTGTACATCGCACGAGCGAGCGCCACCGTCGCCACGGTATATATAACGTGCATTATTTAGGACAAAGTGAATTTAATATCAGCATTTTGGGTCTATTTTACATTTCAAAAGCCCCCTCTGGAAGAATGGAGCACAAAAACGTAATTCAGAATGGTATAATGCAGATCGTAGACTGTGGGAATAGTTTCAGGAAACGAGCTGTCACTTCTTTGCGGGGGCGTGGCTCTGCGTGATCGGGCTAACTTGAACTTGAACTCTGCTTTCGAGCAGGCTCAAACTTTTGGATCTGTTGGCATGGTGATCTGGAAAATCCACGTATATGAAACCGGAAAGTCCGGCTAACCCAGTTATCCAGCTAAAGTTATCCGGCTAACTCAGTTATCCAGGTACATGAAACAGGGCCCTGGTCACCAAGCGGGAATTAAATCCAGGACCTTCTAGCTGTGAGGCGACAGTGTTTTTTCATGACATGTTTGCCCACAATCACCAAATTCATAATTACCCCACACGTAGTTCCTGTTTGCTTAGACCACCCCTTTCCCGCACTTCCCAATCTCAGTTTTGTTTGCTCTACCGAGGGTCAAAGTTGTGGAACTCTTTGCCTCCACATATTTTGGAATTTTCTTTCCTGAAATTCAAAAGAGCACTGAAATATCATCTCCGACCTAGAGCACCAATATTTCCCACATGGACTTCCTTTACAAACTGTGGTCTGATGGCTTGTTGTATTTTGTTATTGTACTTTCGTTTTATTATATATTCTTCCTGTCATTAGTTGTTTTCTCTATACCAGAAATCTTATGGCATGGGTGCCTGCTTCGGTGTCTATGTAGACCTGCTTGTGTGTGTTTGTTTGTTGGGGGGGGGGATTTTATATTTTATCTTGATATAATGTAATTTTGCTTCCTAGTGAATGCCACATGCAAGCCCCTAGAGGGTTTTTAGGCAATTCTCCTACACATCCCTTGTGGATTATATTGTATTATATATGTAATTGTTTTTATATGTGAAAATAAACAAACAAACAAACAAGTGTTAACCACTAACCACCATGCTGCCCAAAAATTATTTCCCCATACTAAGTAGTATACGCAACAGGAAACCCATGTACTTATACTAAGTAGCATACTCAACAGGAACCCCATGTACTTATACTAAGTAGTATACTCAACAGGAAACCCATGTACTTATACTAAGTAGTATACTCAACAGGAACCCCATGTACTTATACTAAGTAGTATACTCAACAGGAACCCCATGTACTTATATTAAGTAGTATACCCAATAGGACTTATTTTTGTTTTGTGATTGATTTCCGTTTATCTTCATTCATATCAAACACTAAGATTCTGTACCTCCTTTTTTGATTCAGTCAATAAAATATATCTCATATGCTTGTTTTGACTCTTTCATTATGAGTGTTATAATTTAAAATGCTGTGTAGCCATTAGGACATGATATTTTACTTAAGTTAAAAGTAGAATACTCTACAGAAAATAGTTGCTAAATGAAATAAAAAGCTATAGACATTAATGTTGAGATTTTCAAATGTATTATTTTGGCACAAACCCGGTGCCATTTAGCTCCATTGTATTGGAGTGACAGCAGACATCTCTACTGCAGATATGTCGTGCTCTAGTGGGCTTCGCTCATAAGTAGTTCAAGGTATCAGTCAGAAGACTGAGGTGTGACAGCAACAGTGTATTCCTTCAATAACTGGTGGCGCCAGAGAGCATCTGACAACCTCAGAGCCTGTTTCACCACAGAACTGGTGGGTCACGTGCTTGAAGCTCTGATCCCAGGAAGACTTCAGTGTTCAATGTTGAAAGACGGACACATCACATTGGACCTGGACTTCAATTTAAAAAACAGAAATGGACTTCCATAATGTTATTACTGTATATATTAAATGTATCAATGTTGTAGAATATGGCAGCAATATTATCATTCGTTGATAATTGTTCCACGGTAACAATTAGGGATTGGAAATGTAGCAGCCAGAATAGTGATTTTGTGTTCATGGACGTTTTTATATTTATTTATTCTCATTTACATTATTGAATTGAAATATTTACACTAATCTAATTTGATTTAATATAAAGATTTAGTTTTTGTTCATATTACCGATGGTATGGCTATATTATTAATTTGTGATAAATCTCTGTGGGTTTAACCTATTAGTCCCTCCCCCTTTCCCCGTAATATAAGGAACAGGAAGTGATTTCTTTGTCAGTAAGAGTTTAGAGACATAACCTAGGCAGAAAAAGAATGGTTTAATTTAAAACAAGTGTCTCATTCTCTGTTGCTACTTTACTGTTTGTTGGACTACCATTCCCCCCTGCAGCTAACCTCACA
Organism: Notolepis coatsorum; assembly: GCF_963971535.1. Taxonomy (NCBI): domain Eukaryota; kingdom Metazoa; phylum Chordata; class Actinopteri; order Aulopiformes; family Paralepididae; genus Notolepis; species Notolepis coatsorum. The sequence continues at coordinate 3,171,585 of NC_140176.1, read as the reverse complement.
ATAGGGCAGTTTTGGACAAGTATTTTAAGTTAATTAATTTCCATCATTGAAATGCATATTCAGTATGAAGTTACAGCTTTTCACCACAAGAGGGTGATATTATACAGGTTCGCTGGTAATCAGCTCTCTGGCACCTGTTAACAATATATAGACATGCCATAGTGAACCTATTGTTTGTCATTGATATACATGCATTACAAATATTTATGAATTAATTATTGTCCATTGTAATAAGCCCCGCCCCTTTCATATATCATGAACAACACTGGCCCCTGTAAATATCCTAACCCAACCCCCTCCAATGTACAGTCATTTACCTAGTATGGTTTTGTCAATAGTCCAATGTACAATTTTGTTTGTTTGTACAGTGTCTCCCCCCCCCCCCCCCTCAATGTACAGTTTTGCTTGTATATACAGTGTGCCCCCCCCCCCCCAACCACCTCCAATGTAGATTACCCAGTATGGTTGTCAATATCCCAGTGTACCCAACCCCCCCCCCACCCAACCTCCTCCAATGTACAGTTTCTACGTCAAATGTATATACTCCCTTTTCCTGACTCCTTCTGTATCACAAACAGTACTGTATTTGCAAATCTGGTATGTCATAAATGTATAGATGTAGCAGTACTGACTATCTGTATGTCATGTATGTCATATATGTCCTGATGAATTGAAAATGGGGGACTCTGATGTAAACAAGACGAAAGTCTTTCTCTGGTCTGCATCCCCTTAACAATTGTGTGTATTGAGCTGTACTGTATTGTACCCATTCTGCAATCTGTTAATAAAGTTTTCAATCAATCAATCAATCAATCAATTCAATCAATCACCATTCATCGTACATACTTGTGGGAGGGGTTAATGAGTGGTGGGGGCTTCCCCTGGAAGGTTGGTGGTACCGTTCAAAACGGGCGTAAAAGCTGTTCAGCTCATCGGGCAGGGAGGCAGCAATGTTAGCTGTGCTGTTGGGTTTCCTGTTAAGGTCCGATATTGTGTGTAGTCCCGGCCACACGCCACGCGGGTCATAGCTGCTTAGCTCCTTTCCAGGTGTTGGCCGTTCCAGGGAAGCCCCAAGCAGATGGGGCTATCTTAGTGGCCCAACCACATGCGACTGTGGCACAGAACCCCAGACCATGGAACACCTCCTTCCATGTCAAGGGGGGGGGGGTGACCTCATCGCCCAGCCGAAGGGCATTGTCTCTGATTAGTGCAACGTTGGGGAGAATTAAGAGGAGGGGCGAATGCAAGGGAACAAACAACACACACATACAGTAAACAAAAAGAACACATCAACAACTTATTTTTCCATACATAAAATAAACTCCACATAAACTGATGGAAGTCACCACTACTGAGATGCATTTATGTGCTACTGCAAAGGCTTGGCTGCATAGGTCTTGGTAAAATGGCTTTGAGCTGGTTTAAAAACTATCTATCTGAAAGAACTCAGTGTGTTTCAGTAGAAGATTATACCTCAGCTGCTCTTACTGTAAACAAAGGTGTTCCACAAGGTTCTATTTTGGCCCCTGTCTTATTTTCCATCTTTATAAATGAACTAGGAAATGGGATAAACCCAGCACGTTTTCATTTATACGCCGATGATACAGTTGTTTACACAGTGGCTTCCTCTTTAACTCAGGCCATAGAGCTTCTACAGGATGCTTTTAATACACTACAACACTCCTTGCTAAGGCTAAGACTGGTCCTTAATGCAAAAAAGACCAAGTACATGACCTTCTCTCGCTCTCGAGCTAATACAGCTGTCCCCCCGATTCTGACACTGGAAGGGACATGCCTTGACAAAGTAGCATCCTATAAATATCTGGGCATATGGATTGATGAAAAGATGGCCTTTGATGTTCATATTGGGAACCTACTGAGAAAACTTAGACCTAAACTGGGCTTTTTCTTCCGGTTAAAGAAATGTTTCCCGTCTGAAGCCAGGAAGAGAATTGTGCAGAGTTCCTTTCTGCCTGTATTAGACTATGGCGATGTAATCTATATGCATGCTCCTTCCTCCCTGCTTAAAAAGCTGGATTCTGCGTACCATACTGCCATACGTTTTGTAACAGGTGCAGGCTCTCACACCCACCACTGCACTTTGTATCAGTCATTAGGATGGTCCTCTCTGTACCAAAGAAGACAATCACACATGTTGATTTTTATCCTTAAGTCATTGCTAGGTAAGCTGCCCTTATATATCTCCAGACTTCTGTCCTTTTATACTTGCTTTTTTAATACCAGACGAGCAGCAAATGGGATGCTGTTAAATGTTCCTTTGATGCAGTCAGAGCTTGGTAAAGCTGCATTCTCCCACTATGCTCCCTTTTTATGGAATACGCTGCAAGTGAAACTTTGTCTACAGGCACTTCCTACTGTGAATGCTTTTAAAGGTATGCTACGATTAGCCCTTTATGAAACATGTAACTGTTTTACCTGATGCTATTGTTGATGTGATTATGCTCCTTGCCACTGCACAAATGACCCTCTGTATTTATATTTGAATTGTATGTTTTTTGTTTAATGCCCTGTTTTATGTTGAAACTTGTTGTGTGCTGTGTTGGTCAGGACTCCCTGGAAGAAGAGATCTTGTATCTCAATGGGACATTCCTGGATAAATAAAGGATAAATGAATGTGTCCATTTTAGTGAAATGTGGTGACTTTTATGGGTTTATGTGTTTAAGACACATTTTAAGATACATTGGAAGCCAATTAGCACCACATTTTCAGTAATGGTTAAAGATGATGAAAAAGGAACGGCACAGTGAGTGTTGTATCAAGGCAAGAATGACTTGGAACCCACATGTCAAAAATAACGTTGTTGATATCCAGGGGGATAGAGAGCAAAGGGATTTAGTCATAATGTTCTCAACAACAAGAACAACAACAGTTCTAGCATTTTGGGTAATTTCATGTCAACATACATTCTGTTAAAAGATGTAAAAAGTAAAGTGTGGCACAGTAATTGATCAGCGTTTCACACAGACCATACTTGTATTGATAAATGAGGCTCTCAGATATCTAATACACTTTTAAGTTCAAAGTTCTACATGTGTCTCTTATCATTAAATAAAATCCAGACCCATGTTTATTGTGTTGTAAGTATGTTGTTTATTTAAACCCATGATCATTACAGTAAAATATACAGTTAAATATAGTATACCATAAATAGATGGTATATTGCACTCTATTTACCTTGATCTTGATCCTATATATTAGGCATATCTGGGGTTTTAATGTGACATGTATATAGAATGAATAAATGTTTAATGTGCAGATGTTTCTGTCTTCAGGTGCGATACAAATAAAGATTATTATTATTATTATTATAATGTTGGGTCGTGGCCCCGGGATGCTTGAGGCGCTTCCAGGGGGTTCACAAAAAATGGGGAATATTTTAACTTTACTATTTCATTCACTAGAAGTTAGTCTAACAAGAGAATATACTGTATAAGAATGACTAAAGCTAGGGCGGCTACGTGGTGTAGTGGGCAAGGCACTCGCCACCAGTGTGGAGACGCTAGGATTCGCGTGTTCGAATCCAGCTCTCCACATTGTTTTCAGTTTAGCTGGTCGTCCGCAGCAATACACATTGGCCGTATTACGGGGAGGGAAAACTGAAGGGTGGGGATCGAACGTTGTGAACAAGCGACTCCTACAAGTCGGTTGGTGCGCCTGCGCAGTAGAATCAGGAAGTGTCTGGGGCAGCGTGAGCCTCCCACGTGTTACTCCTCGCCACTGAGAGATCGAGCTGCGCAGGTGAAAAGATGCGACTGCTGTTACCTCAAGTACCGGAGGGGACTTGTGCTATGTATGACTTAGTCCACATTGCAGCCGGCTTGTGGGAGGCAAGAAACAGCGTTCGTGACAGGGGAGGGTTGAATTGGATGATACGAAATTGGGATGGGAGAAAATATAGAAAAATGGGAAAAAAAGTGGATCAAAAAAAAAAGAGTGACTAAAGCTAAGAAAGGGATTCAAAGGAGATGTATTTCTATGGTTGGTTAACATGTGGAACAATAAGTCATTCGCTTTTGGTTTTCAAGAAAATGGTTTGTGTAGCTATTTTTGAGGATTACAAATGTGAATAATCCTTATTTAGTTAATTTCATAAGAATATACGACAGGCATATCTAAGCATTATGCATCAGCCTGTACCTTTTTAGTCACTGCCCAAATCAGACTGTTGACCGTTTGGAATGATTGTGCATACTATTATTGTTTTGTGTGTGATGGCTGAATAAAATAATCTACTACTACTATTCTGATAGATTGCAATCTCTCGACTGTTATCTCCCCACTTACAGTGTGTTGTTTAGATGCTATATTGCACTATATTTACCATGATTTACCAGTACCGGTAAAAGATTATGAAAAAAGAAGGGCACCTTGATTGTTGTATTAAAACAATAACACACATAATTATTAGACAACATTACATGCTAAAACAAAGTGTGCTACGTTGGTGGTCCTATCCTACCAACTACCTTCAATCCCGCTGGGAACCAGGCAAGTGATCTGGAACAAACACTCCATGTCACACATATAAAGCACACAATTAAAACCGCTATCCATAACCCATAGATGCTACCACTGCCTACCATAGTGTATAATGCTCGTTCCTGCATCACGGAGTGAGGTGTGCACTGCCTCACTGCACCGGCCGGAACAAACACTTCACCTCACGTTCCGCCTGCAGGTGGCCCCCTATAACGGAACCTGGCTCATTGAGGCCCCTCCTCCTTTCTCATTACCGCCACCCGCCACATAAGTATGTAGGTGTGCACCTGGACGACAAGCTGGCCTGGTCTGCAAACACGGACGCGCTCTATAGGAAGGGACAGAGCCGGCTGTTCTTCTTTAGGAGGCTCAGCTCTTTTAATGTGTGTGGGGAAATGTTGTATATGTTTGATCAGGTCCTTTCTCCCCACAGCCATCAGACTGTACAACAGCAGACCTTTGACCTGTGGCTGTTTGCTTCCTGTTCCCTACACCTGTTTTTAATACATTTTTTATTTTTTTTTTATATACAACTGTTTTTATACACCTGTCTTATACACCTGCTTTTATCTTATCACGTTTTTATTATTATTGGTAGATATGATGTACATGAATTTTTATCATGTGCTTACTTTTTAATTCATGATGCAGACATAATTGTGAACGACTGTATGAGCTATGTGAGATCCCTGAATTTCCCGAAGGAAAATTCTATCTATCTATCTATCTATCTATCTATCTATCTATCTATCTATCTATCTATCTATCTATCTATCTATCTATCTATCTATCTATCTATCTATCTATCTATCTATCTATCTATCTATCTATCTATCTATCTATCTATCTATCTATCTATCTATCTATCTATCTATCTATCTATCTATCTATCTATCTATCTATCTATCTATCTATCTATCTATCTATCTATCTATCTATCTATCTATCTAATCTATCTAATCTAATCTATCTATCTATCTATCTATCTATCTATCTATCTATCTATCTATCTATCTATCTATCTATCTATCTATCTATCTATCTATCTATCTATCTATCTATCTATCTATCTATCTATCTATCTATCTATCTATCTATCTATCTATCTATCTCTATCTATCTATCTATCTATCTATCTATCTATCTATCTATCTATCTATCTATCTATCTATCTATCTATCTATCTATCTATCTATCTATCTATCTATCTATCTATCTATCTATCTATCTATCTATCTATCTATCTATCTATCTATCTATCTATCTATCTATCTATCTATCTATCTATCTATCTATCTATCTATCTATCTATCTATCTATCTATCTATCTATCTATCTATCTATCTATCTATCTATCTATCTATCTATCTATCTATCTATCTATCTATCTATCTATCTATCTATCTATCTATCTATCTATCTATCTATCTATCTATCTATCTATCTATCTATCTATCTATCTATCTATCTATCTATCTATCTATCTATCTATCTATCTATCTATCTATCTATCTATCTATCTATCTATCTATCTATCTATCTATCTATCTATCTATCTATCTATCTATCTATCTATCTATCTATCTATCTATCTATCTATCTATCTATCTATCTATCTATCTATCTATCTATCTATCTATCTATCTATCTATCTATCTATCTATCTATCTATCTATCTATCTATCTATCTATCTATCTATCTATCTATCTATCTATCTATCTATCTATCTATCTATCTATCTATCTATCTATCTATCTATCTATCTATCTATCTATCTATCTATCTATCTATCTATCTATCTATCTATCTATCTATCTATCTATCTATCTATCTATCTATCTATCTATCTATCTATCTATCTATCTATCTATCTATCTATCTATCTATCTATCTATCTATCTATCTATCTATCTATCTATCTATCTATCTATCTATCTATCTATCTATCTATCTATCTATCTATCTATCTATCTATCTATCTATCTATCTATCTATCTATCTATCTATCTATCTATCTATCTATCTATCTATCTATCTATCTATCTATCTATCTATCTATCTATCTATCTATCTATCTATCTATCTATCTATCTATCTATCTATCTATCTATCTATCTATCTATCTATCTATCTATCTATCTATCTATCTATCTATCTATCTATCTATCTATCTATCTATCTATCTATCTATCTATCTATCTATCAATCAAATGAACTGGGGAAAGTCTGCATTATTGCCACTGAGTGCAGTCTGCTGCATGGCTAGCTACCCCATTTAACATCCCAGTGGTCCAGAATCTTAAATATCTTGGTGTTTCAGTCCACCCCTCGGTTACAAGCACTGTATCAAGTCATTATAAGAAAGTGCTTATGGAGGTAGAAACACATCGGCAAGGGTGGAATACTTATCCCCTCTAATTCCATTCTCTTTTTCATATATTAAAATTAATATTCTTCCACAAATTAGCGTTTTCAGCTCCATGCTCCCTCTGGCAGACTCAAACTTTCAACCCTCCAGAGGGAAAAAGGTGAAGGTGGATCGGGACTACCAACCTTCCAATGGTACTATTGGTGTCCTGGCACCCTATATAGAGGGAAATTCTGTACGGCCCTCATAGGTTACAATTACAATATGTAATCTATTCCAATATATCTATCAAACAATCAAAAAACGAATTTGGCTCCATCATTATTGAGCTAATCTCAGTTCGCAGTCTTGCAGAAAATCTCAGGAAAATGACACCAAATTTGTACCTTCAATCGCCCATGATAACACTGGTCTCCAGTTGGGAGGCGTCCAATACTGCCCCCCAGTGGTGTAATAAGGGAGTTCTTACACTTGCTGATTTGTTTGGGGTAGAGGGTCTCTGCTCATTCCAAGACATTCAGAAACACTTTAATTCACCTGGCACTTTCTTCTAACTTCTATTGCGCACAGCAATGGTGTACCTTGGGATAGTCAATTAGGTACCCAACCATTTCACACAATATTTACCAGACCCAGGGGTCTGGTCTCAACGGTTTACGCCATGTTGGCAAAGACTTCTTCAAAGCCTCTACCCATTGATATAGTGTGCCAGTGTGGATATACCATTCAATAGCAGCAGTCTAAATGGGCTATTAATCTGGCAAAACATTTTGCTATCCTCCAGAAATCCCAACCACCAAGTCATCCATTTTGATTTATTTTTTTGATCCACTTTTTCTCCCATTTTCTATTTTTCTCCCATCCCAATTTCGTATCATCCAATTCAACCCTCCCCTGTTTCGAATGCTGTTTCTTGCCTCCCACAAGCCGGCTGCAATGTGGACTAAGTCATACATCACAAGTCCCCTCCGATGCTCGAGGTAACAGCAGTCGCATCTTTCCACCTGCGCGGCACGATCTTTCAGCGTCAGGGGTCTGGGCTTTGGAGGGGCCCCGCCCCCATCGCTTCCTGATTCTACTGCGCAGGCGCACCAACCGACCTGTAGGAGTCGCTGTCCACAACGCCCGATCCCCACCCATCAGTTTCCCTCCCCCTAATACTGCCAATGTGTATTAGTACGGACGACCAGCTAAACTGAAAGCAATGTGGAGCGCTGGGCTCAAACAGGCAAACCCAGCGTCTCCAGCATTCGTGGTGAGCGCCTTGCCCACTGCACCACGTAGCCGCCCATCCATTTTGATTTTATACATAGGACATACTTTACCCCATGCATATTACATAAAGAAAGCCATACCATCACCTAAAAGCGCTTTGTGCACACAAAAACGCCTTGTGTACCTTTTTCCATATGGAATGGGAGTGCCCAGGATTGGTTGATTTCTGGAGGAAGGATGCTTATGGTTGTCCTTCTTATTGATTGATTGATTGAAAACATATTAACAGATTGCAGAATGGGTACAATGCTAAGAGGATGCAGACCAGAAAAATACTTTCGTTTTGTTTACATCAGGGTCCCCCATTTTCAATTCATCAGGACATTTATGACATACAGTCAATCAAATCAAGGTCAGTGAATACCACGACCACAACACCAGAGGAAGCTCAACAAATCATGTTAAACCCAGATTCGGCTCAAACAAGGGACTAAACACGTTTCGCAATTATGCCACATCAATGTGGAACGCCCTACCCAAAACTGTAAAGGAATGTGAATCCCTACCCACATTCAAAACCGCTCTTAAAGAGCACCTACGGGAGGCTGCAATTCGAAACTGGCCACCGTAAATGTCCAAACCCCCCCACCCCCTCCTAATAGACAGTCTCCTCCCCACCGCATTATTTCTCTCCCACCCACCCACCCCCTCCTAATGTACAGTCTCCTCCCCACCGTATGTATATATTCTCTCTCCACCGTATGTATATTTCTCTCCTACCCACCCACCCCCTCCTAATGTACAGTCCCCTCCCCATCATATGTATATACTCTGTCAGGATCTATGAGTAACAGTAGGCCTACTGTATATTTGCATATTGTATGTCACAAATGTAACATTACTAAATACCTGTATGTCATGTATGTCCCTATGCCATAAATGTCATGTATGTTGTGTATGTCATAAATGTCACTATGAATTGAAAATGGGGGACCCTGATGTAAACAAGACAAACGTCTTTCTCTGGTCTGCATCCCCTTAACAATTGTGTGTATTGAGCCGTACTGTATTGTACCCATTCTGCAATCTGTTAAATAAAGTTTTCATTCATTCATCATTCTTCATTCATTCATCATTCAACCCTCTCTCTCCCACTCCAACCGCACGTCTCAACCGAGCCTGGTCAGGGGGGAGGGGCTAGGCCCAATGTGGAGTGACGTCCCCTCTCCGCCAATCAGCGCGCGGTCTGTCGGCCACAGGCTACGCCGTAACTTCGTTCCCAGCTTTATCTCCGTGTGAGGTATTTATTTATTTCCAAAGGGGCGGGGCGTGGGGTGACGCGGGCGTATCTGATTGGTCCAGCCCTCCCTGACGTCACAAGGAAATACGGAAATACCATGCAATGTCTCGTCCTAGCCACCAGGGGCACCACCCTCCATGCTTCACCTCGTTGTCTGTGGACTGTGGCTATAACGAGCTAATGCTGCTAATCTCTAACGTTAACTCTCTGAACAGATCTAGATGCAGTGATCGTGTAAAGAACGGACTAACTGCAGCTGCTGGAGACAGATTTGAACTAAGGAGGAGTCGAGACTGGCCGTAAACTTCAGAGTGTTGTGAAAGTGAGATGAAGAAACACAAAGCAGGTTTGTTTAATCAGAAGCTCCTTTGGACATTATTCTTTGATCAATAGGTATATGTTCCCGTTTGTGATTACGGTATTTCACAATTGCCTAATCTTAAATACTGTACCCAACAGTTAGACCAGCGGTGCTGCCATATATAAAACATTAGATGCGACATTACGCCATAAATCATGGGATAACCGTCCGCCATCTTACCTGGATATTGTTTAGGCAGCAACTATGTTTGTCGGCTGTGCAGCCTAGTTACTGTACTAACATGATCAGAGAGACTAGTGCAGCCTAGTTACTGTACTAACATGATCAGAGAGACTAGTGCAGCCTAGTTACTGTACTAACATGATCAGTGAGACTAGTGCAGCCTAGTTACTGTACTAACATGATCAGAGAGACTAGTGCAGCCTAGTTACTGTACTAACATGATCAGAGAGACTAGTGCAGCCTAGTTACTGTACTAACATGATCAGAGAGACTAGTGCAGTCTAGTTACTGTACTAACATGATCAGAGAGACTAGTGCAGCCTAGTTACTGTACTAACATGATCAGAGAGACTAGTGCAGCCTAGTTACTGTACTAACATGATCAGAGAGACTAGTGCAGCCTAGTTACTGTACTAACATGATCAGAGAGACTAGTGCAGCCTATACTGTACTAACATGATCAGAGAGACTAGTGCAGCCTATACTGTACTAACATGATCAGAGAGACTAGTGCAGCCTAGTTACTGTACTAACATGATCAGAGAGACTAGTCAAGCCTCGTGAGCTGGATGCAATCCTACCTGGAGGGGAGAGAGCAGATGGTGGAGGTAAACGGTACCCTATCCCCCCCCCCCCCCTCACAGTAAGCTGTGGTGTTCCACAAGGAAGCATACTAGGTCCGCTACTGTTCCTAATTTATGCAAATGACATGTCGTCAGCTTGTGACTGCTACTTGTTCCTGTTTGCGGACGACTCAGCCCTGCTGGTCTCTGACAAGAACAAGTTACAGGTTGAAAAAACCCTCAGCTCAGAACTAGGCAAAATCTGCATATGGCTCGCTGATAACAAACTATCATTACACATGGGCAAAACAGAGTCCATTCTCTTCGGTTCAAATAACAAACTCAGCAAGACCGACGGCTTCTCAGTTACAGTGGGTGACAATATTGTCACGATGACAGACTACAAAGGCGCCTCCCTCAAACTGAACAGTGACATCTCCTTAGCAAATGACCTCAATACCTTCTATGCAAGGTTTGATGCTGGTAATAACAACACCAGCTCACAAGCCTCGGCAATGGGGGGGGGGGGGGGGTCGGCTGCTGATGGAGGCGCAGTGTTCAGGGTAACAGAGCATGAGGTGAGGCGGACCTTTAAAAAAGTGAATATCAGGAAGGCAGCAGGTCCGGACGGCATCCCCGGCCGCGTCCTAAAAGTCTGTGCCGACCAACTGGCCCCAGTATTCACTGACATATTTAACCTGTCCTTAGAACAGGCTGTCATCCCCACCTGCCTGAAGAAGTCCACTATTATCCCTGTACCCAAAAAATCCAAGCCTGCTTGCCTCAACGACTACCACCCTGTAGCTCTCACCTCCATAGCCATGAAGTGCTTTGAGAAGCTAGTAAAGGGCTACATCTGCTCCTCCCTCCCCATCAACATGGACCCCCTGCAATTTGCATATCGCCCCAACAGGTCCACGGAGGACGCCATATCCCATGTGCTGCACACAGCAGCATCACACCTGGACAAGAGGCAGGGGAACTATGTGAGAATGCTATTCATCGACTACAGCTCGGCATTCAATACCATAGTCCCCTCCATACTCATAGCCAAGCTCAGGGACCTGGGCTTGGGCTATGACCTCTGCCAGTGGGTCTTGGACTTCCTGACTGGCAGACCCCAGGTGGTGAGAGCAGGCAACTGCACCTCCTCATCCATCACCCTCAACATAGGGGCCCCCCAGGGCTGTGTTCTGAGTCCCCTCCTCTACTCCCTGTACACACACGACTGTGTGGCTCAGCGGAGTAGCAATACAATCATCAAATTTGCTGACGACACAGTGGTGGTGGGCCTGATCTCTGCCAATGACGAGAGGGCCTACCTGGAAGAGGTCAAGGTCCTGGCGGGATGGTGCCAGGAAAACAGCCTCTCCCTGAACGTCAGCAAAACAAAGGAGATGATTGTGGACTTCAGGAGTTCGGGGGTCAAGGACTACAGCCCCCTCAGCATCGACGGGGCACCGGTTGAGAGAGTCAACAGCTTTAAGTACCTCGGAGCCTACATATCCGAGGACTTGACATGGACCACACACATTGACAGTGTTGTGAAGAAGGCACGACAACGCCTCTACTTCCTCAGGCGCCTAAGGAAGTTCCAAGTCAGCCAGAAGATCCTTAAGAACTTCTACTCATGTACAATAGAGAGCATCTTGACCGGCAACATCACCTCCTGGTTTGGGAATAGCACTGCACAAGACCGAAGCAGACTACAAAGAGTGACACGTTCAGCCGAACGCACAATTGGAGGGGGGCTCCCCACCCTCCAGAACATTTACTACAAGCGTTGCAAGGGCAAGGCTAAGAGAATCATTAAAGACTCCAGTCACCCGAACAACTGCCTCTTTGAACTGCTGCGGTCAGGCAAGCGATACCGGAGTCTCAAGGCGAGCACAGAAAGACTCAGAAGAAGCTTCTATCCCCAGGCCATCAGGCTGCTAAACGAACAATGAATGAACACTACACAACAACAACCACCAAACGCACATAGCACACACATCCACACGCACACACTCACTTTAAACAAACACACTGTAGCACCCACTCCACACACTTTATAGCACACACCCACTTTAAACAAACACACTGTAGCACCCACTCCCCACACTTTATATTTATGGATGAAGGATTGCACTACAACTCGTACACCTTACTGTAAATTGTACCTAAAATTGTACCTCATCCCATTTCTGCTTGGCACTAGATAGTACTGTACATTAGTACACTGCATAGTATTGTGTATTGTATATTATATGGTAACTCAGAACATTGTACATATGTCTATACCGAACACTGTGACCTCATTTTTCTTCTTCTAAATTCATGCTACATTATGTTATTATGTTATTTGATACTATCTTGTCTAGCACAGTCTCTGGAGCGTAACAGTAAGAAGCATTTTGTATGAAAGTATTCTGTACTTCTGTATGACAACTATTAAAGAACTTGAACTTGAGAAAGAAGATATTACCTACCTGAGTTCCATCCTAGAGGCAAATCTTTCCTGTGACAAAATGGCATCCAATGTAATAAAAAAGTCAACCAACAAACTCGATTCTTGTACCGGATCTCCTCACTGGTAAACAACAATACCCTGAAGACTCTGGCAGGAGCACTCATTCAAGGGTACTACGACTATGCTTGCACCTCATGGTACCAAAGCACCTCAAAGGCGCTAAAAACCTAATTACAAACATCTCAAAACAAACTGGTCAGACTACTGCTTGACCTTACTCCTAGAACCCACCTCACCCCTGCCCACTTTGACAACCTAGGATGGCTTAGAGTAGACGACAGAGTACAGCAACTTGCAATGGGCCTGGTCTACAAGATACACCAAAGCTGTAAAGGAATGTGAATCACTACCCACTTTCAAAAACACTCTAAAAAAACACCTACGGGAGACTGCAATTCTAAACTGGCCCCTGTAAATCTCCTAACACAACCCCCTCCAATGTACAGTAAAAATTACCAAGTATGGTCTTGTCAATATTCCAATGTACAGTTTTGCTTGTACAGTGTCCCCCACCCACCCCTCCTACCCAACCTCCCCCCACTCCTACCCAACCCCCCCCCCCCCAACCACCTCCAATGTACAGTACCCCCCACCTACCCAACCTCCTCCAATGTACAGTTTCTACGTCAAATGTATATACTTTTTCTCTGGACTCTTTTCGTATCACAAACAGTACTGTATTTGCAAATCTGGTATGTCATAAATGTATAGATGTAGCAGTACTGTCTATCTGTATGTCATATATGTTACGATGAATTGAAAATGGGGGACCCTGATGTAAACAAGACGAAAGTCTTTCTCTGGTCTGCATCCCCTTAACAATTGTAATTTGGTCCAGGACCAGGAGGGTGACATGGAACAGCTGTAGGGGGAGAGGAGAGGAGGATGAGTCAGATCAGACAGACTTCTAGGTCTTTTGTTTGCTGTGTGTGAGAGGAGTCAGTGTGTGTGTGTGTCTTACTCTGATCGCTGTGAGAGTGTATGTGTGTGTGTCTTACTCTGATCGCTGTGTGTGAGTGAGAGGAGTGCGTGTGTAATGTATTGTGTAGGGATGCCCCGATCGATCGGCCATCGATCGTTATCGGCCGATAATCAGTATAAATATGCGATCGGGGAATTCCGATAATGAGTCATATTCGCCGATCGCGGAAACTGATCAAGTGGATATCTCACTCGCTTGTCTCAGACGCAGAGGACCTGCAAACTGCTCCTCCTCCCTAGCCCCGCCCGTACCCGTGTAGAGTTTGTAAACACGCTGAGTCTAGATAGTGCATTCGACCTGAGCTAACGTTAGCTACCTAGCTATCGTTACTGTTTTATTTTCGCCGATCGTCAAAACAGATCTCACTCGCTGAGTTCTGTCTCAGACACCGGGAGCTGCACACAGTGCTGCGCGTCTGCTCCTCCTCCAGCTCCTCCCGCACGCATGTAAACACGGGTCTAGTCTAGTGGGACGGGACCTCCATGAGCTAACGTTAGCTACCGCTACAAAATGACCCAGTCAACTATTCACTTTTAGTTTAATACATGATGAGGCATTGTCTAACTGAACGGTATCTAGCCGGCTAGCTACTGATAGCTCCTGATATCAACAAATGCTCCAGCAATAGTCTAGTTATCTAGTACTAGTGTATGATACCTCTGTTAGCTCACGTTAGCTTAGCTCAATGTTCAAAACGAAATGTCCCATTCAACTAAATAGTTCACTGAGGCGTTGTCTTAACGTTATATTTCCGGCTAGCAGTAGCTACAGACAGCTCCTGATATCAATGTCTTATAACACTCATTCGATGCATATTCGAAGCCCGGCTTGCGTCGCAGTCATTAACGGGGATAGCTGAGGGAGTACATTTACATTTACATTTACATTTAGTCATTTAGCTGACGCTTTTATCCAAAGCGACTTACAAGTTCTGTGCGACAAGACAGCAAGAAGGGTATAACTCTATCAGCTGAGTAACAATGTTCATCAAAGTGTTGCGTGTTACAGTGTAGGTTAGTTTATTAGGACAAGTGCATGACAGTAAGGTTAGTCGGGGTTAGATTTTTTTTTTTTTTTTTTTTTTTTCAGATAATGGTTGAAGAAGTGAGTCTTTAGTCGACGGCGAAAGATTGGACGGGATTCGGCTGTCCTAACTGGGATGGGTAGTTCATTCCACCATTGTGGGGCAAGGACTGAGAATAGGCGGCTTCTCTTTGATGACCCTCCGGGAGCTTGGATAGGAGTAGATCTGAGGCGGCCAGAAGATGCAGAGCGTAGGGGTCTTGAGGGTGTGTAGTTAGAGACCATTGACCGGAGGTAGGCGGGAGCGGTTCCCTTTGCCGCACGGTATGCTAGGTCGAGGGCCTTGAAGCGGATACGTGCAGCAATGGGGAGCCAGTGCAGGTCCCTAAGAAGTGGGGTGACATGGGCCGACTTCGGTAGGTTTGAGATCAGGCGGGCCGCTGCATTTTGAATGAGTTGAAGAGGCTTGGTGGCAGTGGCCGGGAGGCCAGCTAGCAGTGCGTTGCAGTAGTCGAGGCGGGAGATGACTGTTGATTGGACGAGGAGTTGGGTGGCTTCTTTTGTCAGGAAGGGGCGTATCCTTCTGACGTTGCTCAGGAGGAATCTGCAGGTTCTGGTTGTCGCTGCGATGTGAGCAGAGAAGTTCAACTGGTCGTCGAGGACAACACCAAGGTTCTTGGCGGTCGGCGATGCGGTCACAGCTGCATTCTCGACTGTGATGGAGAGGTCGGTCAGGGGGGAGGATTTGGCCGGCAGGTGGAGCAATTCTGTTTTGCTTAGGTTCAGTTTGAGGTGGTTGGTCGTCATCCAGGCGGAGATGTCGGACAGACAGGCCGAGATCCGCTCAGAGACGTGGATATCTGAGGGAGGGAAGGAGAGGAAGAGTTGAGTATCATCGGCATAACAATGATATGAGAAGCCATGAGACGTGATAATGTTACCCAGTGATTTAGTGTAGAGGGAGAAGAGAAGGGGTCCTAGGACCGAGCCCTGGGGGACACCCGTCCGGAGGGGGCGGGTGGCCGACAGAGTCCCTCTCCATGACACTTGGTAGGAGCGGTCATTGAGGTATGATGTCAGCCATGTCAGCGCAGATCCAGCCACTCCCATTCCTGCGAGGGCCGCGAGGAGGATCTGATGGTTGACTGTGTCGAAGGCTGCAGATAGATCTAGGAGAATCAGGACAGAAGAGAGGCCTTTCGCTTTTGCTAAGTGAAGTGCCTCTGTGACCGCAATGAGGGCCGTTTCTGTGGAGTGGCCAGTCCGGAAGCCAGACTGATTGGGGTCTAGGAGGTCATTCTGTAAGAGATAAGCAGTAAGTTGGTTGGATACAGCACGTTCAAGTGTTTTAGAAAGGAAGGAGAGAAGAGAGACAGGGCGATAGTTGGCTATGATGGTGGGGTTCAGGGTTGGTTTTTTTATGAGGGGCGTGACTCTGGCTTGTTTTAGGGAGGTGGGGACCACCCCCGAGTTGAGTGAGGAGTTGATGGTTGCAGTTAGGAATGGGAGGATGTCCGGTGCTATGGTCTGGAGGAGTGGGGAGGGTAGCTGGTCCAGCTGGCATGTAGTCGGACGGTTCGACGTTACCAGTGTCAGGGTCTCGGCTTCTGTAATGGGAGAGAAAGATGACAGAGTGAAGGATGAGGTTCTCGATTCAGCGTTGGAATGGGTGGGGGTTGGGAGAAGGAGCTGCGGATGTTCTCCACTTTTTCCTCAAAGAAGATCGCAAAGTCTTCGGCAGAAAAAGATGAGGGAGGAGGAGGTGGGGGGGGGAGTGAGGAGGGAGGACATGGTAGCATGCAGTTTGCGAAGATTCTTGGCAGAGGCCTCGATCCTATGGTGAAAGAAAGAAGCTTTGGCATTAGTAATGGTTTTGGAGAATGTTAACAAGAGGTTGTGATATGTGTCGATGTCAGCAGTGAGGCGTGACTTTCTATACTTCCTCTCAGCCGCTCTCAGGACCTGTCTTTGTTCTCTCACTGCATCCGTCAGCCATGGACTGGGTGGGGAACGGCGGGCAGGTTTCTCAACGAGGGGACAGAGCTTGTCGAAGGAGGTTGCAAGGGCTGAGAGGAGGGTGGAGGTTGCCATCTCTGTGGGGAGAGCAGAGAAGGTGTCACTCAAAGGTAGAGCGGATATTATGTCAGAGGAGAGGGTGGAGGGGGATAGGGAGGGCAGGTTGCGTCTGAGTGAGACGGTTTGAGTTGGGGTGAAGACTTTTCGGTTAAGCATGAGAGTTAGTGAGAAGGATATGAAGGAATGGTCAGATACATGTAGGGGAGTTACCGTGGTGTTAATGATGCTGGAGTTACGGGAAAATATGAGATCCAAGGAGTTGCCTGCTTTGTGGGTGGGAGGCATGGCAGTGGGAGTCAGGTCAAATTGTTGTAGGAGGGAGACCACTGGGACCGACTGAGATGAGTCAGGCAGGGTGAAGTCGCCCAATAGAAGGAGCGGGGTACCATCTTCCGGTAAGGAGCTTAGAAGCATGTCCAGCTCATCTGTGAAGTGATCGAGGGGACCTGGAGGGCGATAGAGTGTAACAATGGTGAGATTGAAAGGATTAGAGACAGATACTGCATGATATTCGAGGGAGGAGAGTGACAGTTCTGGGAGTTGCGTTGGGTTTGTAGCCCATGAAGGAGATGTCATGAGGCCAGTGCCTCCACCCCGTCTGGAGGGTCGAGGTGTGTGAGTGAAGTTATAGTTTGTAGATAATGCTGCAGGTGTTGACGAGTTATTGGGGGTTATCCAGGTCTCAGTTAGAGCCAGGAGCTGCAGATTTAGACTATGGGCGTAGGCAGTAATGAAGTCAGCTTTCTTGACTGCTGATTGACAATTCCATAAGCCTCCCTGTACTGTGACAGGTGTATTAGTGGCTGTAGGAGGGTAGGAGAGATTAGCCGGGTTGCTAGCAAACTGGCGTGGATGGGTTAATTCTGTTCTTGAGGAGCAGATTGTGGATATAGGTATGAGGCACATTGTGGTGTCAAGAGTGGTAGGAGGAGGTTGAAGGGGGTAGGGAGGAAGCGAGATAGTAGGGAAATAGCAGAGTGGGAGGGAAATATGGGATTATGGTGTACTTGGCACTGGGTGGATCGGTGGATCCCTCTGCGATTTGATCAAAGCAGAGTATGTACACACAGACAGTGGAGATAGCGAGCATTTTGACTTGTTGCGTGGTGGCGATGTCTCGCAGATAATACAAGTACAAGTCTAATTATATAATATATATATTTTATAAAAAAAGAAAAAAAAAAAAAATTATATAAAATAATTTTTAATTTCTTTTTAATCAAAAACGATCGGTATCGGATCGGTATCGGCCGATATGGCTCACGACGATCGGTGATCGGTATCGGTGGCAAAAAACGTGATCGGGGCATCCCTAGTATTGTGCGTCTTACTCTGATCATCATCTCCTGCAGGGGAACACACCATTTACAATATTTTTAAATTGCAGTGCAGGAACGTGAGCATATCGACATGCTCTGGAGTGAGGCTGGCCCTCTTCTTTGAGGCGATGTTCCCAGCTGCTGAGAGGAGACGCTCAGAGGGAGTGGAAGTAACTGGAATGCACAAGAATGACTTGGCTTGTGATGCAAGGGTTGGGTACTTTGCCTCATTCAACTTCCACCAAGAAGACAGGGGGTTTTCTGTCTTTAAGATGGGCTGCTCTCCGAAGTACATCAGCACTTCGTTAATGATCGCTTGTGTGCGTGCATCCTGATCATTGGTCTCAGTGTCACTGTCTGTTGAGTCACCTCCAAGCAGTGAATCGAGAGCTGAAACGGACCTAGTTGTCTCAGCTGAGGCTGTGGCATCATTGTCAACTGCTGTAACTTCTTCATTCCTACTGGACTGTAGGACCAGAGCTTGCAATTTATTCTGAACACTGAACCTCTCCTCTGGTGTCAGGAATTTTAGTTTTCGGAATCGTGGGTCTAGTGCAGATGCAATGATCGGTTTGCTTGGGTCATCATCTGTGATGGCAAGCTCTCTTGACCAGCGTGGAAGGCCTGCACAGGAGCTGTATCATAGGCAGTGTGGGTGGACTTCAAAAGCCCTCTGACTAGAGGAGGCAGGGCGGAGACGGTCACATAGTTTTCACCACTCAAGTAGACAGTGGCACATTCAAAAGCTTGGAGAGCTTTGGCCAGTTCATCTATTCTAGCAGGTACCACTGCTCAGGCTTGAGGTTAGGGATGGGTACCTTTCACATTTGAACCGATACCGGTACCTGTGAATCGATACCGGTACCCAACGGTACCTTTTTTCTGTACTTTAGTCTCAAGAAATGTAATTTACCTACCTCAGTCGTAAAAAAAAAAATCCAAACTTCAAATAACTACAATTTCGACAGTTTTCGGCTTGTCATTGCTCCGACTGCTTTGTTGTTGAATCAAGTCAAATCCTAGGTAAGAATATATTGTGCGTGTGAACGTTGACATGAAGAAAAAAAAAGCAAAAAAAAAAAAAAAAAATCTTTTCTTTTTTTTCGGTATCTCACTTGATTCGATACTCGGTAGTACCAACGTGTTTCGGTTCAGTACCTCAAAAGTACCGAATTCGGTACCCATCCCTACTTGAGGTCCAAGTATTGGTTCCCTCTCTGTGTTACTGCCGGGTCAGACAGAGTGGCAGTCAGTGGCCATCTCTGTTCCAGCAGTCGAGTCACCATGTAATAGGTGCTGTTCCACCTGGTAGAGACATCTTGGACAAGTTTGTGTTCCGGGGTGCCCAACGAGCAGAAATGCTACAAAGATAATATTCAAAATATATCACCTCTTTGCTTTTCATAGGGTCTGAGGACTTGGGAAGGAGGATATCAGTGGGATGAGCCAAACACCTTCATATCTAAGCCTATTATCCACAAAGTCACCCACCACAGCACAGCCTGATTCTGTCAGTCCCACAGGACTCCTTGTACCCATGACCACCGAGAGGAGAGAACCCTGCTAGTGCAACCCGACCAAGCCAGACACCTGCTGTCCACGACTGCTCCCCACAGACGGAAAGTCAGTGATCACAGTACAAATTAACCTGACTGGTCCAGACCTCCAGCCTCCACCTTCAGTCAGTTACAACTGGCGATAGCTGCCCACTTCATCAAGCCATGAATGACGTAAAAAATGCTTCACTTGTTCCTCCATTTTTGACTGATGGCAGTGCCATCGATCACCAGCCACTCGCCTCTGCATCTTACGGTCCCGCCAGCCAGAGCACATTCACCATTATGAGTCGGACCGGCAGACAATTGAACCCACAACCGCTGTCCATGAGATTGACCCCCTGTTCGGGTCCTCAGACTTACCTGGGCATCACTTCGTTCCACGTGGCCACCGTCCAGATGAAACCAGCCTCCTGTCCTCTGCCTGGTACCGATCACGAGAGTCCAGCTGAAGCATCGTCAGTCACGGCTTACAAAACCCCTGCTCCTGCCCCTCTGATCACCAAGAGTCTGGCGGGAAAAGCATCAGACACTTCTACCAAGACCCCCGCATCCGCGGCTGTCAAGACTTCAGCCTTACCGGCTTCGGGCACAGGTAGTAAGACCCTCCTATCTGTTAGTGTGAAGACTCCAGTTTTACCTGCTTGGACTGTTTCCTCTCTTGCTTTGAAGTTGGTCAGTGAAAGCTTGACCCTTCTTCCTCTAAACACTATGGTGAAAAAGTGTCGCGCCTCACTGTCCGCCACCACACAGGCGAGGAAGAGTATTGTCCTCATACCTCGGAAAACTGAGGTGAAACAGCCCCGGCAGCAGGTGGTCACCTCTCTGTTTCCAGCCCCTCCACCGCAGCCAATAACTCCAACACCCAAGCCAGCGGTCTCTCCACCCCAGGATCTAGACCCCAGCAGTGGACTTCCTCCTGACCTTGTGTGCCCTCTCAGCCCTCGGGTGTCAATGGAAGAAGAGGAGAGCCCTCAAAGGCTGAATGAGAAGAGTGAGTACTGGGGTTTGCATACATGTTGTACATCTCAAAATGGGTGGCCCGTATTTTATTCTCATGTAAACTTTATTATAGTGGAAATTAAGGCTGTCTTAAATACTTCGAAGCTTCGAACCTTCGTTCGATGGGCATGGGATTCGAATATGAAAATAAAATTTGAATATATTAAAAGAATTTTTTTATAAATTTTTATTTTACATTTTTATTTGCAAAATCAACTCTGCCTCTCTTTGTTAACTACAACAAGCAATGCTGTTTGTTATTTAAGATGAGGTCGGACTCGGCACTGCCAGATTTGTGTTCATTGTGCTGCTTTTATAAAGCCTCAAATGACAGCTTAAAATATTCCATGAAAGCTGTTTAAAGATTTAAAAAGGTTTAAACTTTACAGCACTTTACCACAACATAAAAAAATAAAAATAATAATAAAAAAAATTATTATATTTTTTTTATCTCGAAGCTTCGAATTAAAATCGAATCTCGGCCCAGAAGCTTCGAATTCCAAAAAATATTTCGAAGGTCAGCCCTAAAAAGATTGAAGTGAGATGAACAGACTGAACTTTATTTTATTAGATAAAACATGTTGAAAAAGTTTTACTTTGCAATTGAAAAAAGGTAATACATCGCAATATTAATATCGCAATACTCAGCATATCTCAATATATTTCGTATACTATACAATACTATCGTATCGTGAGGCCTCTGGTGATTCCCACCCCTAGTGTGTGTGTGTGTCATAAGCGACGGCCATATTAGACACATAGCCATAATTTAAGATATAGTTTATGCATTCGCAAATATGAGAGCTCTGTCAACAAGACGGCAGTCGTGTAGCGCGGAAACAGCTGTTCACTCATAGCGAGGGGTGTCACTCATAGCGAGGGGGGCGTACGCGTGTGCGTCAGTGGCCAATCACGGGAACCCGGAAACACAACTGGGTTGGTAAAAGCATACACGCGACCAGGTCATGGATAATAGATTTTTCAGCCCGTTTCTCTAGCGTGCATAAGTACACATATACTATCGATAATCTAGCGTTTATTTGAAAACGATTCATAAATCAGCCGAAAAATTACAATGTGTTTTGTGTATTACAGAATATTCAAGTAAAGGGCGTTTATCACAGAATCTTTATATTTTCCTGAAACTTTAAAAAAACGAGAGTTTTTCAAAATGGTATACAACGGAAATGAACGATTAAATAAAAAATAAAAGAAAATCCGTTTCGACAATGTTGACTGCAAACAAGTCATTGATAAGCGACGGCCATATTATACACTCTATCATTGAAGTGGGCGTTGGCACGCAACGGGGTTCCGGGGCACCGGACCCGCGGCACGGAAAGTGTTAAAGCACATCTTGATTGTTTAATTTCAAGTCGATTGTGGTGGTGTAGAGCCAAAATTGTGTCAATGTTTATAGACCCGACTCTTATGTTCTTAAGTGCAAGGGTTCAATTGTGCTTTGCTATAAGGATACAAGTGAGAAGAATTGGATTTCAGTGTACCTGTCTCTCACACTGCCCGTTCAAGGTGAGACTCTTACCCCATTATTCCTTCATGCCCTTCTGTGAGAAAGGTACGGACACGGAATGGGGGGTCAGAGTTGACGCGGCATTATGCCCTCAGCAGGTATAGTAAAATTGCCCAGGGGGGGTTCATCCCAGTGTCTGTGTGAATGGGACTATCCAGCATTGTGGGACAGGGGTGTGACGTTGTGATATGTGTGGATTATAGTCCTTAATGTATCTTGCAGGTAAGGTCATAACCACAACTATTTTCATAAGTGGAGGAGCGCTGTCCCATGCCGTTATCCCCATAGACCTATATAAAGGCTAGATGACTCACCCGCGAAGTTGCCACATGGCGGCCATCTTGCCACAGGCAACATGAATGATAACATGAATGTCTATGGTGCATGTACTATTGAAATAACCATAGCTTGCTCAATTTTCAACCGATTTACAAACTGTTTGGTTTGTTATAAACGTCAGAGATGTAGTTATCATACTGCATACGTATAATGGACTTTCATATGAAAATAATTTCAACATGTCCAAGCATCCTGAATCATAGCCACATTAACGTTTGTAATAAACCAAACCGTTTGTAAATTGGTTGAAAATTTAGCAAGCTATGGTTATTTCAATAGTACATGCACCATAGACATTCATGTTATGAGTGGGCGTGCTGCCTGTGACAAGATGGCCGCCGGTGAACTACACTGGAGACTCCGCCTTGCATTCCTTTAGATTAGGTAGTGTCAGACCTAGGGATGGGTATCGTTAGGATTTTATCGATACTACTACTCTTATCGATACTGCTTAACACATTGAGTGCCAGCAGGGGGCGCACTATTTATCGCTTGAATGCCAGCCTTTTTGGACTGATGTGTCTAATACGCCCGTCGCTTATCAATGACTTGCTTGCAGTCAACATCTACGAAATAGATTGTTTTTTCATCGGTACATTTCCGTTTTATACCGTTTTGAAAAACAGAAATTTAGAAAATTTCCAAAACAAAATAAAAAATTCCGTGATAATAGCTCTTTAGTGGAATACACAAAACACGTTGTCATTTTTCGGCCTATTTATGAATCGTTTTCAAATAAACACTAGATTATCGATAGTATATGTGTACTTATGCACGCTAGAGAAGCGGGCTGAAAAATCGATTATCTATTTCCTGGTCAGCGCTAACGTCATACACGAACACACGTTGAGATATATGTGAAAAATACATCTGATTACCCCAAGACTGGTAACATAGATTCCTTACCTCACATCAGATGTTCTGCAAAAAGATCATTCCAATTCCTGATCGCCATTCCAAATATCGATCACGTTTATTGATCCAACGTTAGGTACTCGAAACGCATATTCCGCGCTGTTCTGAGGGTCCACAATGAATCCGATCGGCTCGGGTTACATGCCTGAGAAGTAAAATGTGCAATCCGGATATTTTTTTTCTCATACATTTTCATTGAGTCCAATCCAATGGGTGCATTACCATCCGGGAGACGATAGGGTGCGGTATTTTCCCTGTTCGAGCTCATAGACAGTCCCAATGGTAATGTGAGGCTAGATTGATGACAAATTTATGGATATCGCTAATAAAAGCAATAACGATTAAATAACGAGATTTCTCGTCATTGGCACTCAGCGCATGGCATGAAATAACGAGATTTCTCGTGGCTGGCACGAGTGTTAACGGTTCGGTACTTTATCGATACTCTTATCGGTTATTTTAGATTATTATTTAATTTTTTTAAATGTATACATTTATGGGGCGGTCAGGTGGCGTAGCGGAGATTGTGTTCGTCACCAACGCCGGAGACGCTGGATTCGCCTGTTCGAATCCAGCTCCCGGCATTGCTATCAGCTTGGCTGGCCGCTCACACTAATACAATTGGCAGTATTAGAGGGTGGGAAAGCTGAAGGGTGGGTCCTGGGCGTTGTGGACAGCGACCCCTACAGTTCGGTCGGGGCGCCTGCTCAGCAAGGGTAGGATCTAGGGAGAGATGTGTGGGAGAGTGCGGCCTCCCACACGCTACACTCTCCCCGGTGAGAATCTGCGCGGCCAGGCTGCACATGCGTCGGAGGAAAGCATGTGACAGTCTCCGGTCTCTCGGATCAACAGTAGGGGAAAGTACGCAACAACCAGGAAGGGTGGGATGGGAGAAAAATCGGGAAAAAGAGGGGAAGAAAGATAATCAATTTTTTTTTAAATGTATACATTTATTATTTGAACGGCTTAAGGCTATATCTGTACTTGATGTTTGTTTGTTGTGTTGCATATTTGAAATAAACTTCAATCAAATCAAACCCCCCCTCTTAAAAACAAAAACCTGGGGAGCTCCAGTAGCTCACCGCGTACCTCGAACGCTATTTCGGCGTCGGGGACAACCGTGCGCGTCACGGATCTGGGGTACACGAGTTCGACTCCCGGACTCGCCGTATTTTCTCAGAGTGTCTTTCCCCCCATCTATACCCCATTCAACCTGTATCTGTCGGTCATACTTGACCAGAAAAAAAGCGATAAACGCGAAAAGAACCAGCTGACTGGTCAAAGTTTAAAAAAAACCTGTGTTTAACCTAGCCATCTATAAAACATCATGCTAAAACTGTGAAACAAATGTCCTACTCTCCTAAAGAAAGAAATACATAGCAAACATGACTCAGTTATGCAATAGCACTGCTGCTGCTATTTATTTTGTTAAAATCTTTTAGTTAATAAGACTAAAAGACTACAATATGACTACAACGATTTCATGACGGCTTCCTGTCCTCGCATTTCTGGTGCAATTCACGGAGCGAAGGCGTCGGATACTAACTTAAGGTGAGACAGCACCCCCTAATAGGGAAAAAAAATACTTGAATAGATATCACTATGAAACTTTCCCAGTTTGTTATGTACATATAAACTAAGAAAAAATATATTGCAAGTTTTCAGAATTGTATGTTTATATATGCAAATGAGGCACTTCCCCATTAAATATGTGCACATTTATGGATGCAATCAGGCAAAATTAAGTCAAATAAACAACTAAATGTGTGTTATTGACATTTTATTGTCACTAGTTTCATAGAAGACATGTTTAGGAAGCAAAATATAACAATCTCAATATCGTCGAAAAAAAGGAAAAAGGCCATTTTGGGGGTGCTGTCTCGCCTTAACGTTACATTTTCAACAACAGATTGCTGCTAATTAAACACTTCATGGAAACGGAGTAACGTTAACGTTATGTCGAGTTCATACGTGTAGTAGTATGAACTCGACATAACGTTAACGTTACTCCGTTTCCATGAAGTGTTTAATGTCCATGGAGTGTCCAGTGTTGCTGCCACCGTTGCGTCGCAGATGGATGGTACACTCTGTTAGCTCCGTAGCTAATCCGCTCCTAGACTACCGATGGCAGAACCGATAACGTCAGAGCTTATCAATACTATTTTTTTCTAATTTAGTACCGGTTCCCGTTTAGAACCGGGTTTCAGGGGCGCTTTTCGAGCGTTTTTCAAAATGGTATAAACCGGAAATGAACCGATTATTTAAAAAAAAAAAAAAAAAAAAAATAATAATAATAATAATAATAAATAAAATAAAATCCGTTTCGACAATGTTGACTGCAAACAAGTCATTGATAAGCGACGGTCGTATTAGACACATAGCCATAATTTAAGATATAGTTTATGCGTTTGCAAATGTGATCGCTCTGTCATTGAATAGAGCGTTGGCACTCAAGCGCTATATTTGGCACCCCCTGCTGACACGGAAAGTGTTAAGCTACTTGCTTAATCAAATGTATTTAATAACAAATACAATAATCAATCATAATAAACAAATTAAATAATACAAATTAAAGTGCAAGTTTAAATGTAAAGATAATGTGCAAATAATGTTTTAAAAGTAGCAGCCTCTGCCCCAGCACCGCGGTTCTGATGGGGCTGTTATCCTGGTCCAGGAGGGTGACGTGGATCCACTCACTAGGCTCCACCATCTCCAACAGCTGTAGGGGAGAGGAGGACGAGTCAGATCACAGACTTCTAGGTCTTTTGTTTGCTGTGTCTGTGTGTGAGTGAGAGGGGCTGTGTGTTTGTGTCTTGCTCTGATCTCCTGCAGAGGAACACACAATTTACAAATGACAGCGTCCATAAAGGAACCTGTGATTGCATTGCTATGCAAACTTCAGATATAAGATAGCTAGCACTAACGTTCCCTGTCTCTGCAGTCTTGCCTGCGCTTTAGCCCAAAAAGTTCAACTGTTTTCAACTGAGGGAAAAAAGCAGCCTGGCTAGAGACCATGGCGCTATACAGACGGTGGACGTTAGCACTAGCTATCTTAACATACCTAATTAATACTCCAGTCTGCAAAAATACGACACTTGGTGCTAATTCACAGAGCTGTAAACACCGGTAGCCTAGCCAAGCTCTAGTGTGCTCTAGTAGGCTGTAAGCGGAGCTGTACATGTAGTTGTGTGTACATGTACAGTATTGGAGGTGTACATGTAGTTGTGTGTACATGTAAAAAAAAAAAAAAAACGGACTAATCTTACTGTCATGCACTTAGTCCTAATAAACTAACCTACACTGTAACACACAACACTTGATGAATATTGTTACTCAGCTGATAGAGTTGTACCCTTCTTGCTGTCTTGTCGTACAGAACTTGTAAGTCGCTTTGGATAAAAGCGTCAGCTAAATGACTAAATGTAAATGTAAATGTACAGTATTGGAGGTGTACATGTAGTTGTGTGTACATGTACAGTATTGGAGGTGTACACATGTTATTTTATAGCAGGAACATTGTCCTTCCTCCTCTCCACCATGCACTGCTGGGATGTTAGTGGAGGAGGATGCTTTATGACAATGTGGTAATGGATCAGACCACCTGTAGTTAGAGATGTTCCGATACCGTTTTTTCCTTCCCGATCCGATTACGATACCTAAGCTTTGGGTATCGGCCGATACCGATCCGATACCAGTGCATACATAAAAAAAGTTATTACAGCTACTGTTTTATATATATACTGTTTTTTAGTAATAACTAGAAAGTAGTGGTATTTATTCAACAACAGGTGATTGTATAGATTAGTATTAGTATAATTAATTGACAACTATGCTCAATGAGTTCACCCACGGAAAGGTTGTTGGGACATAGGTTCCGCACAGACGCTATACGTTGTTGCACTTGCTATCCAGAAGTCTCCAGGTTCAGTTAGCTAGTAGCAGAGGCTCTGTTGTGATTTTTAATGCACAATAAATATTCAACATTCTCTTTTGAGACTCCGCCTCAGACTTTTATCCTTTGGCACTAAAAGCTAAACATTGTCACCGGTATGGCCGCATTATGTCATTAATTGCGTACATGTGTGGGAGAAGTCGATCAGTGACGACACTTAAGTTAGCCAGTTAATGTGAGCTAGATGGAAAGACAATGTAACGTTACTGGTGAAAAAGTGATTTACCTTGGAATACTCCTTTGCCAACTTGCTGTACTTTGCTTGCAGGTCTGCAGCCATTATTGCTGGATTATGAATAGCTCCAACTTTAGCCAAGGTAACGTTAAGCTAAAACTAGCTTTTCAGCTAGCTCTTCAGCTAATGCTAATAACACCAGCAAGCGAACACATCAGAGCTCCCCGTCAACACCGCTCTGTCGGGACGATGGCATTTAAGAAAGTATCTGCTGTTAAAATGACAAACAGCATTGACACTTTAATTCACGGTCAATTAAAAACACGTTTGTTTTATAAAGCTCACTCAGCAGGAGTATACGGCGTGATAAATTACGTCATATGGGATCAGAGCATAGATTTTACGTGTACTCGCCGATACCAGCATTTTAGGCTGTATCGGAGGCATTTCCGATACTGGTATCGGTATCGGAACAACTCTACCTGTAGTCAATACTGATCACATGTAGCTAGTATCAGCCTGATAGCGGTATTGGGTATAGGATCTGTCTTTGCATCTTTGACAGTGAATAACACCATGCTAAAGAAAATTACCAGACATGAGAAACTGCCACTGAGCTCGTTCAGTACCTTCTTGAGATCATGTGTACAAAAAATCTAAGGAAATTAATAAAGGGAAGATGAGTAAACAGAAGGTTTTGTAGATACAGTACTGAATTCTCCCATCTGGACCAATGCAATTTTAAATATTATTATAGAATAGCAGGCTTATAAATGACCTTATTATAGCCAATTCACACATTTATGGATTGTGCCAAATGTTATATTTCAAATGCCTGAGTTCAATTTGGATTTAGTATCACCAGGCGTGCATAAGAACAGATAATGAAATCTACTGTATGTACATTCGCTCTATTATTTTTGCCAGAGTGCCGCCATTTTGAAACTGATTTCAAATCTGATTGTTGCTAAATGCAAAAAATAGGGAAGAGAAACTAACAGCGCTCCAATATATGCCAATAACGTTACGTTTTGTGGTATATTATCCCGAGTAATAAGAGATTAAGAAAGATTCATAGAGAAGTAATTAGCTTGAAGCCCCATAGAGGCCTTTGGGAAGTGTCGTTCTGAAAAATTCCAACGCTCATTGAAAGCTCTCGAGGTCCTCTTCAAAATGGCGTAAAAAAAACTACAATTCCCTGGGCGCCCCAGTGGCGCACCGCATACTGCCTCGCAGACCTACGCGGCCGTCCCGGGCTCGCCTCCCGCTCCCGGGCTGATTTGTCGCATGTCCTCCACACATCTTCTCCCGTTCTCCCTCTCCTCTGTCGGTCTTGTATGACCAATAAGAAAAAGCTGTAAAAATGCTAAAGTAAACAAATAAATAAAAATGTAAATACAATTCCCAATGGTAAATTTTTCAAAATGGCCGACTTTCGCGATAAAACAACAGAAAAACAAATACTAAAATCGCACTAATAACACTTTAACCTATTGGTAAACTAACGTATTGATGATAATATACATTATAACTGTTGTTGTGACATGGTTATGATGTTTATACTTGAATACGTTTGACAAAAAAAACTATAATTTTGTCAAACAGTCTGGAGAGATTGATTTATGACGTGATGTTATTTTGGGACCGGTACCGGTCCCCTCGAGCTTAAGAGTGTAGTGTGAAATAGTGGCCTGTCCCTTTGTTACTCTCAAAAGCAATGGTTACAACAAATTACATTTAAATGATTGTATGCCCTTCTTTCTAGACTCCATTGCCTTACAGTTGTGTATCTGTGAAGAGGAGGTTCCCCCTGAGCAGCAGGAGAGGAGCCCCAGTCTGGTCCAGGAGGAGCCAGAGCGCCTACAGATTAAAGAGGAACAGGAGGAACTCTGGGTCAGTCAGGAGGGAGAGGAGCTTCCCGTCTCTGTGAAGAGTGAACATGATGAAGAGAAACCTCAGTCCTCACAGCTCGGCCAAACCCAGGACACAGAGCCCCTCCAGATTAAAGAGGAACAGGAGGAACTGTGTCAAGATCTAGAGGAGGCTGATGGCTCCAAGATGACCTTACAACCTATGAAATGTGAAAATGAAGGTGAGAACACTCTGTCCTCACAACTCCGGGACCCAGAGCAGATTAAAGATGAACTAGATCAATGGCTGGAAGAAGCTGATCTCTCCAAGATCACAGTTCACCCAGTGAAATGTGAAGATGGTCAAGAAAACGCTCCTCTCCAAATGGAGAAAAACAGAGAAGCATACTCTTTACCCAGCACCTCAACTGAACACATGAAAACAGAACCTGAAGGAGAGGACTGTGGAGTAGCGGAACTAGCCAGTAACTTAGATCCTGGTGATTTAGAACCAACTAGAGATAGCCAGCCTCTCTCTTCAGACTGTTCTCTAACTGAGACTGATGACGGTGATGATGACAGTTCTGGAGGTGAGACAGATGACAGTGATGATGACAGTTCTGGAACTGAGACTGATGACAGTGATGATGACAGTTCTGGAACTGAGACTGATGACAGTGATGATGACAGTTCTGGAACTGAGACTGATGACAGTGATGATGACAGTTCTGGAGCTGAGACTGATGATAGCGATGAATTGAAGGAGAGTGGAGGTCCAGGTTTGATGGCAGTAAAACAAAAGAAGACACAGAAAATACAAACGTTGTCTAACAGGCCTGGGTTCAGCAAGAAGAGAGATCTGAAGATACACATAAAAAATCATACCGGAGTGAAACCAATTGGTTGTTCAGTTTGTGGGAAAGGGTTCAGTAGGAAGGGAGATCTGAAGAGACACATGAGAACTCATACTGGAGAGAAACCATTTAGTTGTTCAGTTTGTGAGAAAGGGTTCCGTACGAAGGGACATCTGAAGAGACACATGATAACTCATACTGGAGAGAAACCTTTTCTTTGTTCAGTTTGTGGGAAAGGGTTCAATGTCCAACCAAATCTGAAGAGACACATGATAATTCATACCGGAGTGAAACCATTTGGTTGTTCCGTTTGTTGGAAAGGGTTCAATCGCCAAACAAGTCTGAAGGAACACATGAGAAGTCATCCTGGAGTGAAACCATTGGTTGTTCCGTTTGTGGGAAAGGGTTCAATGACCAAACAAGTCTGAAGAAACACATGAGAAGTCATCCTGGAGTGAAACCATTTGGTTGTTCAGTTTGTCGGAAATGGTTCAATCAGCAAACAAGTCTGAAGAGACACATGCTGATTCATACCGGAGTGAAACCATTTGGTTGTTCCGTTTGTGGGAAATGGTTCAGGTATAAAGAGAGTCTGAAGACTCATGATAATTCACACAGCAGAGAAACCATTTAGTTGTTCAGTTTGTGGGAAAGGGTTCAGTTTGAAGGGAGATCTGAAGAGACCCATGAGAATTCATACTGGAGAGAAACCATTTATTTGTTCAGTTTGTGGGAAAGGGTTCCGTTTGAAGGGCGATCTGAAGACTCATGATAATTCATACTGGAGAGAAACCATTTAGTTGTTCAGTTTGTGGGAAAGGGTTCAATCGGCAAACAATTCTGAAGACCCATAACTCATAACGTAGAGAAACCATTTAGTTGTTCAGTTTGTGGGAAAGGGTTCAATCAGCAAATACAACTGAAGACACATAAGAACTCATACAGGGAGACACTATTTAGTTGTTCCGTTTAAGCTGAGAGTAGACTTGAAAAGAATAAAGAGAACAGGTTCCCAAACACAGTTTGCAGTATATTAAATAGAAACCCCATGTACTTCTTTAGAAGAAGAACACACACATGAGAGATGGGCGACACACAGGAACACTCACACACACATGCACTGATGAAATGTCTCTCTGCACTTTTCCCATCTCGTCGTCCTTCCCCCCAAGGGCAGCCGGGAACAGACACGGGCTCTGGCGTGGGCCGCGCCCGGGGACCAATCCAAGTGCTCCTGTCCCTCTTTGTAAGGGACGCGACAGTGTTAGCGATCTGTTCTACATGTTTTTCCTTTGTGTTTATTTAATCATGGGGAGATCACGGGGAGAACATGCAAACTCCACACAGAAAGGCCCGGGAGATACCCCACCTGGGTACCTGGCAACGCGGCAACCTGGTCCCCAAGCGAGAATCGAACCCAGGACCTTCTAGCTGGGAGGCGACAGTGTTAACCCCTACATCACTGTGCCACCCAAAAATTATGTTCCCATACTAAGTATACACAATAATGTAATGTAGTAATGTACTTATACTAAACAGTATACTCAATAGGAACCTTATGTACTTATACTAAGTAGTATTCCCAATAGGAACCCCATGTACTTATACTAAGTAGTATACCCAATAGGAACCCTTGGGACTTATTTTAGTTTTGTGACTGATTTCTGTTTATCTTCATTCATATCAAACACAAAGATTCTGTACCTCCTTTTTTGATTTAGTCAATAAAATATATTGTATATGCTTGTTTTGACTCTTTCATTGTGAGTGTTATAATTTAAAATGCTGTGTAGCCAATTAGGACATGATATTTTACTTACGTTAAAAGTGGAAATACTCTACAGAAAATAGTTGCTAAATGAAACAAAAAGATCTATAGACATTAATGTTTTTTAAATGTATTATTTTGGCACAAACCCGGTGCCATTTAGCTCCATTGGAGTGACAGCGGACATCTCTACTGCCGATATGTCGTGCCCTAGTGCAGCGGTTCTCAACAGGGGTTCCGCGGCACACAGGGGTTCCGCGGAGAGCTGTCAGGGGTTCCGCGAGATGCCTGATGGGAATGTTTCTTTAAGAATATAGAATGACAACTATTAACTAAACAAATAGTCTATCTAGTGCTTCATGTGTATACAATAATTGCCTAATCTAATAACATGAACTAAAAAAGAAATCGATCAAAATGTCTTCACACGTTTCGTAAAGTTATTATAGAAACAACTTAACGTCCGCGTCAGGCGTCATTGCTTTTACCAACAGATTTTAACGCATTTCCAGAGAAGTCGCATTCGTGTGACGTCACATCGCGGGTCCTATCTCCGTTAGAGCCGGCTCTGATCCGTTATCAATGAATTGCAAAGCCGGCGGCTGTCGTGATAATAATTACTAAATGCATTCAGTGCTGGATCTAATCAAATGGATTTATCGAGACACGTTATGGAAAGTTCAAGACCGGATCACAAGCGTGCTAATTACACGCTTGGGCTACGGTGATGGGCTACTCGCCAAGTGCAGACAAAGTGAGTGTATCCGCTGCTGTTATTATTATGATACAAAATGTGAATGAATGAATGAAAACTGTATTTAACAGATAAACAGTAAAAGGCACTCTGCAGATTACATTTATATATAGCTGTTTTATACGTCAACATTGTGTCCCTGACCGTCAACAAAGAATGGCAGGATGTGATGTCATAAACAAGCGTCACCTCACTAGAATAATATTTCCAAATGGTCACACTATGTTATTTTTATAGAAAACAGTGCAGCTGCAACAGATAGCACTTTATTGATATTTTTCTGTATTTAAAAAAATAAATACATGATTTTCTGTTTTGAGAAATGGTCACACTAGTTTATTTTTTTTTGAAAACAGTGCAGCTGCAACAGATAGCACTTTATTGATATTTTTCTGTATTTAAAAAAATAAATACATGATTTTCTGTTTGATAAATGGTCACACTATGTTATTTTTATGGAAAACAGTGCAGCTGCAACAGATAGCACTTTATTGATATTTTTCTGTATTTAAAAAAATAAATACATGATTTTCTGTTTGATAAATGGTCACAATGTTATTTGTATAGAAAACAGTGCAGCTGCAACAGATAGCACTTTATTGATATTTTTCTGTATTTAAAAAAATAAACAGACGATTTTCTGTTTGATAAATGGTCACACTATGTTATTTTTATGGAAAACAGTGCAGCTGCAACAGATAGCACTTTATTGATATTTTTCTGTATTTAAAAAAATAAATACATGATTTTCTGTTTGATAAATGGTCACACTATGTTATTTTTATGGAAAACAGTGCAGCTGCAACAGATAGCACTTTATTGATATTTTTCTGTATTTAAAAAAAAAATACATGATTTTCTGTTTGATAAATGGTCACACTATGTTATTTTTATGGAAAACAGTGCAGCTGCAACAGAGCACTTTGATATTTTTCTGTATTTAAAAATAAAATACATGATTTTCTGTTTGTTTCCCGGTTTCAATGGGTTAAATAAACGTTATTTTGAAAGCAAGCACTTTTGTCATCATTGTAGCAAAAAAGACAGGACCGCAAAAGTCTTTATCGTATGTAGGGGTGCCCTGGAATATTTTTTTGGACACAGGGGTGCCTTGGCAGCAGAAAGGTTGAGAACCCCTGCTCTAGTGGGCTTCACTCATAAGTAGTTCAAGGTATCAGTCAGAAGACTGAGGTGTGACAGCAACAGTGTATTCCTTCAATAACTGGTGGCGCCAGAGAGCATCTGACAAAACCTCAGAGCCTGTTTCACCACAGAACTGGTGGGTCACGTCCTTGAAGCTCTGATAAGATAAGATATTCCTTTATTAATCCCCTTGGGGAAATTCCAGTGACACACACATACAGCTCATCGTCCCATTAATAACAACATATCACAATCATTACATTTTTACAGTAACAACGGCACAACATAAATTCACACAGACATGTACATTTATTGACACGTCATCTACAGAATGCCTGAGAAGCCATATGCGATAGTCGGCTGCAACAACAACAAAGTGTCGTCGCGCCAGGCTAGGAAGACTTCAGTGGTCAATGTTAAAAGACGAACATATCACATTGGACCTGGACTTTAATTTAAAAAAATTATTATTATTAAAGATATTATCATTTATTGATAGTTGTTCCATGGTAACAATTAGGGATTGGAAATGTAGGAGCCAGAATAGTGATTTTGTGTTCATGAAGTATTTATATTCATTTATTCTCATTTACATTATTTAATTGAAATATTTACACTAATCGAATTAGATTTAATATAAAGATTTCGTTTTTGTTCATATTACCGATGGTAAGAAATCTCTTAGGGAGCCTGGGCGATTTTCACTGCTCCCTTTCTGGGGATTTTCACATTTCTCTTTTTTTTTTTACATAATATGAAACTACAGGTTCATACCTTCAAAATAAGCCATCAATTGTAAAATTTGAGCTGATCGTTTTCAATCAATGTCCTATGAAACATTCTGGTAACATTCTAACCAAATCTCAGTTCAGGGATTTGAAAGAATGAAAGAATCCCTTGGGGGTCGGACCTCGCTGTTTGCACCCACTTGCGGGTGAACAAAGGCCTTGTCTCAGCCGAGAGGATTTCTCAGAAATGGCCAAAAAGTCGCGCATTTCAGAAATCGGTCAAAATAGAGAAATAGCATTTTTGAGTGCTTTGAACTGTTGTATATTCGATCCCCGTTCTAAACGGTCAGCCGGAGCCATCTAGATGTCTATGATTCATCTACCTACGTTGGAATTGCAATGACGATCGAATATCACCAAATTCCGTTGCCGAAGCATATTTCCCATGCATATAAAGCGTCCTATCTTGCGATCTATGGAAGAATACTGGATTATTCCGGAAATGGTGCACTGTGTAGCGTGTAACAAACTACAGTGTGTAGAAATGAGCTGATTAGTCGGTAATGGACTATGAACAATGGGTCTCATTCTCCAACGGACTTACGACAAAAAGGGCTTTCTCTTAGGGCCATTTGAGACCTTTTCGGGCAAGACATGAATATAGACAATATATTATGTTTTATTGGGATGGTTGGTGAATCCCAAAATCGGCCTGAAAAGGTCTCAAATGGCCCTAAGAGAAAGCCCTTTTTGTCGTAAGTCCTTGGAGAATGAGACCCAATGCCTGTAAAATGAGCCATACTATTGTCTCCATAGCTATAATACAGAACACACGATGGGTCTGCAAACATAGCTAAAATGGTCATTAACGCTGGCCCCCAACAGTGCAGATGACGATAGCTGCTGGCCATGAATGAGTTAATTATCTTTGTATAACTGCAGCAGCATCCAGTCAGTTCTACTCGTTGGATCAATGTCTGGCCCCAGGGATGCTGGAGGCGGTTCCAGGGGCTCAAGGGATGCTGGAGGCGGTTCCAGGGGCCCAAGGGATGCTGGAGGCGGTTCCAGGGGCTCAAGGGATGCTGGAGGCGGTTCCAGGGGCTCAAGGGATGCTGGAGGCGGTTCCAGGGGCCCAAGGGATGCTGGAGGCGGTTCCAGGGGCCCAAGGGATGCTGGAGGAGGTTCCAGGGGCCCAAGGGATGCTGGAGGAGGTTCCAGGGGCCCAAGGGATGCTTGAGGAGGTTCCAACACTAATTACAAAAGAGAGACATACAACATTGAGAGATTGGTATGTGTCACCATCCTAAAAACAATATAAATAATACCTAAGAACAGAGACAATTACCAATAGATTCATTCACCACTGAATTTATTTATAAATGATTTAAATTCACATACCAACTCTCCTCAGAGTTAGACTGACACCCAGGGGCAAACAGTAGCCCCTCAGAGTTAGACATTATACAGTAATTTAAGCTTCCCTTTCTTACAATTCAAATGAATATTTTCTGAGAACAAGCAGGTACTGTACACATATCAGTGCTAGTGTACTAAGGGTGGGGAGAAAGGCCCTGCAGCCTTCTTTATGGAAGAGAGGGGGAGGGGGAGCTATACCACTATCTTTATGGAAGAGAGGGGGAGGGGGGAGCTATACCACTATCTTTATGGAAGAGAGGGGGAGCTATACCACTATCTTTATGGAAGAGAGGGGGAGCTATACCACTATCTTTATGGAAGAGAGGGGGAGGGGGGAGCTATACCACTATCTTTATGGAAGAGAGGGGGAGCTATACCACTATCTTTATGGAAGGGAGGGGGAGGGGGAGATATACCACTATCTTTATGGAAGAGAGGGGGAGCTATACCACTATCTTTATGGAAGAGAGGGGGAGGGGGGAGCTATACCACTATCTTTATGGAAGGGAGGGGGAGCTATACCACTATCTTTATGGAAGAGAGGGGGAGCTATACCACTATCTTTATGGAAGGGAGGGGGAGATATACCACTATCTTTATGGAAGAGGGGGGGAGCTATACCACTATCTTTTGAGGAGTACAAATATCTTGGCACCACCATCGACCATAAGCTCACCTTCAAGACCAACACGGATAACATCCACTCTAAGTGCCAACAGTGACTGTTCTTCCTCAGGAAGATGACGAAGCTTCAGGTCCGACCATCAATCCTGCAGGCTTTCTACAACTCCTTTGTGGAATCGATAATGTCCTTTAACATCACATCATGGTTTGGAGTGATGCGTGCCATCAACCGGAAACCTCTCGACAGGGTCGTTAAGATCAGCGGCAAGATCATTGGGAAGAACCAGGAGCCACTCAGCAGCATCCACAAGAAACGGACAGTTAAAAAGGCCTCCCAAATAGTTGAGGACAACACACACACCCTTCACACCCATTACAAACTAATGCCCTCAGGCCGTCGATACAGAGCATCATCATTGAACAAAAGGGGCTTAGGTAGCTTCGTGCCAACCTCCATCAGACTGCTGAACACCTAGGTCTGGTGGAGGCCGGACTGCCCCCCCCCCCCCCCCCCCCCCCCCCCAAGGACTCTGGACTACTTAAAATAGACTCCCCCTTCCACCTGATGGACATATATCACCTGTACTACTATTATTTATATACATATAGAACTGCTCCACATGGATTTTAATATATCATGCTTTAAGTACTGTAGTTTTAATGTAGTTGGTGTTTTTTTATATAGTGGTCTTTTTACAATTGTAACTGAGGGGTACAATTCCCTGACTGTATTACTAGATATGATACTTACTACCACTACCTTTGTACTTAATATTCGGCCACCCAGTACACGGCATAAATATATTATCATGAACACTCTCACGTAGATGAAACGGATCCAACACAAATGTACGAATTAGAAACAGGTCTTTATTTCCTACACAGCGATGGTGTGTAGAATAAGCACTTAATCACTTAATTACATTTATGAATTGAAATAGTATGCACTTTTATGGCAAGGAGTATTCGTCGGTATATCAATAGATAATGTCCAATCTCTGAAGGCGCAGGTGGTAAATATACGACCTGGAATAGTTAAGGAATAACAGCAATGATACGTTAATGATTATAGGCTGGATACACTAGAGGGGGTTAATCCGGTCGCTTGTAAGCCGACAGGAGTAGGAGGGGGGGGGGGGTAGAATCCAGCTGCCTCGTCCGGCCAAGGGTATCCCAGGTGAACCCACTGTAGTGCCGTTCAATGCGCCGGCGATCCTTGGACCACAGATGAAAGCAGGTGGACTCTTTGTGGGCCGGCTCTCTCCGGTCCACGGGGGAGAGATGTGGAGAGACCTCGTCTTGCAGAGCGTCTCCTCACCTTGCGTCCTCTCCAGGGGGGGGGTTCCAACACACGGTAGTGTCGGGGGTCTTTATCCATAGAATAATCAAAGTATCCAAAGCATAATCCGTGCCTGGGAAGGCGGGCTGTCGTCGGTAGAATAATCCGGTATACAGGTCCACTCGCTCGTCGGCTCTGGGGCTCCTCGGGTGCAGCTTCACATAGGGTCAACCACCCTGGGTAAGCAGCCAGTTCTCTGCCCGAAACGATGGGGTACTGACTACGGTAGTATTCTCACCGCACGAAGCACTATATATTAACAGACTATTATTAGCTTAATAGACTACGTCCAACTCGACGATATAGTGCCAAATATGACTATTCAAATATTAATATACACAATGTCTCAATACCGATGGTAGGCCGAACTTGGCCTTACTCCCACACGTGGCATCGCGGGGAGGCTTTACGTCTGTGACTCTATTGGAGGGTAAGAAACTGGACTGAAAAGAAAGTCCTACTTTAGTAGCGCAGTATATATACGCACTATGAACAAATAGTCCCATTAGTGGTGCGGTAGCCAAATTCCTACGCGGAACTAGGACTTGTTCGTACATGTCGAGCGGTACCTTTGAACTGGGTCTGAGGGGTATGGCAGCCTGGCACCAAGGTCTCGACCAATAGTAGAATGGAGACTATTATGGGATGTTCAGTAGGCTAGAATGGATATTCAATGCATATTGTACAAGGAATATACAAGGGATATCAGGGAATATTAGAGAATATACAAATACAATTAAATATATATATATAAATAAATATATATATTCGGTTTAATCTGGCCCTTCACAACAGCCACCCCCTGAATAGGTCCCAGACCTAATCAGTTAAACGGAGACAGATTAATCGCGTTGTCTATTTACACATAAGGGTTTGCTGTAGGGGTCAGTCAACTTCACAAAGTCATAGGGTTGTAGGGTCATGGTCATCATCGATTGTGTCTGGGAGTCGAGGCAGTTCTATGAGCCTTGCCACGGGACGGGTGTAAGTGCGACCCTGGACGAGCACTTCAGCTGCTCGGACCTTGCCGTCGGCACCGGTGATCACTTTGCTTACGCGGCCGGCCGGCCACATAGCTCTGGGCAGTGATTGATCAATAATCATGACGACTGTTCCTTCTGTCAAATTGTCTCTCTCCTTTACCCACTTCTGGCGGGTCTGTAGAGACGGTAGGTAGTGCAGTAGGAAACTGTTCCAAAACTTGTCGGCTAATACTTGGCTGTACCTCCACATTCGTCGGCCGTTCGCTTCTTCAGGCCGGTACATTGTCTGGGGTAATGTGGGATCTAGCCGCCCCATCAGGAGTGTGTTGGGGTCTGCGGAGATAACATCCTCATCGTATTTCTTTATAATCAGCTCTGTGACCTTGTGTCGGCTGTTCAATACGATCGGGTATTTAATGTCATCCGGTAGATTGGGGGCTCTGCGTAGGCGACCACCCACTCTGATGAGGGTATGAGCGTCGCTCTCGGGGGCCAGGTGAATTAATCTGCTGTCGGATGGGACGGGCTTTCCTCCCTGTAGACAGGCCAATTCATCGGGGAACGAGTCTCTCTGGGCTCGCTGCAGTAGAAGCAATTCTGCTTCCTCGTAGTTAGCTGCTGACATATCAGCGGGGGACTTGCACTCCGGGTGGTACCGCAGGAATGTTCTTTGTTGTGCACTCTCTATGGACGTGCAATCGTTTATGTTAGGGTCGGTGGAGGCTACGGTGCTCAATCCACAGAACACAGACTTCTTAATTTCCACCTCCTCTGGACTTGCTTCCCTCGGGATAGGCATGGGCCACTGTCTTTCCGGGAGTCTTAGGAATGCGGGGCCGTCACTGTAGACATTGCGACGGGTGAGGTCATCCAGGGGCATCCCCCGGGTGATGACGTCAGCTGGGTTCTGTTTTGTATCAACGTAGCGCCACTCTGTTTCTCCGGTTAACTCTTCGGTTAAGTCTTGAATCTCGGTGACTCTGACTCCCACGAAGACTTTGTACTTGCATGAGTCCGATTTGATCCAGGCGAGTACCGTCGTGGAATCTGACCACAGGATTGTTCTAGACACCGGTATGGTGAGCTCACGTTGGATGAGCGTGGCTAGGTGCGCTCCGGCTAGGGCTGCGCAGAGCTCTAGACGTGGGACAGACCGTTGCTTGCGTGGGGCTACTCTCGAGCGGGCGAGGACAAATGCTGTGTAGATCTCTCCCCCCTGGTCTTGGGCCCGCAAGTAGGCTACTGATCCGTATGCGACCTCTGAGGCGTCACTGAAGACGTGTAAGTCCATTTTACATGTCTCTGGCCTCACCGTGGGTGGGAAGTAGCTTCGGCGCATATTAACGCCTGGGAGTGAGTGGAGCTCCATCTCCCACTCTCTCCAGGTGGATGCAAGGTGTGCGGGAATGGGGTCGTCCCAGCCCTGGTCCTTGTCCCACAATGCTCGTACAATCATTTTTGCCCTGGTGGTGTACGGTAGAATACATCCTAGCGGGTCATATTGTCGGGCGAGTGTTGTGTACACACTCCGTCTGGTGGTCGGCGCCGCCGCCGGCCTTCCCTGCTCCGTAGTCAGGGGCCTGTGTCTGTAGTGAAGCGAATCTGTTTTGAATCGCCACACCAATCCCAGGGTCATCTCCTGGGCTTCTCCCGGGATTGTAGCCATCCAGGTCTCGCTGCTGGCTGCCTTGTCCTCGGAGGAGAGGCTGCGCAGTACTTGCGGATCGCTGCTGGCCCACTGCCTGAGATCAAAGCCGCCTTTGATCAATGAGGCGTGGAGTTTAATCAGGAGAGCCTCGGCTTCTTCCTGGGTTGAAAGGCTTTGTAGACAGTTGTCTACGTAGAAGCTGTTCTTTACGCTGTGTCGGACCTCTTCGTCCGCTGCTGGGTCCTCTGCTACATGTTTCTGTAGTGCAAATGTCGCACAGCAGGGGCTGCACGTCGTTCCGAAGGGTAGGACTTCCCATTGGTAGATGGCTGGGTGCTCATCTCCTGGCTTCTCTCTCCATAGGAACCGTAACAGGGGCTTGTCCGCCTCTACTAATCTCACCTGCAGGAACATTCCTTTAATGTCCCCGCTGATGGCCACCTTTTCCTGGCGGAAGCGGAGTAGAACGCCGAGTAGGGAGGGGCCGAGTGTGGGACCGGGCAGTAACTCTTTATTCAGATTTTGGGATCCGATCTGGTAGCTGCAGTTAAATACTATGCGGTCTTTACCGTTGTGATGGACCTTGTGGTGGGGCACGTACCACGATTCAGTGGTCTGGTCAGCCTCTTTAATGTCCATCTTTGTGACGTGTCCCGCTGTGATGAGCTTCTCAATCTCAGCGCGGTATACACTCTCTTGGGCGGGGTTCTTGGCTAAGCGCCGCTCCGTGTTCAGCAGGTACCGTTCTGTGGCGTCTGTCTTGGCGTGGAAAGTAGGCATTCCTTCTCGCCGCAGGAGTGGCGTGGCGTATCTCAACACGCCGTTGACCGGGACTCTCTTGGTCCCTGTCTCGAGGAGGTGAATGGCGTAAATGTCATCTTTAGAGCGAATGTCTTTCTTTCCATTCTTAAAGGGCATTTGTTCCAAGCTCCATAGCCGCTCTACGTGTTGCAGGAGTGCGGTTTCTCCCTCTGTGACTCGGGAGTGGAGACATCTAGTGGCTGTACTTCGGTTGAGAGATTTGGCGAGCGGGCCTTGGAGAGTCCATCCCAAACGGGTCTCGACTGCTGCAGGACAGCCTCGGGGTCCGGTATGAACCCGGTCTATCGGGACAATGAGGTCTGCATGGTCGGAGCCTATCAACAGGGTCGGCATAGCATTGTCTATGAGCGGGATCGGTAACTTGCGCAGATGTGCATATTTCTCCATCAGCTTGGCGACGGGGTATGTGTACCGCGACAGTCCTATTTCTTGGCTGGTGAAAGCGTCTGCAATCTGGTACCGTCGCTCAGGCTGGCCGCTTGCTGCGATAGAGAATGAGACATTCTCGCCCTTTATCGTCTTCAAATCTCGTCTTATTGTCCGAATTGTCATTTGGGTTTCGCTTCCCCGCAGCCCTAGCTGGGCCGCAGCGGAGGCGAGCAGCAGGGTCTTCTCTGACCCGTCATCGAGGACGGCGTAAGTGTCCAGGACTTTATTCTGGTAGCTTAGTGTCACACGCACTACTTTTAGGAGTACTCGGGCTCCACTGCTGCTGGCGGGATCGATGTACATGACGCTCGCTTTGCGGCTGGATGGTGCAGGTGAAGGGCGCCGTCTGTTACTGTCGTGAAGTATGTCCAGATGGGCTCCATCGCACTTGGTGCACCTTTTCTTTAAGCGGCATTCGGCTGCCATGTGTGAGCGCGCACAGCGAAAACAGCGCTTGTTGGACTTTATCCATTGACCTGCTTCCTCCGCGTTCAGCTTGGGGAAGGAGTCACATTGCGCTAGCCAGTGTTCTTTCTCACAGTAGGGGCACACTATCTTCCACTTCTCCGTTCTGGAGGGGGTACTGTGGCTCCTGCTGCTCGGTACTGACTCCGATTGGTGCATCACAGTCACCGATCTTCTTCCATCATTTAGTCGTCTGGTTCCTTCTCTGGAGCCAGGGGTGCTCCGTCCGAATGTATCTAGCCGTAGGCTGCTGACTTCTCTCGCCAGGAAGTCTGCTAGATCGAGGAGGTTCGGTTCGGGGCCATTCGGGTCTCTGTGGTCCCTCTGCCGCCTAAAGCGCTCCTGACGAGCGGGCGGCAGCTTCTCCAGGATCCTTTCCACATTTGAGTTGGCGTAAAGTTCATACTTCCCCTTCTCTCTTTGCGCTCCCAACATCCCTACCAGGGACTGCACTCTGATGGACAGGTCGTCCAGTGCTCGATTGTCTATTGCTGGGGGTAAGCGGTCGATGTGTCGGATCTCCTGGATCACGTAATCCCATATGCGCCCATACCTCTGGTCCAATGCTACCAGCGCTGCTGTGTATGGGGTGGTGGAAGTCGCGTAGGCGAGCGCTATATTATGTGCGCGGGGCACCTTTAAGTGCTGCAGTAGGATGGCGTATTTGTGGCGTTCATCCAATACATCCACCAACATGGTCTACAGACACATGCGGAGTTCTGTATACTGGGCCCGGTTCTCTTGGGTGAAGTCGGGTACCATAGATTCAAGATTCAAGATTCAAGATTCAAGAGTTTTAATTGTCACGGCATACAGGTATACAATGAAATGCGGCTGGTCTTGCCCGCGACGATGTGCAATACAGTGGTACAACATATAATAGAATCCAATAAAATACAGTGGTACAACATATTAATAGAATCCAATAAAACAGTGCAATAAACAGGTACATGGTGTGCCATCTCGGTATCTGTACATTAGTATTTACAGAGCATATAGGACATGCTAGTTAGCTTTAGTAGTGCAATACACTGTTCCTGATGTTATACTATTTTAAGTGGCCTTTCCTCTGGCCATAAGTGTGCGTGTGTGCGGCATGAGTGTTAAAGTGGCTGCTAGTGTGTGAGCGTGCTCAGCGTGCGTGTCGTGTATGTACTTGTGTGTGGATAGTTCAGTTTCTGTGTCTCTCGATGTTCATTGTTCAAGGCTCTGATGGCCTGGGGGAAGAAGCTTAGCCTAAGCCTCTCCGTCTTAGTCTCTAGAATTCGCAGGCGTCTGCCTGACCTCAGCAGCTGGAACAGGCTGTTATTGGGGTGGTGGGGGTCTTTCATTATCCTGCAGGCTCTGGATTTGCACCTCTTGTTGTATAGAGCCTGCAGGGGAGGTAGCGCAATACCCGTGGTACGCTCGGCTGAGCGCACCACACTCTGTAGGGCCTTCTTGTCCTGTGCCGTGCTGTTCCCATACCAGGCAGTGATGTTTCCGGTCAAGATGCTCTCTACAGCTCCTGAGTAGAAGGACTGAAGTATCTTCCCCGATACTCTGAACTTCCTTAACTGTCTCAGGTGGTAGAGGCGCTGCTTCGCTTTCTTTACTACTGTGCCTATGTGTGTTGACCATGTCAGGTCCTCTGAGATGTGGACCCCCAGGTACTTGAAGCTGCTCACCCTGTCCACGGTAGCCCCGTTAATCCTCAGTGGTGTGTGTGTCTCCCGCTGTCCTCTCCTATAATCCACGATCAGCTCCTTGGTTTTACCAATGTTCAGGAGCAGGCTGTTGTCCTGGCACCAACGTTCCAGTACCTCAACCTCCTCCCGGTAGGCCTTCTCGTCGTTGTCCGAGATCAGCCCCACCACCACCGTGTCGTCGGCGAACTTCACAATGGAGTTGGAGCTGAACTTGGCCACACAGTCGTGTGTGTAGAGTGAGTACAGCAGGGGGCTTAGAACACAGCCCTGGGGGGACCCGATGCTCAGGGTGATGGTGTTGGAGGTCTGACCCCCCACCCTGACCGCCTGGGGTCTTTCACTCAGAAAGTCCAGTACCCAGGCGCTCAGGGCGGAGCTCAGGCCTAGCTCGATCAGCTTGTCCACCAGTCTGGTGGGGACTATGGTGTTGAACGCTGAGCTGTAGTCAATGAACAACAGTCTCACATAGCCCCCCTTCTGACGGTCAAGGTGGGAGAGAGTGCTGTGCAGTACCTGGGAGACAGCG
This sequence comes from Notolepis coatsorum, assembly GCF_963971535.1. Classification (NCBI taxonomy): domain Eukaryota; kingdom Metazoa; phylum Chordata; class Actinopteri; order Aulopiformes; family Paralepididae; genus Notolepis; species Notolepis coatsorum. The sequence continues at coordinate 3,126,674 of NC_140176.1, read as the reverse complement.
TCATCAGTGGACCTGTTTGTCCTGTATGCAAATTGCATAGGGTCCATATCGCTGGGGAGAGAGGCACAAATGTGGTCCTTGACCAGCCTCTCGAAACATTTCATGACCACAGAGGTGAGTGCCACCGGTCTGTAATCATTTGGACATGTTGGGGAGGGTTTCTTCGGTACAGGGATGATGGTAGACATCTTGAAGCAGGCAGGGACTACTGACTCCGCCAGGGATTGATTAAATATGGCGGTGAACACCGGGGCAAGCTGGTTTGCACAGGACTTAAGTATGCGTCCTGTTATACCATCTGGGCCTGCAGCCTTCCTGGTGTTCACCTGCATAAATGCTCTTCTCACACTGTGTTCCGACAACGAGAGAGCGCCCCCGCCCCCCCGCGGTTGCCCCCCCCCCCTCCACAACAGCCGGTGCGCCAGTGACGTCACTAGCCAGAGGGCTAGCGGCGACACTGTCTACACCGAACCGAGCGTAGAAGGAGTTGAGTTTGTCCGCTAGAGAGGCGTCGTCGCTCCCCATTGCGGGGGCGCTGACTTTGTAGTCAGTTATTGTCTTCAGTCCCCTCCACAAGCCTCTTGTGTCGTTTTGTGCCATTTGTGTCTCCAGTTTCTCAGCATATGTCCTCTTAGCAAGTTTAACAGCCTTGCGCAGAGTGTAGACTGAAGCCTTGTATTCTTCCATATTTCCTGACTCTCTGCCCAGGTTATAAGCCGTGGTGCGTGAGTTTAGGGCTGTTCTTATAGTGCTGTCCACCCAAGGTTTCTGGTTTGGGAAAACCCGCGCCGTCTTTGTGGGGACAATGCCGTCTGCCACTGTTGTTATGTAGCTTACAACGGTATCAGCATACTCGCTGACGTCACTGGCGCTTTCTTCAAACATGTCCCAGTCTGTATCCTTGAACGCGTCACGGAGCTCGGCCTCTGATTCGTCAGCCCACTTTTTTGTCTCACGTGACACGACGGCTTCGCGTGATCGCTGTTTGTATGCTGGGATTAAAAAGATGGAGTCGTGATCGCTCGCGTTTACAGAGCCCATCAGTGGCGGAGCCGCTACAGCCTTGTAGGCAGCTCTGAACGGGGTGTAGCAGTGGTCGAGTGTGTTTCCCCCTCTTGTGGAGCAGGCAATGTGCTGAAAAAAAGTCGGCATACCAATGTATGACGTTGACTGTGGATACATCGGCGAGCGTTGGGGGAGAGGCCTCCTAGGCGAGTCTCCTCCCGCTCCTTGGTATGGGCTGGTACCGGCAGTGTACCATGGCCCGCTTGTCCAGGTGCTGTTCCTCGGTGCGGGTCGTGCGTCGTGCTCACCCGTGTATAGAGTCGGGGGTCTGTAGCGCAGCTCCGCGGGAGTATAGCCTGGGCTGTACCGGACCTCCTGGTCCGGTAGAGTACTGTGCTGTCTTCGGGCGCGGTTCTCCTCCTCTTCCTCTTCGTCTTCAGTTAGGTCATCCAGTGCTTGTAGTCTCTGGTTTAGCCTCTCCACAGGATATGCTGCTCCTTCCCGGTTGCTAGGTCTCGCTTGGACCGGTGGGGGGAGGTGGTCTGTGGGGGGTATAGACCTCGTCTGTTGGTCAAGTTCAGGGTTGTTTACTCGGCTAGGGGATGCCGCCCTGGAGGTGTGTCTAGACGAGTTCCTGGAGCCTCTGGCGGAGGGAGAGGGTGTTGTCCGTCTGATCAGCTGTTCTATTAGTTGCGCTTGCTGTCTGTCGCGCTCTGCGTCCCGTAGAGCACCAGCAGCTGCTCGCTGGCTGTCTGCTCGGTCTCGGGCCACATTCTCTTCCATCTGAATGCGTCTTATTTCCAGGCGTATGTGCTCTTCTTCGCTCCGTTGCTGTAGCTGCAATCGATCGCGTTCACCCTGGAGTCTATCGCGTTCAGTAGAGGCTTTCAGGCTGACGAGGAATGCCTGCTGTAGGGTCCTCTCTGCCTCGCTGGGAGAAGGCGGTTGTATAGGGGAGCCTTCCCTCGGGGTACTCCTTGCGGAGCCTTGGAGCTCTATCTCCACGGTGCTCTCCCCGTCTTCTTCCGTGCCGAGTTCTCTCTCGGTAGCGTTGTATTCCTCCCGGGACTCATCGGGGACTACTTCTTCAGTACTGGCGGGGTGTGAAGTCATGTCTGGTTCCCACTGGTCCCCACCGTGAACTTGGTCAGTTACATTAGAGCCCGTAGGGGCCTCTATGGTCGGGGTAGTCTGGGCGTTGGGGTTAGACATACTTTTACTTTCTAGTTTTACCGCGTTTACTGTTAGTAGAAGACTAGGTTGTTGACTGACAGCGTAAGCCTCTAAGTACTGAGGGAGCCGTCGTTCGCGCTGCGGGCGTTGGTTAGGAGGATCGTTTCGTGGAGTGTTCATCATAGGCCATTTCAATATTAATAACACTATATTAATATTACACTAATTACCCTCCGGCTCGAAGGACCAATTTTAACTGAGGGGTACAATTCCCTGACTGTATTACTAGATATGATACTTACTACCACTACCTTTGTACTTAATATTCGGCCACCCAGTACACGGCATAAATATATTATCATGAACACTCTCACGTAGATGAAACGGATCCAACACAAATGTACGAATTAGAAACAGGTCTTTATTTCCTACACAGCGATGGTGTGTAGAATAAGCACTTAATCACTTAATTACATTTATGAATTGAAATAGTATGCACTTTTATGGCAAGGAGTATTCGTCGGTATATCAATAGATAATGTCCAATCTCTGAAGGCGCAGGTGGTAAATATACGACCTGGAATAGTTAAGGAATAACAGCAATGATACGTTAATGATTATAGGCTGGATACACTAGAGGGGGTTAATCCGGTCGCTTGTAAGCCGACAGGAGTAGGAGGGGGGGGGGGTAGAATCCAGCTGCCTCGTCCGGCCAAGGGTATCCCAGGTGAACCCACTGTAGTGCCGTTCAATGCGCCGGCGATCCTTGGACCACAGATGAAAGCAGGTGGACTCTTTGTGGGCCGGCTCTCTCCGGTCCACGGGGGAGAGATGTGGAGAGACCTCGTCTTGCAGAGCGTCTCCTCACCTTGCGTCCTCTCCAGGGGGGGGGTTCCAACACACGGTAGTGTCGGGGGTCTTTATCCATAGAATAATCAAAGTATCCAAAGCATAATCCGTGCCTGGGAAGGCGGGCTGTCGTCGGTAGAATAATCCGGTATACAGGTCCACTCGCTCGTCGGCTCTGGGGCTCCTCGGGTGCAGCTTCACATAGGGTCCGTGATAACACAGCCAATATTAACGAATACACCGAAACGGTGATTGACTATGTCTGTACTCAGGTAGAAGTAATAATCCCCACCACCAAAATTAATATCTACCCAAATCAAAAGCCCTGGGTAGACAAATCCGTCCGTGAGGCTCTGAAAGTGCGCACATCAGCATACAACACCGGGCTGGTGACAGGCAACATGGAAGAACACAAGATGGCAAGATACAACGTCAGGAGAGCAGTAATAGAGGCAAAACGGCGTTACAGGGATAAAGTTGAACTTCAGTTTGAACAGGCTGACTCTAGAGGCATGTGGCAGGGCCTCAGAACAATGACAGACTACAAAGGAACCCCCCTCAAACTGAACAGTGACATCTCCTTAGCAAATGATCTCAACTCCTTCTATGCGAGGTTTGAGGCTGTGAATAACAACACCAGCCTACAAACCACGGCAATGGGGGGGGGGGGGGTCTGCTGATGGAGACTCAGTGTTCAGGGTAACAGAGCATGAGGTGAGACGGATCTTTAAAAAAGTGGATATCAGGAAGGCAGCAGGACCGGACGGCATCCCCGGCCGCGTCCTAAAAGTCTGTGCCGACCAACTGGCCCCGGTATTCACTGACATCTTCAACCTGTCCTTGGAACAGGCCGTCATCCCCACCTGTCTGAAGAAGTCCACCATCATCCCTGTACCCAAAAAATCTACGCCCGCTTGCCTCAACGACTACCGCCCTGTAGCCCTCACCTCCATAGCCATGAAGTGCTTTGAGAAGCTAGTGAAGGGCTACATCTGTTCCTCCCTCCCCATCAACCTGGACCCTCTGCAATTTGCATATCGCCCCAACAGGTCCACGGAGGACGCCATAGCCCATGTGCTGCACACAGCAGCATCACATCTGGACAAGAGGCAGGGGAACTATGTGAGAATGCTGTTCATCGACTACAGCTCAGCATTCAATACCATAGTCCCCTCCAAACTCATAGCCAAGCTCAGGGACCTGGGCTTGAACTATGACCTGTGCCAGTGGGTCCTGGACTTCCTGACGGGCAGACCCCAGGTGGTAAGAGCCGGCAACTGCACCTCCTCATCCATCACGCTCAACATAGGGGCCCCCCAGGGCTGTGTTCTGAGCCCCCTCCTCTACTCCCTGTACACACATGACTGCGTAGCACAGCGGAACAACAACACCATCATCAAATTTGCTGATGACACAGTAGTGGTGGGCCTGATCTCTGCCAACGACGAAAGGGCCTACCTGGAAGAGGTAGAGAACCTGTCACAGTGGTGTCAGGAGAACTGCCTCTCCCTGAACGTCAGCAAAACAAAAGAGATGATTGTGGACTTCAGGAGGTCGGGGGTCAAGGACTACAGCCCCCTCAGCATCGACGGGGCACCAGTTGAGAGAGTGAACAGTTTCAAGTACCTCGGAGCCCACATATCCGAGGACTTGACATGGACCACACACATTGACAGTGTTGTGAAGAAGGCACGACAACGCCTCTACTTCCTCAGGCGCCTAAGGAAGTTCCAAGTCAGTCAGAAGATCCTTAGGAACTTCTACTCATGTACAATAGAGAGCATCCTGACCGGCAACATCACCTCCTGGTTTGGGAATAGCACTGCACAAGACCGTAGCAGACTACAAAGAGTGACACGTTCAGCCGAACGCACAATTAGAGGGGGGCTTCCCACCCTCCAGAACATTTACAACAAGCGGTGCAAGGGGAAGGCTAAGAGAATTATTAAGGACTCGAGCCACCCGAACAACTGCCTCTTTGAACTGCTGCCGTCAGGCAAGCGATACCGGAGTCTTATGGCGAGCACAGAAAGACTCAGAAGGAGCTTCTATCCCCAGGCCATCAGGCTGCTAAACGAAAATAATCGCTAAACGAACAATAATCACTATGCAACAACCATCAAATGCACACAGCACACACACCCACACGCACACACTCACTCAAACAAACAACACACTGCAGCACCCACTCCCCACACTTTAGATCACACAAACACACTTACACTTTATATTTATTGATAAAGGATTTGCACTACAACTCGTACACCTACTGTGAATTGTACCTAAACTGCACCTCGTCCATTTATGCCTTGCACTATATTGTATTGTATATTAGTACACTGCACAGTATTGTATATTGTATGGTAACTACGTCTACGAACATTGTACATATGTCAAAACTGAACACTGTGACCTCTTTTTTTACTTCTAATTTTTACTATGTTTTTATTTCATACTTATCTTGTCATGCACAGTCTCTGGAGCGCAACAGTAAGAAGCATTTTGTACAAAAGTATTCTGTACTTCTGTATGACAACTATTAAAGAAACTTGAAACTTGAAACTTGAAACTTGAACTTGGTCAACCACCCTGGGTAAGCAGCCAGTTCTCTGCCCGAAACGATGGGGTACTGACTACGGTAGTATTCTCACCGCACGAAGCACTATATATTAACAGACTATTATTAGCTTAATAGACTACGTCCAACTCGACGATATAGTGCCAAATATGACTATTCAAATATTAATATACACGATGTCTCAATACCGATGGTAGGCCGAACTTGGCCTTACTCCCACACGTGGCATCGCGGGGAGGCTTTACGTCTGTGACTCTATTGGAGGGTAAGAAACTGGACTGAAAAGAAAGTCCTACTTTAGTAGCGCAGTATATATACGCACTATGAACAAATAGTCCCATTAGTGGTGCGGTAGCCAAATTCCTACGCGGAACTAGGACTTGTTCGTACATGTCGAGCGGTACGTTTGAACTGGGTCTGAGGGGTATGGCAGCCTGGCACCAAGGTCTCGACCAATAGTAGAATGGAGACTATTATGGGATGTTCAGTAGGCTAGAATGGATATTCAATGCATATTGTACAAGGAATATACAAGGGATATCAGGGAATATTAGAGAATATACAAATACAATTAAATATATATATATAAATAAATATATATATTCGGTTTAATCTGGCCCTTCACAACACTGTAGTTTTAACGAAGCTGGTGTTTTTTTTTATAGTGGTGAGTGTCTATGTATTGTGACTGTATGTTTGTCTTTTTCGTTTGTCTGCACAAATGAAGTTCCGAAAGGAAAATAAAGTAATTTGAAGTTGAAGTTGAAGTTTATGGAAGAGAGGGGGAGGGGGGAGCTATACCACTATCTTTATGGAAGAGAGGGGGAACTATACCACTATCTTTATGGAAGAGAGGGGGAGCTATACCACTATCTTTATGGAAGAGAGGGGGAACTATACCACTATCTTTATGGAAGAGAGGGGGAACTATACCACTATCTTTATGGAAGAGAGGGGGAACTATACCACTATCTTTATGGAAGAGAGGGGGAGCTATACCACTATCTTTATGGAAGAGAGGGGGAGCTATACCACTATCTTTATGGAAGAGGGGGAGCTATACCACTATCTTTATGGAAGAGAGGGGGAGCTATACCACTATCTTTATGGAAGAGAGGGGGAACTATACCACTATCTTTATGGAAGAGAGGGGGAGCTATACCACTATCTTTATGGAAGAGAGGGGGAGCTATACCACTATCTTTATGGAAGAGGGGGAGCTATACCACTATCTTTATGGAAGAGAGGGGGAGCTATACCACTATCTTTATGGAAGAGAGGGGGAGCTATACCACTATCTTTATGGAAGAGAGGGGGAGCTATACCACTATCTTTATGGAAGGGAGGGGGAGCTATACCACTATCTTTATGGAGGGGAGGGGGAGCTATACCACTATCTTTATGGAGGGGGAGGGGGGAGCTATACCACTATCTTTATGGAAGGGAGGGGGAGCTATACCACTATCTTTATGGAAGAGAGGGGGAGCTATACCACTATCTTTATGGAAGAGGGGGGAGCTATACCACTATCTTTATGGAAGAGGGGGGAGCTATACCACTATCTTTATGGAAGAGAGGGGGAGCTATACCACTATCTTTATGGAAGAGAGGGGGAGCTATACCACTATCTTTATGGAAGAGGGGGGAGCTATACCACTATCTTTATGGAAGGGAGGGGGAGGGGGAGCTATACCACTATCTTTATGGAAGGGAGGGGGAGCTATACCACTATATTTATGGAAGGGAGGGGGAGCTATACCACTATCTTTATGGAAGAGAGGGGCAGGGGGAGCTATACGGTTATAAATGCACACTAGTTCTTTGTTGCTTTGGGGAAACTGGAACAAGTAGCTATATTTGTCAGGGTCAAGGAGCCGCTGATTTCTACAATTAGTTTTGTTTATTTAATTGTTTTACCCAGGGACAGTGCACATTAATGAACATTATTCAGTTTCCACATCAATGTAAGGTGGTAGAATTAGCTAATGAGCTAGTTTTAATCTGTAGTCCCTGCCTACCATACATGTCTTTATGGTGTTGGAGGAAACCGAGTACCCAGAGGAAACCCACACAGGGAGAACATGTCAACTCCACACAGAAAGGCCCCCTGCTGGGGTTCGAACCCAGGACCTTCTTGCTGTGAGGCAGCAGTACTAACCACTGTTCCACCGTGCCGCCCCACCGCCTTTCTCCTTTCCTACCTGCTGCATGTCCCTCATCTGGTGCATCCTGATCCAACAGCAGAGGTCTGACGGGAGGAACATGGCGGAGGGACGGAGACGAACATAGGCGTGGTCCTTTTTCTCTCCCTCAGTACACACATTGGCACAAACAGAGAGGGGGGCTAGGAGGTTAGCTATGATTTCTCTTGTATTCCTCAACCGAATCAGCTGAGGTACATACAACAACTATTACATTAATAACACCAGCTAGCTATATAACAATATCTGATTGAAAATTGTATTAACAGATTGCAGAATGGGTACAATACAGTACGGCTCAATACACACAATTGTTAAGGGGATGCAGACCAGAGAAAGACTTTCGTCTTGTTTACATCAGGGTCCCCCATTTTCAATTCATAATGACATTTATGACATACACAACAACATACAGATACACAGATATATATCATGGCATTTATGAAATACAAGATATACAAATATACAGTACTGTTTAACAGAGATCCTAACAGGAAATATATACATTCGAGGGGGAGGAAACTGTACATTAGGAGGGAGTTCGTGGGTTTTTGGACATTTACGGGGGCCAGTTTCGAATTGCAGCCTCCCGTAGGTGCTCTTTGAGGGCGGTTTTGAAGGTGGGTAGGGATTCACATTCTTTTACGGCTGTGAGTACTGGCGTTCCACATTGTTGTGGCATAATTGCGAAACGTGTTTAGTCCCTTGTTTGAGCCGAATCTGGGTTGAACATGATTCGTGGAACTCCCTCTGGTATATTTAGTTGTTGCCACACTAGTCTGCCGCTTGCCTACTATGCTGTTAACGTTAGCTAGCTACCTACTACATTTACATTTTGTCATTTAGCTGACGCTTTTATCCAAAGCCACTTACAAGTTTTGTACAACAAGTCAGCAGGAAGGGTACAACTCAGTCAGTTAGGTAACAATGTTCATCAAAGTGTTTGAGTTTGATTGATTGATTGAAAACTTTATTAACAGATTGCAGAATGGGTACAATACAGTACAGCTCAATACACACAATTGTTAAGGGGATGCAGACCAGAGAAAGACTTTCGTCTTGTTTACATCAGGGTCCCCCATTTTCAATTCATCAGGACATATATGACATACATGACATACAGATAGTCAGTACTGCTACATCTATACATTTATGACATACCAGATTTGCAAATACAGTACTGTTTGTGATACAGATGGAGTCAGGAAAAGGGAGTATATACATTTGACGTAGAAACTGTACATTGGAGGAGGTTGGGTGGGGGGGGGTTGGGTACACTGGGATATTGACAACCATACTGGGTAATCTACATTGGAGGTGGTTGGGGGGGGGGGGGCACACTGTATAAACAAGCAAAACTGTACATTGAGGGGGGGGGGGGGGGGACACTGTACAAACAAACAAAATTGTACATTGGACTATTGACAAAACCATACTAGGTAAATGACTGTACATTGGAGGGGGTTGGGTTAGGATATTTACAGGGGCCAGTGTTGAATTGCAGTCTCCCGTAGGTGTCCCTTGAGAGAGGTTTTGAAAGTGGGTAGTGATCCACATTCCTTTACAGCTTTGGGTAGGGCGTTCCACATTGATGTGTGGAACGCCCTACCCAAAGCTGTAAAGGAATGTGGATCACATTCCTAGAGTGCTACACTAGGTTAGTATATTAGGACAAGTGCATGACAGTAAGGTTAGTTAGGGTTAGATCATTTATTTAAAATGTTTTTCCATTTCAGATATTGATTGAAGAAGTGTCTTTAGTCCACGGCGAAAGATTGGACGGGTTTCGGCTGTCCTAACTGTGGTGGGAAGTTCGTTCCACCATTTTCGAGCAAGGACCGAGAATAGGCGGCTTCTCTTGGATGACCCTCCCGGAGCTCGGATAGGAGTAGATCTGAGGCGGCCAGAAGATGCAGAGCGTAGGGGTCTTGAGGGTGTGTAGTTAGAGACTATTGACCAGAGGTAGGCGGGAGCCGTTCCCTTTGCCGCACGATATGCCAGGTCGAGGGCCTTGAAGTGGATTCGATGGGGAGCCAGTGCAGGTCCCTGAGAAGTGGGGTGACATGGGCTGACTTCGGTAGGTTTGAGATCAGGCGGGCTGTTGCGTTCTGAATGAGTTGAAGAGGCTTGGTGGCGGTGGTCGGAAGGCCAGCAAGCAATGCGTTGCAGTAGTCAAGGCGGGAGATGACTGTTGATTGGACGAGGAGTTGGGTAGCTCCTTTTGTCAGGAAGGGGCGGATCCTCCTGACGTTGCTCAGGAGGAATCTGCAGGTTCTGATTGTTGCTGCGATGTGATATGTGTTAGGATATTTACAGGGGCCAGTGTTGAATTGCAGTCTCCCGTAGGTGTCCCTTGAGAGAGGTTTTGAAAGTGGGTAGTGATCCACATTCCTTTACAGCTTTGGGTAGGGCGTTCCACATTGATGTGTGGAACGCCCTACCCAAAGCTGTAAAGGAATGTGGATCACATTCCTAGAGTGCTACACTAGGTTAGTATATTAGGACAAGTGCATGACAGTAAGGTTAGTTAGGGTTAGATCATTTATTTAAAATGTTTTTCCATTTCAGATATTGATTGAAGAAGTGTCTTTAGTCCACGGCGAAAGATTGGACGGGTTTCGGCTGTCCTAACTGTGGTGGGAAGTTCGTTCCACCATTTTCGAGCAAGGACCGAGAATAGGCGGCTTCTCTTGGATGACCCTCCCGGAGCTCGGATAGGAGTAGATCTGAGGCGGCCAGAAGATGCAGAGCGTAGGGGTCTTGAGGGTGTGTAGTTAGAGACTATTGACCAGAGGTAGGCGGGAGCCGTTCCCTTTGCCGCACGATATGCCAGGTCGAGGGCCTTGAAGTGGATTCGATGGGGAGCCAGTGCAGGTCCCTGAGAAGTGGGGTGACATGGGCTGACTTCGGTAGGTTTGAGATCAGGCGGGCTGTTGCGTTCTGAATGAGTTGAAGAGGCTTGGTGGCGGTGGTCGGAAGGCCAGCAAGCAATGCGTTGCAGTAGTCAAGGCGGGAGATGACTGTTGATTGGACGAGGAGTTGGGTAGCTCCTTTTGTCAGGAAGGGGCGGATCCTCCTGACGTTGCTCAGGAGGAATCTGCAGGTTCTGATTGTCGCTGCGATGTGAGCTGTGGCAGGGGACCCTGCCACAGCTACATTCTCGACTGTGACGGAAAGGTCGGTCAGGGGGGAGGATTTGGCCGGCAGGTGAAGCAATTCTGTTTAGCTTAGGTTCAGTTTGAGGTGGTTGGTCGTCATCCAGGCGGAGATGTCGGACAGACAGACTTTACTACTAGTGAAGAAATACACTCCTCGATGTCAGTTTCAGTATTTAATGACAAGGATGACGACACCCTGACACAGAACAAGGCAGCGAAATAAGCTGACAAAGTCTAACATAAATGCATGACAACACTATTATAACACATATATAATATATATCGATATATAATGTACATAAACACTAAATAGTGATGTAAACAATCTCACATGAATGAGTGGATGAACGTCTCGACCCGAGACTATAGGTTAGTAAATCTCGAAAGCTAAACAAACTACAAACGTTGGACGTCTTGCTAGGTAATAATCTGAGACGATCACATTTAATAAAACTGACCACAAAACATGACCCCAGCAACTTACCATTTAGTGTTTCTTTGACAGCCTGGTTTAGCGCTAACATTTCAAAGTTGAGGAGCCAGACCGAGTCAAAAATTATTTAATAGCATACACTTCAGGTAAACTACACCCATGTTTTTATTTCACCTTTTCCAAAACGAAAAATGAAGGTTATCCTATAACCCTAGTTATATAATTACTGGCAAAGCATCTTGCTTCACTTATTGGACTATGCTCAGTCACACACCTATGCGCGTTTGTTGAAATAACTTTTCATGCACTGATCATTCACCTAGCCACGCCCACCTCCCTATTATATAACCAGGTGAAGTGGCCATGCTCACCCTTCCGAGACAGAATTTCACACGAAAAAAGGACTGGGTCCTCAGGGCTAAAAAAGCAAGACACTTTGCTAGTAATCATATAACTAGGGTTATAGGATAACCTCCATTATATTTCATACTGGCTTCGCGTCTTGCTTCGCCTATTGGACTAATGGGCGGAAAGCAAGTGTGTAGCCCTGATAAATGTACCGCCTGAGGTCCCTTCTAGACCAGTGGTTCCCAACCTTTTTCCCCCCAGGGACCCCCAAACATCTCTGATGAAATTCGCGGACCCCCTCCTAATAAGATACGATAAACTACTTTTTTTTTTTTCATTTTAATAACAAACTGCTTATACACAGGCATATGCATCACAATTAGACCCACTATGCTTCTTTGACTTGTGCCTTCAATCAACAAATCTCATCTTGCACCATATGCATTTCAAAATGTTTGTGTTATGGTTTGACACCGACCCCAAACGCAACGACACAAGAGAGTAGATTCAGAGTTGCCAAAAAAAGGGCTTGTTTATTTACACTAAATAAACAGCGTTGACTTGGTAGAGAACAAACAGAGACTGGGATACAAGCATAGATGAATGTTGCTGCTCTGCAGCTTCTCCCGGGATGGTTAGTCTGGGGAAGCAGACGATGACGTCAGAGCCCCTCTGCAGACTTCTCTCGGCAGATCTCCGAGGTGGTAACGGGACCGAGAGGGAGAGAGGGAGCGGGTTAGCTCAGAGTACAGTTGGGAACAGAGCAGGAGACAGGAGAGGTGACTTGTACCAAAAAACAGAGTAATCCAAGTGACTGAATCTTCGGTGTATATACACACTGTGAGTAACGTCCCAAACACAAATCCATGTGATAGAAATCTTCGGTGCAAATAAACACTGTGAGCGAAGTCCCAAATACAAATCCAAGTGATAATATCTTCGGTGTGTAAACACACAGTGAGCGATGTTAAGGCCAAATATTATCCCAATGAACAATCCAAAAAAGCTGAACGCTGGGTGAGTGACTGTCTGACAAAAAGCAGGATATCTTCAGTGTCATTTAAACACACGAAAACGAATAGGATCAAAGACAGTCATAAAAACTCACCCAGGCGCTGTGCGTAAAGAGAGTAGGATGAAAACGGGGCGAGCGCGTCGCCACGGGAAACGGGTGTCCAAGCGGAATACTTCTTGAATATCCTGGAGGCAAAGCACAGGGAAAAACAGCAGGCAAGGCAGGAACGGCGAATGCTACTGAAATATCAAAACGATCCAACAAAACTTGAATGGGGAAACGGGGTATAAATAATCAGGGAATGCTTAATTGACAAGCTGTGACAGCTGAGGGATGTGATTGACAAGCGTGTGGTTGGGGGAGCACCAACCAACGGCGTCTATGGGAAGAAGCGTGTGAATAGGGGAATGCAATTGATTAACAGAAAACTAAAGGAACAGAGCGAGGAGGCTTAAAGGAACAGAGCGAGTAAGTGAGCAATGGACAAAACCTCACAGTTTGGCCAATATTCAAATGCTGTATTCATCCTCTCAAATCAGGCCCTAATGGTGAACGGTTTGCATTTATGGAACAAATCAATGCAACAAATTAAACTAAATATGAGACAGGAAATTCCAATCAGTAGCAGAGAGAATCTGTCCTAGCTGGGTTTAATACCTTTTTTTGTCATTTTAATAACAAACTGCTTATACACAGGCATATGCATCACAATTAGACCCACTATGCTTCTTTAACTTGTGCCTTCAATCAACAAATCTCATCTTGCACCATATGCATTTCAAAATGTTTGGCCAATATTCAAATCCTGTATTCATCCTCTCAAATCAGTCCCTAATGGTGAACGGTTTGCATTTATGGAACAAATCAATGCAACAAATTAAACTAAATATGAGACAGGAAATTCCAATCAGTAGCAGAGAGAATCTGTCCTAGCTGGGTTTAATACCTTTTTTTTGTCATTTTAATAACAAACTGCTTATACACAGGCATATGCATCATAATTAGACCCACTATGCTTCTTTGACTTGTGCCTTCAATCAACAAATCTAATCTTGCACCATATGTATTTCAAAATTTTGGCCAATATTCAAATCCTGTATTCATCCTCTCAAATCAGGCCCTAATGGTGAACGGTTTGCATTTATGTTGAATGAAGTAAGAATCCACTGCAGTAAAAATATCCTTATCCTTATTGTAACTGAGGGGTACAATTCCCTGACTGTATTAATCAAGTATGGTATCATTAAACCACTACCGTCTTATGTACATTATACTGGCCATACCGTACACGAGTATATGATGAGAACACTTCCCCACAATGAATCGGTTCTACACAAAGTTGTCTTTAAGTATTTATTAGCAGCAAGAATACATAATATACTTTAATTGAATGCACTTGTAAGGCAAAGGAATGTGCGTAGGCAAATCAATAATGAATGTCCATTCTCATATTACGCATGAGATAATAATACAACTTGAATATTAGGAATTATATCTATGGGATACTGGTAGGGGGGTTCCACCGGTTGTAAGCCAGCAGGGGGAGGCAATGCTCTAATGCAAGGTCTGGTTCCACAGGGACTCAATAAGCTCCTGCGAGGGGAGGCGGTATTACTCCCTGTATCAGCGGACGAAAGGCAGCCGCTGTAATCCCAGTATGCGCGCAGCACAGGTGGAAGCCGGTCAGCCTCTCCAATAGAGACGGGCTCGAATGATGGTCCTCACGGTAGATCCCACAGCAGTGGGTGTAGACGATTCTTATCCTCTCCACCAGCCTGGTACAAAGCAATAATAATAATACTCCAGCCGGAAAGGGGCTCCGCATTCACCGGTGCAGATCCTCCGGTGCGCGGTACTCCACACCAACCACGTTGAACTTGACGTTACTCAACCAAGCGCTGATACTCCACTATCCTATTCGCACGCGGCTATAAGTGCTCTATTTAGACGCACGGTTGCTCCCTTCACTTGGTCTTTGACTCGTGATGAAGGCTTACTAGTAAGGAGCGAACGATACGTTGAACAAACGCATTAGGATAAGACAAGACTCTATTTTGGGGCAATACGGGCCCACTTCACCGCACGTTGCATAGTGGGTGAGGCTTCACTTGGGTAACTCGAACTCGAACTGAACGGACTGCGGACTGAACTACTTCTGTATTCACCTGCGCCATATTTATATGTACGGGGAACAAACTAGTGCCCACCTCATCTCTGTCTCGTAGTCCTGGGCAAAGCCGGGCATGTACAGACAAGCCTTGACGGTAGCTTTGAACTTGACTCTGGGGGTAAGACACTGGCGCTGGTGGCACGCTATCCAATAAGAGAACGAAATATTATGGTCTGTGCCAGGTTAAAGGGATATTCCGTGTATATGTACAAAGAATACACAAGGGATATCAAACGATATACAAATATTATGCAATATATATCAATCAATAAATACATATATTCGGTTTAATCTGACCCTTTGTAACACTTATCAAATAAGGTTGACTGACATGAGAATGTCCTGCTTCAGATCCTCATTTTCGATATATTGCACATAAACGATGAGCACAGCCTCGTCTGCGACAGTTGTAGTTTCATCAAGTTGTATGGCAAATGGACCCTTTCTAAGCTTTTCTGACAGCTGCTGCTCGCAATCACTTGACATCTTATCAATTCGGCCTTTCACTACATTGTTCGAGAGTGGTACTGATTTTAGTTTATCCGCCACCTGTGGGCCGCACAGTTTCTAAACCATTTTGATGCAGGCTGGTTTGATGAGCTGCTCGCCAATATTGTGCGGTTTCTTTGCTTTTGCAATTAAAAGCGAACACTCAAAGGAGGCTTCGGTAGCCTTCTGTAAATCACTGCCACCCCTGCTCCACGCTACTCTAACATCAACAGGCTTGTTCGCCTTGAGAGACTGTTCTTTCCTCCGAAAAAAGTCTGGATCCTTCCCAACGGTTTCTGGGTGCTTAGACGCCTGATGTCTTCAGCTTCAGGCTCGAGTTTGCCAACTTTTCTCCACAAATCACACACTCAGGTCGTTTGTCTGGTCCCTCAGTGAAGCCCATGGTGATGTAATTTTCGCGATTGCTGTAGGTCCTAACTTTTTTTGCAGATGAGCTGCCGTCATCTCCTTTTCGTTTGTCACACATTTTCGCCTCTGGCAGCTGACTGCAGACGAGCCGAGAAAGTTAACTAGCGTGCTAGGCTAGCTACAGAAAGTGATACAGTCAACTGATTCGCGTTTTAGCGGCTACCCGGTAGCCTAATGTTAACGTTCAAAAATCATGTCTAGATGTTTATTTATTTATCTTTATTTTTTATTGTAGTGGAGAGACTATTCATGCTTCTGATGATAAAAATATGCTAATTAAATATTTATCTAAAAAAAAAAAAAAAAAAAAAAAAACTCAAATCATCTGTGGTCTGGCGGACCCCCTGCGCCCCCTGGCGGACCCCCAGGGGGTCCGCGGACCCCAGGTTGGGAATCACTGTTCTAGACCATGGAAAGCGGGGAGGTTCCTAGCCCCACACTCATCCTAATGAGGAGCATAAGGATAGACCTACAAAAGGCCTTCGACACTGTCAATCATGCCATTCTGATTGACAAGCTAAAAGCTATTTGTTTTACTTTATTATTAAAACAATAACACACAATTATTAGACAACATTACATGCTAAAACGAAGTGCTACATTAAAATACCTGGTACGTCGGTGGTCCTATCCTACCAACTACCTTCAATCCCGCTGGGAACCAGGCAAGTGATCTGGAACAAACACTCCATGTCACACATATTGCAAAGCACACGATTAAAACCGCTATCCATAAGCCATAGATGCTACCACTGCCTACCGTAGTGTATAATGCTCGTTCCTGCATCACGGAGTGAGGTGTGCACTGCCTCACTGCACCGGCCGGAACAAACCGTTCACCTCACGTTCCGCCTGCAGGTGGCCCCCTATAACGGAACCTGGCTCATTGAGGCCCCTCCTCCTTTCTCATTACCGCCACCCGCCACATAAGTATGTAGGTGTGCACCTGGACGACAAGCTGGCCTGGTCTGCAAACACGGACGCGCTCTATAGGAAGGGACAGAGCCGGCTGTTCTTCTTTAGGAGGCTCAGCTCTTTTAATGTGTGTGGGGAAATGTTGTATATGTTTGATCAGGTCCTTTCTCCCCACAGCCATCAGACTGTACAACAGCTGACCTTTGACCTGTGGCTGTTTGCTTCCTGTTCCCTACACCTGTTTTTACACACTTTTTTTTGGTTTGTTTTAATACAACTGTTTTTATACACCTGTCTTATACACCTGCTTTTATCTTATCACGTTTTTATTATTATTGGTAGATATGATGTACATGAATTTTTATCATGTGCTTACTTTTTTATTTTTTATTTTTATTGATCTTTTTCCCCCTCCTTTTTCCTCCGATTTTCTCCCATCCCAATGTTAGTCGTTATGCCAATTCCCAATCCCCTTCCTGGTCGCTGCGCACTTACCCCCCACAGTCGGTCTGGGAGAGTGGAGGCTACCACGTGCTTCCTCCGACACACGTCCAGCCAATCAACCGCTTCTTTTCACCTGGCAGCGCGGATTCTCACTGAGAGGGCGTAGCGTGTGGAAGGATCACACTATCCCACTTAGATCCTATCCGCGCTTAGCAGGCGCCCCGACCGAACTGTAGGAGTCGCTGTTTACAACGACCCGGACCCACCCCGCCAGCTTCTCCCACCCTCTAATACTGCCAATTGTATTAGTGTGAACGGCCAGCCAAGCTGGTGACAACCCCGGAGCTGTGAGCTGGATTCGAACAGGCGAATCCAGCCGCTCCGGGGTTGGTGACGAACGCAATCTCCGTTACGCCACCTGACCGCTATGTGCTTACTTTTTAATTCATGATGCAGACATAATTGTGAACAACTGTATGAGCTATGTGAGATCCCTGAATTTCCCGAAGGGGATGAATAAAGTATCTATCTATCTATCTATCTATCTATCTATCTATCTATCTATCTATCTATCTATCTATCTATCTATCTATCTATCTATCTATCTATCTATCTATCTATCTATCTATCTATCTATCTATCTATCTATCTATCTATCTATCTATCTATCTATCTATTAATAATGCAGGACCTGTTGCAGAGGTCTTTATTCGGCATGCAACGACACTCAATGTTTTAGTGGTACACACAGCGGTTAGTATAGCACACACACCGGAACACACACGCATGCATTGTCTCTTTAGGATCGCCGATGCGATTTGTCTCTGCGATTAACCCATCCCGTCGTCCTCCCCCCCCAAGGGCAGCCGGGAGCAGACAGGCGTCAACGTGAGCCGCGCCAGGGGACCAATCCAAGTGCTCCTGTCCGTCTTCGTCAAGGACGCCACAGCGTTAGCGATCTGTTGTTGTGCATGTTTTTCCATTGGGTTTATCTTATCGGGGGGGAAACCCTTGCGAGCACGGGGAGAACATGCAAACTCCACACAGAAAGGCCTGGGAGATACCCCACCTGGGTACCTGGCATCATGGAAACCTGGTCCCCAAGCGGGAATCGAACCCTGGACCTTCTTGCTGTGAGGCGACAGTGTTAACCACTACACCACCGTGCCGCCATATGAAGGTGGTGTAGTGGTGTAGAAGGTGAAGGTGGATTGGGACTACCAACCTTCCAATGGTACTATTGGTGTCCTGGCACCCTATATAGAGGAAAATTCTGTACGGCCCTCATAGGTTACAATTACAATATGTAATCTATTCCAATATATCTATCAAACAATCAAAAAACGAACCCATCATTATTGAGCTAATCTCAGTTCGCAGTCTTGCAGAAAATCTCAGGAAAATGACACCAAATTTGTACCTTCAATCGCCCATGATAACACTGGTATCCAGTTGGGAGGCGTCCAATACTGCCCCCCAGTGGTGTAATAAGGGAGTTCTTACACTTGCTGATTTGTTTGGGGTAGAGGGTCTCTGCGTCCAACTGAAACTAAACAAGAATACCCTGAAGACTCTGGCAGGAGCACTCCATCAAGGGTACTACGACTATGCTTGCACCTCATGGTACCAAAGCACCTCAAAGGCGCTAAAAACAAAATTACAAACATCTCAAAACACCTTACTCCTAGAACCCACCTCACCCCTGCCCACTTTGACACCTAGGATGGCTTAGAGTAGACGACAGAGTACAGCAACTTGCAATGGGCCTGGTCTACAAGATACACTACACGACCAAGGTACCCATGTACATGTCAAAATACTTCCCAAAGGTCAGTGAATACCACGATCACAACACCAGAGGAAGCTCAACAAATCATGTTAAACCCAGATTCGGCTCAAACAAGGGACTAAACACGTTTCGCAATTATGCCACATCAATGTGGAACGCCCTACCGAACGCTGTAAAGGAATGTGAATCCCTACCCACATTCAAAACCGCTCTTAAAGAGCACCTACGGGAGGCTGCAATTCGAAACTGGCCACCGTAAATGTCCAAACCCCCCCATCCCCTCCTAATAGACAGTCTCCTCCCCACCGCATGTATATTTCTCTCCCACCCACCCACCCCCTCCTAATGTACAGTCCCCTCCCCATCATGTATATACTCTGTCAGGATCTATGGGTAACAGTACTGTATATTTGCATATCGTATGTCACAAATGTAACAGTACTAAATACCTGTATGTCCCTATGCCATAAATGTCATGTATGTTGTGTATGTCATAAATGTCACTATAAATTGAAAATGGGGGACCCTGATGTAAACAAGACAAACGAACGATCATTTTTTTTATAGGGTGCCATTTGGACTTCATAACTTGGGATAAAAAAAAGTTTATTTACCTATATTTTAATGTTCTATTATATAAAGCACATATCTAATTAGCTGAAAAACACATTGGTTGAGCTCAGGCACCTAAATTATATTATATTTAGATATATTAACAACATGTGTCACAAGGGATATGTCCACCCTGTTAAGGACATAGACATAACTGTTTAATTGTGATTTCAGTGCATGATTGCTATTGAAATTATTAGTGTATAGGAATTGTATGTCCCTCAATTTAGTCAGATATTTATTTTACAATACAATTATTTTAAACAGCATATATTGAGGAAAACAACTGCACATTATGAGAACGGGACATATTCTTCCACTTTATTTCTAAAAAAAAGTGAATTATGATAATAATTACTCAAGGTTTCTAGCATGTATAATCAATCCCTTCCATATCTTTATGTAACTACAAATACACACTTGATATTTGGTAATCTCATTAAACTATGATAGAAAAATACCAACATAACAGGGTGGACAGAGGTCTAACAGGGTGGACACAGTAGAATAACAGGGTGGACAAAACACCAACAAATGACAACCTTAATGTTATTTAATGAATTTTAATAATTATAACATGAATAAACTTGGTTTATGACACACACAAAAAGGAAAATCACTTAAATAACTTGTCCACGCACTTGTTTATGTTTGTGTGTATGACTCAGTTTGTACTGAATGTGTATGTATGTGTGTTTATGTGTATGAGAGTTGCGTGCATACAAATCATGTGTGCATGAAATCAAACTAACTCCCTGGGAATGTGAAATTAGACTAACTCCTTGGTAATCTTAAACTTGGACCAAGGAAGAACTGGAAGAACACAAAAAGAAAATAAAACTGTATGTGCATATGTTCGTGTTTATGTGTATGACAGAGAATTTATACTGCATGTGTGTGTGTGTGTTTGTGTGAATGAGTGTGTGTGTTTGTGCTTGTGTGTGTGCATGTACAGTATGTGATAGACTCCTCTGTAGCTCTGACGTGGGGGTAACCGGTGTAAAAGTAGCAGCTCAAAGTCCAGCCCCAGCTCCAGACCCTGCCCTTAGCGCGTGTCTAGTTGTAGTTCCCCAAGTGATCTTCTAGATATTTCCACGTGGACTTATCCAGTTGAACAGAGCGTTTGTTGAGTGCCTGTGGCTCGGGTATAAGACACAGAAGTTGGTCATCTGCATACCAGCTGATATCTTCACGTGGTGTTGGCCAGAAGTATTTGTTTACCCCATTGCGATGCATGCACTTCGCGTGAATGCTATTCTCCTCCACGGCCATGATGATGCCGGGGTACACGTCATCGTCATACTTGACAACACACCACTTTCCAATGTAAGTGCTGTCGACTGCCTCTGGTCGCCATGGGGTCTCTCTGTTCTGCGTTGGGGGCGTCACTGGAACTCCATTTAGAGTAGAAACTTTTAGTTCAAAGCAGCCACAATCCAGACGACCATCCTGCCTCTGACAGAAACAGCTGATGTCCCTGTACTCGATTTGCCCAGGTAAGAGGCTGATTACCTGGTGCATCCTCATTGTGCCCTTAACAGGAGTCAGAGCAGGGATCTGAGGCGAGAAGAGATGATATACAGTACAAGTATGAGATATAATATTCAAAATAGAGATATTATTATTATTATTATTATTATTATTATTATTATTATTATTATTATTATTATTATTATTATTATTATTATTATTATTATTATTATTATTATTATTATTATTATTATTATTATTATTATTATTATTATTACTTTTCCTTAATTCTCATCTCTCTATCCAGTTGGGCCTTTAAGAGAGCTGTTGGAGCCTTCTCCTTCCATTTTTTGCCCTCTTTTCACCTTGAAGGCTTTGCCTAAAACAGATGATGATAATGATAATACATCCTGACTTATATTAACTCTGTATTTTTTAAAAGCTCACAAAAGTCTTAAAAACAACAATGTATTTTATTCTCAATGTACAGTACATGTCCTTATTACAAACTTGCTCAAACCTTGAAGGCTGAATCTCTGGAGTTGCAGGGGGAGTGTTCTGTGATTATCTGGCCCTGGCTGCTTTCTTTACCTCCCTCCATTTCTTCCTCCTTGCCCTTTTCTCTCTCTCACCAACTTCATTGATACCAGTCTTTATGCCTTTCTCTCTGTCCCTTCTCCATTTTTCTCTCTCTTTCTGAAGGTATTGCTGTCTTCTCTCTGGGTCAGCATCACGGCATGCTCTGTAACGCCACTGTGATTCAGCTGCACTTAATGGGGATGCCATTCCTAAACAAATGCATGCATTTCCTTTAGATAATATACCTATATCATACAGTATACATAATAATATACAATATAATATACATATCAGTGTTTCCCCCAGTATGTTATTTTGCAGCAGCACCTGGATCCAATGCTTTGCACCTATATGTTAACTTATCAGTGTAAGGCAACCAGGGGCAAATACATATTAGTTATAAACTAGTTATAAATAATAAATATAAAAGAATGCTGCTGTTGCATATAGGGAAAACACTGCATACATGGCAACAAAACTTGTTATAAGTCAACATTACTAGATATATGTCCACCCTGTTAGGTTGGTGTCCACCCTGTTAGTTGAATAAGGCTAACAGGGTGGACAATAACAGGGTGGACATTTTGAGCTAAAGTTAGCCTTTAGTCTGCCTGTGTTAGCATAATGGCTAGCATGACTTTCAATTCTTGATGAGGAATCTATAATTCCTCACAAACACTTTTTTCAATTATTACATTTGATTGATCTCCTCAATACTTAGGCCTAACAGGATGGACAGTTATTTTCAAACATATCAAACTAACTTAATAGAAACATCAAAATAGGATAGTAAGAGAGGTAGAAAAGCAGACATCTTACCACATTTGATTTCCCCTCCACTGTTGTGATGTCACCTCATGAGACTGATGTCATTGAGAAATGTGTTTTCTTCTTAAAGGTACAGTAAACACAGCTCCACAGAATGGACAGTGACGCCGGGGACGGACATAAATCAATTATTTTTGGATAAACTTTTTTTAATTTTTTATTTTTTTTTATAAAAACAGCATTTGATAAAATGGAGTTTGACCAAGACAATTTTATAATCATGATATATTTAGAAATGTATATGTTTTTATTAGTTATTCTTTAGATTGAAGTTGAATGAACAGCACTGGGGACATGGCATAATACCACAATTCGCCATAATACCTCTTTTAATCAAAGCTTTTACAATTTATAAAACAGCAACTTAGAAGCCCATATCATTATTCATGATAAATAACAATTGACTATACATGAAAAACCAAATGGAATTTAGTTTTTGTCCAAATCTAGACAAAATACAAACATTTTTGTACTGGGGACGCAATAGGCACCGCATAAAAAAATGTACCCCTTTCTCTGGTCTGCATCCCCTTAACAATTGTGTGTATTGAGCCGTACTGTATTGTACCCATTCTGCAATCTGTTAAATAAAGTTTTCATTAATTCATTCATTCATTCATTCATTCATTCATTCATTCATTCATTCATTCATTCTTCATTCATTCATCATCCCTCTCTCTCCCACTCCAACCGCACGTCTCAACCGAGCCTGGTCAGGGGGGAGGGGCTAGGCCCAATGTGGAGTGACGTCCCCTCTCCGCCAATCAGCGCGCGGTCTGTCTGCCACAGGCTTTCCCCGTGGCAGCTATTTATTTATTTCCAAATGGGCGGGGCGTGGGGTGCCGCGTGACGTAGCTGATTGGTCCAGCCCTCCCTGACGTCACCAGGAAATACGGAAATGCCATGCAATGTCTCGTCCTAGCCACCAGGACGCAGGGAGATGCTTGTGAGGTCGAGGCGGGACGTCACATCCGGAGCGGGAAGGAGAGTCTGACAGCTGTCAGTGACTGAGAGAGAGGAGCGGGTTTGGAAATTTCCCCGGGAAATCTGAGATTCGCGGGTTCGGCGAGTTTGAGTTACACAGGAGCACTAGAGTGTAAATTGAGGATAAAGTTTGCAGTATTAGAGCTGGGGGGTTTTCTTTTCTTTTCTTTTCTTTTGGCTAAGTTGATCTGTGTTAGGTGTCCAGTTGAGAGTGGAATTAGGTGAAATGTCGATACCAGGTCGCGGAGATCCTTCGATCCGTGGTGCGGGAGTTGAGTCGAATTCGGCTCCGTCGAGAAATAGTATGAACAGAGAGTTTGCCCAGAATAGGGCAGGTATAGGGAGGAGAGGATCAGGTAGTGAGGTTGGATGGGGGGATGAGATGCAGATAGAGCCAGGGGGGGGAAATCGAGTAAGTAAGAAGAGGAATGATCCGAGCCGATTAGTGGAGGAGGAAGGGGCTGGGTTGAAAAGAGCTAGGGTACAGGAGAGCGAGAGTGAAGATAATAATAATAATAATAATAATAGTGCAGGGAGAGTGGGGGAAGGTGAAGGGAGGAGTGAGAGGAAAATTGTGGTGGTAGTTCGGTTTGGGGATGCAGAGCAGAAAGTGATGAGAGATTTGAATCCGATGGTGCTGTCTGATAATCTAAAAGAGCAGTTGGGGAGTATAGGGTATGCGAGGGTCCTTCCTGATGGGAACCTGCTGGTTTCGTGTAAAAGTGAGGGGCAGGCTGAGAAGGCTAAAAAGTTGAAGATGGTAGTGAATTGTGCAGTGGAGGAGGTGGGTAGGGTGGGGGAGCGGAGAGGGGCAGGCAGTAAGGGGGTGATAGCCGGGGTGCCGAAGGGCTTGAGTGAGGAAGAATTAAAGGAGAACCTTAAGGGAGGTACGCTAGTTAGAGTAAGGAGGTTGCAAATGACTAGAGATGGGAAGAAGGAGCCTAGTGAGGCAGTATTACTGGAGTTTGAGGGGGAGGGGCTGCCTGGAAGAGTGAATTTGGGGTATGTGAGCTACTCGGTGAGGGCTTATGTGCCGAGGGCGATGAGGTGCTTTAATTGCCAGCGGTTTGGCCATATGGCCCGGGGATGTAGGGAAAGTAGGAGGTGTGCGAGGTGTGGGGGGGACCATGAGTATGGGGATTGCAGGGAGGTGAAGCCTAGGTGTTGTAGCTGTGGTGGGGAGCATAATGTGGCTTCTGGGGAGTGTGAGGTCATGAGGAGGGAGACTAATGTCCAGAAGGTGAGAGTGGAAGGTCGGCTCTCATATGCTCAGGCAGTGAGGGCAGAGGGGGGACAAGGTGGAGAGGCCAGAGGGCGGGAGGCGAGGGAGGTAGTGGTCGGAGAGGTGGATAGGCAGTTGGTTGGTAGGGTATTAGTGGAGAAGAAGGCGCTTGTGTTTTTTATAGCTGAGGTGATTAACAGGGCTTTTGGGGTTACATCTAGGACTGCAAAGGTCCAGGTGGTAGTGAACGCAGCAGTGAGCCATTTGGGAGTAGAGGGGCTGAGGTGGGAGGAGGTGCATAGGGTGCTTTATGGGGGGGAATCTCAGAATGTGTAAGGGATGAATGGTTGTTTTGCTACAATGGAACGCGCGAAGTTTGCTGGCCAATGGGCAGGAGTTTAAACATTTTTTGAGGGAGATGGAAGGTAAGCCAGATGTCATTTGTATACAGGAGACCTGGTTGAAGACATGTTTGGATTTTGTGCTGTGTGGGTATTCGGGGGTGCGGAGAGATAGGGAGGGTAGTGGTAGGGGTGGGGGGTGTGCTACGTTCGTTAGGCAAGGTGTTCCATTTAGGGTTGTGAAAGTGGGGGAGGAGCTGGAGTATATTGTTGTGGAGGTGTGGGAAAAGAGAGAGAGAGTAGTGGTGGTAAATTTTTATAATCCGTGTAAGAGGCTTGAGGCTGGGGTCCTAGTGGGGGTCGGGGGGCAGCACAGTAGGAGGGAGATTTGGTGCGGGGATTTTAATGCCCATAGTACGTTATGGGGGGGGTCCCATACGGACGCAAATGGAGAAGCGGTTGAAGAGTTGATGGATGAAAGGGGATTGGTGTGTGTTAACGATGGGAGGGGAACCAGGGTGAATGTGGTGGCAGGTAATGAGTCAGTGCTGGACCTGACGTTGGTGTCGGCCCATATGACGGGGAGGTGTGAGTGGGAGGTACTGTCAGATTCAACAGTGGGCAGTGACCACTACCCTGTGAGGTGCGTGGTGGGAGGGAGGGTGGGGAGGGCTACAGGACGTGGGAATCCGCGATGGGTGATGGGAAAGGCAGATTGGGATATTTTTCAGAAAAGTAGTGAAGAGAAGATGGCGTGTGCTGATCTGAGGGGGGGAGTTGATGCAATTAATGAAAGGATCACTGCGGTGGTTATAGGGGCAGCGGAGGAAGCTATTCCCCAGAGCAGGGGAGTGAGGGAGAGGAAGTTGGTCCCGTGGTGGTCAGAGGAGTGTCAGAGGGCGGTGAGGGAAAGGAATAGGGCGTTCAAAGTATTAAAGAGGAATCTTACTGAGGAGTATGTAAATGAGTATAGGAGAGCTCAGGCGATAGTGAGGAGGACGGTGAAGGTGGCAAAGAGGGCAGCGTGGAGGGGATTCTGTAGCAGGATAGGGCGGATGACTCCGTTGGGGGAAGTGTGGGGGATGATTAGGAAGATGGGAGGTGATAGGAGAGAGTGGGGGCTCCCGGTTTTAGTTAGTGGGGAAGAGTTTGCAGTGTTGGATGGGGAGAAGGCGGAGTTGCTAGTTAGGACATTTGCTAGAGTGCATGGGCTTGAAAATCTGTCGGAAGAGGGGATAAGGAGGCGGGAGGGAACGTTGAGTCTTCACCCGGGGGTGGTGGGTAGGAAGGAGGGGGGGAATGGTGAGTTAGACGAGCCGTTCTCCTTGGGGGAGGTGGTGAGGGCTATAAAAAGGGCTAAGCCTACCACTCCAGGTAAGGATAGAGTATGTTATAGAATGTTGCAGAATTTGGGGTGGGGAGCTATGAGGGAGTTGTTGAGTATGTATAATAGGGTATGGGAGGAGGGGGAGTTGCCGGGGGCTTGGAAGGAAGCTGTGGTGGTGCCAATTAGAAAGCCAGGGAAGGACCCGACGCAGCCAACAAGTTATAGGCCTATAGCATTAACATCTAATATTTGCAAGGTAATGGAGAGGATGGTGGCGGATAGGCTGACGCATGTGCTTGAGAGGAGAGGGGTGTTGGAGGGATATCAGAGTGGGTTTAGGAGAGGGAGAAATACTATGGATGCTGTGCTGAGGATGGAAGATGAGGTTAGGAGGGCTCAGTGTAATAGGGAGGCAGTGGTAGGTGTATTTTTTGACATAGAGAAAGCATATGATATGATGTGGAGGGAGGGCTTATTAATTAAACTGCATTCTTTGGGGATAGGAGGGAGGGTTTTTAATTGGGTGAGGAGTTTTTTGTCGGGTAGGAAGATTCAGGTTAAAGTGGGGGGGGTGCTGTCAAGTCAGGTCCAGGTTAGCAATGGAACCCCGCAGGGGAGTGTGATTAGCCCACTCCTCTACGTAGTTATGATAAATGATGTATTTGGGGGTGTAGGGGGGGGGATTGGAAGGTCTTTGTTTGCGGATGATGGCGCTTTATGGAAGAGGGGGAGGAGTGTAGAGTATGGGGTACGCAAGGTTCAGGAAGCAATAGATAGTGTAGAGCAGTGGGGGTTAGATTGGGGGTGTAGGTTTTCAGTGGAAAAGACGAAGTTTATGGTTTTTACTAGGAAGAGGGTGCAGGAAGGGATAAAGCTTAGGTTATATGGTCAGGAGCTAGAGAGGGTAGCAACATTTAAGTACCTAGGGGTGGTTTTTGACTCTCATCTTACGTGGGAGGGCCATGTTAGGAGGATAGGGGAAAGGGGGAATAAGGTGTTGAATGTAATGAAGTGTTTGGCTGGTAGGGACTGGGGAAGTAGTAGTGAGGCGTTGAGGTCAGTATATGTAGGGTTAGTTAGGGCAATGATAGATTATGGGTGTATAGCGTATGGGTCAGCGGCACAGGTGCATTTGAGGAAGTTGGATGGGCTTCAGGCGCGGGCATTGAGGATCTGTAGTGGGGCTTTTAAGACCACTTCAGTTCCGGCTCTTCAGGTGGCGATGGGGGAGATGCCCTTGGAGATTAGGCGTAGACAGTTAATAGCGAATTATTGGGTGAATCTGCAGGGACATGGGGACTCTCACCCGACTAAGGGGGTTCTGAGGGATTGCTGGGAGAATGGGAAGGGTAAGAAGGAGAATTTTGGCCGGGTAGGGCAGGGAGTGGCGGTGGAGTTTGGAGTGGGGGGTCTTAATATAAGCCCCTCGGTGGTATATCCAGCCGTGGCTCCGTGGCTGTTAGAGTGGCCTGAGGTGGATTGGAGGATGATGGAAGTGAAGAGGTCAGGGGAAAGGGTGGAGGTGGTTAGGGCTTGTGAGGGACTGTTGCGTGATTCGTATGGGGACTTCACAGCTGTGTATACAGACGGGTCGAAGGATCCGGAGTCTGGGGTGTCAGGGTTTGGAGTGGTGGTCCCAGGGAGGGGAGTGGCGGTAAGCCGGAGGACGACGAACGGTCTGGGGGTGTACACAGTTGAGATGGTGGCTGTGCTGGTGGCACTGAGGTGGGTGGAGCAGGCTCGGGTGGGGAAGGTGGTGGTTTGCAGTGATTCAGCATCAGTGTTGGCTAGCTTGAGGTCTTTTAGATCCAGCAGCCGGCAGGATATGCTGTTTGAGGTGTTGATGAGTATGACTAGGTGTGTGAGACAAGGGAAAGAGGTGAGATTTTTGTGGGTCCCGGCGCATGTAGGAGTGAGGGGAAATGAGGAGGCGGACAAGTTGGCTAAGGGGGCCTTGAGGAAGGGGGCGGTGGATATGCAGGTTAGGGTCAGTAAGGCTGAGGCGAAGGGGATGATTTGGGAGAGGGCAGTTCAGATGTGGCAGGAGAGGTGGGAGGGGGGGGTAAAAGGGCGTCATTTCTACCAGGTCCAGCGCAGTGTTAGGGGTCGGGAGGGGGGTAGTTTGAGAGATAGGAGGGAGGAAGTAGTGTGGATGAGGTTGAGGCTGGGGCACTGTGGGTTTAATAAAAACCTGAAGCTGGTGGGGAAGCATCAGAGTGGGCTCTGTGAGGGGTGTGAGGAGGAGGAGGAATCAGTGGGGCATGTACTGTTGGAGTGTAGGGCTTATACAGTGCAGAGGAGAGAGATGAAGGGAAAATTGAGGGAGATGGGGGTTAGGGAGCTAGGGATATCGGAAATACTGAGTGGGGGAGGGGGAGATAAGGCGAGGGTGGTGTTGGGGTTTTTGAGAGAAGTGGGGGTTTATGATAGGGTTTGAGGGAAAGTGTTAGAGTTGGAAGGTAGATAGAAAGTTGAAATTTACGTGAGTCAGAGAGTGGGATATGTAGTATAATGTAGATGGAGGTTGATAGGGATAGTGAACAGGGTGGTTGTAGGAAGGTGGTTGTAGGTTAGGTAGTTAGGTAGAATAGTGGTTAGAGTGAGGGACTCATAGATTAGGTTTGGATATGGTGGCGATGTTAGGGATGGGTTTTGTTTTTGTTTTTGTTAAACCATTGAAGAAGAAAGAAGAGGGGAGAATGGAAGACTGGCCCGATTTCCGGGTCGGTAGGTGGCGGTAAATGCCCCATTTATGGTGGCCGTCCGCCGTAAAACACCAAAAAGAAGAAGAAGAAGAAGAAGAAGTCCTAGCCACCAGGGGCGCCACCCTCCATGCTTCACCTCGTTGTCTGTGGCTATAACGAGCTAATGCTGGCGCTGCTAATCTCTAACGTTAACTCTCTGAACAGATCTAGATGCAGTGATCGTGTAAAGAACGGACTAACTGCAGCTGCTGGAGACAGATCTGAACTAAGGAGGAGTCGAGACTGGCCGTAAACTCCAGTGTGTTGTGAAAGTGAGATGAAGAAACACAAAGCAGGTTTGTTTAATCAGAAGATCATTTGGACATTATTCTTTTATCAATAGGTATATGTTCCCGTTTGTGATTACGGTATTTCACAATTGCCTAATCTTAAATAATGTACCCAACAGTTAGATGCGACATTACGCCATAAATCATGGGATAACCGTCCGCCATCTTACCTGGATATTGTTTAGGCAGCAACTATGTTTGTCGGCTGTGCAGCCTAGTTACTGTACTAACATGATCAGAGAGACTAGTGCAGCCTAGTTACTGTACTAACATGATCAAAGAGACTAGTGCAGCCTAGTTACTGTACTAACATGATCAGAGAGACTAGTGCAGCATAGTTACTGTACTAACATGATCAGAGACACTAGTGCAGCCTAGTTACTGTACTAACATGATCAGAGAGACTAGTGCAGCCTAGTTACCGTACTAACATGATCAGAGAGACTAAGGAGGCTGGCATCACTTTAAATACACATGAGTATGGAGGAGATTAGATCACACAAGGCTCAACTACTCTCTTTCTAACACACACACACATGCACGAACAAGACACTCTGACGTCACGAGACCGCCGCCATCTTAGTTTTGGGATGAATGAATGAATGAACTTTATTTAACAGATTGCAGAATGGGTACAATACAGTACGGCTCAATACACACAATTGTTAAGGGGATGCAGACCTGAGAAAGACGTTTGTCTTGTTTCCATCAGGGTCCCCCATTTTCAATTCATATAGACATTTATGACATACACAACATACATGACATTTATGGCATAGGGACATATAGGTATTTAGTACTGATACATTTGTGACAAACGGTATTCAAATATACAGTACTGTTACCCCTAGATCCTGACAGAGTATACTATATACATATGATGGGGAGGGGACTGTACATTAGGAGGGGGTGGGTGGGTGGGAGAGAAATATACATATGGCGTGGACGGAATATATACATGCGGTGGGGAGGAGACTGTCTATTAGGAGGTGGTGGGGGTTTTGGGCATTTACGGTGGCCAGTTTCGAATTGCAGCCTCCCGTAGGTGCTCTTTAAGAGCGGTTTTGAATGTGGGTAGGGATTCACATTCCTTTACAGCTTTGGGTAGGGCGTTCCACATTGATGTGGCATAATTGCGAAACGTGTTTAGTCCCTTGTTTGAGCCGAATCTGGGTTTAACATGATTTGTTGAGCTTCCTCTGGTGTAGTGGTTGTGGTATTCACTGACCTTTGGGAAGTATTTTGACATGTACATGGGTACCTTAGTCGTATAGTGTATCGTGTAGACCAGGCCCATTGCAAGTTGCTGTACTCTGTCGTCTACTCTAAGCCATCCTAGGTTGTCAAAGTGGGCAGGGGTGAGGTGGGTTCTGGGGTTCAGGTCAAGTAGTAGTCTGACCAGTTTGTTTTGTGATGTTTGTAATTTTGTTTTAAGCGCCTTTGAGGTGCTTTGGTACCATGAGGTGCACGCATAGTCGTAGTACCCTTGAATGAGTGCTCCTGCCAGAGTCTTCAGGGTATTCTTGTTTACCAGAGAGGAGATCCGGTACAAGAATCTAGTTTTTTGGTTGACTTTGGATGCCATTTTGTCACAGGAAAGATTTGCCTCTAGGATGGAACCCAGGTAGGTAATTTCGTCTTTCCTTGTGACAATATTGTCACCCACTGTAACTGAGAAGCCGTCGGTCTTGCTGAGCTTGTTATTTGAACCGAAGAGAATGGACTCTGTTTTGCCCATGTGTAATGATAGTTTGTTATCAGCGAGCCATATGCAGATTTTGCCTAGTTCTGAGCTGAGGGTTTTTTCAACCTGCAACTTGTTCTTGTCAGAGACCAGCAGGGCTGAGTCGTCCGCAAACAGGAACAAGTTGCAGTCACAGGCTGACGACATGTCATTTGCATAAATTAGGAAGAGTAGCGGTCCTAGTATGCTTCCTTGTGGAACACCACAGCTCACTGTGAGGGGGGGGGGGATAGAGTACCGTTTACCTCTACCATCTGTTCTCTCCCCTCCAGGTAGGATTGCATCCAGCTCACTGATAAGCTATCAAAACCAATTAATTGCTTTTAGCTTGTCAATCAGAATGGAGTGATTGACAGTGTCGAAGGCCTTTTGTAGGTCCAGCATGACCATGCCGCAGTATTTGCCTGCGTCCACCTCTTGTTTGATGTGGTCAAATAGAGGAGGCATGTGTCAGTGGAGTGGGACGTTCTGAAGCCAGATTGGAATTCGTAGATTAGATTTTTTTCCGCCAGGTACTTTTCGACCTGTTCGTAGACTATTTTCTCCATGACTTTCGAGATGGAGGTAAGAATAGAAACAGGGCGGTAGTTGCCTGGGTCTAATTTGCTGCCCTTTTTGTGCAGAGGGGTCACTCTCGCAATTTTGAAGTCCTTGGGGACGTGTCCTTGTTTTATAGTGAGGTTTATTATGTGTGTAATGACTGGGGTGATGGCGGCTGCTGCGTCTCTGAGGAATTTGGAGGGTATGTTGTCATGGCCAGTGGCCTTGTTAGGTTGGAGGGCGCTCAATTTTTTGAGTACCTCATCGGTTGTTACAATTTCAAGTTTGAAGTCGTCTTTGTGGACCCCTAGGTTTTTGTAGTATGCTACTGGGGACAACCAACCAGCAAAAGTGAGCTCCGTTTTTAAAAAGTAGTAACATATAAACATGAAAAAGGTATGTAGGCTACTTGAAGCCTCCAGTGCACATGTACACTGAGAATGGACTATATGGCGAAGTAGCTAGTGTAATGTCTCTGTTCTGGCTGTCACTCTTAGTGTCTAGCAGAAAGAATTGAATGTCCACACGATGACAATATAGCTGAAGGTTCTTTATTTCCACACTTTGGGTTAACTTGCATAAATCCAACTGGCGGGCACCGTATCTGACGTCATTAATAATAATAATAATAATAGATCAAATTTCTATAGCGCCTTTCATAGAACCCAAGGTCGCTACTCGCTTCACAATCAGGAAAAAAAATAGGGCTAGGGAAGTAGGGGGGGGGGGGGAAGGGGCATGAGGGCAGGTAAGGGATAATGGACCTAATCTAAATTAACTGATGGGGAAAAGCCTTGGTGAAAAGGTGTGTTTTAAGAGCAGTTTTGAAGGTGTCCAGGGTTGGGGCATTGCGAATTTCGGAGGGGAGAGAGTTCCAGAGGGTAGGGGACGCCACGCTGCAGGCTCTGTCCCCGAAAGTCCGTAACCTGGTGCGAGGGATGGAGAGGAGACCTAGATCAGAGGATCGTAGGTTCTGGGATGGAGTGTGCTGGTGGAGGAGATCAGACAGGTATCGGGGGGCGAGGGCATGGAGGGACTTGTAGGTGAGGAGCAGGAGTTTGAAAGTGATGCGGAACTTGACTGGGAGCCAGTGGAGGTGGATGAGGGTGGGGGTGATGCCATGGCTTGGTGTGAGTGAGAACCCTGGCAGCTGAGTTCTGAACATACTGGAGCAAATCACGGAGATGGCCAGTTCGCCCGCAGCAATCTAGTGCTAACGTTAAGCTCTCAGAATGGTAGCAGCTCGCCCGCAGCTCTAGTGCTAACGTTAAGCTCTCAGAATGGTAGCAGTTCTCCCACAGCTCTAGTGCTAACGTTAAGCTCTCAGAATGGTAGCAGTTCTCCCGCAGCATCTAGTGCTAACGTTAAGCTCTCAGAATGGTAGCAGTTCTCCTGCAGCATCTAGTGCTAACGTTAAGCTCTCAGAATGGTAGCAGCTCTCCCGCAGCATCTAGTGCTAACGTTAAGCTCTCAGAATGGTAGCTGTTGTGAAGGGCCAGATTAAAGCTGTGAATCTACATTTATTGTTTTATATACATTGTATATTATTTATATATACACGGTATATCCCTTTAAGCCTGCGTTCGAATCATAGTAATATTCGCTCTCCTTATTGGATAACGCCCGTAGGCGCCAGACCGCAAGCCCCCAAAGTCAGGTTCAAAGACGAGCCCAGGCATGTCGCAACATGCCTGGAGACAGCGTATTGATTCGAGACGAGAACTGAGGTTTGGGACTAGATAATCACTTAAGTATATATGCTGCGGCAGGTGCGAACAGTAGTTGTTCATCAAGTTCATCCCGCTTCAACATGTAGTGAAGTGAGCAGCAGTGCGTCTAACAGAGCGTTGAGAACCACGTGCGAATTGAATAGTAAAGTGTCAGATTAATGCAGTAACGTCAAGTTCGACTTAGTTTAATGTGAAGTAAATAGTCGTTAATTTATTGTATATTGTGCCAACCACAGTTCGTTCGTGTGTAGCATTACCCAGCGGTTCGTTCGTGTTAGCTAGTGGACCTTAGCCAGTGCGTGTGGACTAAATACCTTAGTACCAGCACACGAGGAGGCCTAGTCGGAGAACATGCTGGACATGTGCACAGGAGAACCAGCGGCGGCGATTGCAGAACCATTACTGGTTGGATTATATTGATTGTGGAACGTGTTACCCGGAGAAGAGCATCGTTAATCTCCACTGTCGTTTGGGATTTAACCTCGTGAGGATTTACATTCGGGCTGGCCTCATGGACCGAGGCTAGCTGGCTATCATCGTTTGCTATCGAGCATTGGATTACAGTTATTGCTTTTGTTGCTGATCGTTGGATTTACAAGGACTGGCTTCTGTACGTGAATCCCCTTATTCTTCATTGAATCAGACTGAGTATCCGAACATTCCTCTATCCTCCAGACCTTACAACTCTGGTAGGAACCCAGTGTCTCCAGGCGGTACCAGCGTTGCCTTCTATAATTGCTATTATACGCCAGGTGGCGTTAGCCTAGTACCCATCGTAGGAATCATTTTATTCCCAGTGACTTATGCTACTGACTGACTTTATGCATATTCTTCGCCATACAAGCGCAACCCTAATTCTCATTCTGTAACCTAATGTTGCATAATAATAAATACCCTCAAATACTATTTCTTTGTCAATGCCGTGTTATTATGAGTGTCCACCATATCTATTCGATGTACTGTCTGGCCAGTAATTAAAGTACATACCTAGCAGTGGTTTAATCTATCACAATCTTTAATACAGTCAGGGTTTTGTAACCCCTCAGTTACAGTAGCAGTTCGCCCGCAGCTCTAGTGCTAACGTTAAGCTCTCAGAATGGTAGCAGCTCGCCCGCAGCTCTAGTGCTAACGTTAAGCTCTCAGAATGGTAGCAGCTCGCCCGCAGCTCTAGTGCTAACGTTAAGCTCTCAGAATGGTAGCAGCTCGCCCGCAGCTCTAGTGCTAACGTTAAAGGGGAACTCCAACATTTTGGGAAATTAGCTTATTTAACATCTTCCCTGGAGTTAGACAAGAAGATACATACCTTTTTTGTCTCTGTGCGTGCATTTTAGCTTTGGGAATAGACGCTCCGTTAGCATAGCTTAGCTTCATCACTGGAAGTGAGGCAGGACAGTAGCCTTACAGTGCCTTACAGTGTATTGCAAGGTCTGACATTGACCAAATTTGATATGCATGACCTTGGTGGGCTCTAGGTCAACTCCTGAAAAGGGGGTCAATGTCAGACCTTGCAATCAAAAGTTAGGGGGCGCACTGAAATTATGGCAAGGGTTATTAGCCCCCTAACTTTTGATTGCAAAGTCTGACATTGACCCCCTTTTCAAGAGTTGACCTAGAGCCCACCAAGGTCATGCATATCAAGTTTGGTCAATGTCAGACCTTGTCTCATTGTGTTCCGGGGTGCCCAACGAGCAGAAATGCTACAAAGATAATATTCAAAATATATCACCTCTTTGCTTTTCATAGGGTCTGAGGACTTGGGAAGGAGGATATCAGTGGGATGAGCCAAACACCTTCATATCTAAGCCTATTATCCACAAAGTCACCCACCACAGCACAGCCTGATTCTGTCAGTCCCACAGGACTCCTTGTACCCATGACCACCGAGAGGAGAGAACCCTGCTAGTGCAACCCGACCAAGCCAGACACCTGCTGTCCAGGACTGCTCCCCACAGACGGAAAGTCAGTGATCACAGTACAAATTAACCTGACTGGTCCAGACCTCCAGCCTCCACCTTCAGTCAGTTACAACTGGCGATAGCTGCCCACTTCATTAAGCCATGAAGGACGTAAAAAATGCTTCACTTGTTCCTCCATTTTTGACTGATGGCAGTGCCATCGATCACCAGCCACTCGCCTCTGCATCTTACGGTCCCGCCAGCCAGAGCACATTCACCATTATGAGTCGGACCGGCAGAAAATTGAACCCACAACCGCTGAGATTGACCCCCTGTTCGGGTCCTCGGACTTACCTGGGCATCACTTCGTTCCACGTGGCCACCGTCCAGATGAAACCAGCCTCCTGTCCTCTGCCTGGTACCGATCACGAGAGTCCAGCTGAAGCATCGTCAGTCACGGCTTACAAAACCCCTGCTCCTGCCCCTCTGATCACCAAGAGTCTGGCGGGAAAAGCATCAGAAACTTCTACCAAGTCCCCCGCATCCGCGGCTGTCAAGACTTTAGCCTTACCGGCTTCGGGCACAGGTAGTAAGACCCTCCTATCTGTTAGTGTGAAGACTCCAGTTTTACCTGCTTGGACTGTTCCCTCTCTTGCTATGAAGTTGGTCAGTGAAAGCTTGACCCTTCTTCCTCTAAAGACTATGGTGAAAAAGTGTCGCGCCTCACTGTCCGCCACCACACAGGCGAGGAAGAGTGTTGTCCTCATACCTCGGAAAACTGAGGCGAAACAGCCCCGGCAGCAGGTGGTCACCTCTCTGTTTCCAGCCCCTCCACCGCAGCCAATAACTCCAACACCCAAGCCAGCGGTCTCTCCACCCCAGGATCTAGACCCCAGCAGTGGACTTCCTCCTGACCTTGTGTGCCCTCTCAGCCCTCGGGTGTCAATGGAAGAAGAGGAGAGCCCTCAAAGGCTGAATGAGAAGAGTGAGTACTGGGGTTTGCATACATGTTGTACATCTCAAAATGGGTGGCCCGTATTTTATTCTCATGTAAACTTTATTATAGTGGAAATTAGGGCTGTCTTAAATACTTCGAAGCTTCGAACCTTCGTTCGATGGGCATGGGATTCGAATATGAAAATAAAATTTGAATATATTAAAAGATTTTTTTTATACATTTTAATTTTTAATTTTTAGTTGCAAAATCAACTCTGCCTCTCTTTGTTAACTACAACAAGCAATGCTGTTTGTTATTTAAGATGAGGTCGGACTCGGCACTGACAGATTTGTGTTCATTGTGCTGCTTTTATAAAGCCTCAAATGACAGCTTAAAATATTCCATGAAAGCAAAGTGTTTTGTTTGTTTAAAGATTTAAAAAGGTTTAAACTTTACAGCACTTTACCACAACATAAAAAAAAATAAAAATAAAAAAAAGTTTTTATTTTTTTTTATCTCGAAGCTTCGAATTAAAATTGAATCTCGGCCCAGAAGCTTCGAATTCCAAAAAATATTCGAAGGTCAGCCCTAAAAATACCATGTTCTGCAATACAAATGATTGAAGTGAGATGAACAGACTGAACTTTATTTTATTAGATAAAACATGTTGAAAAAGTTTTACTTTGCAATTGAAAAAAGGTAATACATCGCAATATATCGCAATATTAATATCGCAATACTCAGCATATCGCAATATTACCGAAAAATTACAATGTGTTTTGTGTATTCCAGAATATTCAAGTAAAGGGCGTTAATCACAGAATCTTTATATTTTCCTGAAACTTAAAAAAAAATAGAGTTTTTCAAAATGGTATACAACGGAAATGAACCGATTAAATAAAAAATAAAAGAAAATCCGTTTCGACAATGTTGACTGCAAACAAGTCATTGATAAGCGACGGCCATATTATACACATAGCTATAATTTAAGATATAGTTTATGCGTTCGCAAATATGAGGGCTCTATCATTGAAGTGGGCGTTGGCACTCAAGCGCTATATTTGGCACCCCCTGCTGACACGGAAAGTGTTAAGCTACTTGCTTAATCAAATGTATTTAATAACATACAATAATCAATCATAATAAACAAATTAAATAATACAAATTAAAGTGCAAGTTTAAATGTAAAGATAATGTGCAAATAATGTTTTAAAAGTAGCAGCCTCTGCCCCAGCACCGCGGTTCTGATGGGGCTGTTATCCTGGTCCAGGAGGGTGACGTGGATCCACTCACTAGGCTCCACCATCTCCAACAGCTGTAGGGGAGAGGAGAGGAGGACGAGTCAGATCACAGACTTCTAGGTCTTTTGTTTGCTGTGTCTGTGTGTGAGTGAGAGGGGCTGTGTGTGTGTGTTTGTGTCTTGCTCTGATCTCCTGCAGAGGAACACACAATTTACAAATGACAGCGTCCATAAAGGAACCTGTGATTGCATTGCTATAGCAAACTTCAGATATAAGATAGCTAGCACTAACGTTCCCTGTCTCTGCAGTCTTGCCTGCGCTTTAGCCCAAAAAGTTAAACTGTTTTCAACTGAGGGAAAAAAGCAGCCTGGCTAGAGACCATGGCGCTATACAGACAGTGGACGTTAGCACTAGCTATCTTAACATACCTAATTAATACTCCAGTCTGCAATAATACGACACTTGGTGCTAATTCACAGAGCTGTAAACACCGGTAGCCTAGCCAAGCTCCAGTGTGCTCTTGTAGGCTGTAAGCGGAGGTGTACATGTAGTTGTGTGTACATGTACAGTATTGGAGGTGTACATGTAGTTGTGTGTACATGTACAATAATGGAGGTGTACATGTAGTTGTGTGTACATGTACAGTATTGGAGGTGTACATGTAGTTGTGTGTACATGTACAGTATTGGAGGTGTACATGTAGTTGTGTGTACATGTACAGTATTGGAGGGAGGTGTACATGTAGTTGTGTGTACATGTACAGTATTGGAGGTGTACATGTAGTTGTGTGTACATGTACAGTATTGGAGGTGTACACATGTTATTTTATAGCAGGAACATTGTCCTTCTTCTTCTCCACCATGCACTGCTGGGATGTTAGTGGAGGAGGATGCTTTATGACAATGTGGTAATGGATCAGACCACCTGTAGTTAGAGATGTTCCGATACCGTTTTTTCCTTCCCGATCCGATTACGATACTTAAGCTTTGGGTATCGGCCGATACTGCTCCGATACCAGTGCATACATAAAAAAAGTTATTACAGATACTGTTTTATATATACTGTTTTTTAGTAATAACTAGAAAGTAATGATATTTATTAACAGGTGATTGTATAGATTAGTATTAGTATCATTAATTGACAACTATGCTCAATGAGTTCACCCACGGAAAGGTTGTTGGGACATTGGTTCCGCACGGACGTTATACGGTGTTGCACTTGCTATCCAGAAGTCTCCAGGTTCAGTTAGCTAGTAGCAGAGGCTCTGTTGTGATTTTTTATGCACAATAAATATTCAACATTCTCTTTTGAGACTCCGCCTCAGACTTTTATCCTTTGGCACTAAAAGCTAAACATTGTCACATTGTCACCGCTAAACATTGTAAGGCTGTCTGCATTATGTCATTAATTGCGTGCATGTGTGGGAGAAGTCGATCAGTGACGACACTTAGGTTAGCCAGTTAATGTGAGCTAGATGGAAAGACAATGTAACGTTACTGGTGAAAAAGTGATTTACCTTGGAATACTCCTTTGCCAACTTGCTGTACTTTGCTTGCAGGTCTGCAGCCATTATTGCTGGATTATGAATAGCTCCAACTTTAGCCAAGGTAACGTTAAGCTAAAACTAGCTTTTCAGCTAGCTCTTCAGCTAATGCTAATAACACCAGCAAGCGAACACATCAGAGCTCCCCGTCAACACCGCTCTGTCGAGACGATGGCATTTAAGAAAGTATCTGCTGTTAAAATGACAAACAGCATTGACACTTTAATTCACGGTCAATTAAAAACACGTTTGTTTTATAAAGCTCACTCAGCAGGAGTATACGCCGTGATAAATTACGTCATATGGGATCAGAGCATAGATTTTACGTGTACTCGCCGATACCAGCATTTTAGGCTGTATTGGAGGCATTTCCGATACTGGTATCGGTATCGGAACAACTCTACCTGTAGTCAATACTGATCACATGTAGCTAGTATCAGCCTGATAGCGGTATTGGGTATAGGATCTGTCTTTGCATCTTTGACAGTGAATAACACCATGCTAAAGAAAATGACCAGACATGAGAAACTGCCACTGAGCTCGTTCAGTACCTTCTTGAGATCATGTGTACAAAAAAATCTAAGGAAATTAATAAAGGGGAGATGAGTAAACAGAAGGTTTTGTAGATACAGTACTGAATTCTCCCATCCGGACCAATGCAACTTTAAATATTATTATAGAATAGCAGGCTTATAAATGACCTTATTATAGCCAATTCACACATTTATGGATTGTGCCAAATGTTATATTTCAAATGCCTGAGTTCAATTTGGATTTAGTATCACCAGGCGTGCATAAGAACAGATAATGAAATCTACTGTATGTACATTCGCTTTATTCTTTTTGCCAGAGTGCCGCCATTTTGAAACTGATTTCAAATCTGATTGTTGCTAAATGCAAAAAATAGGGAAGAGAAACTAACAGCGCTCCAATATATGCCAATAACGTTACGTTTTGTGGTATATTATCCAGAGTAATAAGAGATTAAGAAAGATTCATAGAGAAATAATTAGCTTGAAGCCCCATAGAGGCCTTTGGGAAGTGTCGTTCTGAAAAATTCCAACGCTTATTGAAAGCTCTCGAGGTCCTCTTCAAAATGGCGTAAAAAAAAACTACAATTCCCTGGGCGCCCCAGTGGCGCACCGCATACTGCCTCGCAGACCTACGCGGCCGTCCCGGGCTCGCCTCCCGCTCCCGGGCTGATTTGTCGCATGTCCTCCCCACATCTTCTCCCGTTCTCCCTCTCCTCTGTCGGTCTTGTATGACCAATAAGAAAAAGCTGTAAAAATGCTAAAGTAAACAAATAAATAAAAATTTAAATACAATTCCCAATGGTACATTTTTCAAAATGGCCGACTTTCGCGATAAAACAACAGAAAAACAAATACTAAAATCGCACTAATAACACTTTAACCTATTGGTAAACTAACGTATTGATGATCTCATATACATTATAACTGCTGTTGTGACATGGTTATGATGTTTATACTTGAATACGTTTGACAAAAAAAACTATAATTTTGTCAAACAGTCTGGAGAGATTGATTTATGACGTGATGTCATTTTGGGACCGGTACCGGTCCACGTCGAGCTTAAGAGTGTAGTGTGAAATAGTGCCCTGTCCCTTTGTTACTCTCAAAAGCAATGGTTACAACAAATTACATTTAAATGATTGTATGCCCTTCTTTCTAGACTCCATTGCCTTACAGCTGTTTATCTGTGAAGAGGAGGTTCCCCCTGAGCAGCAGGAGACGAGCCCCAGTCTGGACCAGGAGGAGCCAGAGCGCCTACAGATTAAAGAGGAACAGGAGGAACTCTGGATCAGTCAGGAGGGAGAGGAGCTTCCTGTCTCTGTGAAGAGTGAACATAAAGGTGAGAACACTCTGTCCTCACAGCTCGGCCAAACCCAGGACACAGAGCCCCTCCAGATTAAAGAGGAACAGGAGGAACTGTGTCAAGATCTAGAGGAGGCTGATGGCTCCAAGATGACCTTACAACCTATGAAATGTGAAAATGAAGGTGAGAACACTCTGTCCTCACAACTCCGGGACCCAGAGCAGATTAAAGATGAACTAGATCAATGGCTGGAAGAAGCTGATCTCTCCAAGATCACAGTTCACCCAGTGAAATGTGAAGATGGTCAAGAAAACGCTCCTCTCCAAAGGGAGAAAAACAAAGAAGCATACTCTTTACCCAGCACCTCAACTGAACACATGAAAACAGAACCTGAAGGAGAGGACTGTGGAGTAGCGGAACTAGCCATTAACTTAGATCCAGCTGGTGATTTAGAACCAACTAGAGATAGCCAGCCTCTCTCTTCAGACTGTTCTCTAACTGAGACTGATGACAGTGATGATGACAGTTCTGGAGCTGAGACTGATGACTGTGATGAATGGAAGGAGAGTGGAGGTCCAGGTTTGAGGGCAGTAAAACAAAAGAAGACACAGAAAATACAAACGTTGTCTAACAGGCCTGGATTCAGCAAGAAGAGAGATCTGAATATACACATAAAAAATCATAACAGAGTGAAACTATTTGTTTGTTCAGTTTGTGGGAAAGGGTTCAGTAGGAAGGGAGATCTGAATAGACACATGAGAACTCATACTGGAGAGAAACCATTTAGTTGTTCAGTTTGTGAGAAAGGGTTCCGTACGAAGGGACATCTGAAGAGACACATGATGACTCATACTGTAGAGAAACCTTTTCTTTGTTCAGTTTGTGGGAAAGGGTTCAATGTCCAACCAAATCTGAAGAGACACATGATAATTCATACTGGAGTGAAACCACTTGGTTGTTCCGTTTGTGGGAAAGGGTTCAATAACCAAACAAGTCTGAAGAAACACATGAGAAGTCATCCTGGAGTGAAACCATTTGGTTGTTCAGTTTGTCGGAAATGGTTCAATCAGCAAACAAGTCTGAAGAGACACATGATGATTCATACCGGAGTGAAACCATTTGGTTGTTCCGTTTGTGGGAAATGGTTCAGTTTGAAGCAACCAATGATGACACACATGAGAATTCACACAGGAGAGAAACCATTCAGCTGTTCAGTTTGTGGGAACTTGTTCAGGCATAAAGATAGTCTGAAGAAACACATGATAATCATCCATAAAAAATGCAACATTCATGCTCCAGAATGTTCGCTCTCTCAACAATAAATCTCTCCTCATCCATGATATAATTACTGACGGAGAAATAGATTTTCTATGTCTTACTGAGACATGGCAATATCAACAGGATTTCATTTCACTCAACCAAGCCACACCCCCAGGCTATGTTTACATCCAAAAGCCACGTACTCAGGGTCGTGGTGGTGGTGGGCTGGCGGTAATACATCGGGCTGACTTCCTAGTCAAAGAGCTCCCAGTACCCACTGTCGCTAGGGATGGGTACCTTTCACATTTGAACCGATACCGGTACCGGTACCGGTACCTGTGAATCGATACCGGTACCCAACGGTACCTTTTTTCGGTACTTTAGTCTCAAGAAATTTAATTTACCTACCTCAGTCGTAAAAAAAAAATCCAAACTTCAAATAACTACAATTTCGACAGTTTTCGGCTTGTCATTGCTCCGACTGCTTTGTTGTTGAATCAAGTCAAATCCTAGGTAAGCATATATTGTGCGTGTGAACGTTGACATGAAAAGAAAAAAGTTTAAAAAAAAAAGTAAAACAAGTTAAAAAAAAAATTATAATTTTTTTTTTTTTTTTTTTCGGTTTCTCACTTGATTCGATACTCGGTAGTACCGACGTGTTTCGGTTCGGTACCTCAAAAGTACCGAATTCGGTACCCATCCCTAACTGTCGCCTCCTTCGAGTGCGTGGCTTTCTCACTACCTGGGCCTACACCACTCCAGGTAGTCCTCATCTACCGCCCCCCCCCCCCCCCCCCCCCCAAAGCCTCCACCTACTTTATGTCTGACCTGTCTGAACTCCTCACCACCGTCTGCACCATGTGCTCATCCTCCACACTCCTGCTTGGGGACTTCAATATTCATGTGGTCGACACCAGCTGCTCCACAGCCATTGATTTCCTCTCACTACTGGACTGCTTCAATATCACACGGCACACAAATGGTCCCACCCACACCAAAGGTCATACACTTGACCTGGTCTGCTCCACTGGCACAACACCATCTGATGTACAGTGTCTCGACCTGGCGGTGTGTCCGACCGTCATGCTGTCCTTTTCACCCTCCCTGCTTCCCTACCCAAGCTTCGAAATGCACGCACCATCACCTCCTACAGGGACATCATAACAGTCAGTGCACCAGCTCTGACCAACCTGCTAACCATCCACCTGGCCTCTGCTCCCCCCCAGCACCCAGGTGGATGGTCTGGCTGCCCACTGCAACTCCGCCCTATCCATGCAGCCTGGACTCTCTCGCCCCCATCAAAACCCGGACTGTCACCTACACAACCGTCCTGCCCCCTGGTACACCTCTGAACTTCGCTCCCTGAAGGCTGTCGGTCGCCAATTGGAGAGACTCCATAAAAGATCTGGCCTCACTGTCCACCTCGAGGCCTATAAGGACCATGTGCAGACCTACAAGCTAGCTCTCAC
The DNA here is from genome assembly GCF_963971535.1 of Notolepis coatsorum. Lineage (NCBI taxonomy): Eukaryota > Metazoa > Chordata > Actinopteri > Aulopiformes > Paralepididae > Notolepis > Notolepis coatsorum. The sequence continues at coordinate 3,083,086 of NC_140176.1, read as the reverse complement.
CAAGGCCAAAACAAATTCTACTATTCCACCCTCATTGGCAACCAGCAAAACCACCCCAGGACACTCTTCTCCACCATCAACCGGCTACTCCGCCCCCTCGACCCCCCCCCCCCCCCCCCCCCGCCCATCTGGTGCCCACGACCTCTGCTCCAGGTTCCTTGTCTTTTTCCAGGACAAGGTCAATACCATCAGTTATTGAAGGAATACACTGTTGCTGTCACACCTCAGTCTTCTGACTGATACCTTGAACTACTTATGAGTGAAGCCCACTAGGGCACGACATATCTGCAGTAGACATGTCCGCTGTCACTCCAATACAATAGAGCTAAATGGCACCGGGTTTGTTCCAAAATAATACATTTGAAAAAGATGACATCCAGGTTTTTATTTCGTGAAGGCGGTTTATAAGGGAGTGTGGGGGGAGATGGGTGGATGGTTTGGTGGAGAGATAGAGTTGAGTGTCGTCGGCATAGGAGTGGAAGCTGAGGCCATGGCGGCGGATGATCTGACCGAGGGGGAGCATGTAAATGGTGAATAGAATTGGGCCAAGTACCGAGCCTTGGGGGACGCCTTGGTTGACTGGGGTCCCGCAAGGGAGCTGCCTAGGACCACTCCTATACGCCATCTTCACAAACGACTTACCATCAGTTCTGTGTAAAGCAACTGTACAAATGTATGCTGATGATTCCACATTGTACTATGCTGCAAAAACTGTCAGTGAACTGGACAGTGTTTTATCAGCTGAGTTAAATATGGTGTTTGATTGGATAAAACGGAATAAGTTGGTACTAAACATCTCAAAAACCAAATCAATTATCTTGGGTTCGAGTCATAAATTGTCATCAATACCAAAAATTTGTTTGAACGTGTCTGACGAACCCATAGAACAGGTAAATAAAGTAAAATTACTGGGCATAATAATTGATAGCCAGCTGTCGTGGGCAGAACACATTGATACCATAGTGAAGAAGATGGAGAGTGGTATCTTCATGGTGAGGAAATGTCTTTCTTATGTCCCTACATATATTGTGGGACAGGTGGCGAAATCTTTAATTTTATGTCACCTAGATTATTGTGCACCAGTATGGTCCTCTGCATCCAAAGGTCAACTAAAGAAATTGCAAACTGCCCAGAACAGAGCTGCAAGGTTAGTTTTACATTGTTCCATGAGAACAAACACCATCACTATGCACCGGCAACTCTCATGGTTAACGGTAGAGAATAGGCTGGTTTTCAACACAGTTAAATTTTTCAGGAACACTGTCTTCTCGTTCTTATACAAACAAATTATCAGATGCAGTCAGGTTCATTCTTATTTTACTAGGTCAGCTGATGATGGACAGATTATGTTACCACGTCCAAAATCAAATGCTTTAAAGAGGACTGTTGTTTATCGTGCCATCAATCATTGGAATAACTGCCCACTGAACATAAGTAAATTGAATAGTAAAGTGTCTTTCAAATACCACCTGAGAATGCACTACTTAAATATGTGAGGAAAATATTCTGATGTTGATAATGATGTCTACAATGTTTTACTGTTTTTAGATTATCATTGTGATTGTCATATGTATCTCATGTTGTTATGTTTTGTGTTTTCTGTTGTCTTTCTGTGTGGACCCCAGGAAGACTAGCTCGCCACTTAGGTGACAGCTAATGGGGATCTTTTTAAACAATAAACAATAACATGACAGTGTTTCCCACAGGATTTTCAGAGACTTTTCAGATTTTTTTTGGTACATTTTAAAGTTAAATGCATCAATCTGGTGCACTTTGAGAGCAAAATAAAGAGGCTAGATTCTATGATGAACTTTGTGCTCAAAACACAAAATCAACTAGACTAGTGCTTCCCAATCCTCTCCTCGAAGCACCCCAGCCGTTCAATGTATTTGTTAAATTCCACCACCAGCACACTTGATTCAACTTAACTAGCCCTTTATTAGTTGAATCAAGGTGTGCTGGTGGTGGAATTTAACAAATACATGGAACGGCTGGGGTGCTTCGAGGAGAGGATTGGGAAGCACTGAACTAGAGCATACATTTGAGCCATCAAAGAAATGAAGCAAAAGTGGTTACCTGTGTTGAACTGGTTTATTTTTTTACGATGGTGATAAACTGTGTCCGGGTGGTGAGGTAGGAGTGAAACCAGGAGAGTGCTGAGCCAGTGATTCCGAGGTTGTTGGATAGGCGGTTGAGGAGGATGGAGTGGGAGACTGTGTCGAAGGCTGCAGAAAGGTCCAGGAGGATGAGGATGCTAATGTGGCCAGAGTCGGCTGCAAGGAGGAGGTCGTTGGTGATTTTAATGAGGGCGGTCTCTGTGCTGTGTTGAGTTCTGAAGCCGGATTGAAAAGGCTCATAGAGCTCATGGTTGGACATGTATTGTTGGAGTTGGGCGGCCACTGCTCTTTCCAAAATTTTACTAAGGAAAGGAAGGTTGGAGATCGGACGGTAGTTGTTTAGCTCATCTGGGTCGAGGCCGGGTTTCTTGATGATGGGGGTGATGGAGGCTGTTTTGAAGCAGGGGGGGACGAGACCAGATTCTAGTGAGGAGTTGATGATGTTGACCATGGTGGGGCAGAGAGCAGGGAGGCAGATCTTGACCAGGGTAGTAGGCATGGGGTCGAGTGAGCAGGTGGAGGCTTTGGCTGAGGCTATGAGCTTGACAACTTGGGGACCATTCACCGGGGAGAAGGAGGAGAGGCTGCATTGGGGGGGGGGGGGGGACACCCAGGGGGAGGAGCAGGTGAGGGGGAGGAGGGGGGCACTACTAGCCTCACTACTGACAAAACCTCAGAGCCTGTTTAACCACAGAACCGGTGGGTCACGTGATTGAAGCTCTGATCCCTAGGAAGACTTCAGTGGTCAATGTTAAAAGACGAACACATCACATTGGACCTGGACTTTAATTTTAAAAAAGAATTATTATTAAAGATATTATCATTTATTGATAGTTGTTCCATGGTAACAATTAGGGATTGGAAATGTAGGAGCCAGAATAGTGATTTTGTGTTGAAGTATTTATATTCATTTATTCTCATTTACATTATTTAATTGAAATATTTACACTAATCGAATTAGATTTAATATAAAGATTTAGTTTTTGTTCATATTACCGATGGTAAGAAATCTCTTAGGGAGTCTGGGCGATTTTCACCGCTCCCTTTCTGGGAATTTCACATTTCTCTTTTTTTTTTACATAATATGAAACTTCAGGTTCATACCTTCAAAATAAGCCATCAATTGTAAAATTCGAGCCGATAGTTTTCAATTAGGGATTGACATTAACATTTTTTTTTTTTTTTTTTTTTTACATTTATTTAACCTTTATTTACCCAGGCAAGCAAGTAAGAACCAATTCTTATTTTATTTATTGTCAAAAGTATGCATGTTGGTTTAATTCAACAACAAGAGATATGTAATGTTAATTTTTACTTTTTTAATTATCATATTTTGCACAGATAATGCTTACATTTAGAAAGCCTTTTGAATGCATCCAGTGAAATTATTAATTACCTGAAATTATTCCTTTTTTTTGGGGGGAAACCCTGCATATATCGGTATCGGTTGATATCGGTATCGGTATCGGTATCGAAATTAAGAGTTGGACAATATCGGAATATCGGTATCGGTAAAAAAGCCAATATCGAGCATCCCTATTTTCAATCAATGTCCTATGAAACATTCTGGTAACATTCTAACCAAATCTCAGTTCAGGGATTTGAAAGAATGAAAGATAACCCTTGGGGGTCGGACCTCGCTGTTTGCACCCACTTGCGGGTGAACAAAGGCCTTGTCTCAGCCGAGAGGATTTCTCAGAAATGGCCAAAAAGTTGTGCATTTCAGAATCGGTCAAAATAGAGAAATTACATTTTTGAGTGCTTTGAACTGTTGTATATTCGATCCCCGTTCTAAGCGGTCAGCCGGAGCCATCTAGATGTCTATGATTCATCTACCTACGTTGGAATTGCAATGACGATCGAATATCACCAGGTGTCAGTTTCGCCTACCTTTGAACTGGAATGGCTTGGTGTGGATACACATTTTCCTTTCTTTTCTTTTTTTGGTAAGGGCTCCTCCTGCTTGAACAGAGATTCACAGCGATCGCCTCGAAATTCCGTTGCCGAAGCATATTTCCCATCGAAACGTGTATAGACATATACACTGATAATCGCGATGGCGATCATGCGATCACTTGGAATTATCCTTTTTGGAATACCTTCTGGCTAAGGCAAGGTATATTGTATGTATTTTACAGAACCTGAAACATGTTTTTATAACGATCACAGTTTTGTGTTTTACCGGACGTAAAAAATGCTCGGCAAACACGATCACAGTTTTGAGTTAAAACGACCCCCCCCCCCCCCCCCCCCCCCTTGATGATTTTGTGAAGGTACATATGTACATGTTATATACGTTTTATTTGGGAGTATTTGGGGTTTCAGGGAATCAACCGGAACGATTCGGGCTTATTGCATGTAATGTGTCCTATCTCACGATCTATGGAAAAAGACTGGATTATTCCGGAAATGGGGCGCTGTGTAGCGTGTAGCGTGTAACAAACTGCAGTGTGTAGAAATGAGCTGATTAGTCGGTAATGGACTATGAACAATGGGTCTCATTCTCCAACGGACTTACGACAAAAAGGGCTTTCTCTTAGGGCCATTTGAGACCTTTTCGGGCAAGACATGAATTGAGGACTTGAGGAGGTCTAGGGATGTTGGAGGCGTTCCAGAGGCTCCAGGGATGCTTGAGGAGGTTCCAACACTAATTACAAAAGAGAGACATACAACATTGAGAGATTGGTATGTGTCACCATCCTAAAAACAATATAAATAATACCTAAGAACAGAGACAATTACCAATAGATTCATTCACCACTGAATTTATTTATAAATGATTTAAATTCACATACCAACTCTCCTCAGAGTTAGACTGACACCTAGCGGCAAACGGTAGCCCCTCAGAGTTAGACTGACACCCAGGGGCAAACAGTAGCCCCTCAGAGTTAGACTGACACCCAGGGGCAAACAGTAGCCCCTCAGAGTTAGACTGACACCCAGGGGCAAACAGTAGCCCCTCAGAGTTAGACTGACACCCAGGGGCAAACAGTAGCCCCTCAGAGTTAGACTGACACCCAGGGGCAAACAGTAGCCCCTCAGAGTTAGCCAGAGTTAGACATTATACAGTAATTTAAGCTTCCCTTTCTCACAATTCAAATTAATATTTTCTGAGAACAAGCAGGTACTGTACACATATCAGTGCTAGTGTACTAAGGGTGGGGAGAAAGACCCTGCAGCCAGTGTCCATCAGATTTTCTCGCTGCTTAACTATCTATGGAAGGGAGGGGGAGGGGGGAGCTATACCACTATCTTTATGGAAGAGAGGGGGAGCTATACCACTATCTTTATGGAAGAGAGGGGGAGCTATACCACTATCTTTATGGAAGGGAGGGGGAGGGGGGAGCTATACCACTATCTTTATGGAAGAGAGGGGGAGCTATACCACTATATTTATGGAAGAGAGGGGGGAGCTATACCACTATCTTTATGGAAGAGGGGGGGAGCTATACCACTATCTTTATGGAAGAGGGGGGAGCTATACCACTATCTTTATGGAAGAGAGGGGGAGGGGGAGCTATACCACTATCTTTATGGAAGAGAGGGGGAGGGGGGAGCTATACCACTATCTTTATGGAAGAGAGGGGGAGCTATACCACTATCTTTATGGAAGAGGGGGGAGCTATACCACTATCTTTATGGAAGAGAGGGGGAGCTATACCACTATCTTTATGGAAGAGAGGGGGAGCTATACCACTATCTTTATGGAAGAGAGGGGTTGCTATACCACTATCGTTATGGAAGAGAGGGGGAGATATACCACTATCTTTATGGAAGAGAGGGGGGAGCTATACCACTATCTTTATGGAAGAGAGGGGGAGGGGGAGCTATACCACTATCTTTATGGAAGAGAGGGGGAGCTATACCACTATATTTATGGAAGAGAGGGGGAGATATACCACTATCTTTATGGAAGAGAGGGGGAGCTATACCACTATATTTATGGAAGAGAGGGGGAGCTATACCACTATCTTTATGGAAGAGAGGGGGAGCTATACCACTATCTTTATGGAAGAGAGGGGGAGCTATACCACTATCGTTATGGAAGAGAGGGGGAGGGGGAGATATACCACTATCTTTATGGAAGAGAGGGGGAGCTATACCACTATCTTTATGGAAGAGAGGGGAGCTATACCACTATCTTTATGGAAGAGAGGGGAGCTATACCACTATCTTTATGGAAGAGAGGGGGAGCTATACCACTATCTTTATGGAAGAGGGGGGGAGCTATACCACTATCTTTTGAGGAGTACAAATATCTTGGCACCACCATCGACCATAAGCTCACCTTCAAGACCAACACGGATAACATCCACTCTTAAGTGCCAACAGTGACTGTTCTTCCTCAGGAAGATGAGGAAGCTTCAGGTGCGACCACCAATCCTGCAGGCTTTCTACAACTCCTTTGTGGAATCGATAATGTCCTTTAACATCACATCATGGTTTGGAGTGATGCGTGCCACCAACCGGAAACCTCTCGACAGGGTCGTTAAGATCAGCGGCAAGATCATTGGGAAGGACCAGGAGCCACTCAGCAGCATCCACAAGAAACGCACAGTTAAAAAGGCCTCCCTAGTAAAGTTTTTTATCACCCCATGGCAAAAAAAACATCGGGGGACCGGGAAAAAATGCTGGCGATCCTGTGGGCTAAACGAAGCCAATCATTCACATATATTTTGGGAATGCCAAACCCTGGTACCATACTGGCAAGAGATACACAAGAACCTAGAAGCAATTTTTGAGATTGACATCCCCTTCAAATTTGACACCCTATACCTAGGAAATATTCCCTTTGAAAAATGGGACTTCAACGACAAAAACTTGATAATGATACTTCTGATGGCAAGCAAGAAAGCTATCACAAGAAGATGGTTAAAACCAGAGGCACCTACAGTAGAAGATTGGATAGACGTAACCCATGACATCTACATAATGGAAAAGATGTCATTTTCAATACAAATTCAGCAGGAGAAGTTCTACCGGATCTGGTCGAAATGGACAGAATATGTCAAACACACACGATCTGACTTCTGCTAAAAGTAATAACGATCTAATGTAAAGGAACCTCCCCAGGAACAACCGCTAGCCTGTCTGATATATTGTATTATTGTTTTATGTTCTGTCTTATGTCTGACCCTATGTGATGTCCCCCCCCCCTTTTTTTTCTTTTCTTTTTATCTTAATTTAAATTTGATTTTGTCATTGTTTTTATTATTGAATCTTATTTTTGTTTGTCTTTTATTTTATCTTTTATGTTTTCTTCTTCTTCTCTCCTCTCTTTTTGTCACCCCCACCCCTTCCCTCTTTCTCTCCTTCCCCCCCTCTTCCCTCCCCAACTTCTGCTCACTCTGTTACCTGATGTGTACCAAAAAATGTATCTAGTGGCCATTGCCCACTGGTAAAATTAAAAATAAAAAATAAAAATAAAAAAGGGCCTCCCAAATAGTTGAGGACAACACACACACCCTTCACACCCATTACAAACGAATGCCCTCAGGCCGTCGATACAGAGCTTCATCATTGAACAAAAGGGGCTTAGGTAGCTCCGTGCCAACCTCCATCAGACTGCTGAACACCTAGGTCTGGTGGAGGCCGGACTGCCCCCCCCCCCCCCCCCTCCACATGGATTTTAATATATCATGCTTTAAGTACTGTAGTTTTAATGTAGTTGGTGTTTTTTATATAGTGGTCTTTTTACTGTAGTTTTAACGAAGCTGGTGTTTTTTTTTATAGTGGTGAGTGTCTATGTATTGTGACTGTATGTTTGTCTTTTTCGTTTGTCTGCACAAATGAAGTTCCGAAAGGAAAATAAAGTAAGTTGAAGTTTATGGAAGAGAGGGGGAGGGGGGAGCTATACCACTATCTTTATGGAAGAGAGGGGGAACTATACCACTATCTTTATGGAAGAGAGGGGGAGCTATACCACTATCTTTATGGAAGAGAGGGGGAGGGGGAGATATACCACTATCTTTATGGAAGAGAGGGGGAGCTATACCACTATCTTTATGGAAGAGGGGGGGAGCTATACCACTATCTTTATGGAAGAGAGGGGGAGCTATACCACTATCTTTATAGAAGGGAGGGGGAGATATACCACTATCTTTATGGAAGAGAGGGTGAGCTATACCACTATCTTTATGGAAGAGAGGGGGAGCTATACCACTATCTTTATGGAAGAGAGGGGGAGCTATACCACTATCTTTATGGAAGAGAGGGGGGAGCTATACCACTATCTTTATAGAAGGGAGGGGGAGCTATACGGTTATAAATGCACACTAGTTCTTTGTTGCTTTGGGGAAACTGGAACAAGTAGCTATATTTGTCAGGGTCAAGGAGCCGCTGATTTCTACATTTAGTTTTGTTTATTTAATTGTTTTACCCAGGGACAGTGCACATTAATGAACATTATTCAGTTTCCACATCAATGTAAGTGTGGTAGAATTAGCTAATGAGCTAGTTTTAATCTGTAGTCCCTGCCTACCATACATGTCTTTATGGTGTTGGAGGAAACCAGAGTACCCAGAGGGAACCCACACGAACACAGGGAGAACATGTCAACTCCACACAGAAAGGCCCCCTGCTGGGGTTCGAACCCAGGACCTTCTTGCTGTGAGGCAGCAGTACTAACCACTGTTCCACCGTGCCGCGCCACCTCCTTTCCTACCTGCTGCATGTCCCTCATCTAGTGCATCCTGATCCAACAGCAGAGGTCTGACGGGAGGAACATGGCGGAGGGACAGAGACGAACATAGGCGTGGTCCTTTTTCTCTCCCTCAGTACACACACTGGCACAAACAGAGAGGGGGGCTAGGAGGTTAGCTATGATTTCTCTTGTATTCCTCAACCGAATCAGCTGAGGTACATACAACAACTATTACATTAATAACACCAGCTAGCTATATAACAATATCTGATTGAAAATTGTATTAACAGATTGCAGAATGGGTACAATACAATACAGCTCAATACACACAATTGTTAAGGGGATGCAGACCAGAGAAAGACTTTCGTCTTGTTTACATCAGGGTCCCCCATTTTTTATTCATAATGACATTTATGACATACACAACAACATACAGATACACAGATATATATCATGGCATTTATGAAATACAAGATATACAAATATACAGTACTGTTTAACAGAGATCCTAACAGGAAATATATACATTCGAGGGGGAGGAAACTGTACATTAGGAGGGAGTTCGTGGGTTTTTGGACATTTACGGGGGCCAGTTTCGAATTGCAGCCTCCCGTAGGTGCTCTTTGAGGGCGGTTTTGAAGCTGGGTAGGGATTCACATTCTTTTATGGCTGTGAGTATGGCGTTCCACATTGTTGTGGCATAATTGCGAAACGTGTTTAGTCCCTTGTTTGAGCCGAATCTGGGTTGAACATGATTCGTGGAACTCCTGTGGTAAAATCCAAACATAAGATCATCAATGATCTAATCAAACTAAGGTATTATATTTAGGGATAACAGCTGCCTGAGTGAATCAACACAAGAATCCTCCCAACAGATGGTGTCCCGGGCCACTTAAAATAGCCGGCTGTAAAAGCTAAATCTGAGTAGTAACTTGTGTGTTTACTGAGGTAGAATGTTTATAACAATAGAACCATCTGGTTCCTAGGGTGGGACAGGAAGGATTTCAGATAAGTCCTAGCAAACACAAAGAGGTGATGAGGTTAAAAGGGTCAAAGCGCCCATGAAGTAGTGTTAGCTGCTTTACGGCCTGGGGGACACACACACACACACATAGACACACACACACATAGTCACTCACACACACACACATAGACACACACACACACACACATAGACACACACACACATAGTCACTCACACACACACACATAGACACACACACACACACACAGACACACACACACACACAGACACACACACACACACACACACACACATAGACACACATACATATAAATATATATATACACACACCCAGATCAGAGATATGAGCATTTTGTACTAATCTGAACTACAGTTTGCAGAAATTCAATGTCTACAATTAGTTAATGTGTCTGTGCTGTTTCCAATTTATGTTCAATTTGATTAATTGATGGTTTTATATTCTGATCTATTCTCTACTATCCAGTTCTAATTTAATCTGTTATTCAGTTATATTCTATTCTAAAAGAATGATTAAAGTCAACAGACTTAGTGATAAAGAAATATATCTGTGTTTATGTGGGCAATTGTAATTCAAATATAGATATTAGGAAATGAAAATGATGCAATGTTTAAGGTAGATTGTTAGTATTATGTGAAGGGGGTTGGGCTATTAAGCCAAACCCCTATTTTTCAAATACCAGCTTAGCAGTCCTGTGATTGGAGGAAATAATGTGATGATGTCATCAACTCCGAGACACTGGGCCTTGGCTATAAGATGGGGTGTGATGGGGGGAAAGGAGGACTCTGGAACAACCCAACCACAGGACAAGTCCTCTCCACCATCTCATCCAAGGCAGCAGGCAACCAGGACAAAGGACTTTTTGGAGGGAAAACAGACTGCTTTGTTTTGTCAGCCAGACAACAAAGACCATCAACAACTTATCAACTATCATTCTTTATACTGTAATATTAGTCTGGTTGTATCACTCACGGCATAGTGTTTGTGATCACAACTATAGCATTTTCTTATTGTAATTTGTATACACTCTTAAACTTTGATTAAACAGCTGCTATATAACCTTTTTCCTCCTAATTCCTTCTGCCTGCACTGCTCAGTTTGAAGAGAAGTGATTCCCAGAGCTTTAAGGTATTGAATCACAACGCAGAGTACCAGCAACCCGGTTCTGAAGCAGAGCAGAACCGAAATAGCTTGGGAAATCCACTTCACTCCCTCTGGTATATTTAGTTGTTGCCACACTAGTCTGCCGCTTGCCTACTATGCTGTTAACGTTAGCTAGCTACCTACTACATTTACATTTACATTTTGTCATTTAGCTGACGCTTTTATCCAAAGCCACTTACAAGTTTTGTACAACAAGTCAGCAGGAAGGGTACAACTCTATCAGTTAGGTAACAATGTTCATCAAAGTGTTTGAGTGCTACACTAGGTTAGTATATTAGGACAAGTGCATGACAGTAAGGTTAGTTAGGGTTAGATCATTTATTAAAAATGTTTTTCCATATCAGATATTGAATTAAAGAAGTGTGTCTTTAGTCCACGGCGAAAGATTGGACGGGTTTCGGCTGTCCTAACTGTGGTGGGAAGTTCGTTCCACTATTTTCGAGCAAGGACCGAGAATAAGCGGCTTCTCTTGGATGACCCTCCGGAGCTCGGATAGGAGTAGATCTGAGGCGGCCAGAAGATGCAGAGCGTAGGGGTCTTGAGGGTGTGTAGTTAGAGACTATTGACCAGAGGTAGGCGGGAGCCGTTCCCTTCGCCGCACGATATGCCAGGTCGAGGGCCTTGAAGTGGATTCGATGGGGAGCCAGTGCAGGTCCCTGAGAAGTGGGGTGACATGGGCTGACTTCGGTAGGTTTGAGATCAGACGGGCTGTTGCGTTCTGAATGAGTTGAAGAGGCTTGGTGGCAGTGGTCGGAAGGCCAGCCAGCAATGCGTTGCGGTAGTCAAGGCGGGGGATGACTGTTGATTGGACGAGGAGTTGGATAGCTCCTTTTGTCAGGAAGGGGCGGATCCTCCTGACGTTGCTTAGGAGGAATCTGCAGGTTCTGATTGTCGCTGCGATGTGAGCGGAGAAGTTCAACTGGTCATCAAGGACAACACCAAGGGTCTTGGCGGTCGGGGACCCTGCCACAGCTACATTCTCGACTGTGATGGAAAGGTCGGTCAGGAGGGAGGATTTGGCCGGCAGGTGAAGCAATTCTGTTTAGCTTAGGTTCAGTTTGAGGTGGTTGGTCGTCATCCAGGCGGAGATGTCGGACAGACAGACTTTACTACTAGTGAAGAAATACACTCCTCGATGTCAGTTTCAGTATTTAATGACAAGGATGTTCTACCCAAATAATGACCAGAAGTAAGTCCTTACTTTTTCTTTCCTCCTTATGTTTCTCAGGCCAGGTGGCCCATTACACCATGAGCCCATCTCCCGTTTCCAAAATGCATTACAGACTGTTTGAAAAAGCTGTTTTGCTATGATAATTGGTAATGAAATATCAAAATAATGTTCAATAAGATGTACTTGTGTTTAATAAGTTGTTTTATTCAGAAGTTAACACAAATAAATAATATTACCAGTACAGTACAGTATCTAGCACACTCTCGGGAGCAAAACAGAAAGAATCATTTCAAACTTGAACTATGTGACATGGCTTGAATCAACTGCTCCAGTGGAGTTGCTCAGTGGCCAATGGTGTCAACTGTGGTTGTACTGGGCAGCTCCCAGGTGTGAATGGAACTGTGTGAATGTGAAGCAGGGCGTTCCTGAAAAAGAGCATCTGTGCTCAGCGAACCTACCCTGGGTAAATAAAGGTAAAAAAAAAAAAAAAATTAGATTAATGCGTTAATTATATTATCGCGCAATACTAGTATAGCGTTAACGCAGCACGTTAACGCCGTTAACGGCCCAGCTCTAATTATAACACATATATATATATCGATATATAATGTACATAAACACTAAATAGTGATGTAAACAATCTCACATGAATGAGTGGATGAACGTCTCGACCCGAGACTATAGGTTAGTAAATCTCGAAAGCTAAACAAACTACAAATGTTGGATGTCTTGCTAGGTAATAATCTGAGACAATCACATTTAATAAAACTGACCACAAAACATGACCCCAGCAACTTACCATTTAGTGTTTCTTTGACAGCCTGGTTTAGCGCTAACATTTCAAATTTGAGGAGCCAGACTGAGTCAAAAATAATTTAATAGCATACACTTCAGGTAAACCACGCCCACATCTCAGATAAACTACACCCATGTTTTTATTTCACCTTTTTCCAAAACGAAAAATGAAGGTTATCCTATAACCCTAGTTATATAATTACTGGCAAAGCATCTTGCTTCACTTATTGGACTATGCTCAGTCACACACCTATGGGCGTTCGTTGAAATAACTTTTCATGCACTGATCATTCACCTAGCCACGCCCACCTCCCTAGTATATAACCAGGTGAAGTGGCCAAGCTCACCCTTCCGAGACAGAATTTCATACGAAAAAAGGACTGGGTCCTCATGGCTAAAAAAGCAAGACGCTTTGCTAGTAATCATATAACTAGGGTTATAGGATAACCTCCATTATATTTCATACTGGCTTCGCGTCTTGCTTCGCCTAATTGGACTAATGGGCGGAAAGCAAGTGTGTAGCCCTGATAAATGTACCGCCTGAGGTCCCTTCTAGACCATGGAAAGCGGGGAGGTTCCTAGCCCCACACTCATCCTAATGAGGAGCATAAGGATAGACCTACAAAAGGCCTTCGACACTGTCAATCACGCCATTCTGATTGACAAGCTAAAAGCTATTTGTTTTACTTTATTATTAAAACAATAACACACAATTATTAGACAATATTACATGCTAAAACAAAGTGCTACATTAAAATACCTGGTACGTTGGTGGTCTTATCCTACCAACTACCTTAAATCCCGCTGGGAACCAGGCAAGTGATCTGGAACAAACACTCCATGTCACACATATTGCAAAGCACACGATTAAAACCGCTATCCATAACCCATAGATGCTACCACTGCCTACCGTAGTGTATAATGCTCGTTCCTGCATCACGGAGTGAGGTGTGCACTGCCTCACTGCACCGGCCGGAACAAACAGTTCACCTCACGTTCCGCCTGCAGGTGGCCCCCTATAACGGAACCTGGCTCATTGAGGCCCCTCCTCCTTTCTCATTACCGCCACCCGCCACATAAGTATGTAGGTGTGCACCTGGACGACAAGCTGGCCTGGTCGCGTGTTACTTTTTAACAGCGGAGCAGTGCAAGAATGTGACAATTTGGTTGCCGCGCCTGCCGTGGGGCGTGTCGCAGCCAATCAGGGAAAACTCGGAAGCAACAGCAGCACTGCTCCGCTGTTATTAAGCAATAAGCGGCCTGGTCTGCAAACACGGACGCGCTCTATAGGAAGGGACAGAGCCGGCTGTTCTTCTTTAGGAGGCTCAGCTCTTTTAATGTGTGTGGGGAAATGTTGTATAATGTTTGATCAGGTCCTTTCTCCCCACAGCCATCAGACTGTACAACAGCTGACCTTTGACCTGTGGCTGTTTGTTTCCTGTTCCCTACACCTGTTTCTATACACCTATTTTTTAATTTTTTAATACAACTGTTTTTATACACCTGTCTTATACACCTGCTTTTATCTTATCACGTTTTTATTATTATTGGTAGATATGATGTACATGAATTTTTATCATGTGCTTACTTTTTAATTCATGATGCAGACATAATTGTGAACGACTGTATGAGCTATGTGAGATCCCTGAATTTCCCAAAGGGGATGAATAAAGTATCTATCTATCTCTATCTCTATCTCTATCTCTATCTCTATATCTATCTATCAAATGAACTGGGGAAAGTCTGCATTATTGCCACTGAGTGCCTCTGCTGCATGGCTAGCTACCCCATTTAACATCCCAGTGGTCCAGAATCTTAAATATCTTGGTGTTTCAGTCCACCCCTCGGTTACAAGCACTGTATCAAGTCATTATAAGAAAGTGCTTATGGAGGTAGAAACACATCGGCAAGGGTGGAATACTTATCCCCTCTAATTCCATTCTCTTTTTCATATATTAAAATTAATATTCTTCCACAAATTAGCTTTTCAGCTCCATGCTCCCTCTGGCAGACTCAAACTTTCAACCCTCCAGAGGGAAAAAGGTGAAGGTGGATCGGGACTACCAACCTTCCAATGGTACTATTGGTGTCCTGGCACCCTATATAGAGGGAAATTCTGTACGGCCCTCATAGGTTACAATTACAATAGTAATCTATTCCAATATATCTATCAAACAATCAAAAAACTAATTTGGCTCCATCATTATTGAGCTAATCTCAGTTTGCAGTCTTGCAGAAAATCTCAGGAAAATGACACCAAATTTGTACCTTCAATCGCCCATGATAACACTGGTCTCCAGTTGGGAGGCGTCCAATACTGCCCCCCAGTGGTGTAATAAGGGAGTTCTTACACTTGCTGATTTGTTTGGGGTAGAGCAGTAGTTCTCAAATTTTTTACACCAAGTACCACCTGAGAACGTAGCTGGCTCTCCAAGTACCACCATATGCCCAGCGTTAAAATACAGTCTATTCAGCTATGCACAGTTCACGCAGGAGGCAAATGTATTCCTAATACCATTATTTATTGTTAACTTTTGTCAGACACAGCCACAATGTACAAAGGGATTGCACTAGAACTAGCAAACGCTTCCACACAACTCATACAATGCAAGGGGCATTGAGAACATAATAACTAACATTCTCACATAGCAAGTGAGAAAATTAAGAACTGTATTTCAGCAAATGTACTTAATTCTCTCTCTCTCTCTCTCTTTCTCTCTCTCTCACACACAGCAAGCAAGTGAGAAAATTAATATGGCGCGTTAGCGTTAATATGTGATTAATATGAACCAAAGCGTGTTAATATGTGATTAATATGAACCAAAGCGTCGAACCAAGCGGGGATCTCATGCGCATGCGCGCGCGAGCACCTGGGCGAAGAAAAAGGAAATGCGCATTACCGTACTGGCGTATGGCGAAGAATGCGGAAGCGCTCTTGCACTCTTCCGCTGGGATTAAGCTACACGCGGCCTGGCCGCTTGAAGCCTTTTTACAACGCTTCCGGGTTCCCGTTTTGCGCTCTGATTGGCCAGGTCATGTGACATGAGCGCCAATCGTGGGACGGCAAGTTTCTACACTGGTTAAGCTGCGTCTCTACAAATAGTAGCTCCAGTTCTGCAGACCCCTCTCTGATTGGTTGAGCTCCATTTCTGCAGACCTCTCTCTGATTGGCCGAGCGCGCGCATGCGCATGAGCCGCGACAAGCTCCTCTAGCCAGGAGTCGAAACTCCGTTAAGCTCCAGAGAGAGAGGCTGAAAACCCACAGTTGTTGCCCGCCGGATGGGAGCCGAATCTCGGATCCGAGTTTTCTGATGAATAGCCCCAAAACATGGAGGTCGCGAACGCAATTTATACGCATGGAAGTATTGATTACGCCATAACGAATCATTAAAAAAATATACCGTTAACTGGAATATGTTGTGTGTGCCTTTACACATATGTTGGATAGGATTATGTACTTGGTTTGTCATTAAAAACCAATAATAATTGCTCGCCGGCTTCGCTGACCAGAGCTCTCTCAGATTCAAAGTTTTAATTGCAGCCTGGCTGGAACATACATGTTTCGGAACCAATGTGTAACTAGACAGTTACAATATAACATTTATATTAATTAACCCAGTTAATGCCTTAAGAGAAAGAGTCTGGTGGTCAATTGCTACGGAAATGTTGTGTCTTACTAATAATAACTAATTCCTTGGTCAATAGAAGTCTCTGTGATACTTTCTGAATATGATTTGGGAACATCAAATAGGCAGGCCGCGAAATAACATAACGTTACAATGTACAATAACTTATGTACATATACCGATATGCCCTACTCTGTTTACTTGTTTCTGGTCAGCGAAGCCGACGAGCAATTATTATTGGTTTTTAATGACAAACCAAGTACATAATCCTATCCAACATATGTGTAAAGGCACACACAACATATTCCAGTTAACGGTATATTTTTTTAATGATTCGTTATGGCGTAATCAATACTTCCATGCGTATAAATTGCGTTCGCGACCTCCATGTTTTGGGGCTATTCATCAGAAAACTCGGATCCGAGATTCGGCTCCCATCCGGCGGGCAACAACTGTGGGTTTTCAGCCTCTCTCTCTGGAGCTTAACGGAGTTTCGACTCCTGGCTAGAGGAGCTTGTCGCGGCTCATGCGCATGCGCGCGCTCGGCCAATCAGAGAGAGGTCTGCAGAAATGGAGCTCAACCAATCAGAGAGGGGTCTGCAGAACTGGAGCTACTATTTGTAGAGACGCGGTTAAGCTTAGGCACTCTTCGAAGTTGGTTAAGGTTAGAGTTTGTCTTAGAGCATGGCGATAGAACGCCAGGTAGTTTGCAGGCTGTTCGACGCGGAAATGGGCAAACACGCTATTGGGCGCACATGTCACATGACCTGGCCAATCAGAGCGCCGGAAACGTGGATGCGTTGTAAACAGGCTACACGCGGCCTGGCCTGCTTCTAAGTTCAGTAGCCTGACTGCAAAAAAAATAAAAAGTATAATTTTTTTTTTTTGTTTTGTTTTCAAGTACCACCAGCAGTACCACCAAGTACCACTAGTGGTACGCGTACCACAGTTTGAGAACCACTGGGGTAGAGGGTCTCTGCTCATTCCAAAATGTGTGAATTTGAATTTCATCAGGCTGAAGTCAGTGAGGTGGAGCGGTTACTCCGCTCTCTTCCTGATAGTAAGTTAGCAGGCCTAGATAACCTGGATAGTAAAGTGCTGAGAATGACTGCTGGTATTATAGCATCTCCTATATGTCATATTATGAATAGATGTTTGGATGTGGGTCTATTTCCAAAGATGTGGAAGGAGGCTAAGGTTTTTCCTTTACCTAAGGATACCACATCTGCTTTTAATGAGGGAAATTCTAGACCTATAAGTATTTTACCTGTCTTGAGCAAAATCATGGAAAAGTTGGTGCATTCACAAATTCAAGAGTATTTTGTTTCAAACAAGCTTGCAACAGATTCTCAACATGCCTATAGAGCTGGTCACTCTACTTCTACTGCCTTGATACAGATGACTGATGACTGGCTTAAAGCTATAGATAACTCTATGTTGGTGGGAGCTGTGCTGTTAGATTTTAGTGCTGCATTTGATGTGCTGGACCATTTTCTACTGGTTGATAAAATTAAATGTTATGGTTTTAACTCTTCTGCTTTAAAGTGGATACTAAGTTATTTGTCCTCTAGATCACAGAAGGTGTATCTAAATGGCAGCCTGTCCAGTAGCAGAGGTCTAGAGTGTGGCGTGCCGCAAGGAAGTTGCCTAGGACCTTTGCTCTTCTCTGTATTTACGAATGACCTATCTTGGGCTACCAAATGTGCTACAACAGTTCTTTATGCAGATGATTCAACATTGTATTACGCGGCACCATCATGCAATGTACTTAATGAAGTTTTGAGTAGAGAACTTAAAGTTGTGCATGACTGGGTAGTATGTAATAGACTTGTCCTTAATATCTCCAAGACTAAATGTATTGTGCTGGGAACAAGGCACAGGTTATCTACAAATCCAAAGCTTCATTTAAACTTGTGTAATTCAGCAGTTCAACAAGTTGAAAGTACTAAACTCCTTGGAGTGATGCTGGATTGCACTCTGTCTTGGTCTCAGCATATTAATTATATTGTTTTAAAAAATGGGAAGAGCAATTGGTATTTCCAGGAAATGTGCTTCTTTTGTTGCCCGTCCCCTTTTATGTCAGATAGTGCAAAGTTTAGTTTTATGTCATCTTGACTATTGCTCTGCGATGTGGTCATCTGCTGCCAGTGGTGACCTCAGGAAGCTCCAGGTGGTCCAGAACAGGGCAGCACGGTTGGTACTGGGCTGCTCACTAAGGTCTAATGTGAGCCGTATGCATGCCCGCCTCTCTTGGCTTAACGTTGAAAATAGATTGTCTTTTAATATACTTGTGCTGTTCAAGTTGGTCATGAGCAGTAAGACTCCTGTTTTTATACATAATCAGATTGTTTTTAGTAATACTGTGCACGAGCATTACACTAGAGGTTCCAGTAGTGGGCAGCTTGAATTGCCAGGTCCTAGAACCAGCGCTCTGGGGAGATCTTTTATTTTTAGAGCATTAACTCTGTGGAATGGCCTGCCTCGGAACCTCTGCTGCATTTACAGTAGATTCACTTTTAAAAAGAATCTTAAATTGTTTTTAAATTGTTTTTAACACTGTAAGTGGTTTTTTGTTTTTGTTTTACACTAATGTAATTTTAGCTATTAATTGTTACAGTAGGTTCATTATGCATTGTGTGTACTGACTTTTAATAATTTAGTTTTTTTTGCAATGGTGATTGTTTTTGTGTTTTTTTGTGCGTGGACCCCAGGAAGACTAGCTGGTTGCTATCGCACCAGCTAATGGGGATCCCTAATTAAATCAAATCAAATCAAATCAAATCAAGACATTCAGAAACAATTTAATTCACCTGGCACTTTCTTCTAGCTTCTATTGTGCACAGCAATGGTGTACCTTGGGATAGTCAATTAGGTACCCATCCATTTCACACAATATTTACCAGACCCAGGGGTCTGGTCTCAATGGTTTACGCCATGTTGGCAAAGACTTCTTCAAAGCCTCTACCCATTGATATAGTGTGCCAGTGTGGATATACCATTCAATAGCAGCAGTCTAAATGGGCTATTAATCTAGCAAAACATTTTGCTATCCTCCAGAATTCCCAACCACCAAGTCATCCATTTAGATTTTATACATAGGACATACTTTACTCCATGCATATTACATAAAGAAAGCCATGCCATCACCTAAAAGCGCTCTGTGCACACAAAAACGCCTTGTGTACCTTTTTCCATATGTTATGGGAGTGCCCAGGATTGGTTGATTTCTGGAGGAAGGATGCTTATGGTTGTCCTTCTTATTGATTGATTGATTAAAAACGTATTAACAGATTGCAGAATGCATACAATGCTAAGAGGATGCAGACCAGAAAAATACTTTTGTTTTGTTTACATCGGGGTCCCCCATTTTCAATTCATCAGGACATTTATGACATACAATCAATCAAATCAAGGTCAGTGAATACCACGACCACAACACCAGAGGAAGCTCAACAAATCATGTTAAACCCAGATTCGGCTCAAACAAGGTACTAAACACGTTTCGCAATTATGCCACATCAATGTGGAACGCCCTACCCAACGCTGTAAAGGAATGTGAATCCCTACCCACATTCAAAACCACTCTTAAAGAGCACCTACGGGAGGCTGCAATTCGAAACTGGCCACCGTAAATGTCCAAACCCCCCCACCCCCTCCTAATAGACAGTCTCCTCCCCACCGCATGTATATTTCTCTCCCACCCACCCACCCCCTCCTAATGTACAGTCTCCTCCCCACCGTATGTATATATTCTCTCCCCACCGTATGTATATTTCTCTCCCACCCACCCACCCCCTCCTAATGTACAGTCCCCTCCCCATCATATGTATATACTCTGTCAGGATCTATGGGTAACAGTACTGTATATTTGCATATCGTATGTCACAAATGTAACAGTACTAAATACCTGTATGTCATGTATGTCCCTATGCCATAAATGTCATGTATGTTGTGTATGTCATAAATGTCTATGAATTGAAAATGGGGGACCCTGATGTAAACAAGACAAACGTCTTTCTCTGGTCTGCATCCCCTTAACAATTGTGTGTATTGAGCCGTACTGTATTGTACCCATTCTGCAATCTGTTAAATAAAGTTTTCATTCGTTCGTTCATTCATTCATTCATTCATTCATTCATTCATTCATTCATTCATTCATTCATTCATTCATTCATTCATTCATTCATTCATTCATTCATTCATTCATTCATTCATTCATCCATTCATTCATTCATTCATTCATTCATTCATTCCTCTCTCGCACTCTCTCCAATCGCACGTCTCAACCGAGCCTGGTCAGGGGGGAGGGGCTAGGCCCAATGTGGAGTGACGTCCCTTCTCCGCCAATCAGCGCGCGGTCTGTCGCGGCCACAGTCATCCCTGTGCGAGGCAGCTATTGGCTGTTTATTTCCAAAGGGGCGGGGCGTGGGGTGCCGCGTGACGCGGACGTAGCTGATTGGTCCAGTCCTCCTTGACGTCACCACGAAATGCCATGCAATGTCTCGTCCTTGCCACCAGGGGCACCACCCTCCATGGCTTCACCTCGTTGTCTGTGGCTATAACGAGCTAACGCTGCTAATCTCTAACGTTAACTCTCTGAACAGATCTAGATGCAGTGATCGTGTAAAGAACGGACTAACTGCAGCTGCTGGAGACACATCTGAACTAAGGAGGAGTCGAGACTGGCCGTAAACTTCAGAGTGTTGTGAAAGTGAGATGAAGAAACACAAAGCAGGTTTGTTTAATCAGAAGGTCCTTTGGACATTATTCTTTGATCAATAGGTATATGTTCCCGTTTGTGATTACAGTATTTCACACTTGCCTAACCTTAAATAATGTACCCAGCAGTTAGACCAGCGGTGCTGCCATATATAAAACATTAGATGCGACATTACGCCATAAATCATGGGATTCAATCAATCAATAACCGTCCGCCATCTTACCTGGATATTGTTTAGGCAGCAACTATGTTTGTCGGCTGTGCAGCCTAGTTACTGTACTAACATGATCAGAGAGACTAGTGCAGCCTAGTTACTGTACTAACATGATCAGAGAGACTAGTGCAGCCTAGTTACTGTACTAACATGATCAGAGAGACTAGTGCAGCCTAGTTACTGTACTAACATGATCAGAGATACTAGTGCAGCCTAGTTACTGTACTAACATGATCAGAGAGACTAGTGCAGCCTAGTTACTGTACTAACATGATCAGAGAGACTAGTGCAGCCTAGTTACTGTACTAGTAACATGATCAGAGAGACTAGTGCAGCCTAGTTACTGTACTAACATGATCAGAGAGACTAGTGCAGCCTAGTTACTGTACTAACATGATCAGAGAGACTGAGGAGGCTAGCATCACTTTATACACATGAGTATGGAGGAGATTAGATCACACAAGGCTCAACTACTCTCTTTCTAACACACACACACACGCACACACAAGACACTCTGACGTCACGAGACCGCCGCCATCTTAGTTTTGGGGACAACCAACCATAGAACCCAAGGTCGCTTCACAATCAGGACAAAAAATAGGGCTAGGGAAGTAGGGGGGGGGGGGGGGGGGGGAGGGGCATGAGGGCAGGTAAGGGATGCGTGTATAACTTCCGCAACAGATTTAGTCGGATTTCGGTTTCCGGGTTGGCCTGATTGGCCGCAACGGCCACATGACACGCGTGGCACGCCCCCGCGGCAGTGGCTGAGGCGCCGCTACACGCTGCTGTGTTTCACTGCCGCTTTCCCACTTTAACGCCAGAGCAATATTGTCGCGCCATCTTCTGAGTGCAGACGCGCTGCTGTTTAATCACTTTTCCCACTTCAATGACAGAGCTGCTGTTTAATGCTCACTTTTCCCACTTTAATGACAGAGCTGCTGTTTAATAATATTGTTGCGTTGTGGAAAGCAGGATGAGAGAGCGTAGATTTCAGTGTGTATCATTTAATCATTTATCATTTAACATTTGAAAGGCATACATTGTTGTCATACAGAAGTACAGAATACCTTTATCCAAAATGCTTCTTACTGTTACTGCTAGACAAGAGAAGTATGAAATAAAATAGTATAGCATGTAAAATAGAAGTAAAAATAGAGGTCATGCTGTTCAGTATAGACATATGTACAATGTTCGATGCAGAATAGAAGTAACTGAGTTACCATACAATATACAATATACTATGCAATGTACTAATATACAATACGCTATAGTGCAAAG
This sequence comes from Notolepis coatsorum, assembly GCF_963971535.1. NCBI lineage: Eukaryota > Metazoa > Chordata > Actinopteri > Aulopiformes > Paralepididae > Notolepis > Notolepis coatsorum. The sequence continues at coordinate 3,060,354 of NC_140176.1, read as the reverse complement.
CAGAAATGGGATGAGGTACAATTTACAGTAAGGTGTACGAGTTGCAGTGCAAAGGGGTCCCCACACGGCAAGCGATTTTAGCCAGGCGACCGATTTTTTTAGCGAGGCGACCGACAGAATTGTATTGCCTCCATTGTTATGAATGGGAGAACCCACACGGCAGGAGATTTTGAAGCGACGGTCGCGCAGCTATTTCTGTCGCCTGGCTAAAAATCGCCTTGATCCTATTTTTTGAGGCGACACTGAAAGGATAATGAGGAAATAACATGACTTCTACTGGTGTATCATTTGTACACCATTAATGTATCAATACATTCATTGATCAATAACCTACATATTATTACCATGCTACTTATGTTAATTATTATTAACGGGAACAATAAAAATAAATAACATTAGTTGGAGAACTTAAGGTTTAGTGGTTTAGGTTTTGTCATTAACTAACTGACAATGCGCCACGATGCACCTACTAGATGTTTTTGTACTCGGGTAACAAAATAAGTTGTGGATGTTGACAGAGTTTAATGTCCAGGCTGCAGCTGATGTGGTTTATACGGTTTATTGTCCAAAGAAATGATGGTTGAGAACAGAACAGCGTCTTCAGTGAAAAAACATTCTCTCTCAGCTGCATAATAATACTTGTCCAATCGGTGCCTAGTGAACGTATCGTAGCGATCAGTCATGCAGTAATGTCAGGAAGAATGAGGAGAGGTTGTATTCGTATATGATGGTTTAATTCCAGCTCAATGTGGGTTTTACAGGTTAATATTCCCTCGTAATGCGCAACACAGCTACCCTGCTAGTGCTAGTGAAGAGCTGCTAATATGCTCACTTCACAACAACATGACGTCCGGTCCCGGCGGTCCGTCCTCCTATATCTCCCGGGGGGAAACAAGTAACCACACCCCCAGCTAGACAGAGCGACGGTCGCCTCTGGTGTGGGGGGACAAGCGATTGTCGTTGAGCAACAGGCGATCGCATCGCCAGGCGACGTCTGTCGCCCGCCGTGTGCAGACCACTTTACTGTTGCGCTCCAGAGACTGTTACTGTACCATACAATATACTATGCAATGTACTAATATACAATACGCTATAGTGCAAAGCAGAAATGGGATGAGGTACAATTTACAGTAAGGTGTACGAGTTGCAGTGCAAATGCTTCTTACTGTTGCGCTCCAGAGACTGTTACTGTACCATACAATATACTATGCAATGTACTAATATACAATACGCTATAGTGCAAAGCAGAAATGGGATGAGGTACAATTTACAGTAAGGTGTACGAGTTGCAGTGCAAATGCTTCTTACTGTTGCGCTCCAGAGACTGTTACTGTACCATACAGTAAGAAGCATTTTGGACAAAAGTATTCTGTACTTCTGTATGACAACAATGTATGCCTTTCAAATGTTAAATGATTAAATGATACACACTGAAATCTACGCTCTCTCATCCTGCTTTCCACAACGCGACAATATTATTAAACAGCAGCTCTGTCATTGAAGTGGGAAAAGTGAGCATTAAACAGCAGCTCTGTCATTGAAGTGGGAAAAGTGAGCATTAAACAGCAGCTCTGTCATTGAAGTGGGAAAAGTGAGCATTAAACAGCAGCTCTGTCATTGAAGTGGGAAAAGTGATTAAACAGCAGCGCGTCTGCACTCAGAAGATGGCGCGACAATATTGCTCTGGCGTTAAAGTGGGAAAGCGGCAGTGAAACACAGCAGCGTGTAGCGGCGCCTCTGCCGCTGCCGCGGGGGCGTGCCACACGTGTCACGTGGCCGTCGCGGCCAATCAGGCCAACCCGGAAACCGAAATCCGACTAAATCCGTTGCGGAAGTGATACACGCGTAAGGGATAATGGACCTAATCTAAACTAACTGATGGGGAAAAGCCTTGGTGAAGAGGTGTGTTTTAAGAGCAGTTTTGAAGGTGTCCAGGGTTGGGGCGTTGCGAATTTCGGGGGGGAGAGAGTTCCAGAGGGTAGGGGACGCCACGCTGAAGGCTCTGTCCCCGAAAGTCCGTAACCTGGTGCGAGGGATGGAGAGGAGACCTAGATCAGAGGATCGTAGGTTCTGGGATGGAGTGTGCTGGTGGAGGAGATCAGACCGGTATCGGGGGACGAGGGCATGGAGGGACTTGGAGGTGAGGAGCAGGAGTTTGAAAGTGATGCAGAACTTGACTGGGAGCCAGTGGAGTTGGATGAGGGTGGGGGTGATGTGCTGCCAGGGCTTGGTGTGAGTGAGAACCCTGGCAGCTGAGTTCTGAACATACTGGAGCCTGTCCAGGGCTTTGCTGGGTACCCCGAACAGGACTCCGTTACAGTAGTCCAACCGGGAGGTGATAAATGAGTGGATCAGGGTCTCGGCCACAGATTCTGAGAGTTAATCTGAGATTAACATGAGTCTGGGCTAAACCAACATATGGGTGAAACCATTATTCCCCCTTCTTTTAAAGGAGAAGCATGACGCATAGCTGAAAATCAAAGCACAAAAACGTATAAACTTTGCAGACAGTCTCACTTTATTCCTCTCTGTCTGGTTCTCTCTAGCATGGCACGCAGGTTGGCATCATGCTCCTCTTTCGTGCGGCCATACACAATGATGTCATCGACAATGGCGGCGACGCCCGGGAACCCCTCGTAGGCCTCATCCACTCGTCTCTGAAACTCATCTTGTGCAGATATGATTCCGAATGGGAGTCTATTGAACCTATAATCTGCCATAGATGGTGTTGAACGTGGTGAGAACGGATTCGGCTGAGTTTTATTGTCCAGTACCCAGACCTGGCGTCTAGCACACTGAAATACTGTGCACCCGCTAATTTTGGGGTAATGTCATCTAGAATAGGGAGCGGGTAGTAGGGTCTCTGGATGGCTTTGTTCAGGGGGCGGGGATCTAGACAAATCCTAAGCTTTCCTGTTTTGGGCTTTTCTACTAACCACCAGTGTAGTAGTAGTAGTAGTTTTTTTTTTCAGTCATCAAAAAAAAAGTACAATATACATCATCATTTATCAATATTTGATTATTTACAGTGACTGAAAAAGGTACAGACTGAAGCATAGTGCTTATATGTGCCTGTCCTATATTCTTACCAAAAAATTTTTTTTTACTCCAAAAACAGTATTATAAAGAAAAGAAAAAAGCAAGCAAAACAGTGTTTTTCACCCTTGTAGTTTTTCAAAATTTAGCATTAAAAAAAAATACAAAAATGTAGATTCCAAAACAGTATTATAAAAGAAAAAAGAAAACAAAACAGTGTTATTCACCCTTGTATTTTTCAAAAATTGCTTTACAAACCTTTTTCTTAAAGGGGAACTATTTTACTATTCCTAGCACTATTTGGGCAACTTTAAACAATTCCTGTCAGTCTATTGAAGACATCTGTACGTTTAAAAAAAAATGCATTGGTTTATATTTCTAATCAAGTACTCAAACCCATCATTTTTCAGCCACAAGAAATCAGGCTGTTATGGCCTGGCTCCGCCCATAAGCACTTTGAGTGACAGTCAGTCGAGAGAGAGAGAGAGAGAGTGACAGTCAGTCGAGAGAGAGAGAGAGAGAAAAAAAAGTGTAAACACTCTGCGTGTCCTCCCGGGAGAGGGAGAGGGAGACACGCAGAGCGTTTACAGTTCTCTCTCGGTTCGGGAGCATGGGCTGTAGCGCAGCACGGTGGTGGACTTCCTCGAGAGGGAGAGGGAGACACGCAGAGCGTTTACAGTTCTCTCGCTCTCGCTCGGCGGGCAGCTAGAGGGGGCGGGTGTTATTATGCAAATACGCTTACGCACCATATGACGTCCCATATAGGCTAATTTTCAGATGACTCACTTGAGGGAGGGACATTATTGTGAGGGGAGAATTGGAAGAATGCGCCAAATCGAGAATTAGAGACATAGATCCTATTACTATAAGTCCACATAGCTAGAAAATAACCCTAAACACTGGAAAAGGTCATTTATAAGATAGTTCCCCTTTAAAAACCAAAATCGAATTACTCATTCTTAACTGTATATCCGCATTGTTCCACAAGTTAACCCCAATAATAGAAATACACCTCCTTTTAATCCCTTTCTTAGCTTTCTGAACAGTAAATTTACAAATATCTCTCAAATCATATTTTCTTTCATGTGTTGTAAAAAACCTTTGCACCCCACCTGGGAGTAACTTTGCTTTAGCTCTGTACATTATTTGCATATTTATATAGTAAACCAAATCATTAAATTTCATAATATGAGACTTCTAGACAAAAAATTAGGGATCTAGACAAATCCTAAGCTTTCCTGTTTTGGGCTTTTCTACTAACCACCAGTGCATTGACCCAGTCTGTTGGCTCAGTGACCTTCTGGATTATGTCCATTTTCTCCATTTCATCCAGCTCATCTTTGAGCCGACTGCGTAGGGCGTATGGTATGCGGCGAGGTGGGCACACCACTGGTGTTGCGTCAGGTTTGAGGTGAATGGTACACTCACCGCAGGGCAGTACAGTGCGATAGGGCTGGGCGATATGGCCTAAATATGATATCACGATATTTTCTGACCTTTCGGCGATACACGATACACATCACGATGTTTTTCTTTTTTACCCCAAACGATTCATTATGAGGCTTACCAAGACAGTATTTGAGTTTGCAAGCTAACATTAAAGACAAAATAAAATACCCATGCATTTAGCATTTTTATATTATATATTAGATTTAGATTATTGGATTATTAGATTATAAATATATTGCATATATTTAGCAATGAGATATTATATGATTTAGATATGAAATATGATGAATTGAAAATGGGGGACCCTGATGTAAACAAGACAAAAGTCTTTCTCTGGTCTGCATCCCCTTAACAATTGTATGTATTGAGCTGTACTGTACCCATTCTGCAATATGTTAATAAAGTTTTAAATAAATCAATCAATCAATAGCATTTTAGCATTTTTATGAAACTACTGTATATTTGTATGTCTCTAAATGTTTTGATGAATTGAAAATGGAGGACCCTTATGTAAAAAAAAGCCGAAAGTCTTTTTCTGGTCTTCATCCTCCTGTACTGTATTGTACCCATTCTGCAATATGTTAATAAAGTTTTCATTCATTCATTCTGACGGACAACAGAATAATTTTGATTGACAGTCGAGTCTGCCAATTACGTCACACCGCTTGCACCCGCCCTGCTGTTCTTAGCAAGCGCCATTAGTTTTTGACTTCCTGAATGTCCGGTGTGCTGACATCAACAAAGCTACTTACATTAGCTCCCCGCAACCGACTAGTAGGAGACCAGTGCACCACAGGATGACTAAATGAGCCATAATGATTTTACCTCAACGAATGTTATAATAAAAGCCTTTCCATACATCCGTCTGATTGAAAACTTTATTAACAGACCGCGGAATGGGCATATCTCAACACAGGCTAAGATATGAACGAGTAACGTGTGGACCAGATTGACGCGACACAATCCTATTGGGCAAAACATCACGATATCCACGATACGTTGAAAAAGTGTATTGTTAATGAACTGTACCCGATATATCGTCATATCGCCCAGCCCTACAGTGCGATATATATATCGCACGTGCGACACTGACGTCAGTCTGTGCGATGAAAGGATTGACTTCAATAGCACTGGTGCGATGGCCCGCGATGGCCCGCTATCCACTTGGTACTTGTAGTCTTGTGCGATTAAATACAATGTCCCTTCTGCGTAAAACTCCATATATCAAACACCAAATCCCATAATCCCTAGCGAACAATATCCCCGCGAGTTGCGAGCAGTGACTATCTGCTCGGCTCAGCTCACAACACAGCAGGACTCCTCTCGGCAGCAGACAGTAGCGTTTGGAACGCGGACATTGAAACAGAGCTAGTGGATAGTGTTGTCGCGACCCAAAACAAATCCCTGCTGTTTTATTCGGCAACGGGTCAAATGCATATAACATGCTTTGCAATCCTCGCGTCATAAAGTCCGAAATGAACGTTACCCAGACCGTGCTTCTGCCTTCTGCTCTCAGCCGAGCGGGGCTGCACAGCAGTGCGGCTATTTTGCGATCCGAAATAAGTTTCAAGTTTCAAGTTTCAAGTTTCTTTAATAGTTGTCATACAGAAGTACAGAATACTTTTGTACAAAATGCTTCTTACTGTTGCGCTCCAGAGACTGTGCATGACAAGATAAGTATGAAATAAAAACATAGTAAAAATTTGAAGTAAAAAAAGAGGTCACAGTGTTCAGTTTAGACATATGTACAATGTTCGTAGACGTAGTTACCATACAATATACAATACTGTGCAGTGTACTAATATACAATACTATATAGTGCAAGGCATAAATGGACGAGGTGCAGTTTAGGTACAATTCACAGTAGGTGTACGAGTTGTAGTGCAAATCCTTTATCAATAAATATAAAGTGTAAGTGTGTTTGTGTGATCTAAAGTGTGGAGAGTGGGTGCTGCAGTGTGTTGTTTGTTTGAGTGAGTGTGTGCGTGTGGGTGTGTGTGCTGTGTGCATTTGATGGTTGTTGCATAGTGATTATTGTTCGTTTAGCGATTATTGTTCGTTTAGCAGCCTGATGGCCTGGGGATAGAAGCTCCTTCTGAGTCTTTCTGTGCTCGCCTTAAGACTCCGGTATCGCTTTCCTGACGGCAGCAGTTCAAAGAGGCAGTTGTTCGGGTGGCTCGAGTCCTTAATAATTCTCTTAGCCTTCCCCTTGCACCGCTTGTTGTAAATGTTCTGGAGGGTGGGAAGCCCCCCTCTAATTGTGCGTTCGGCTGAACGTGTCACTCTTTGTAGTCTGCTACGGTCTTGTGCAGTGCTATTCCCAAACCAGGAGGTGATGTTGCCGGTCAGGATGCTCTCTATTGTACATGAGTAGAAGTTCCTAAGGATCTTCTGACTGACTTGGAACTTCCTTAGGCGCCTGAGGAAGTAGAGGCGTTGTCGTGCCTTCTTCACAACACTGTCAATGTGTGTGGTCCATGTCAAGTCCTCGGATATGTGGGCTCCGAGGTACTTGAAACTGTTCACTCTCTCAACCGGTGCCCCGTCGATGCTGAGGGGGCTGTAGTCCTTGACCCCCGACCTCCTGAAGTCCACAATCATCTCTTTTGTTTTGCTGACGTTCAGGGAGAGGCAGTTCTCCTGACACCACTGTGACAGGTTCTCTACCTCTTCCAGGTAGGCCCTTTCGTCGTTGGCAGAGATCAGGCCCACCACTACTGTGTCATCAGCAAATTTGATGATGGTGTTGTTGTTCCGCTGTGCTACGCAGTCATGTGTGTACAGGGAGTAGAGGAGGGGGCTCAGAACACAGCCCTGGGGGGCCCCTATGTTGAGCGTGATGGATGAGGAGGTGCAGTTGCCGGCTCTTACCACCTGGGGTCTGCCCGTCAGGAAGTCCAGGACCCACTGGCACAGGTCATAGTTCAAGCCCAGGTCCCTGAGCTTGGCTATGAGTTTGGAGGGGACTATGGTATTGAATGCTGAGCTGTAGTCGATGAACAGCATTCTCACATAGTTCCCCTGCCTCTTGTCCAGATGTGATGCTGCTGTGTGCAGCACATGGGCTATGGCGTCCTCCGTGGACCTGTTGGGGCGATATGCAAATTGCAGAGGGTCCAGGTTGATGGGGAGGGAGGAACAGATGTAGCCCTTCACTAGCTTCTCAAAGCACTTCATGGCTATGGAGGTGAGGGCTACAGGGCGGTAGTCGTTGAGGCAAGCGGGCGTAGATTTTTTGGGTACAGGGATGATGGTGGACTTCTTCAGACAGGTGGGGATGACGGCCTGTTCCAAGGACAGGTTGAAGATGTCAGTGAATACCGGGGCCAGTTGGTCGGCACAGACTTTTAGGACGCGGCCGGGGATGCCGTCCGGTCCTGCTGCCTTCCTGATATCCACTTTTTTAAAGATCCGTCTCACCTCATGCTCTGTTACCCTGAACACTGAGTCTCCATCAGCAGACCCCCCCCCCCCCCCCCATTGCCGTGGTTTGTAGGCTGGTGTTGTTATTCACAGCCTCAAACCTCGCATAGGAGTTGAGATCATTTGCTAAGGAGATGTCACTGTTCAGTTTGAGGGGGGTTCCTTTGTAGTCTGTCATTGTTCTGAGGCCCTGCCACATGCCTCTAGAGTCAGCCTGTTCAAACTGAAGTTCAACTTTATCCCTGTAACGCCGTTTTGCCTCTATTACTGCTCTCCTGACGTTGTATCTTGCCATCTTGTGTTCTTCCATGTTGCCTGTCACCAGCCCGGTGTTGTATGCTGATGTGCGCACTTTCAGAGCCTCACGGACGGATTTGTCTACCCAGGGCTTTTGATTTGGGTAGATATTAATTTTGGTGGAGGGGATTATTACTTCTACCTGAGTACAGACATAGTCAATCACCGTTTCGGTGTATTCGTTAATATTGGCTGTGTTATCACGGAATACACTCCATTCTGTGCTTCCCAGCACTGCTTGGAGTGACTCCACTGACGTCACGGCCCAACGCTTAACCTCTCGCGAGACCACCGGCGTTCGCTTGAGACTCTGTTTGTACTTTGGCAAAAGAAAAATGGCGGCGTGATCGCTTTTACCGAATGGACTAAGAGCCTGTGACTTGTACCCATTCTTAAATTGCGAGTATACATGGTCTAATATGTTCTCGCCTCTGGTGGGAGAGGTCACATGCTGATAGAAATTCGGCAGCACCTTTTTAAGACGCGCGCTGTTGAAATCCCCCAAGACCAAAATGGCAGCGTCAACATTAGCTGCTTGGAGTTTGTTTACCTCGTCGTGAAGTTTTGAAAGTGCGACCCCAGTGTTCGCGTGTGGTGGAATGTACACTCCGATGAGGATGATGGACGTTAACTCTCTTGGGAGGAAGAAGGGTCGACATTTTATCGTGATAAACTCCAGGTCTGTGGTGTTTTTTTTTTTCTCACAACGGGTCAAATGCATCTAACACGCTTTGCATCATCGCCATTCCTTTATGCCCACATCGCCCGAAATGAACGTTACATTAGCATAAGCTAACAAGCTAATCCTGATCAGAGGCAGAGCCATAGAGACAGTGTGGACTGGGGAAAGGGTGTGTGTGTGTCGAGAGGAGTGGAAGTTTGAAGACAGACTAGATGATGCGGGGGTGGTGGTGAGTTGAAACAGTGTGAATGAATGAGAACTTTATTTAACAGATTGCAGAATGGGTACAATACAGTACGGCTCAATACACACAATTGTTAAGGGGATGCAGACCTGAGAAAGACTTTCGTCTTGTTTACATCAGGGTCCCCCATTGTGTGTGTGTGTGTGTGTGTCCCAACCGACCCCACTTCTATGTTTCAATAAATTATTTGCATTTAAAACTATTAACGCTGACTCATTCCTTCAGTCCACTCAAAATTATGCTAATATTCCTTGTTGTTTATGATATTAATTGAAAATAGCATATGAGAGTATTATAGTAATAATAACACATGGCGATATACTAAAAAGCAATTTATAATTTTTGGCTGGTAAAAAATCTGCCTTTTTTAAATCTACCAGCCAAATGGCTGGTAAGTCAAAAGGTTAAGTTTGTTCCCTGACTGCAACTAAATAACACAAATACAATAGGCACATTTGTGACTGTTACAAATATAACACGTTTTATACTTGTGCTACAAGATTTTGGCCAGTGCTACAAAACTATCAACCTCTGTAGCACCAGTGCTATGTGCAAAAAAAGTTAACGTACAGCCCTGCACCGGGAAACAGTCCAATGCCTTCAAACACGATCTGCATATTATTCATCCATGATGTTCATGTGTGGTTTGGGCTGTGCATTGACCGTATGGATTATTTTGACCAAATTCAGGTCTAGAAGACATGCTCTCATGCCCAACACAGGTGGAGCATTGGCATCAATTATATCAAAGTCAAGCATGACTGTCTTCTAGCTCTCAGGCTATGGTGGGCATGTGCTTACTGTAAAAGGGGCCTGCAGGCTAACATGCCTGCAGGCTTAATACTACATTTCCAAATAGCTCATGGAATGTGTTGGCTGTGTCAATTTTTAATTTGAGCTTGTGCCTCTGTTTTCCAATTTGTAATTCTTGTTCTTTGTCTGTGCTTGCATGCTGTTTTGTTATGTCATCACGTTGCTGCTCACCAGTGTCAGATATAGCAGCATCCTCTTTGCCTGTGGCTTGATCTGACGTCGCTGTGGTGCTGACCTGCACATCCTGGCAAAGTGGTTGAATTTGTTGCAGTTGTTACGTTGACGTCCCTTCGCTGGACATTCCTCAGCACGGCTGTGCTCTCTCCCGCATGCTCCACAGTCCTCCTGCATGACGTCAGCCTTGCTTACTGTTTTGCGACCATAACGTGCTTGGTTCGGTTTGAATTAGGGGTGGGAATCACCAGTTTCATCACGATACGATACGATATCGATTCTTTGGACAACGATACGATATTTGCCGATATCACAAAGTCTGCCACGATACGATACGATTCGATTCAGGTGCCTGCGATCGATATGAGACGATATTATGTGGCCATTTAACACAATCAGTCACATTTAGATCAACTCAAAAAGGCTACGGAAATATCAATTGGTGTTTTTATTTTTGAGCTCTTCCAGACATTTAAATGAAAAACAATCTATTGTTTTTAATACAAATATACCTCCTGTTTACTGTAAAGTTCACTTAATGCCAGCAGAAGCACGGACTGGGCGGATATGACGCCGAGTTGCCACAGGATTTTCAAAATAAGAGTATCGATATGAACCGAACGTTGCTAGCTGCCGGAGCCATAGATATTATAGCTGGAGCTGCGCTTGGGGCGGAAATGAGACCCGCCACAGGATTTTCAAAATAAGAGTATCGATATGAACTATTTTGTTACCGGCTAGGTAGCGGGCAGACCTCTCATTGTTACTCGCCAAACCTTAAATCTGTCCGCCATTGGCGCTTGGCGGGTACTTATTATGTTCCCTGCCCCTAACCCAGCCAAACGAGTTAGTATGACGATCAACCCAATCAAGCAATGCTGACTCCGGGAGTCGAGACCGCAGCCTCTTGCATTGGTGACGAGCGCAATCTCCGCTACGCCACCTGACCGCCCCGAAATTCTGATCCCACTTCTGACACCATGTAATGTTTCTGTTCTGGCTGTCACTCTTAGTGTCTAGCAGAAAGAATTGAATGTCCACACGATGACAATATAGCTGAAGGTTCTTTACTTCCACACTTTGGGTTAACTTGCATACATCCAACTGGCGGGCACCGTATCTGACGTCATTAACACTTTCCCCGCCAATCACGTTGTACGACGTGTTTCAAGTTCATGCGAATTCTGCCAATCCACGGCGTACAACGTTATTGAGATCATATTTCATATTTTCGCCATGGTATTCATATTTCCCTCACGGAGCCTGGTCTGATGCTTCAATACTGCCCCCTGGTGGATGATCGGCGAGTTGCCAAACCGGAAATGGCCGGTTGGATATCAGTGAGTCTCCTAAATGCGTCCGGCCACTTGCATATCATCGCGGGACTCTAGCCACACACCGTGGATATGGATCGCTGCCATAACTCAATAATCGACATGATTTGGCCGTGTATTAGTATTATACAAACCGGAAATTGATCGACTCGATCCCTATCAAATAATTGGGATCTTTTTGCTCCAGTCTCATCGCCCAACGGTAAGAGGAGGCTGACGTTACTTTCAGCCTGTTTGTTTATTATTATCCTCTGCTCTGATCTATATATCACCCATACTACATAAAGCATTTAACGACGATCACGGAATTATAAACGACCCCCCCCCTCCGTTCACCCGCGCATGATCAGTCATAACGTTTAGTACAGTTGACATTTTTAATATAGCGTGGATCGGCAACAAACGGCATTTGATAATCTATTTATGCAGTGCTGCCTGGGAGAAATGCGAGGCCCTGTGCGAGATTTAAACGCGAGCCCCCCCCCCCTAAAGGTAAAAAAAATTTAAATAAAAAAAGAATATAAAAAATTATTTATTTTTTATTTTTTATTTTTCATACAGTCAACATGTTCTTAAATAATAGCGCTGCCCGAGGCTGGGCATGATACAGTCAACATATAGCAAGAGAGAGAGAGCGAGAGAGGGCTCCCGTTCTACAGTCAATATACAGTGTTATCGTTGCACAGACCCGGCAATGCCCCTGACCAGAGGAGAGAGAAATATAATATAGTTAGTAAAAGCACTATATAAGCTCAGAACACAGCTCAGAACACAACACAGCTTAGAACACATCTCAGAACACAGCACAGAACACAGCTCAGAACACAGAACACATGCACAACACAGCTCAGAACACAGCTCAGAACACAACACAGCTTAGAACACAGCTCAGAACACAGAACACATCTCAGAACACAGCACAGAACACAGCTCAGAACACAGCTCAGAACACAGAACACATGCAGAACACAGCTCAGAACACAGCTCAGAACACAACACAGCTTAGAACACAGCTCAGAACACAGAACACATCTCAGAACACAGCACAGAACACAGCTCAGAACACAGCTCAGAACACAGAACACATGCAGAACACAGCACAGAACACAGCTCAGAACACAGAACACAGCTCAGAACACAGAACACAGCTCAGAACACAACACAGCTTAGAACACAGCTCAGAACACAGAACACATCTCAGAACACAGCACAGAACACAGCTCAGAACACAGAACACAGCTCAGAACACAGAACACAGCTCAGAACACAGCTCAGAACAGAGAGAGAGAGAGAGAGTCCTAGTTTATCTGCCACACGTTAGCACTCGATAATGTAGCTATAGCCTGACTGAAGGTTCTAACATGCAACAACTTTCAATCTTCAGTCCATCTGCCGATTGTGTTTCATTTAAGCATAAATTGAAGCGTCTTCATGCGTGGATTGTGGATATGAATTACGACAAATCTGAATATGTGGATTATTGAATTGTGTCACTCACACGTTATTGTGATATTGTAACTGGGATTAAAATGTTTGAGGAGATGCGCTGTTTGACGGATTTGATGACGTGGACGTGACTTGAGAAAATGAATGAGCAATTGCAAGCCTTTGACGGTTTGATGAATGCATTTGAGAAAATGCATTTATCTGTTCAAGCACTGTTAGTGTTAATCTGATGATGAAGAAGGTGATTAACATGACTGGTGTCACTGGTATAAACCAAAGGTTAATCAATTCAATGCATGTATGGATGATGTCCGAAACAGATTAAAACCTGATTAATAGTGAAACTGTATAGCCTCCAAGCCTCTCTGACATGTTATTTCGGGGGTCGCACCTTGAACACTTTGGGAACCATGTATTTATATAGTACATGATACTTAAGCACATACAGTACAGATATCCTCATAAGTATCTATTAATTCGTATCAATTAGATACTCTTTGGGCTTGTTTTTGTCTACTTATTCGGAAAGAGTTTAACTAATTATTTTCGCTAGCAAGATCTCATTCGATTATTCATTCCATTAAGCCTACTGCCAGCAGGCACATTTAAAGAAATATAATCTGATTGATTGGGGTAATGAGGGACTTAAAATTAGCCTATAGATTATGTATTTAACTTGTCGGCGAGGCTATTGAGCCGTACTGTATTGTACCCATTCTGCAATCTGTTAATAAAGTTTTCAATCAATGCCGTTAGAAAATCAGGATTTCTGCGATCGACATATGATGCCTTTTCAGGTGAGGCGGCCGCGCGCAATTATCCTGAGTATCAAGTCTGGTTCGAATTAACAACAGTGAATCAGCGTTCGAGGAACAGGGAAAGCCTGGATTCAAACATCGGGTTAATTGAATCTGGATAATGGGACTTTTGATCGACTTAGTTGAACCAGGTATGGGGAATAGGGCCCTGGTGTGATCTGTTTAAGTCTCCTGGTGTGATCTGTTTAGGTCTCCTGATGTGATTTGTTTAGGTCTCCTGGTGTCAGGGTTTCCGTTAGAATTTTTTTTTGCAGGTCTGAGTGTCCGGTAGATTTCACTCTACCGGACAAATGGGATAAATTCCGGTCAGAGTTTATTGAGCTTAAAAACAATTGATAGGCTTATATAAAGAATGACATCCTCAAGGCATTTATAATATTTTAACTTAAAACTAGGCTACTTTTGCGTATATACAGTCATTAATATATTCCAAATAAAATAAGTCCCTCGAGACTTAGTGCTGCTGCCGACTTGAGGTGTCTGTGGGCAGTCTGCCCGACATTAATAAACAGCAGTCTGTTATAATCACATTTTTATGAGCTAACTAATTCCGTTATATTGGACATTTGTATTAATTATATCAAGCGAAGAACTGAGAAATTTGGCAGAGAGAGACGGCAACATTATTTATCGTGGGTTTGCGTGATGTATATCTCCACCTCCCAACGACTTGGTGCTGGTCATAATGTCCGGTGAAAATAATTCCCTCTAAGCACAATTTGATTATTTGAATTGTATTAAAATAGGCTAAAATTAAATAGCCTATGCGATGAATGATTCATTACATTTATTTCATCGTTGCTTCACCAAGCAGCCGGTCTAATAATGACAAAGCTGTTGTCCGCGCGAGCTTGCTGCTGCTAGATTTGCAAGAAGCATCCAGCTGCAGACCCGCAGAGCAGCTGTGTTTCCAGGTCCGGTCTGGGGACCGCACTGTGTACTGCACTGTGCCAGCAAAGCTGGTGGGTTATGTGGGTCTGCAGCTGCATGCTTTTTGCAAATCTAGCAGCAAGCTCTCGCTGACACAGCGTCGTCATTATTAGACCGGCTGCTTGGTGAAGCAACGATAACAAATGTAATGATTGTTTCGTTCATCGCATAGGCTATTTAATTTTAGCCTATTTGAATACAAATCAAATAATCAAATTGTGCTTAGAGGGAATTATTTTCACCGGACATTATGACCGGAGAGATTAAATATGTCGGACTTCAACAGATTTTGCCGGTCAAATACCGGTAATTACCGGCTAACGGAAACGCTGCCTGGTGTGATCTGTTTATGTCTTCTGGTGTGATCTGGGCCCTATTACCTGGTTCAACTAAGTCGATCAAAAGACCCATTAGCCAGATTCAATTAACCCGATGTTTGAAACCAGGCTTTCCCTGTTCCCTCTTTCCCTCTTTTTGTATTTTATTTTTTTATTATTTTTTAAACAAACATATAAACAAACATGACAACACACGATAAGATATACAAGCATTAATTGTCAGGGCACATCCATTGAGATCACATTTTAGTTAGTTGTCTTATATAAGATATACCCCTAATACCTGTTATCTAAAAAAAACCTACACACATATGCTCAGCTCGAACCCCCCCCTCCCGGACCCCACCTTGAGAAGTACCTCCACTATCCCTCGCACCTAACCAGACACTACCATTATAAGCTAGCTTTTATTCTCTCCACCACTTCTAACCACATTGACATTTTGGATTCATTGAGACCCAGAATTCTTGCTGTAGATATTTCATGGTAAATTACATCGAGATATGTAAGAAACCAAACTTTACGGCAAATTTTTTCCGGTTGAAACCAGCGTGATGCGATCAGCTTTTTGGCTACTGTGATACCCGATAAAACCAATCTCTTTAGCTGTGGATTCACTGCAAACTCAAAAACATCATTCAATAATAATACCGAGGGGTGTACAGGTATATTCCAAGATACGAGTTTTGATATTTGTTGGGTCACATCTTTCCAGAATGCCTTAACTGGTGAGCAGTCCCAATACATGTGCATAAATGTCCCTTCGTCCCCATTTGCACATTGGGTGCATTTGGAATCTTGTTTAAGCCCCATTCGGCACAGTCTTATAGGAGTCAAGTATGTCCTGTGAATATAGTTAAGATTGATTTGTTGATGATCCGGGTTCCTTGATGTAAGTCGGACATTTGCCCAGGCTCCTTGCCAATCAAAGTCATTTTCCAGGTCTGGTATATCCCTCCTCCAGACAGAGTCAAGTTGGAGGGTTTCATACGAGGACGTTAGTAATTGATGATAAAATTCTGAAACAAAACCTCTCGATGTCTCTCTTGCGTAGAAGAATTTGTGGTATCTGTGGTGTTCAATTGGTCTGTCTAATGGAACACCGTGAGACTTCAAACATAGCTCTAACTGTTTGTGAAAAAGCCATGTGGACTTGGTGAGATAAATTTTTTTGCGTATTTCTTTATCACTACAAAAACCCTGTTTGTTAAAAACATCCCCTAATGAGTGTATGCCTTGCTCTTCCCATATAGGGAATCTTATAGGTCGTTTTCCAATTAAGAGTGCATTGTTATTGAATAAGGGAGTATGATTGTGCCAATTTTGTGGGTTAGGATTTTTTTTTTGTGATTCACGCCATATCCGGATCGCATGAGTAATTAAGGGGCCAAATTTACGTTCACAGTGCTTGATTGGTAGTTTAGTGTATGCTATGTCCTTCAGTCTATGTGGGGCTACTATGTTTTCTTCTATTTTTCTCCAGGATGCTAATGCTTGGGAGTCAAACCATGTTGTCAATGGACTTAATGTGTACGCCTTAAAATATAGGAAAAAATCTGGAAATGCCATGCCACCATCTGCTTTATTTCTCTGTGCGGTGGATCTTTTTATACGTGGTGGTTTGTTATTCCAAATAAATTTGTATGTGGAGGAGTGTAATCTTTTCCAGTAACCCTCTGGAGGGGGTAACGGTAGCATTGAACTGAAGAAGTTGATTTTAGGTAGTACATCCATCTTAACTATTGATATCCGTGCTTGTACTGTGTTTTTAAGTTTTGCCCATCTATCAAGGTCGTCTTTGATTTTGTTTTGGATTTTTGTGTAGTTGTGCTTCACCGTTTGTCTTATGGTAGGGAATATTTCCACTCCCAAGCATCTGAAATGTTTTACCATCGGTATCTGTCCTGGGAGGGTTGTATCTTTTTTTGCAGGGGTGTTAAGTGGAAGGAAAGCCGACTTCGGCCAATTTATCTTAAATCCCGATAAATCACCAAAGTCCTCAATCAACTTGAGCAGATGAGGCAATGTGGTGTTGGGGTTTTTCATGAACAATATTACATCGTCCGCATATAAACACATTTTTTGTTGTGTGCCCTTGATTACGATTGGTTCTATGGATTGGGATTGTCTTATATATTGTGCTAAAGGCTCTAATGATAGATTGAACAGTCCGGGACTAAGAGGATAACCCTGTCTGGCAGAGCGTGATACCGGAAATATTTGGGAGATGATTGTGCCTGTTGTAATCATGGCCGATGGGTCTTTGTATAATACTTTAATCATATCTATGAATCCTTTTCCTAACCCCATCCTTTCTAGCACTGCCCACAGATACGACCATTCCAGCCTGTCAAAGGCCTTCATAGCATCCAGGGACAGCATCGCCTTAGGTATGGTGTCCTCCTTGTCGGCATCAAGTACGTGCAGTATACGTCTTATGTTCTCAGTGATCAGGCGGCCTCCTATGAAGCCAGTTTGGTCCGGGTGAACTAAAGACGTCATATGCTTTTGTAATCTGATGGCTAATACCTTAGAGTACAGTTTGATATCTGTTCCGAGGAGGCTTAAAGGTCAAGGTCTATAACTACCGCACTCGTTGGGGTCTTTGTCTTTTTTAAGGAGGACTGTTATGAGTGCAATATTGTCATTTTTATGGAAGTTCCCCTCCTTGACTGAGTATAAGATCATATTTAGTAATAAGTAGGGTTGGGCATCGTTTGGATTTGAACGATTCCGGTTCCGATTCCGATTCTCTATCGATTCCTGTTCTAAACGATTCTCGATTCCGATTCTTTGAGGTGCAGGTCAAAACAGGTCACAGCTTATTTCGAAGGAGATTTTTTATTTATTTTTTATTTCAAAAAGAAAATCATACTATTCACATTTTCAGTTGACTTGATACAGTTTAATTTGGTTGCTGTACTGTAACTAGGGTATTAAAGTAAAAAAAAAAAAAAAAAAAAAAACGAAATTTAGAATCGAAATTCAAATATGTTACTTCCGGTTCCAGAACCGGAAGTTAGGAACCGGTTCCTATTAGAACCGGTTTTCGGTGCCCAACCCTAGTAATAAGGGGCCAATTATGTCCCAACAAGAAAGGTACATTTCTGATGGGAAACAGTCTCTTCCAGGAGCCTTACCACTTTTCATTGCGGTTATGGCCTTCTTGAGTTCCTCTAGTGTGATCGGTGTTTCTAACTGTTTAGCGTCATCCTCTGAATTCCCTCTTTTCAAGGGATTCACTACCTCAATGCTCTGGAACCTCAGCCTACAAACCTCATGGCCTGCAGCAGTGAGATGCTTGGCTACAGGAGACTTTTCATCCTGATTTCCAATGTTGCTCTTATGTTCAGAGACTTGGGTCCTCATATCTCTCTTGATTTGACCAACAAAGCAGAATCCACATGAGTGCTAAGAGGTGGATTAGGAGTAGTCTCCTTACCTCGAAATCCTCCCGTTTTACTTTCTAGATTCCCTTGCCTTTTTGTAGCTACATGTACAGTATTGGAGGTGTACATGTAGTTGTGTGTACGTGTACAGTATTGGAGGTGTACATGTAGTTGTGTGTACATGTGCAGTATTGGAGGTGTACGTGTAGTTGTGTGTACGTGTACAGTATTGGAGGTGTACATGTAGTTGTGTGTACATGTACAGTATTGGAGGTGTACATGTACACTTGTTTTATAGCCTTATATAATAAAAACTCCAAACCTTTGTCCAACATCTCATCAAGCAGAATTACCAGGAACATTGACCTTCCTCCCCTCCACCATGCACTGCTGCTGGGATGTTAGTGGAGGAGGATGCTTTATGACAACGTGGTAATGGATCAGACCACCTGTAGTCGATACTGATCACATGTAGCTAGTATCAGCCTGGTAGTGGTATTGGGTATAGGCAGGGGAGGAAATTAACTTTTTGGCCTACCAGCCAACTGGCGAGTATATGATTTTTTTTACCAGCCAAACAGATTTTTTACCAGCCATAAATAAATCACTAATTGTGATAATTACTTCTTTGTATGTCTCTGTCTAAATTGATTTTCAATCATAGTAGTAATCACACCGTGTCTCTACTCTTTAAAATATGTATTACCATAAAACATTAAGTGTCTCTACTCTTCACAATATTAGCATAAAACATATATTAATCACACCGTCTCTACTCTTTAAAATATTAGGATATCAAATATTAACATGAAAGAGGGAACTATACTGGGTTGGGCTGAACTGGGCAGGGAAAGTTGGGCTGGTCTAGGTTGGGCTGGGTTGGGCTGAACTGGGCTGGGCAGTGAAAGAACCAAGCATTTCACTGTAATGTAATAGCTAAATAAAACAACTTGAACTTGACTTGTTACATTTACACTCTGGTTGGATGCCAAACATATTCTGGTTGTACTGTACTTGTGCTGTATGATGACAATACATTGGAATCGAATCTCATGTCAACACTAGGGGTTCAGCAGGTGTATTCTGAATGATAAGTATAACAACATCACCGTTGTGAAGGGCATATGGGCGAGTGGTGATATGGGGGGAAACCCGGTAATAATAAAATGTCACTCGGCTGCATTTAAGCAAAGCCGCTCAGTATAGTCGTCCACTATGTTGAATGTGCGTTATGGTAGCTTGTTACATGCTAGGTAGCTAGCCGGCTAATGCTTGTTGACTTGTCATTCTCATCTGACTCGAAGGAGACGCGTCGCGTGCTGTTGTTCGCCCCCATGTCAGACAGCACTGATATCCGCACTGATATCCGAAAGCCAATCAGGGATGCGGCGTTCCTACCCAACACCGTACCAAGAACGGAACGAAACTGTCTGGAGTAGATAAGATGGATGGCAGGCCCCCCCCCACCCCCAATCCCTACCCAAACCCCCCTCCCGCGTGTACGCCTGGCGATGTGCGCGCGCTGGAGGGGAGGAACCCAAGGCTGTCTCATCACCCATCACCAAAGCCAAAACTCCCGCCCCTATGACGGCAACTGTAGTCATAACCTCCCCCTCCGGTACTAGCTGATGGCAACTGTAATTAGTCTAAGCCGGAACCTGTCTCCGTCCTCCCTCCCACCCAGGGAGCGAAATTAACTTTTTGACTCACCGGCCAGTGGCGGGTAGATGGGAATAATCTACCCGCCAAGCATATTTCTTACCTGCCAATTTTTTTTTGATTAAAAAAAAATATATATATATATTTTATATAAAACAAATTTTTTTTAAATAAAATATATATTATATAATCATACTTGTAGTTGTATTATCTGCGAGACATCGCCACCACGCAATAAGTCAAAATGCTCGCTATCTGCAAACAGCTCCACTGTCTGTGTGTATACTTGAGTAGCCTCCAGCTCCAGCAAGGATTCTCCGGCCCTGCAGCTAGACCCTATATTCAGCTAGACCCTACATTCAGCATGCAAGGATTCTCCGGCGATGCAGCTGGACCCTATTGGTATAACGTTACGGTTCTTTTGTCAAATCACATTCAACATGCCCTCAGCTAGAATACGCA
Source organism: Notolepis coatsorum (assembly GCF_963971535.1). NCBI lineage: Eukaryota > Metazoa > Chordata > Actinopteri > Aulopiformes > Paralepididae > Notolepis > Notolepis coatsorum. The sequence goes on along the minus strand of NC_140176.1, from coordinate 3,039,860 downwards.
TTCAATCAATGTTATAAGACATTGATATCAGGAGCCATCTGTAGCTACTGCTAGCCCGGTAGATAACGTTAAGACAATTTAGTTTACTGGGACAGATAGATCTAACGTGAGCTAGCTAACGTGAGCTAGCTAACGAGGGAACGGAGGTATTATGCACTCGAGTCGACTATTGCTGGAGCATTTGTTTATCAGCAGCTATCAGTAGCTAGCCAGCTAGATACCGTTAGACAATGCCTCGTCATGTATTAAACTAAAAGTGAATAGTTGACTGGGTCATTGTTTAAACAGTAACGGTAGCTCATGGAGGTCCGCTCTTCTAGACTAGAGAGCAGACTGCCTCTGTGTTACTGTTGACACGAGCACTGCGAGCAGAAGCCCTTAGCCAATAGTATCCCGCTGCAGGGCTGGGCGGATAAGACTCGTTGCCACGTTTTTTTTCAAAATAAGAGTATCATACGAACCTAATGTTGCTAACTGCCGGAGCCATCGATATTATGACTGGAGATGCGCTTGGGGCGGAAATGAGACCCGCACAGATTTGTCAAAATAAGAGTATCGTTATGAACTTGATTGATTACACGCCACACGGCGGGCAGCCCTCTAAGTGTCAAGCGCCAAAGGTAAAAACTGAGCGCCCCTGGCGGGCGGCGGGCTTTAGTTTCGGTCCCTGCTCCCACCCCACCAACCGCTCCCCTCGGGGTGCTTCAGAGACACATAGACTCACGGCTAAATTAACATGTTTCAACAAATGGACATGTTTGTATTAATTAAGGGTTGTGCCATTATTGCTATGCAAATGTAATAACTGTGAATTATTTTCTGTAATGAGTTGTATGTGTTGTTTTCAAGCATCCTTGACTTCCAAGGACAACGATGTAAATAAGTCATTGGCTTTTCGTTCCTCTCCTTGACAAAAGCAAATATGTGATGTAATGATCTGTATATGTTTTGTTGTCTAAAATAAATACCATACCATACCAAGCGACAACTCTACATGCAATTATTTTCATCCACTGATGTGTTTTTGTCTACGTTGTCAAGCCGGTGACAGGAGTCTGTAGGGCCGCACGCAGTGGTCTGTCCACTTCCCCTAGATGGGCGACATCTTCTAGAAAACGAGTGTTCATTGGAGGAGCTTAGAGCGCAATGATGATGTTCATTGGTTATGGATTATTATGAGGCGCAAATGGGAGGAATCATAAGGGGGGAGTTAGAGTTCGGCTTGCCAGTAAGCGAATCAGCAGATTGTAGAATGATTTTTTTGGTTTTGCTTACTACTTGCCAGTGTGGCGAGTGCTCTTCATGAATCACTCGCCTAACATAAAGAATACTCGCATTTGGCGAGTCAAATGGCCTAATTTCCTCCCCTGGGTATAGGATCTGTGCATCCCTATATATTGGTTCAGCGTGTTGTGAAATAGTGACCTGTCCCTTTGTTACTTTCAAAAGCAATGGTTACAACAAATTACATTTAAATGATTGTATGCCCTTCTTTCTAGACTCCATGGCCTTACAGCTGTTTATCTGTGAAGAGGAGGTTCCCCCTGAGCAGCAGGAGAGGAGCCCCAGTCTGGTCCAGGAGGAGTCGGAGCGCCTACAGATTAAAGAGGAACAGGAGGAACTCTGGATCAGTCAGGAGGGAGAGGAGCTTCCTGTCTCTGTGAAGAGTGAACATGATGAAGAGAAACCTCAGTCCTCACAGCTCAGCCAGACCCAGGACACAGAGCCCCTCCAGATTAAAGAGGAACAGGAGGAACTGTGTCGAGATCTAGAGGAGGCTGATGGCTCCAAGATGACCTTACAACTTATGAAATGTGAAAATGAACGTGAGAACACTCTGTCCTCACAACTCGGCCAAAACCGGGACCCAGAGCAGATTAAAGATGAACTAGATCAAGGGCTGGAAGAAGCTGATCGCTCCAAGATCACAGTAGACCCAGTGAAATGTGAAGATGGTCAAGAGAACGCTCTATCCTTCCAGCCTCTTCAAACCCAAAGGGAGAAAAACAGAGAAGCTTACTCTTTACCCAGCACCTCAACTGAACACATGAAAACAGAACCTGAAGGAGAGGACTGTGGAGTAGCAGAACTAGCCAGTAACTTAGATCCAGCTGGTGATTTAGAACCAACTAGAGATAGCCAGCCTCTCTCTTCAGACTGTTCTCTAACTGAGACTGATGACAGTGATGACAGTTTTGGAGCTGAGACTGATGATGAGAAACCATTTAGTTGTTCAGTTTGTGGGAAAGGGTTTAGTAGGAAGCAAATTCTAAAGACACACATGAGAACACATACTGGAGATAAACCATTTAGTTGTTCAGCTTGTGGGAAAGGGTTCAATGTTAAATCAAATATGAAGAAACACATGATGACTCATACTGGAGAGAAACCATTTAGCTGTTCAGTTTGTGGGAAAGGGTTCAGGCTTAAAGAAGATCTGAAGAAACACATGAGAACACATACTGGAGATAAACCATTTAGTTGTTCTGTTTGTGAGAAAGGGTTCAGTCAGCAAATAAGTCTGAAGACACACATGAAAATTCATACTGGAGAGAAACCATTTAGCTGTTCAGTTTGTGGGAAAGGTTTCAATGTTAAATCAAATATGGAGAAACACATGATAACTCATACTGGAGAGAAACCATTTAGCTGTTCAGTTTGTGGGAAAGGGTTCAGGCTTAAAGTCATTCTGAAGAGACACATGATAACTCATACTGGAGAGAAACGATTTAGCTGTTCAGTTTGTGCGAAAGGTTTCGGTCTGCAAACAAATCTGGAGAGACACATGATAATTCATACTGGAGAGAAACCATATAGCTGTTCAGTTTGTGGGAAAGGGTTCAGTATGAAGGGATATCTGAAGACACACATGAGAACTCACACTGGAGAGAAACCATTTAGTTGTTCATTTTGTGGGAAAGGGTTCAGTCAGCAAACACGTCTGAAGACACACATGATAACTCATACTGGAGAGAAACCATTTAGTTGTTCAGTTTGTGGGAAAGGTTTCAGTCAGCAAACAAGTCTGAAGACACACATGATAACTCATACCAGAGTGAAACCATTTGGTTGTTCAGTTTGTGGGAAAGGGTTCAGTAGGAAGGGAAATCTGAAGACGCACACGAGAACTCATACTGGAGAGAAACCATTTAGCTGTTCAGTTTGTGGGAAAGGGTTCAGTCAGCAAACAAATCTGAAGACACACGTGATAACTCATACTGGAGAGAAACCATTTAGTTGTTCAGTTTGTGGGAAAGGGTACAGTCAGCAAAAAAATCTGAATAAACACATGATAACTCATACTGGAGAGAAACCATTTAGCTGTTCAGTTTGTGGGAAAGGGTTCAATGTTAAATCAAATATGAAGAAACACACTAGAACTCATACAGGAAAGAAATCATTTAGTTGTTCTGTTTAAGCTGAGAGTAGACTTGATTGATTGATTGAAAAGTTTATTAACAGATTGCAGAATGGGTACAGTACAGTACAGATCAATACATACAATTGTTAAGGGGATGCAGACCAGAGAAAGGGGGGATACACTGTACATTGGAATACTGACAAAGCCATACTTGGTCATTTACTGTGCAACTGGGTTAGGACATTTGTAGGGGCCAGTTTCGAATTGCAGTCTCCCGTAGGTGTTTTTTTTAGTGTTTTTGAAAGTGGGTAGTGATTCACATTCCTTTACAGCTTTGGGTAGGGCGTTCCACATTGATGTGGCATAATTGCGAAACGTGTTTAGTCCCTTGTTTGAGCCGAATCTGGGTTTAACATGATTTGTGGAGCTCCCTCTGGTGTTGTGATCATGGTATTCACTGACCTTTGGGAAGTATTTTGACATGTACATGGGTACCTTGGTCGCGTAGTGTATCTTGTAGACCAGGCCCATTGCAAGTTGCTGTACTCTGTCGTCTACTCTAAGCCATCCTAGGTTGTCAAAGTGCGCAGGGGTGAGGTGGGTTCTAGGAGTCGGGTCAAGCAGTAGTCTGACTAGCTTGTTTTGAGATGTTTGTAATTTGTTTTTTAGTGCCTTTGAGGTGTTTTGGTACCATCAGGTGCAAGCATAGTCGTAGTACCCTTGAATGAGTGCTCCTGCTAGAGTCTTCAGGGTATTCTTTACCAGAGAGGAGATCCGGTACAAGAATCGAGTTCGTTGGTTGACTTTTTTTATTACATTGGATGCCATTTTGTCACAGGAAAGATTAGCCTCTAGGATGGAACCCAGGTAGGTAATTTCATCTTTCCTTGTGACAATATTGTCACCCACTGTAACCGAGAAGCCGTCGGTCTTGCTGAGTTTGTTATTTGAACCGAAGAGAATGGACTCTGTTTTGCCCATGTGTAATGATAGTTTGTTGTCGGCGAGCCATATGCAGATTTTGCCTAGTTCTGAGCTGAGGGCTTTTTCAACCTGTAACTTGTTCTTGTCAGAGACCAGCAGGGCTGAGTCGTCCGCAAACAGGAACAAGTTGCAGTCACAAGCTGACAACATGTCATTTGCATAAATTATGAATAGTAGCGGTCCTAGTATGCTTCCTTGTGGAACACCACAGCTCACTTGAAAAGAATAAAGAGAACAGGTCCCCAAACACAGTTTTCAGTATATTAAATAGAAACCCCATGTACTTTTTTAGAAGAAGAACACACACATGCGAGACACAGGAACACTCACACACCCATGCACTGATGAAATGTCTCTCTGCACTTTTCCCATCCCGTCGTCCTTCCCCCCAAGGGCAGCCGGGAGCAGACATGGGCTGTGGCGTGGGCCGCGCCCTGGGACAATCCAAGTGCTGCTGTCCATCTTCGTCAGGGACGCGACAGCGTTAGCGATCTGTTCTGCATGTTTTTTCCTTTGGGTTTATCTTATCTGGAGGGGAAACCCTTGCGAGCACGGGGACAACATGCAAACTCCATACAGAAAGGCCCGGGAGATACCCCACCTGGGTACCTGGCAACCTGGTCACCAAGCGGGAATTAAATCCAGGACCTTCTAGCTGTGAGGCGACAGTGTTTTTTCATGACATGTTTGCCCACAATCACCAAATTCATAATTACCCCACACGTAGTTCCTGTTTGCTTAGACCACCCCTTTCCCGCACTTCCCAATCTCAGTTTTGTTTGCTCTACCGAGGGTCAAAGTTGTGGAACTCTTTGCCTCCACATATTTTGGAATTTTCTTTCCTGAAATTCAAAAGAGCACTGAAATATCATCTCCGACCTAGAGCACCAATATTTCCCACATGGACTTCCTTTACAAACTGTGGTCTGATGGCTTGTTGTATTTTGTTATTGTACTTTCGTTTTATTATATATTCTTCCTGTCATTAGTTGTTTTCTCTATACCAGAAATCTTATGGCATGGGTGCCTGCTTCGGTGTCTATGTAGACCTGCTTGTGTGTGTTTGTTTGTTGGGGGGGGGGGATTTTATATTTTATCTTGATATAATGTAATTTTGTGTTATAATTTAAAATGCTGTGTAGCCATTAGGACATGATATTTTACTTAAGTTAAAAGTAGAATACTCTACAGAAAATAGTTGCTAAATTAAATAAAAAGCTATAGACATTAATGTTGAGATTTTCAAATGTATTATTTTGGCACAAACCCGGTGCCATTTAGCTCCATTGTATTGGAGTGACAGCAGACATCTCTACTGCAGATATGTCGTGCTCTAGTGGGCTTCGCTCATAAGTAGTTCAAGGTATCAGTCAGAAGACTGAGGTGTGACAGCAACAGTGTATTCCTTCAATAACTGGTGGCGCCAGAGAGCATCTGACAAAACCTCAGAGCCTGTTTCACCACAGAACTGGTGGGTCACGTGCTTGAAGCTCTGATCCCAGGAAGACTTCAGTGTTCAATGTTGAAAGACGGACACATCACATTGGACCTGGACTTCAATTTAAAAAACAGAAATGGACTTCCATAATGTTATTACTGTATATATTAAATGTATCAATGTTGTAGAATATGGCAGCAATATTATCATTCGTTGATAATTGTTCCACGGTAACAATTAGGGATTGGAAATGTAGCAGCCAGAATAGTGATTTTGTGTTCATGGACGTTTTTATATTTATTTATTCTCATTTACATTATTGAATTGAAATATTTACACTAATCTAATTTGATTTAATATAAAGATTTAGTTTTTGTTCATATTACCGATGGTATGGCTATATTATTAATTTGTGATAAATCTCTGTGGGTTTAACCTATTAGTCCCTCCCCCTTTCCCCGTAATATAAGGAACAGGAAGTGATTTCTTTGTCAGTAAGAGTTTAGAGACATAACCTAGGCAGAAAAAGAATGGTTTAATTTAAAACAAGTGTCTCATTCTCTGTTGCTACTTTACTGTTTGTTGGACTACCATTCCCCCCTGCAGCTAACCTCACAATAGGGCAGTTTTGGACAAGTATTTTAAGTTAATTAATTTCCATCATTGAAATGCATATTCAGTATGAAGTTACAGCTTTTCACCACAAGAGGGTGATATTATACAGGTTCGCTGGTAATCAGCTCTCTGGCACCTGTTAACAATATATAGACATGCCATAGTGAACCTATTGTTTGTCATTGATATACATGCATTACAAATATTTATGAATTAATTATTGTCCATTGTAATAAGCCCCGCCCCTTTCATATATCATGAACAACACTGGCCCCTGTAAATATCCTAACCCAACCCCCTCCAATGTACAGTCATTTACCTAGTATGGTTTTGTCAATAGTCCAATGTACAATTTTGTTTGTTTGTACAGTGTCTCCCCCCCCCCCCCCCTCAATGTACAGTTTTGCTTGTATATACAGTGTGCCCCCCCCCCCCCCCCCCAACCACCTCCAATGTAGATTACCCAGTATGGTTGTCAATATCCCAGTGTACCCAACCCCCCCCCCCCCACCCAACCTCCTCCAATGTACAGTTTCTACGTCAAATGTATATACTCCCTTTTCCTGACTCCTTCTGTATCACAAACAGTACTGTATTTGCAAATCTGGTATGTCATAAATGTATAGATGTAGCAGTACTGACTATCTGTATGTCATGTATGTCATATATGTCATGATGAATTGAAAATGGGGGACCCTGATGTAAACAAGACGAAAGTCTTTCTCTGGTCTGCATCCCCTTAACAATTGTGTGTATTGAGCTGTACTGTATTGTACCCATTCTGCAATCTGTTAATAAAGTTTTCAATCAATCAATCAATCAATCAATCAATTCAATCAATCACCATTCATCGTACATACTTGTGGGAGGGGTTAATGAGTGGTGGGGGCTTCCCCTGGAAGGTTGGTGGTACCGTTCAAAACGGGCGTAAAAGCTGTTCAGCTCATCCGGTAGGGAAGCAGCAATGTTAGCTGTGCTGTTGGGTTTCCTGTTAAGGTCCGATATTGTGTGTAGTCCCGGCCACACGCCACGTGGGTCATAGCTGCTTAGCTCCTTTCCAGGTGTTGGCCGTTCCAGTGAAGCCCCAAGCAGATGGGGCTATCTTAGTGGCCCAACCACATGCGACTGTGGCACAGAACCCCAGACCATGGAGCACCTCCTTCCATGTCAAGGGGGGGGGGGGGGGGGGTGACCTCATCGCCCAGCCGAAGGGCATTGTCTCTGATTAGTACAACGTTGGGGAGAATTAAGAGGAGGGGCGAATGCAAGGGAACAAACAACACACACATACAGTAAACAAAAAGAACACATCAACAACTTATTTTTCCATACATAAAATAAACTCCACATAAACTGATGAAAGTCACCACTACTGAGATGCATTTATGTGTCCATTTTAGTGAAATGTGGTGACTTTTATGGGTTTATGTGTTTAAGACACATTTTAAGATACATTGGAAGCCAATTAGCACCACATTTTCAGTAATGGTTAAAGATGATGAAAAAGGAACGGCACAGTGAGTGTTGTATCAAGGCAAGAATGACTTGGAACCCACATGTCAAAAATAACGTTGTTGATATCCAGGGGGATAGAGAGCAAAGGGATTTAGTCATACTGTTCTCAACAACAACAACAACAACAGTTCTAGCATTTTGGGTAATTTTATGTCAACATACATTCTGTTAAAAGATGTAAAAAGTAAAGTGTGGCACAGTAATTGATCAACGTTTCACACAGACCATACTTGTATTGATAAATGAGGCTCTCAGATATCTAATACACTTTTAAGTTCAAAGTTCTACATGTGTCTCTTATCATTAAATAAAATCCAGACCCATGTTTATTGTGTTGTAAGTATGTTGTTTATTTAAACCCATGATCATTACAGTAAAATATACAGTTAAATATAGTATACCATAAATAGATGGTATATTGCACTCTATTTACCTTGATCTTGATCCTATATATTAGGCATATCTGGGGTTTTAATGTGACATGTATATAGAATGAATAAATGTTTAATGTGCAGATGTTTCTGTCTTCAGGTGCGATACAAATAAAGATTATTATTATTATTATTATTATAATGTTGGGTCGTGGCCCCGGGATGCTTGAGGCGCTTCCAGGGGGTTCACAAAAAATGGGGAATATTTTAACTTTACTATTTCATTCACTAGAAGTTAGTCTAATGAGAGAATATACTGTATAAGAGTGACTAAAGCTAGGGCGGCTACGTGGTGTAGTGGGCAAGGCACTCGCCACCAGTGTGGAGACGCTAGGATAGGACATTTGTAGGGGCCAGTTTCGAATTGCAGTCTCACGTAGGTGTTTTTTGAGAGTGTTTTTGAAGGTGGGTAGTGATTCACATTCCTTTACAGCTTTAGGTAGGGCGTTCCACATTGATGTGGCATAATTGCGAAACGTGTTTAGTCCCTTGTTTGAGCCGAATAGCTCCCTCTGGTGTTGTGATCGTGGTATTCACTGACCTTTGGGAAGTATTTTGACATGTACATGGGTACCTTGGTCGCGTAGTGTATCTTGTAGACCAGGCCCATTGCAAGTTGCTGTACTCTGTCGTCTACTCTAAGCCATCCTAGGTTGTCAAAGTGGGCAGGGGATGAGGTGGGTTCTAGGAGTCAGGTCAAGTAGTAGTCTGACTAGCTTGTTTTGAGATGTTTGTAATTTGTTTTTTAGTGCCTTTGAGGTGCTTTGGTACCATGAGGTGCAAGCATAGTCCGGAGGGGACTTGTGCTATGTATGACTTAGTCCACATTGCAGCCGGCTTGTGGGAGGCAAGAAACAGCGTTCGTGACAGGGGAGGGTTGAATTGGATGATACGAAATTGGGATGGGAGAAAATATAGAAAAATGGGAAAAAAAGTGGATAAAAAAAAAAAGAGTGACTAAAGCTAAGAAAGGGATTCAAAGGAGATGTATTTCTATGGTTGGTTAACATGTGGAACAATAAGTCATTCGCTTTTGGTTTTCAAGAAAATGGTTTGTGTAGCTATTTTTGAGGATTACAAATGTGAATAATCCTTATTTAGTTAATTTCATAAGAATATACGACAGGCATATCTAAGCATTATGCATCAGCCTGTACCTTTTTAGTCACTGCCCAAATCAGACTGTTGACCGTTTGGAATGATTGTGCATACTATTATTGTTTTGTGTGTAATGGCTGAATAAAATAATCTACTACTACTATTCTGATAGATTGCAATCTCTCCACTGTTATCTCCCCACTTACAGTGTGTTGTTTAGATGCTATATTGCACTATATTTACCATGATTTACCAGTACCGGTAAAAGATTATGAAAAAAGAAGGGCACCTTGATTGTTGTATTAAAACAATAACACACATAATTATTAGACAACATTACATGCTAAAACAAAGTGTGCTACGTTGGTGGTCCTATCCTACCAACTACCTTCAATCCCGCTGGGAACCATGCAGGCAAGTGATCTGGAACAAACACTCCATGTCACACATATAAAGCACACAATTAAAACCGCTATCCATAACCCATAGATGCTACCACTGCCTACCGTAGTGTATAATGCTCGTTCCTGCATCACGGAGTGAGGTGTGCACTGCCTCACTGCACCGGCCGGAACAAACAGTTCACCTCACGTTCCGCCTGCAGGTGGCCCCCTATAACGGAACCTGGCTCATTGAGGCCCCTCCTCCTTTCTCATTACCGCCACCCGCCACATAAGTATGTAGGTGTGCAGCTGGACGACAAGCTGGCCTGGTCTGCAAACACGGACGCGCTCTATAGGAAGGGACAGAGCCGGCTGTTCTTCTTTAGGAGGCTCAGCTCTTTTAATGTGTGTGGGGAAATGTTGTATATGTTTGATCAGGTCCTTTCTCCCCACAGCCATCAGACTGTACAACAGCTGACCTTTGACCTGTGGCTGTTTGCTTCCTGTTCCCTACACCTGTTTTTAATACACTTTTTTTTTTTTTTTTTTTATATACAACTGTTTTTATACACCTGTCTTATACACCTGCTTTTATCTTATCACGTTTTTATTATTATTGGTAGATATGATGTACATGAATTTTTATCATGTGCTTACTTTTTAATTCATGATGCAGACATAATTGTGAACGACTGTATGAGCTATGTGAGATCCCTGAATTTCCTGAAGGGGATGAATAAAGTATCTATCTATCTATCTATCTATCTATCTATCTATCTATCTATCTATCTATCTATCTATCTATCTATCTATCTATCTATCTATCTATCTATCTATCTATCTATCTATCTATCTATCTATCTATCTATCTATCTATCTATCTATCTATCTATCTATCTATCTATCTATCTATCTATCTATCTATCTATCTATCTATCTATCTATCTATCTATCTATCTATCTATCTATCTATCTATCTATCTATCTATCTATCTATCTATCTATCTATCTATCTATCTATCTATCTATCTATCTATCTATCTATCTATCTATCTATCTATCTATCTATCTATCTATCTATCTATCTATCTATCTATCTATCTATCTATCTATCTATCTATCTATCTATCTATCTATCTATCTATCTATCTATCTATCTATCTATCTATCTATCTATCTATCTATCTATCTATCTATCTATCTATCTATCTATCTATCTATCTATCTATCTATCTATCTATCTATCTATCTATCTATCTATCTATCTATCTATCTATCTATCTATCTATCTATCTATCTATCTATCTATCTATCTATCTATCTATCTATCTATCTATCTATCTATCTATCTATCTATCTATCTATCTATCTATCTATCTATCTATCTATCTATCTATCTATCTATCTATCTATCTATCTATCTATCTATCAATCAATCAATCAATCAATCAAATGAACTGGGGAAAGTCTGCATTATTGCCACTGAGTGCAGTCTGCTGCATGGCTAGCTACCCCATTTAACATCCCAGTGGTCCAGAATCTTAAATATCTTGGTGTTTCAGTCCACCCCTCGGTTACAAGCACTGTATCAAGTCATTATAAGAAAGTGCTTATGGAGGTAGAAACACATCGGCAAGGGTGGAATACTTATCCCCTCTAATTCCATTCTCTTTTTCATATATTAAAATTAATATTCTTCCACAAATTAGCGTTTTCAGCTCCATGCTCCCTCTGGCAGACTCAAACTTTCAACCCTCCTGAGGGAAAAAGGTGAAGGTGGATCGGGACTACCAACCTTCCAATGGTACTATTGGTGTCCTGGCACCCTATATAGAGGGAAATTCTGTACGGCCCTCATAGGTTACAATTACAATATGTAATCTATTCCAATATATCTATCAAACAATCAAAAAACGAATTTGGCTCCATCATTATTGAGCTAATCTCAGTTCGCAGTCTTGCAGAAAATCTCAGGAAAATGACACCAAATTTGTACCTTCAATCGCCCATGATAACACTGGTCTCCAGTTGGGAGGCGTCCAATACTGCCCCCCAGTGGTGTAATAAGGGAGTTCTTACACTTGCTGATTTGTTTGGGGTAGAGGGTCTCTGCTCATTCCAAGACATTCAGAAACACTTTAATTCACCTGGCACTTTCTTCTAACTTCTATTGCGCACAGCAATGGTGTACCTTGGGATAGTCAATTAGGTACCCAACCATTTCACACAATATTTACCAGACCCAGGGGTCTGGTCTCAACGGTTTACGCCATGTTGGCAAAGACTTCTTCAAAGCCTCTACCCATTGATATAGTGTGCCAGTGTGGATATACCATTCAATAGCAGCAGTCTAAATGGGCTATTAATCTGGCAAAACATTTTGCTATCCTCCAGAAATCCCAACCACCAAGTCATCCATTTTGATTTATTTTTTTGATCCACTTTTTCTCCCATTTTCTATTTTTCTCCCATCCCAATTTCGTATCATCCAATTCAACCCTCCCCTGTTTCGAATGCTGTTTCTTGCCTCCCACAAGCCGGCTGCAATGTGGACTAAGTCATACATAGCACGAGTCCCCTCCGATGCTCGAGGTAACAGCAGTCGCATCTTTCCACCTGCGCGGCACGATCTTTCAGCGTCAGGGGTCTGGGCTTTGGAGGGGCCCCGCCCCCATCGCTTCCTGATTCTACTGCGCAGGCGCACCAACCGACCTGTAGGAGTCGCTGTCCACAACGCCCGATCCCCACCCATCAGTTTCCCTCCCCCTAATACTGCCAATGTGTATTAGTACGGACGACCAGCTAAACTGAAAGCAATGTGGAGCGCTGGGCTCAAACAGGCAAACCCAGCGTCTCCAGCATTCGTGGTGAGCGCCTTGCCCACTGCACCACGTAGCCGCCCATCCATTTTGATTTTATACATAGGACATACTTTACCCCATGCATATTACATAAAGAAAGCCATACCATCACCTAAAAGCGCTTTGTGCACACAAAAACGCCTTGTGTACCTTTTTCCATATGGTATGGGAGTGCCCAGGATTGGTTGATTTCTGGAGGAAGGATGCTTATGGTTGTCCTTCTTATTGATTGATTGATTGAAAACATATTAACAGATTGCAGAATGGGTACAATGCTAAGAGGATGCAGACAAGAAAAATACTTTCGTTTTGTTTACATCAGGGTCCCCCATTTTCAATTCATCAGGACATTTATGACATACAGTCAATCAAATCAAGGTCAGTGAATACCATGACCACAACACCAGAGGAAGCTCAACAAATCATGTTAAACCCAGATTCGGCTCAAACAAGGGACTAAACACGTTTCGCAATTATGCCACATCAATGTGGAACGCCCTACCCAAAACTGTAAAGGAATGTGAATCCCTACCCACATTCAAAACCGCTCTTAAAGAGCACCTACGGGAGGCTGCAATTCGAAACTGGCCACCGTAAATGTCCAAACCCCCCCACCCCCTCCTAATAGACAGTCTCCTCCCCCCCGCATTATTTCTCTCCCACCCACCCACCCCCTCCTAATGTACAGTCTCCTCCCCACCGTATGTATATATTCTCTCTCCACCGTATGTATATTTCTCTCCTACCCACCCACCCCCTCCTAATGTACAGTCCCCTCCCCATCATATGTATATACTCTGTCAGGATCTATGAGTAACAGTAGGCCTACTGTATATTTGCATATTGTATGTCACAAATGTAACATTACTAAATACCTGTATGTCATGTATGTCCCTATGCCATAAATGTCATGTATGTTGTGTATGTCATAAATGTCACTATGAATTGAAAATGGGGGACCCTGATGTAAACAAGACAAACGTCTTTCTCTGGTCTGCATCCCCTTAACAATTGTGTGTATTGAGCCGTACTGTATTGTACCCATTCTGCAATCTGTTAAATAAAGTTTTCATTCATTCATCATTCTTCATTCATTCATCATTCAACCCTCTCTCTCCCACTCCAACCGCACGTCTCAACCGAGCCTGGTCAGGGGGGAGGGGCTAGGCCCAATGTGGAGTGACGTCCCCTCTCCGCCAATCAGCGCGCGGTCTGTCGGCCACAGGCTTTCCCCGTGAGTAACTTCGTTCCCAGCTTTATCTCCGTGTGAGGTATTTATTTATTTCCAAAGGGGCGGGGCGTGGGGTGACGCGGGCGTAGCTGATTGGTCCAGCCCTCCCTGACGTCACAAGGAAATACGGAAATACCATGCAATGTCTCGTCCTAGCCACCAGGGGCACCACCCTCCATGCTTCACCTCGTTGTCTGTGGACTGTGGCTATAACGAGCTAATGCTGCTAATCTCTAACGTTAACTCTCTGAACAGATCTAGATGCAGTGATCGTGTAAAGAACGGACTAACTGCAGCTGCTGGAGACAGATTTGAACTAAGGAGGAGTCGAGACTGGCCGTAAACTTCAGAGTGTTGTGAAAGTGAGATGAAGAAACACAAAGCAGGTTTGTTTAATCAGAAGCTCCTTTGGACATTATTCTTTGATCAATAGGTATATGTTCCCGTTTGTGATTACGGTATTTCACAATTGCCTAATCTTAAATACTGTACCCAACAGTTAGACCAGCGGTGCTGCCATATATAAAACATTAGATGCGACATTACGCCATAAATCATGGGATAACCGTCCGCCATCTTACCTGGATATTGTTTAGGCAGCAACTATGTTTGTCGGCTGTGCAGCCTAGTTACTGTACTAACATGATCAGAGAGACTAGTGCAGCCTAGTTACTGTACTAACATGATCAGAGAGACTAGTGCAGCCTAGTTACTGTACTAACATGATCAGTGAGACTAGTGCAGCCTAGTTACTGTACTAACATGATCAGAGAGACTAGTGCAGCCTAGTTACTGTACTAACATGATCAGAGAGACTAGTGCAGCCTAGTTACTGTACTAACATGATCAGAGAGACTAGTGCAGTCTAGTTACTGTACTAACATGATCAGAGAGACTAGTGCAGCCTAGTTACTGTACTAACATGATCAGAGAGACTAGTGCAGCCTAGTTACTGTACTAACATGATCAGAGAGACTAGTGCAGCCTAGTTACTGTACTAACATGATCAGAGAGACTAGTGCAGCCTATACTGTACTAACATGATCAGAGAGACTAGTGCAGCCTAGTTACTGTACTAACATGATCAGAGAGACTAGTGAAGCCTCGTGAGCTGGATGCAATCCTACCTGGAGGGGAGAGAGCAGATGGTGGAGGTAAACGGTACCCTATCCCCCCCCCCCCCCTCACAGTAAGCTGTGGTGTTCCACAAGGAAGCATACTAGGTCCGCTACTGTTCCTAATTTATGCAAATGACATGTCGTCAGCTTGTGACTGCAACTTGTTCCTGTTTGCGGACGACTCAGCCCTGCTGGTCTCTGACGAGAACAAGTTACAGGTTGAAAAAACCCTCAGCTCAGAACTAGGCAAAATCTGCATATGGCTCGCTGATAACAAACTATCATTACACATGGGCAAAACAGAGTCCATTCTCTTCGGTTCAAATAACAAACTCAGCAAGACCGACGGCTTCTCAGTTACAGTGGGTGACAATATTGTCACGATGACAGACTACAAAGGCGCCTCCCTCAAACTGAACAGTGACATCTCCTTAGCAAATGACCTCAATACCTTCTATGCGAGGTTTGATGCTGGTAATAACAACACCAGCTCACAAGCCTCGGCAATGGGGGGGGGGGGGGGGGGGTCGGCTGCTGATGGAGGCGCAGTGTTCAGGGTAACAGAGCATGAGGTGAGGCGGACCTTTAAAAAAGTGAATATCAGGAAGGCAGCAGGTCCGGACGGCATCCCCGGCCGCGTCCTAAAAGTCTGTGCCGACCAAATGGCCCCAGTATTCACTGACATATTTAACCTGTCCTTAGAACAGGCTGTCATCCCCACCTGCCTGAAGAAGTCCACTATTATCCCTGTACCCAAAAAATCCAAGCCTGCTTGCCTCAACGACTACCGCCCTGTAGCTCTCACCTCCATAGCCATGAAGTGCTTTGAGAAGCTAGTAAAGGGCTACATCTGCTCCTCCCTCCCCATCAACATGGACCCCCTGCAATTTGCATATCGCCCCAACAGGTCCACGGAGGACGCCATATCCCATGTGCTGCACACAGCAGCATCACACCTGGACAAGAGGCAGGGGAACTATGTGAGAATGCTATTCATCGACTACAGCTCGGCATTCAATACCATAGTCCCCTCCATACTCATAGCCAAGCTCAGGGACCTGGGCTTGGGCTATGACCTCTGCCAGTGGGTCTTGGACTTCCTGACTGGCAGACCCCAGGTGGTGAGAGCAGGCAACTGCACCTCCTCATCCATCACCCTCAACATAGGGGCCCCCCAGGGCTGTGTTCTGAGTCCCCTCCTCTACTCCCTGTACACACACGACTGTGTGGCTCAGCGGAGTAGCAATACAATCATCAAATTTGCTGACGACACAGTGGTGGTGGGCCTGATCTCTGCCAACGACGAGAGGGCCTACCTGGAAGAGGTCAAGGTCCTGGCGGGATGGTGCCAGGAAAACAGCCTCTCCCTGAACGTCAGCAAAACAAAGGAGATGATTGTGGACTTCAGGAGGTCGGGGGTCAAGGACTACAGCCCCCTCAGCATCGACGGGGCACCGGTTGAGAGAGTCAACAGCTTTAAGTACCTCGGAGCCTACATATCCGAGGACTTGACATGGACCACACACATTGACAGTGTTGTGAAGAAGGCACGACAACGCCTCTACTTCCTCAGGCGCCTAAGGAAGTTCCAAGTCAGCCAGAAGATCCTTAAGAACTTCTACTCATGTACAATAGAGAGCATCTTGACCGGCAACATCACCTCCTGGTTTGGGAATAGCACTGCACAAGACCGAAGCAGACTACAAAGATTGACACGTTCAGCCGAACGCACAATTGGAGGGGGGCTCCCCACCCTCCAGAACATTTACTACAAGCGTTGCAAGGGCAAGGCTAAGAGAATCATTAAAGACTCCAGTCACCCGAACAACTGCCTCTTTGAACTGCTGCGGTCAGGCAAGCGATACCGGAGTCTCAAGGCGAGCACAGAAAGACTCAGAAGAAGCTTCTATCCCCAGGCCATCAGGCTGCTAAACGAACAATGAATGAACACTACACAACAACAACCACCAAACGCACATAGCACACACATCCACACGCACACACTCACTTTAAACAAACACACTGTAGCACCCACTCCACACACTTTATAGCACACACCCACTTTAAACAAACACACTGTAGCACCCACTCCCCACACTTTATATTTATGGATGAAGGATTGCACTACAACTCGTACACCTTACTGTAAATTGTACCTAAAATTGTACCTCATCCCATTTCTGCTTGGCACTAGATAGTACTGTACATTAGTACACTGCATAGTATTGTGTATTGTATATTATATGGTAACTCAGAACATTGTACATATGTCTATACCGAACACTGTGACCTCATTTTTCTTCTTCTAAATTCATGCTACATTATGTTATTATGTTATTTGATACTATCTTGTCTAGCACAGTCTCTGGAGCGTAACAGTAAGAAGCATTTTGTATGAAAGTATTCTGTACTTCTGTATGACAACTATTAAAGAACTTGAACTTGAGAACTTGAGGAAAGAAGATATTACCTACCTGAGTTCCATCCTAGAGGCAAATCTTTCCTGTGACAAAATGGCATCCAATGTAATAAAAAAGTCAACCAACAAACTCGATTCTTGTACCGGATCTCCTCACTGGTAAACAAGAATACCCTGAAGACTCTGGCAGGAGCACTCATTCAAGGGTACTACGACTATGCTTGCACCTCATGGTACCAAAGCACCTCAAAGGCGCTAAAAACCAAATTACAAACATCTCAAAACAAACTGGTCAGACTACTGCTTGACCTTACTCCTAGAACCCACCTCACCCCTGCCCACTTTGACAACCTAGGATGGCTTAGAGTAGACGACAGAGTACAGCAACTTGCAATGGGCCTGGTCTACAAGATACACCAAAGCTGTAAAGGAATGTGAATCACTACCCACTTTCAAAAACACTCTAAAAAAACACCTACGGGAGACTGCAATTCTAAACTGGCCCCTGTAAATCTCCTAACACAACCCCCTCCAATGTACAGTAAAAATTACCAAGTATGGTCTTGTCAATATTCCAATGTACAGTTTTGCTTGTACAGTGTCCCCCACCCACCCCTCCTACCCAACCTCCCCCCACTCCTACCCAACCCCCCCCCCCCCCCCCCCAACCACCTCCAATGTACAGTACCCCCCCACCTACCCAACCTCCTCCAATGTACAGTTTCTACGTCAAATGTATATACTTTTTCTCTGGACTCTTTTCGTATCACAAACAGTACTGTATTTGCAAATCTGGTATGTCATAAATGTATAGATGTAGCAGTACTGTCTATCTGTATGTCATATATGTTACGATGAATTGAAAATGGGGGACCCTGATGTAAACAAGACGAAAGTCTTTCTCTGGTCTGCATCCCCTTAACAATTGTAACTTGGTCCAGGACCAGGAGGGTGACATGGAACAGCTGTAGGGGGAGAGGAGAGGAGGATGAGTCAGATCAGACAGACTTCTAGGTCTTTTGTTTGCTGTGTGTGAGAGGAGTCAGTGTGTGTGTGTGTCTTACTCTGATCGCTGTGAGAGTGTATGTGTGTGTGTCTTACTCTGATCGCTGTGTGTGAGTGAGAGGAGTGCGTGTGTAATGTATTGTGTAGGGATGCCCCGATCGATCGGCCATCGATCGTTATCGGCCGATAATCTGTATAAATATGCGATCGGGGAATTCCGATAATGAGTCATATTCGCCGATCGCGGAAACTGATCAAGTGGATATCTCACTCGCTTGTCTCAGACGCAGAGGACCTGCAAACTGCTCCTCCTCCCTAGCCCCGCCCGTACCCGTGTAGAGTTTGTAAACACGCTGAGTCTAGATAGTGCATTCGACCTGAGCTAACGTTAGCTACCTAGCTATCGTTACTGTTTTATTTTCGCCGATCGTCAAAACAGATCTCACTCGCTGAGTTCTGTCTCAGACACCGGGAGCTGCACACAGTGCTGCGCGTCTGCTCCTCCTCCAGCTCCTCCCGCACGCATGTAAACACGGGTCTAGTCTAGTGGGACGGGACCTCCATGAGCTAACGTTAGCTACCGCTACAAAATGACCCAGTCAACTATTCACTTTTAGTTTAATACATGATGAGGCATTGTCTAACTGAACGGTATCTAGCCGGCTAGCTACTGATAGCTCCTGATATCAACAAATGCTCCAGCAATAGTCTAGTTATCTAGTACTAGTGTATGATACCTCTGTTAGCTCACGTTAGCTTAGCTCACTGTTCAAAACGAAATGTCCCATTCAACTAAATAGTTCACTGAGGCGTTGTCTTAACGTTATATTTCCGGCTAGCAGTAGCTACAGACAGCTCCTGATATCAATGTCTTATAACACTCATTCGATGCATATTCGAAGCCCGGCTTGCGTCGCAGTCATTAACGGGGATAGCTGAGGGAGTACATTTACATTTACATTTAGTCATTTAGCTGACGCTTTTATCCAAAGCGACTTACAAGTTCTGTGCGACAAGACAGCAAGAAGGGTATAACTCTATCAGCTGAGTAACAATGTTCATCAAAGTGTTGCGTGTTACAGTGTAGGTTAGTTTATTAGGACAAGTGCATGACAGTAAGGTTAGTCGGGGTTAGATTTTTTATTTTTAATTTTTTTTTATCATTTCAGATAATGGTTGAAGAAGTGAGTCTTTAGTCGACGGCGAAATGTCCCATTCAACTAAATAGTTCACTGAGGCGTTGTCTTAACGTTATATTTCCGGCTAGCAGTAGCTACAGACAGCTCCTGATATCAATGTCTTATAACACTCATTCGATGCATATTCGAAGCCCGGCTTGCGTCGCAGTCATTAACGGGGATAGCTGAGGGAGTACATTTACATTTACATTTACATTTAGTCATTTAGCTGACGCTTTTATCCAAAGCGACTTACAAGTTCTGTGCGACAAGACAGCAAGAAGGGTATAACTCTATCAGCTGAGTAACAATGTTCATCAAAGTGTTGCGTGTTACAGTGTAGGTTAGTTTATTAGGACAAGTGCATGACAGTAAGGTTAGTCGGGGTTAGATATTTTTTTTTTTTTTTTTTTTATCATTTCAGATAATGGTTGAAGAAGTGAGTCTTTAGTCGACGGCGAAAGATTGGACGGGATTCGGCTGTCCTAACTGGGATGGGTAGTTCATTCCACCATTGTGGGGCAAGGACTGAGAATAGGCGGCTTCTCTTTGATGACCCTCCGGGAGCTTGGATAGGAGTAGATCTGAGGCGGCCAGAAGATGCAGAGCGTAGGGGTCTTGAGGGTGTGTAGTTAGAGACCATTGACCGGAGGTAGGTGGGAGCGGTTCCCTTTGCCGCACGGTATGCTAGGTCGAGGGCCTTGAAGCGGATACGTGCAGCAATGGGGAGCCAGTGCAGGTCCCTAAGAAGTGGGGTGACATGGGCCGACTTCGGTAGGTTTGAGATCAGGCGGGCCGCTGCATTTTGAATGAGTTGAAGAGGCTTGGTGGCAGTGGCCGGGAGGCCAGCTAGCAGTGCGTTGCAGTAGTCGAGGCGGGAGATGACTGTTGATTGGACGAGGAGTTGGGTGGCTTCTTTTGTCAGGAAGGGGCGTATCCTTCTGACGTTGCTCAGGAGGAATCTGCAGGTTCTGGTTGTCGCTGCGATGTGAGCAGAGAAGTTCAACTGGTCGTCGAGGACAACACCAAGGTTCTTGGCGGTCGGCGATGCGGTCACAGCTGCATTCTCGACTGTGATGGAGAGGTCGGTCAGGGGGGAGGATTTGGCCGGCAGGTGGAGCAATTCTGTTTTCCTTAGGTTCAGTTTGAGGTGGTTGGTCGTCATCCAGGCGGAGATGTCGGACAGACAGGCCGAGATCCGCTCAGAGACGTGGATATCTGAGGGAGGGAAGGAGAGGAAGAGTTGAGTATCATCGGCATAACAATGATATGAGAAGCCATGAGACGTGATAATGTTACCCAGTGATTTAGTGTAGAGGGAGAAGAGAAGGGGTCCTAGGACCGAGCCCTGGGGGACACCCGTCCGGAGGGGGCGGGTGGCCGACAGAGTCCCTCTCCATGACACTTGGTAGGAGCGGTCATTGAGGTATGATGTCAGCCATGTCAGCGCAGATCCAGCCACTCCCATTCCTGCGAGGGCCGCGAGGAGGATCTGATGGTTGACTGTGTCGAAGGCTGCAGATAGATCTAGGAGAATCAGGACAGAAGAGAGGCCTTTCGCTTTTGCTAAGTGAAGTGCCTCTGTGACCGCAATGAGGGCCGTTTCTGTGGAGTGGCCAGTCCGGAAGCCAGACTGATTGGGGTCTAGGAGGTCATTCTGTAAGAGATAAGCAGTAAGTTGGTTGGATACAGCACGTTCAAGTGTTTTAGAAAGGAAGGAGAGAAGAGAGACAGGGCGATAGTTGGCTATGATGGTGGGGTTCAGGGTTGGTTTTTTTATGAGGGGCGTGACTCTGGCTTGTTTTAGGGAGGTGGGGACCACCCCCGAGTTGAGTGAGGAGTTGATGGTTGCAGTTAGGAATGGGAGGATGTCCGGTGCTATGGTCTGGAGGAGTGGGGAGGGTAGCTGGTCCAGCTGGCATGTAGTCGGACGGTTCGACGTTACCAGTGTCAGGGTCTCGGCTTCTGTAATGGGAGAGAAAGATGACAGAGTGAAGGATGAGGTTCTCGATTCAGCGTTTGGAATGGGTGGGGGTTGGGAGAAGGAGCTGCGGATGTTCTCCACTTTTTACTCAAAGAAGATCGCAAAGTCTTCGGCAGAAAAAGATGAGGGAGGAGGAGGTGGGGGGGGGAGTGAGGAGGGAGGACATGGTAGCATGCAGTTTGCGAAGATTCTTGGCAGAGGCCTCGATCCTATGGTGAAAGAAAGAAGCTTTGGCATTAGTAATGGTTTTGGAGAATGTTAACAAGAGGTTGTGATATGTGTCGATGTCAGCAGTGAGGCGTGACTTTCTATACTTCCTCTCAGCCGCTCTCAGGACCTGTCTTTGTTCTCTCACTGCATCCGTCAGCCATGGACTGGGTGGGGAACGGCGGGCAGGTTTCTCAACGAGGGGACAGAGCTTGTCGAAGGAGGTTGCAAGGGCTGAGAGGAGGGTGGAGGTTGCCATCTCTGTGGGGAGAGCAGAGAAGGTGTCACTCAAAGGTAGAGCGGATATTATGTCAGAGGAGAGGGTGGAGGGGGATAGGGAGGGCAGGTTGCGTCTGAGTGAGACGGTTTGAGTTGGGGTGAAGACTTTTCGGTTAAGCATGAGAGTTAGTGAGAAGGATATGAAGGAATGGTCAGATACATGTAGGGGAGTTACCGTGGTGTTAATGATGCTGGAGTTACGGGAAAATATGAGATCCAAGGAGTTGCCTGCTTTGTGGGTGGGAGGCATGGCAGTGGGAGTCAGGTCAAATTGTTGTAGGAGGGAGACCACTGGGACCGACTGAGATGAGTCAGGCAGGGTGAAGTCGCCCAATAGAAGGAGCGGGGTACCATCTTCCGGTAAGGAGCTTAGAAGCATGTCCAGCTCATCTGTGAAGTGATCGAGGGGACCTGGAGGGCGATAGAGTGTAACAATGGTGAGATTGAAAGGATTAGAGACAGATACTGCATGATATTCGAGGGAGGAGAGTGACAGTTCTGGGAGTTGCGTTGGGTTTGTAGCCCATGAAGGAGATGTCATGAGGCCAGTGCCTCCACCCCGTCTGGAGGGTCGAGGTGTGTGAGTGAAGTTATAGTTTGTAGATAATGCTGCAGGTGTTGACGAGTTATTGGGGGTTATCCAGGTCTCAGTTAGAGCCAGGAGCTGCAGATTTAGACTATGGGCGTAGGCAGTAATGAAGTCAGCTTTCTTGACTGCTGATTGACAATTCCATAAGCCTCCCTGTACTGTGACAGGTGTATTAGTGGCTGTAGGAGGGTAGGAGAGATTAGCCGGGTTGCTAGCAAACTGGCGTGGATGGGTTAATTCTGTTCTTGAGGAGCAGATTGTGGATATAGGTATGAGGCACATTGTGGTGTCAAGAGTGGTAGGAGGAGGTTGAAGGGGGTAGGGAGGAAGCGAGATAGTAGGGAAATAGCAGAGTGGGAGGGAAATATGGGATTATGGTGTACTTGGCACTGGGTGGATCGGTGGATCCCTCTGCGGAGAACTCCAGGAAAACTCCTCCTCTTTGTCCCTCTTCGTTTCTCGACGCTTCGCTGACGCTAAGCCAGCAAGTCTTTAAATCACTATCACTAATTACTGATGAGTGACACCTGCAGCAAAAGGCCACACCTCCAGTTTCTGTCAGCTGGGTGAAACTAATTACAAACAATTTCCACAACACAATTTAGTCACACACTTCAAAATGATGTACACAGTATTATTCAGTTAAAAGATCCTACCCTCTCTGCTGTTGTCCTCAGAATGAATCCAACAGAGAAAAAGCTGGTATTTAAGCAGAGAAACTGTCACAAGTGCCCACTTAACTACATGCACAAAGGCCACACCTCCAGTTTCTGTCAGCTGGGTGAAACTAATTACAAACAATTTCCACAACACAATTTAGTCACACACTTCAAAATGATGTACACAGTATTATTCAGTTAAAAGATCCTACCCTCTCTGCTGTTGTCCTCAGGAGTAGGGTATATCTGCAGAGCCTAGGGTAAATCTGCAGAGCCGAATGTGATTTGATCAAAGCAGAGTATGTACACACAGACAGTGGAGATAGCGAGCATTTTGACTTGTTGCGTGGTGGCGATGTCTCGCAGATAATACAAGTACAAGTCTAATTATATAATATATATATTAAAAAAAAAAAAAAAAAAAAATGTATATAAAATAATTTTTAATTTCTTTTTAATCAAAAACGATCGGTATCGGATCGGTATCGGCCGATATGGCTCACGACGATCGGTGATCGGTATCGGTGGCAAAAAACGTGATCGGGGCATCCCTAGTATTGTGCGTCTTACTCTGATCATCATCTCCTGCAGCGGAACACACCATTTACAATATTTTTAAATTGCAGTGCAGGAACGTGAGCATATCGACATGCTCTGGAGTGAGGCTGGCCCTCTTCTTTGAGGCGATGTTCCCAGCTGCTGAGAAGAGACGCTCAGAGGGAGTGGAAGTAACTGGAATGCACAAGAATGACTTGGCTTGTGATGCAAGGGTTGGGTACTTTGCCTCATTCAACTTCCACCAAGAAGACAGGGGGTTTTCTGTCTTTAAGATGGGCTGCTCTCCGAAGTACATCAGCACTTCGTTAATGATCGCTTGTGTGCGTGCATCCTGATCATTGGTCTCAGTGTCACTGTCTGTTGAGTCACCTCCAAGCAGTGAATCGAGAGCTGAAACGGACCTAGTTGTCTCAGCTGAGGCTGTGGCATCATTGTCAACTGCTGTAACTTCTTCATTCCTACTGGACTGTAGGACCAGAGCTTGCAATTTATTCTGAACACTGAACCTCTCCTCTGGTGTCAGGAATTTTAGTTTTCGGAATCGTGGGTCTAGTGCAGATGCAATGATCGGTTTGCTTGGGTCATCATCTGTGATGGCAAGCTCTCTTGACCAGCGTGGAAGGCCTGCACAGGAGCTGTATCATAGGCAGTGTGGGTGGACTTCAAAAGCCCTCTGACTAGAGGAGGCAGGGCGGAGACGGTCACATAGTTTTCACCACTCAAGTAGACAGTGGCACATTCAAAAGCTTGGAGAGCTTTGGCCAGTTCATCTAGCAGGTACCACTGCTCAGGCTTGAGGTTAGGGATGGGTACCTTTCACATTTGAACCGATACCGGTACCTGTGAATCGATACCGGTACCCAACGGTACCTTTTTTCTGTACTTTAGTCTCAAGAAATGTAATTTACCTACCTCAGTCGTAAAAAAAAAATCCAAACTTCAAATAACTACAATTTCAACAGTTTTCGGCTTGTCATTGCTCCGACTGCTTTGTTGTTGAATCAAGTCAAATCCTAGGTAAGAATATATTGTGCGTGTGAACGTTGACATGAAGAAAAAAAAAGCAAAAAAAAAAAAATAAAAAAAAAATTTCTTCTTTTTTTTCGGTATCTCACTTGATTCGATACTCGGTAGTACCAACGTGTTTCGGTTCAGTACCTCAAAAGTACCGAATTCGGTACCCATCCCTACTTGAGGTCCAAGTATTGGTTCCCTCTCTGTGTTACTGCCGGGTCAGACAGAGTGGCAGTCAGTGGCCATCTCTGTTCCAGCAGTCGAGTCACCATGTAATAGGTGCTGTTCCACCTGGTAGAGACATCTTGGACAAGTTTGTGTTCCGGGGTGCCCAACGAGCAGAAATGCTACAAAGATAATATTCAAAATATATCACCTCTTTGCTTTTCATAGGGTCTGAGGACTTGGGAAGGAGGATATCAGTGGGATGAGCCAAACACCTTCATATCTAAGCCTATTATCCACAAAGTCACCCACCACAGCACAGCCTGATTCTGTCAGTCCCACAGGACTCCTTGTACCCATGACCACCGAGAGGAGAGAACCCTGCTAGTGCAACCCGACCAAGCCAGACACCTGCTGTCCACGACTGCTCCCCACAGATGGAAAGTCAGTGATCACAGTACAAATTAACCTGACTGGTCCAGACCTCCAGCCTCCACCTTCAGTCAGTTACAACTGGCGATAGCTGCCCACTTCATCAAGCCATGAATGACGTAAAAAATGCTTCACTTGTTCCTCCATTTTTGACTGATGGCAGTGCCATCGATCACCAGCCACTCGCCTCTGCATCTTACGGTCCCGCCAGCCAGAGCACATTCACCATTATGAGTCGGACCGGCAGACAATTGAACCCACAACCGCTGTCCATGAGATTGACCCCCTGTTCGGGTCCTCAGACTTACCTGGGCATCACTTCGTTCCACGTGGCCACCGTCCAGATGAAACCAGCCTCCTGTCCTCTGCCTGGTACCGATCACGAGAGTCCAGCTGAAGCATCGTCAGTCACGGCTTACAAAACCCCTGCTCCTGCCCCTCTGATCACCAAGAGTCTGGCGGGAAAAGCATCAGACACTTCTACCAAGACCCCCGCATCCGCGGCTGTCAAGACTTCAGCCTTACCGGCTTCGGGCACAGGTAGTAAGACCCTCCTATCTGTTAGTGTGAAGACTCCAGTTTTACCTGCTTGGACTGTTTCCTCTCTTGCTTTGAAGTTGGTCAGTGAAAGCTTGACCCTTCTTCCTCTAAACACTATGGTGAAAAAGTGTCGCGCCTCACTGTCCGCCACCACACAGGCGAGGAAGAGTATTGTCCTCATACCTCGGAAAACTGAGGTGAAACAGCCCCGGCAGCAGGTGGTCACCTCTCTGTTTCCAGCCCCTCCACCGCAGCCAATAACTCCAACACCCAAGCCAGCGGTCTCTCCACCCCAGGATCTAGACCCCAGCAGTGGACTTCCTCCTGACCTTGTGTGCCCTCTCAGCCCTCGGGTGTCAATGGAAGAAGAGGAGAGCCCTCAAAGGCTGAATGAGAAGAGTGAGTACTGGGGTTTGCATACATGTTGTACATCTCAAAATGGGTGGCCCGTATTTTATTCTCATGTAAACTTTATTATAGTGGAAATTAAGGCTGTCTTAAATACTTCGAAGCTTCGAACCTTCGTTCGATGGGCATGGGATTCGAATATGAAAATAAAATTTGAATATATTAAAAGAATTTTTTTATAAATTTTTATTTTACATTTTTATTTGCAAAATCAACTCTGCCTCTCTTTGTTAACTACAACAAGCAATGCTGTTTGTTATTTAAGATGAGGTCGGACTCGGCACTGCCAGATTTGTGTTCATTGTGCTGCTTTTATAAAGCCTCAAATGACAGCTTAAAATATTCCATGAAAGCTGTTTAAAGATTTAAAAAGGTTTAAACGTTACAGCAGTTTACCACAACATAAAAAAAAAAAAATAATAATAAAAAAAAATTTTATATTTTTTTTATCTCGAAGCTTCGAATTAAAATCGAATCTCGGCCCAGAAGCTTCGAATTCCAAAAAATATTTCGAAGGTCAGCCCTAAAAAGATTGAAGTGAGATGAACAGACTGAACTTTATTTTATTAGATAAAACATGTTGAAAAAGTTTTACTTTGCAATTGAAAAAAGGTAATACATCGCAATATTAATATCGCAATACTCAGCATATCTCAATATATTTAGTATCGCAATACTATCGTATCGTGAGGCCTCTGGTGATTCCCACCCCTAGTGTGTGTGTGTGTCATAAGCGACGGCCATATTAGACACATAGCCATAATTTAAGATATAGTTTATGCATTCGCAAATATGAGAGCTCTGTCAACAAGACGGCAGTCGTGTAGCGCGGAAACAGCTGTTCACTCATAGCGAGGGGTGTCACTCATAGCGAGGGGGGCGTACGCGTGTGCGTCAGTGGCCAATCACGGGAACCCGGAAACACAACTGGGTTGGTAAAAGCATACACGCGACCAGGTCATGGATAATAGATTTTTCAGCCCGTTTCTCTAGCGTGCATAAGTACACATATACTATCGATAATCTAGCGTTTATTTGAAAACGATTCATAAATCAGCCGAAAAATTACAATGTGTTTTGTGTATTACAGAATATTCAAGTAAAGGGCGTTTATCACAGAATCTTTATATTTTCCTGAAACTTTAAAAAAACGAGAGTTTTTCAAAATGGTATACAACGGAAATGAACGATTAAATAAAAAATAAAAGAAAATCCGTTTCGACAATGTTGACTGCAAACAAGTCATTGATAAGCGACGGCCATATTATACACTCTATCATTGAAGTGGGCGTTGGCACGCAACGGGGTTCCGGGGCACCGGACCCGCGGCACGGAAAGTGTTAAAGCACATCTTGATTGTTTAATTTCAAGTCGATTGTGGTGGTGTAGAGCCAAAATTGTGTCAATGTTTATAGACCCGACCCTTATGTTCTTAAGTGCAAGGGTTCAATTGTGCTTTGCTATAAGGATACAAGTGAGAAGAATTGGATTTCAGTGTACCTGTCTCTCACACTGCCCGTTCAAGGTGAGACTCTTACCCCATTATTCCTTCATGCCCTTCTGTGAGAAAGGTACGGACACGGAATGGGGGGTCAGAGTTGACGCGGCATTATGCCCTCAGCAGGTATAGTAAAATTGCCCAGGGGGGGTTCATCCCAGTGTCTGTGTGAATGGGACTATCCAGCATTGTGGGACAGGGGTGTGACGTTGTGATATGTGTGGATTATAGTCCTTAATGTATCTTGCAGGTAAGGTCATAACCACAACTATTTTCATAAGTGGAGGAGCGCTGTCCCATGCCGTTATCCCCATAGACCTATATAAAGGCTAGATGACTCACCCGCGAAGTTGCCACATGGCGGCCATCTTGCCACAGGCAACATGAATGATAACATGAATGTCTATGGTGCATGTACTATTGAAATAACCATAGCTTGCTAAATTTTCAACCGATTTACAAACTGTTTGGTTTGTTATAAACGTCAGAGATGTAGTTATCATACTGCATACGTATAATGGACTTTCATATGAAAATAATTTCAACATGTCCAAGCATCCTGAATCATAGCCACATTAACGTTTGTAATAAACCAAACCGTTTGTAAATTGGTTGAAAATTTAGCAAGCTATGGTTATTTCAATAGTACATGCACCATAGACATTCATGTTATGAGTGGGCGTGCTGCCTGTGACAAGATGGCCGCCGGTGAACTACACTGGAGACTCCGCCTTGCATTCCTTTAGATTAGGTAGTGTCAGACCTAGGGATGGGTATCGTTAGGATTTTATCGATACTACTACTCTTATCGATACTGCTTAACACATTGAGTGCCAGCAGGGGGCGCACTATTTATCGCTTGAATGCCAGCCTTTTTGGACTGATGTGTCTAATACGCCCGTCGCTTATCAATGACTTGCTTGCAGTCAACATCTACGAAATAGATTGTTTTTTCATCGGTACATTTCCGTTTTATACCGTTTTGAAAAACAGAAATTTTAGAAAATTTCCAAAACAAAATAAAAAATTCCGTGATAATAGCTCTTTAGTGGAATACACAAAACACGTTGTCATTTTTCGGCCTATTTATGAATCGTTTTCAAATAAACACTAGATTATCGATAGTATATGTGTACTTATGCACGCTAGAGAAGCGGGCTGAAAAATCGATTATCTATTTCCTGGTCAGCGCTAACGTCATACACGAACACACGTTGAGATATATGTGAAAAATACATCTGATTACCCCAAGACTGGTAACATAGATTCCTTACCTCACATCAGATGTTCTGCAAAAAGATCATTCCAATTCCTGATCGCCATTCCAAATATCGATCACGTTTATTGATCCAACGTTAGGTACTCGAAACGCATATTCCGCGCTGTTCTGAGGGTCCACAATGAATCCGATCGGCTCGGGTTACATGCCTGAGAAGTAAAATGTGCAATCCGGATATTTTTTTTCTCATACATTTTCATTGAGTCCAATCCAATGGGTGCATTACCATCCGGGAGATGATAGGGTGCGGTATTTTCCCTGTTCGAGCTCATAGACAGTCCCAATGGTAATGTGAGGCTAGATTGATGACAAATTTATGGATATCGCTAATAAAAGCAATAACGATTAAATAACGAGATTTCTCGTCATTGGCACTGAGCGCATGGCATGAAATAACGAGATTTCTCGTGGCTGGCACGAGTGTTAACGGTTCGGTACTTTATCGATACTCTTATCGGTTCTTTTAGATTATTATTTAATTTTTTTAAATGTATACATTTATGGGGCGGTCAGGTGGCGTAGCGGAGATTGTGTTCGTCACCAACGCCGGAGACGCTGGATTCGCCTGTTCGAATCCAGCTCCCGGCATTGCTATCAGCTTGGCTGGCCGCTCACACTAATACAATTGGCAGTATTAGAGGGTGGGAAAGCTGAAGGGTGGGTCCTGGGCGTTGTGGACAGCGACCCCTACAGTTCGGTCGGGGCGCCTGCTCAGCAAGGGTAGGATCTAGGGAGAGATGTGTGGGAGAGTGCGGCCTCCCACACGCTACACTCTCCCCGGTGAGAATCTGCGCGGCCAGGCTGCACATGCGTCGGAGGAAAGCATGTGACAGTCTCCGGTCTCTCGGATCAACAGTAGGGGAAAGTACGCAACAACCAGGAAGGGTGGGATGGGAGAAAAATCGGGAAAAAGAGGGGAAGAAAGATAATCAATTTTTTTTTAAATGTATACATTTATTATTTGAACGGCTTAAGGCTATATCTGTACTTGATGTTTGTTTGTTGTGTTGCATATTTGAAATAAACTTCAATCAAATCAAACCCCCCCTCTTAAAAACAAAAACCTGGGGAGCTCCAGTAGCTCACCGCGTACCTCGAACGCTATTTCGGCGTCGGGGACAACCGTGCGCGTCACGGATCTGGGGTACACGAGTTCGACTCCCGGACTCGCCGTATTTTCTCAGTGTCTTTCCCCCCATCTATACCCCATTCAACCTGTATCTGTCGGTCATACTTGACCAGAAAAAAAGCGATAAACGCGAAAAGAACCAGCTGACTGGTCAAAGTTTAAAATAAAATAAAATAAAAAAAAAACCTGTGTTTAACCTAGCCATCTATAAAACATCATGCTAAAACTGTGAAACAAATGTCCTACTCTCCTAAAGAAAGAAATACATAGCAAACATGACTCAGTTATGCAATAGCACTGCTGCTGCTATTTATGTTGTTAAAATCTTTTAGTTAATAAGACTAAAAGACTACAATATGACTACAACGATTTCATGACGGCTTCCTGTCCTCGCATTTCTGGTGCAATTCACGGAGCGAAGGCGTCGGATACTAACTTAAGGTGAGACAGCACCCCCTAATAGGGAAAAAAAATACTTGAATAGATATCACTATGAAACTTTCCCAGTTTGTTATGTACATATAAACTAAGAAAAAATATATTGCAAGTTTTCAGAATTTTATGTTTATATATGCAAATGAGGCACTTCCCCATTAAATATGTGCACATTTATGGATGCAATCAGGCAAAATTAAGTCAAATAAACAACTAAATGTGTGTTATTGACATTTTATTGTCACTAGTTTCATAGAAGACATGTTTAGGAAGCAAAATATAACAATCTCAATATCGTCGAAAAAAAGGAAAAAGGCCATTTTGGGGGTGCTGTCTCGCCTTAACGTTACATTTTCAACAACAGATTGCTGCTAATTAAACACTTCATGGAAACGGAGTAACGTTAACGTTATGTCGAGTTCATACGTGTAGTAGTATGAACTCGACATAACGTTAACGTTACTCCGTTTCCATGAAGTGTTTAATGTCCATGGAGTGTCCAGTGTTGCTGCCACCGTTGCGTCGCAGATGGATGGTACACTCTGTTAGCTCCGTAGCTAATCCGCTCCTAGACTACCGATGGCAGAACCGATAACGTCGGAGCTTATCAATACTATTTTTTTCTAATTTAGTACCGGTTCCCGTTTAGAACCGGGTTTCAGGGGCGCTTTTCGAGCGTTTTTCAAAATGGTATAAACCGGAAATGAACCGATTATATAAAAAAAAAATTAAAAAATTATAATAATAATAATAATAAATAAAATAAAATCCGTTTCGACAATGTTGACTGCAAACAAGTCATTGATAAGCGACGGTCGTATTAGACACATAGCCATAATTTAAGATATAGTTTATGCGTTTGCAAATGTGATCGCTCTGTCATTGAATAGAGCGTTGGCACTCAAGCGCTATATTTGGCACCCCCTTCTGGCACGGAAAGTGTTAAGCTACTTGCTTAATCAAATGTATTTAATAACAAATACAATAATCAATCATAATAAACAAATTAAATAATACAAATTAAAGTGCAAGTTTAAATGTAAAGATAATGTGCAAATAATGTTTTAAAAGTAGCAGCCTCTGCCCCAGCACCGCGGTTCTGATGGGGCTGTTATCCTGGTCCAGGAGGGTGACGTGGATCCACTCACTAGGCTCCACCATCTCCAACAGCTGTAGGGGAGAGGAGGACGAGTCAGATCACAGACTTCTAGGTCTTTTGTTTGCTGTGTCTGTGTGTGAGTGAGAGGGGCTGTGTGTGTGTGTTTGTGTCTTGCTCTGATCTCCTGCAGAGGAACACACAATTTACAAATGACAGCGTCCATAAAGGAACCTGTGATTGCATTGCTATGCAAACTTCAGATATAAGATAGCTAGCACTAACGTTCCCTGTCTCTGCAGTCTTACCTGCGCTTTAGCCCAAAAAGTTCAACTGTTTTCAACTGAGGGAAAAAAGCAGCCTGGCTAGAGACCATGGCGCTATACAGACGGTGGACGTTAGCACTAGCTATCTTAACATACCTAATTAATACTCCAGTCTGCAAAAATACGACACTTGGTGCTAATTCACAGAGCTGTAAACACCGGTAGCCTAGCCAAGCTCTAGTGTGCTCTAGTAGGCTGTAAGCGGAGGTGTACATGTAGTTGTGTGTACATGTACAGTATTGGAGGTGTACATGTAGTTGTGTGTACATGTACAGTATTGGAGGTGTACATGTAGTTGTGTGTACATGTAAAAAAAAAAAGAAAAAAAAAAAAACTGACTAACCTTACTGTCATGCACTTAGTCCTAATAAACTAACCTACACTGTAACACACAACACTTGATGAATATTGTTACTCAGCTGATAGAGTTGTACCCTTCTTGCTGTCTTGTCGTACAGAACTTGTAAGTCGCTTTGGATAAAAGCGTCAGCTAAATGACTAAATGTAAATGTACAGTATTGGAGGTGTACATGTAGTTGTGTGTACATGTACAGTATTGGAGGTGTACACATGTTATTTTATAGCAGGAACATTGTCCTTCCTCCTCTCCACCATGCACTGCTGGGATGTTAGTGGAGGAGGATGCTTTATGACAATGTGGTAATGGATCAGACCACCTGTAGTTAGAGATGTTCCGATACCGTTTTTTCCTTCCCGATCCGATTACGATACCTAAGCTTTGGGTATCGGCCGATACCGATCCGATACCAGTGCATACATAAAAAAAGTTATTACAGCTACTGTTTTATATATATACTGTTTTTTAGTAATAACTAGAAAGTAGTGGTATTTATTCAACAACAGGTGATTGTATAGATTAGTATTAGTATAATTAATTGACAACTATGCTCAATGAGTTCACCCACGGAAAGGTTGTTGGGACATAGGTTCCGCACGGACGTTATACGTTGTTGCACTTGCTATCCAGAAGTCTCCAGGTTCAGTTAGCTAGTAGCAGAGGCTCTGTTGTGATTTTTAATGCACAATAAATATTCAACATTCTCTTTTGAGACTCCGCCTCAGACTTTTATCCTTTGGCACTAAAAGCTAAACATTGTCACCGGTATGGCTGTCTGCATTGTGTCATTAATTGCGTACATGTGTGGGAGAAGTCGATCAGTGACGACACTTAGGTTACCCCCGTTAACGTGAGCTAGATGGAAAGACAATGTAACGTTACTGGTGAAAAAGTGATTTACCCTGGAATACTCCTTTGCCAACTTGCTGTACTTTGCTTGCAGGTCTGCAGCCATTATTGCTGGATTATGAATAGCTCCAACTTTAGCCAAGGTAACGTTAAGCTAAAACTAGCTTTTCAGCTAGCTCTTCAGCTAATGCTAATAACACCAGCAAGCGAACACATCAGAGCTCCCCGTCAACACCGCTCTGTCGGGACGATGGCATTTAAGAAAGTATCTGCTGTTAAAATGACAAACAGCATTGACACTTTAATTCACGGTCAATTAAAAACACGTTTGTTTTATAAAGCTCACTCAGCAGGAGTATACGGCGTGATAAATTACGTCATATGGGATCAGAGCATAGATTTTACGTGTACTCGCCGATACATTTTAGGCTGTATCGGAGGCATTTCCGATACTGGTATCGGTATCGGAACAACTCTACCTGTAGTCAATACTGATCACATGTAGCTAGTATCAGCCTGATAGCGGTATTGGGTATAGGATCTGTCTTTGCATCTTTGACAGTGAATAACACCATGCTAAAGAAAATTACCAGACATGAGAAACTGCCACTGAGCTCGTTCAGTACCTTCTTGAGATCATGTGTACAAAAAATCGAAGGAAATTAATAAAGGGAAGATGAGTAAACAGAAGGTTTTGTAGATACAGTACTGAATTCTCCCATCCGGACCAATGCAATTTTAAATATTATTATAGAATAGCAGGCTTATAAATGACCTTATTATAGCCAATTCACACATTTATGGATTGTGCCAAATGTTATATTTCAAATGCCTGAGTTCAATTTGGATTTAGTATCACCAGGCGTGCATAAGAACAGATAATGAAATCTACTGTATGTACATTCGCTCTATTATTTTTGCCAGAGTGCCGCCATTTTGAAACTGATTTCAAATCTGATTGTTGCTAAATGCAAAAAATAGGGAAGAGAAACTAACAGCGCTTAAGAGATTAAGAAAGATTCATAGAGAAGTAATTAGCTTGAAGCCCCATAGAGGCCTTTGGGAAGTGTCGTTCTGAAAAATTCCAACGCTCATTGAAAGCTCTCGAGGTCCTCTTCAAAATGGCGTAAAAAAAACTACAATTCCCTGGGCGCCCCAGTGGCGCACCGCATACTGCCTCGCAGACCTACGCGGCCGTCCCGGGCTCGCCTCCCGCTCCCGGGCTGATTTGTCGCATGTCCTCCCCACATCTTCTCCCGTTCTCCCTCTCCTCTGTCGGTCTTGTATGACCAATAAGAAAAAGCTGTAAAAATGCTAAAGTAAACAAATAAATAAAAATGTAAATACAATTCCCAATGGTACATTTTTCAAAATGGCCGACTTTCGCGATAAAACAACAGAAAAACAAATACTAAAATCGCACTAATAACACTTTAACCTATTGGTAAACTAACGTATTGATGATCTCATATACATTATAACTGCTGTTGTGACATGGTTATGATGTTTATACTTGAATACGTTTGACAAAAAAAACTATAATTTTGTCAAACAGTCTGGAGAGATTGATTTATGACGTGATGTTATTTTGGGACCGGTACCGGTCCCGTCGGGCTTAAGAGTGTAGTGTGAAATAGTGCCCTGTCCCTTTGTTACTCTCAAAAGCAATGGTTACAACAAATTACATTTAAATGATTGTATGCCCTTCTTTCTAGACTCCATTGCCTTACAGTTGTGTATCTGTGAAGAGGAGGTTCCCCCTGAACAGCAGGAGAGGAGCCCCAGTCTGGTCCAGGAGGAGCCAGAGCACCTACAGATTAAAGAGGAACAGGAGGAACTCTGGGTCAGTCAGGAGGGAGAGGAGCTTCCCGTCTCTGTGAAGAGTGAACATGATGAAGAGAAACCTCAGTCCTCACAGCTCGGCCAAACCCAGGACACAGAGCCCCTCCAGATTAAAGAGGAACAGGAGGAACTGTGTCAAGATCTAGAGGAGGCTGATGGCTCCAAGATGACCTTACAACCTATGAAATGTGAAAATGAAGGTGAGAACACTCTGTCCTCACAACTCCGGGACCCAGAGCAGATTAAAGATGAACTAGATCAATGGCTGGAAGAAGCTGATCTCTCCAAGATCACAGTTCACCCAGTGAAATGTGAAGATGGTCAAGAAAACGCTCCTCTCCAAAGGGAGAAAAACAGAGAAGCATACTCTTTACCCAGCACCTCAACTGAACACATGAAAACAGAACCTGAAGGAGAGGACTGTGGAGTAGCGGAACTAGCCAGTAACTTAGATCCAGCTGGTGATTTAGAACCAACTAGAGATAGCCAGCCTCTCTCTTCAGACTGTTCTCTAACTGAGACTGATGACGGTGATGATGACAGTTCTGGAGGTGAGACAGATGACAGTGATGATGACAGTTCTGGAACTGAGACTGATGACAGTGATGATGACAGTTCTGGAACTGAGACTGATGACAGTGATGATGACAGTTCTGGAACTGAGACTGATGACCGTGATGATGACAGTTCTGGAAATGAGACTGATGACAGTGATGATGACAGTTCTGGAGCTGAGACTGATGATAGCGATGAATTGAAGGAGAGTGGAGGTCCAGGTTTGATGGCAGTAAAACAAAAGAAGACACAGAAAATACAAACGTTGTCTAACAGGCCTGTGTTCAGCAAGAAGAGAGATCTGAAGATACACATAAAAAATCATACCGGAGTGAAACCAATTGGTTGTTCAGTTTGTGGGAAAGGGTTCAGTAGGAAGGGAGATCTGAAGAGACACATGAGAACTCATACTGGAGAGAAACCATTTAGCTGTTCAGTTTGTGAGAAAGGGTTCCGTACGAAGGGACATCTGAAGAGACACATGATAACTCATACTGGAGAGAAACCTTTTCTTTGTTCAGTTTGTGGGAAAGGGTTCAATGTCCAACCAAATCTGAAGAGACACATGATAATTCATACCGGAGTGAAACCATTTGGTTGTTCCGTTTGTTGGAAAGGGTTCAATCGCCAAACAAGTCTGAAGGAACACATGAGAAGTCATCCTGGAGTGAAACCATTGGTTGTTCCGTTTGTGGGAAAGGGGTCAATGACCAAACAAGTCTGAAGAAACACATGAGAAGTCATCCTGGAGTGAAACCATTTGGTTGTTCAGTTTGTCGGAAATGGTTCAATCAGCAAACAAGTCTGAACAGACACATGATGATTCATACCGGAGTGAAACCATTTGGTTGTTCCGTTTGTGGGAAATGGTTCAGGTATAAAGAGAGTCTGAAGACGCATGATAATTCACACAGCAGAGAAACCATTTAGTTGTTCAGTTTGTGGGAAAGGGTTCAGTTTGAAGGGAGATCTGAAGAGACCCATGAGAATTCATACTGGAGAGAAACCATTTATTTGTTCAGTTTGTGGGAAAGGGTTCCATTTGAAGGGCGATCTGAAGACTCATGATAATTCATACTGGAGAGAAACCATTTAGTTGTTCAGTTTGTGGGAAAGGGTTCAATCAGCAAATACAACTGAAGACACATAAGAACTCATACAGGGAGACACTATTTAGTTGTTCCGTTTAAGCTGAGAGTAGACTTGAAAAGAATAAAGAGAACAGGTTCCCAAACACAGTTTGCAGTATATTATATAGAAACCCCATGTACTTCTTTAGAAGAAGAACACACACATGAGAGATGGGCGACACACAGGAACACTCACACACACATGCACTGATGAAATGTCTCTCTGCACTTTTCCCATCTCGTCGTCCTTCCCCCCAAGGGCAGCCGGGAACAGACACGGGCTCTGGCGTGGGCCGCGCCCGGGGACCAATCCAAGTGCTCCTGTCCCTCTTTGTAAGGGACGCGACAGTGTTAGCGATCTGTTCTACATGTTTTTCCTTTGTGTTTATTTAATCATGGGGAGATCACGGGGAGAACATGCAAACTCCACACAGAAAGGCCAGGGAGATACCCCACCTGGGTACCTGGCAACGCGGCAACCTGGTCCCCAAGCGAGAATCGAACCCAGGACCTTCTAGCTGGGAGGCGACAGTGTTAACCCCTACATCACTGTGCCACCCAAAAATTATGTTCCCATACTAAGTATACACAATAATGTAATGTAGTAATGTACTTATACTAAGCAGTATACTCAATAGGAACCTTATGTACTTATACTAAGTAGTATTCCCAATAGGAACCCCATGTACTTATACTAAGTAGTATACCCAATAGGAACCCTTGGGACTTATTTTAGTTTTGTGACTGATTTCTGTTTATCTTCATTCATATCAAACACAAAGATTCTGTACCTCCTTTTTTGATTTAGTCAATAAAATATATTGTATATGCTTGTTTTGACTCTTTCATTGTGAGTGTTATAATTTAAAATGCTGTGTAGCCAATTAGGACATGATATTTTACTTACGTTAAAAGTGGAAATACTCTACAGAAAATAGTTGCTAAATGAAACAAAAAGATCTATAGACATTAATGTTTTTTAAATGTATTATTTTGGCACAAACCCGGTGCCATTTAGCTCCATTATATTGGAGTGACAGCGGACATCTCTACTGCCGATATGTCGTGCCCTAGTGGGCTTCACTCATAAGTAGTTTAAGGTAGCAGTCAGAAGACTGAGGTGTGACAGCAACAGTGTATTCCTTCAATAACTGGTGGCGCCAGAGAGCATCTGACAAAACCTCAGAGCCTGTTTCACCACAGAACTGGTGGGTCACGTCCTTGAAGCTCTGATAAGATAAGATATTCCTTTATTAATCCCCTTGGGGAAATTCCAGTGACACACACATACAGCTCATCGTCCCATTAATAACAACATATCACAATCATTACATTTTTACAGTAACAACGGCACAACATAAATTCACACAGACATGTACATTTATTGACACGTCATCTACAGAATGCCTGAGAAGCCATATGCGATAGTCGGCTGCAACAACAACAAAGTGTCGTCGCGCCAGGCTAGGAAGACTTCAGTGGTCAATGTTAAAAGACGAACATATCACATTGGACCTGGACTTTAATTTAAAAAAATTATTATTATTAAAGATATTATCATTTATTGATAGTTGTTCCATGGTAACAATTAGGGATTGGAAATGTAGGAGCCAGAATAGTGATTTTGTGTTCATGAAGTATTTATATTCATTTATTCTCATTTACATTATTTAATTGAAATATTTACACTAATCGAATTAGATTTAATATAATGATTTCGTTTTTGTTCATATTACCGATGGTAAGAAATCTCTTAGGGAGTCTGGGCGATTTTCACCTCTCCCTTTCTGGGGATTTTCACATTTCTCTTTTTTTTTTTTACATAATATGAAACTACAGGTTCATACCTTCAAAATAAGCCATCAATTGTAAAATTTGAGCTGATCGTTTTCAATCAATGTCCTATGAAACATTCTGGTAACATTCTAACCAAATCTCAGTTCAGGGATTTGAAAGAATGAAAGATAACCCTTGGGGGTCGGACCTCGCTGTTTGCACCCACTTGCGGGTGAACAAAGGCCTTGTCTCAGCCGAGAGGATTTCTCAGAAATGGCCAAAAAGTCGCGCATTTCAGAAATCGGTCAAAATAGAGAAATGGCATTTTTGAGTGCTTTGAACTGTTGTATATTCGATCCCCGTTCTAAACGGTCAGCCGGAGCCATCTAGATGTCTATGATTCATCTACGTTGGAATTGCAATGACGATCGAATATCACCAAATTCCGTTGCCGAAGCATATTTCCCATGCATATAAGGGATGCTTGAGGAGGTTCCAACACTAATTACAAAAGAGAGACATACAACATTGAGAGATTTGTATGTGTCACCACCATCCTAAAAACAATATAAATAATACCTAAGAACAGAGACAATTACCAATAGATTCATTCACCACTGAATTTATTTATAAATGATTTAAATTCACATACCAACTCTCCTCAGAGTTAGACTGACACCCAGGGGCAGACAGTAGCCCCTCAGAGTTAGACTGACACCCAGGGGCAGACAGTAGCCCCTCAGAGTTAGACTGACACCCAGGGGCAAACAGTAGCCCCTCAGAGTTAGACTGACACCCAGGGGCAGACAGTAGCCCCTCAGAGTTAGACTGACACCCAGGGGCAGACAGTAGCCCCTCAGAGTTAGACTGACACCCAGGGGCAGACAGTAGCCCCTCAGAGTTAGCCAGAGTTAGACATTATACAGTAATTTAAGATTCCCTTTCTCACAATTCAAATGAATATTTTCTGAGAACAAGCAGGTACTGTACACATATCAGTGCTAGTGTACTAAGGGTGGGGAGAAAGACCCTGCAGCCAGTGTCCATCAGATTTTCTCGCTGCTTAACTATCTTTATGGAAGAGAGGGGGAGGGGGGAGCTATACCACTATCTTTATGGAAGGGAGGGGGAGCTATACCACTATCTTTATGGAAGAGAGGGGGAGCTATACCACTATCTTTATGGAAGAGAGGGGGAGCTATACCACTATCTTTATGGAAGAGAGGGGGAGCTATACCACTATCTTTATGGAAGAGAGGGGGAGCTATACCACTATCTTTATGGAAGAGAGGGGGAGGGGGAGCTATACCACTATCTTTATGGAAGAGAGGGGGAGCTATACCACTATCTTTATGGAAGAGAGGGGGAGCTATACCACTATCTTTATGGAAGAGAGGGGGAGGGGAGCTATACCACTATCTTTATGGAAGAGAGGGGGAGATATACCACTATCTTTATGGAAGAGAGGGGGAGCTATACCACTATCTTTATGGAAGAGAGGGGGAGCTATACCACTATCTTTATGGAAGAGAGGGGGAGCTATACCACTATCTTTATGGAAGAGAGGGGGAGCTATACCACTATCTTTATGGAAGAGAGGGGGAGCTATACCACTATCTTTATGGAAGAGAGGGGGAGCTATACCACTATATTTATGGAAGAGAGGGGGAGCTATACCACTATCTTTATGGACGAGAGGGGGAGATATACCACTATCTTTATGGAAGAGAGGGGGAGCTATACCACTATCTTTATGGAAGAGAGGGGGAGCTATACCACTATCTTTATGGAAGAGAGGGGGAGCTATACCACTATCTTTATGGAAGAGAGGATCAATGTCGGGCTCCAGGGATGCTGGAGGAGGTTCCAACACTAATTACAAAAGAGAGACATACAACATTGAGAGATTGGTATGTGTCACCATCCTAAAAACAATATAAATAATACCTAAGAACAGAGACAATTACCAATAGATTCATTCACCACTGAATTTATTTATAAATGATTTAAATTCACATACCAACTCTCCTCAGAGTTAGACTGACACCCAGGGGCAGACAGTAGCCCCTCAGAGTTAGACTGACACCCAGGGGCAGACAGTAGCCCCTCAGAGTTAGACTGACACCCAGGGGCAAACAGTAGCCCCTCAGAGTTAGACTGACACCCAGGGGCAAACAGTAGCCCCTCAGAGTTAGACTGACACCCAGGGGCAGACAGTAGCCCCTCAGAGTTAGACTGACACCCAGGGGCAAACAGTAGCCCCTCAGAGTTAGACTGACACCCAGGGGCAAACAGTAGCCCCTCAGAGTTAGACTGACACCCAGGGGCAGACAGTAGCCCCTCAGAGTTAGACTGACACCCAGGGGCAGACAGTAGCCCCTCAGAGTTAGACTGACACCCAGGGGCAAACAGTAGCCCCTCAGAGTTAGACTGACACCCAGGGGCAGACAGTAGCCCCTCAGAGTTAGACTGACACCCAGGGGCAGACAGTAGCCCCTCAGAGTTAGACTGACACCCAGGGGCAGACAGTAGCCCCTCAGAGCTATACGGTTATAAATGCACACTAGTTCTTTGTTGCTTTGGGGAAACTGGAACAAGTAGCTACATTTGTCAGGGTCAAGGAGCCGCTGATTTCTACATTTAGTTTTGTTTATTTAATTGTTTTACCCAGGGACAGTGCACATTAATGAACATTATTCAGTTTCCACATCAATGTAAGTGTGGTAGAATCTGTAGTCCCTGCCTACCATACGTTCAGTTTGAACAGGCTGACTCTAGAGGCATGTGGCAGGGCCTCAGAACAATGACAGATTACAAAGGCACCTCCCTCAAACTGAACAGTGACATCTCCTTAGCAAATGATCTCAATTCCTTCTATGCGAGGTTTGAGGCTGTGAACAACAACACCAGCCTACAAACCACGGCAATGGGGGGGGGGGGTCTGCTGATCAGGGGCGTTTTTAGGGTTAGAAAACATTGGGGGCTTCAGCCCAGGGGGGTGGAGGGGGGGGTCACCCCCCCCCCCCCCTTTTTTTTTTTTTTTTTTTAAGCACAGAAATACGCAATTTTAGATTAATTAGAGATGAATACTGAATAACTAGAATCATTAGAGGTTCTCAAAGTGAGGTCCAGGTCCATGAGAGGGATATGGGCAGTCCCTAGAAAATTCAAAGTTAACAGGACCAAATCATCAGTTTCTTATTTATTTATTTATTTAGCCAGATAAAACATTGATCTGGTCCAAGAAGCCCCAACAGGAGTACAAATATACATATATACACATATATATATACATATAATATATATACATATACTGTACATACATACACATATACACCAATAACAAAATAAAAACACAGTTAATTGTAGATACACAATCAGGTTTAAGCACTATAAAAATGCAGCAGGTGAGTTCACCTGTCTTCAACCAAAATGGAAGGAGAGTGAAGTACTGTACACAGAGAACGTGAAAATATACAATACATTCACCAAACACTACACAAGACAACCAATGATGCAGACTGATGAAAATATACATTTTCTCCCATTTTCCCAAATCAGTCAACATGGAGAATCGCAACAAAAAATTATCTTGCCAGATCCAGCTAGGCAAAGAGATAATGTCTAGTATTTTCTGTTTACATTTTTTCAAAAAAAAATTGTGTTACTGTAATTTTAACCTGTACTGGATACAGTATTTTATGTTTGTCTGATATTTGCTGAGCTTACAGTGTTATGCACATAGTAGCATGAAAACTGGGACATGTATTGTTGTGATTCTCCATGTTGAAATGTTGACTGATTTGGTTATATGGAGAGAAAATGTTATTTTTTTTCATCAGTCTGCATCATTGATTTGGGTATATGTAGATAAATAAATTATATTTTCATCAGTCTACAGCATTGGTCTTGTGTAGTGTTTGGTGAATTTATTGTATATTTGCACATTATCTGCGTACTTCACTTACAGTACTCTAATCACTGAGAAGTAGAATTGCTAAATGTGTTTTAGGTTAAGCACAGCAGTGTGTGTAACTGGTTCAAACAGAATTAAGTCATTATGTAACGTGTGTTTCATATGGTAACAAAATTAGTGTATGGTTTTGACAAGTGTTTAATTTAGCAAAGGATCTGAGGTGTTCTGATAATTGTGTGTGTGGTTGTGCTAATTGTGTGTTTTGAAACACCGGGCCCCGTTTTCAAAATCATGCTTAGGCAATCGAAAAAAAACGATTGTGTGTTTCATTATATACATATGTTTCAGTCTTCTCATTAAAAAAAGATTCGATTTTTGGGTCTTTTCCTGCCTTTGGTCCGCTTTGCATTCACATCTCAAATGAACCGCAGCAGGGTTCACTTGCAAGAGTGAATGAGCTTTCACACCACCCCAAACCAACCGGACTATCCGAGGTTCGATTAAAGCTTATTATAGGACACTGGACATGGGTATGGATGGCTCCAGGTGCTGCTGCGTTAAAGTGCACATCTTCAATATCTGTACTATTTAAAAGCACAGTGCAGGACACACTCAAAGGTTATCGCACATCAGAGATGGCAGTGGACATGTATGACAGGACAAAGGCCATATGTAATGGCCTTTGGATTGAGGAACATACTACCAGCCAAAGGAGGAAGCAGAAAAGGATGGACGAGTATGTAGTTGAGTCATCTTGTGGCACAAGCTCAGACCTCAGCTCAGGAGATCAGCTGAGACAGAGACTGTTCTATCCAGTCGTCGACAGAATGCTGCAAGAGCTTGAGAGCAGGTTCTCATGAGTTGGATAACAATTTATGAGAGGCATACAGGCATGTTATCCAGCCTCAGACCAGTTTCTCTCAGTGGAATTGCTGCAACCCCTCGCCACACATTACAATATCCAACTATTGCCAGAGGAGATCACAGTTGCAAAGTGTTTCCTGGTCAGGACAGGCAGAGATGCAGTCCCTACTATCCAAAGTGTCTTTTCCCTCCTGGATGATAATAATAATAATAATGCATTTGATTTATAAGGCGCCTTTCAGGACACTAAAAAAAAAGTCCACAAATCGGTGAATGAAAGAATTATAGGATCAAATGAAAACTACTTACTAAAAATGTTTAAAAGTACTAAAAACCAACAAAAAATACCAAACACTAACAAACATTCAGCACAGACAATGGGGATGCTGACAAAAAAAAAAAAAAAGGTAAAAAAAAAAAAATGTAAACAATTTTTTTTTTTTTTTTTTTTTTTAGATCCGGGGCTAGGAGAAAAACAACCGGGGCTAAAGCCCCGGAAGCCCAGGGCTAACGACGCCACTGCTGCTGATGGAGACTCAGTGTTCAGGGTAACAGAGCATGAGGTGAGACGGATCTTTAAAAAAGTGAATATCAGGAAGGCAGCAGGACCGGACGGCATCCCCGGCCGCGTCCTAAAAGTCTGTGCCGACCAACTGGCCCCGGTATTCACTGACATCTTCAACCTGTCCTTGGAACAGGCTGTCATCCCCACCTGTCTGAAGAAGTCCACCATCATCCCTGTACCCAAAAAATCTACCCCCGCTTGCCTCAACGACTACCGCCCTGTAGCCCTCACCTCCATAGCCATGAAGTGCTTTGAGAAGCTAGTGAAGGGCTACATCTGTTCCTCCCTCCCCATCAACCTGGACCCCCTGCAATTTGCATATCGCCCCAACAGGTCCACGGAGGACGCCATAGCCCATGTGCTGCACACAGCAGCATCACACCTGGACAAGAGGAAGGGGAACTATGTGAGAATGCTGTTCATCGACTACAGCTCAGCATTCAATACCATAGTCC
The DNA here is from genome assembly GCF_963971535.1 of Notolepis coatsorum. Taxonomy (NCBI): domain Eukaryota; kingdom Metazoa; phylum Chordata; class Actinopteri; order Aulopiformes; family Paralepididae; genus Notolepis; species Notolepis coatsorum. The sequence continues at coordinate 2,995,315 of NC_140176.1, read as the reverse complement.
CCTCCAAACTCATAGCCAAGCTCAGGGACCTGGGCTTGAACTATGACCTCTGCCAGTGGGTCTTGGACTTCCTGACGGGCAGACCCCAGGTGGTAAGAGCAGGCAACTGCACCTCCTCATCCATCACGCTCAACATAGGGGCCCCCCAGGGCTGTGTTCTGAGCCCCCTCCTCTACTCCCTGTACACACATGACTGCGTGGCACAGCGGAACAACAACACAATCATCAAATTTGCTGATGACACAGTAGTGGTGGGCCTGATCTCTGCCAACGACGAGAGGGCCTACCTGGAAGAGGTAGAAAATCTGTCACAGTGGTGTCAGGAGAACTGCCTCTCCCTGAACGTCAGCAAAACAAAAGAGATGATTGTGGACTTCAGGAGGTCGGGGTCAAGGACTACAGCCCCCTCAGCATCGACGGGGCACCGGTTGAGAGAGTGAACAGTTTCAAGTACCTCGGAGCCCACATATCCCAGGACCTGACATGGACCACACACATTGACAGTGTTGTGAAGAAGGCACGACAACGCCTCTACTTCCTCAGGCGCCTAAGGAAGTTCCAAGTCAGTCAGAAGATCCTTAGGAACTTCTACTCATGTACAATAGAAAGCATCCTGACTGGCAACATCACCTCCTGGTTTGGGAATAGCACCGCACAAGACCGTAGCAGACTACAAAGAGTGACACGTTCAGCCGAACGCACAATTGGAGGGGGGCTTCCCACCCTCCAGAACATTTACAACAAGCGGTGCAGGGGGAAGGCTAAGAGAATTATTAAGGACTCGAGCCACCCGAACAACTGCCTCTTTGAACTGCTGCGGTCAGGCAAGCGATACCGGAGTCTTAAGGCGAGCACAGAAAGACTCAGAAGAAGCTTCTATCCCCAGGCCATCAGGCTGCTAAACGAACAATAAACAATATGCAACAACCATCAAATGCACACAGCACACACACCCACACGCACACACTCACTTAAATAAACAACACACTGCAGTGCAGCACCCACTCTCCACACTTTAGATCACACAAACACACTTTATATTTATTGATAAAGGATTTGCACTACAACTCATACACCTACTGTAAATTGTACCTAAATTGCACCTCATCCCATTTCTGCCTTGCACTATATAGTATTGTATATTAGTACACTGCATAGTATTGTGTATTGTATATTATATGGTAACTCAGTTACGTCTATTCTGCATCGAACATTGTACATATGTCTATACTGAACACTGTGACCTCATTTTTTACTTCTAATTTACATACTATACTATGTTATTTTATTTCATACTTATCTTATCTTGTCTTGCACAGTCTCTGGAGCGTAACAGTAAGAAGCATTTTGTATAAAAGTATTCTGTACTTCTGTATGACAACTATTAAAGAAACTTGAACTTGAAACTTGAAACATGTCTTTATGGTGTTGGAGGAAACCAGAGTACCCAGAGGAAACCCACACAAACACAGGGAGAACATGTCAACTCCACACAGAAAGGCCCCCTGCTGGGGTTCGAACCCAGGACCTTCTTGCTGTGAGGCAGCAGTACTAACCACTGTTCCACCGTGCCGCGCCACCTCCTTTCTCCTTTCCTACCTGCTGCATGTCCCTCATCTGGTGCATCCTGATCCAACAGCAGAGAGGTCTGACGGGAGGAACATGGCGGAGGGACGGAGACGAACATAGGCGTGGTCCTTTTTCTCTCCCTCAGTACACACACTGGCACAAACAGAGAGGGGGGCTAGGAGGTTAGCTATGATTTCTCTTGTATTCCTCAACCGAATCAGCTGAGGTACATACAACAACTATTACATTAATAACACCAGCTACATAACAATATCTGATTGAAAATTGTATTAACAGATTGCAGAATGGGTACAATACAATACAGCTCAATACACACAATTGTTAAGGGGATGCAGACCAGAGAAATACTTTTGTCTTGTTTACATCAGGGTCCCCCATTTTCAATTCATAATGACATTTACAACATGCACAACAACATACAGATACACAGATATATATCATGACATTTATGAAATACAAGATATACAAATATACAGTACTGTTTAACAGAGATCCTAACAGGAAATATATACATTCGAGGGGGAGGAAACTGTACATTAGGAGGGAGTTTGTGGGTTTTTGGACATTTACGGGGGCCAGTTTCGAATTGCAGCCTCCCGTAGGTGCTCTTTGAGGGCGGTTTTGAAGGTGGGTAGGGATTCACATTATTTTACGGCTGTGAGTACTGGCGTTCCACATTGTTGTGGCATAATTGCGAAACGTGTTTAGTCCCTTGTTTGAGCCGAATCTGGGTTGAACATGATTCGTGGAACTCCCTCTGGTATATTTAGTTGTTGCCACACTAGTCTGCCGCTTGCCTACTATGCTGTTAACGTTAACTAGCTACCTACCACATTTACATTTTGTCATTTAGCTGACGCTTTTATCCAAAGCCACTTACAAGTTTTGTACAACAAGTCAGCAGGAAGGGTACAACTCTATCAGTTAGGTAACAATGTTCATCAAAGTGTTTGAGTGCTACACTAGGTTAGTATATTAGGTGACAGTAAGGTTAGTTAGGGTTAGATCATTTATTAAAAACGTTTTTCCATTTCAGATATTGATTGAAGAAGTGTGTCTTTAGTCCACGGCGAAAGATTGGACGGGTTTCGGCTGTCCTAACTGTGGTGGGAAGTTCGTTCCACCATTTTCGAGCAAGGACCGAGAATAGGCGGCTTCTCTTGGATGACCCTCCCGGAGCTCGGATAGGAGTAGATCTGAGGCGGCCAGAAGATGCAGAGCGTAGGGGTCTTGAGGGTGTGTAGTTAGAGACTATTGACCAGAGGTAGGCGGGAGCCGTTCCCTTCGCCGCACGATATGCCAGGTCGAGGGCCTTGAAGTGGATTCGATGGGGAGCCAGTGCAGGTCCCTGAGAAGTGTGGTGACATGGGCTGACTTCGGTAGGTTTGAGATCAGGCGGGCTGTTGCGTTCTGAATGAGTTGAAGAGGCTTGGTGGCGGTGGTCGGAAGGCCAGCAAGCAATGCGTTGCAGTAGTCAAGGCGGGAGATGACTGTTGATTGGACGAGGGGTTGCATAGCTCCTTTTGTCAGGAAGGGGCGGATCCTCCTGACGTTGCTTAGGAGGAATCTGCAGGTTCTGATTGTCGCTGCGATGTGAGCGGAGAAGTTCAACTGGTCATCAAGGACAACACCAAGGGTCTTGGCGGTCGGGGACGCGGTCACAGCTACATTCTCGACTGTGACGGAAAGGTCGCTCAGGGGGGAGGATTTGGCCGGCAGGTGAAGCAATTCTGTTTAGCTTAGGTTCAGTTTGAGGTGGTTGGTCGTCATCCAGGCGGAGATGTCGGACACACAGACTTTACTACTAGTGAAGAAATACACTCCTCGATGTCAGTTTCAGTATTTAATGACAAGGATGACGACACCCTGACACAGAACAAGGCAGCGAAATAAGCTGACAAAGTCTAACATAAATGCATGACAACACTATTATAACACATATATATATATCGATATATAATGTACATAAACACTAAATAGTGATGTAAACAATCTCACATGAATGAGTGGATGAACGTCTCGACCCGAGACTATAGGTTAGTAAATCTCGAAAGCTAAACGAACTACAAACGTTGGATGTCTTGCTAGGTAATAATCTGAGACGATCACATTTAATAAAACTGACCACAAAACATGACCCCAGCAACTTACCATTTAGTGTTTCTTTGACAGCCTGGTTTAGCGCTAACATTTCAAAGTTGAGGAGCCAGACCGATTCAAAAATTATTTAATAGCAAACACTTCAGGTAAACTACGCCCACATCTCAGGTAAACTACACCCATGTTTTTATTTCACCTTTTCCAAAACGAAAAATGAAGGTTATCCTATAACCCTAGTTATATAATTACTGGCAAAGCATCTTGCTTCACTTATTGGACTATGCTCAGTCGCACACCTATGCGCGTTCGTTGAAATAACTTTTCATGCACCTATCATTCACCTAGCCACGCCCACCTCCCTATTATATAACCAGGTGAAGTGGCCATGCTCACCCTTCCGAGACAGAATTTCACACGAAAAAAGGACTGGGTCCTCAGGGCTAAAAAAAGCAAGACACTTTGCTAGTAATCATATAACTAGGGTTATAGGATAACCTCTATTATATTTCATACTGGCTTCGCGTCTTGCTTCGCCTATTGGACTAATGGGCGGAAAGCAAGTGTGTAGCCCTGATAAATGTACCGCCTGAGGTCCCTTCTAGACCATGGAAAGTGGGGAGGTTCCTAGCCCCACACTCATCCTAATGAGGAGCATAAGGATAGACCTACAAAAGGCTTTCGACACTGTCAATCACGCCATTCTGATTGACAAGCTAAAAGCTATTTGTTTTACTTTATTATTAAAACAATAACACACATAATTATTAGACAGCATTACATGCTAAAACAAAGTGCTACATTAAAATACCTGGTACGTCGGTGGTCCTATCCTACCAACTACCTTCAATCCCGCTGGGAACCAGGCAAGTGATCTGGAACAAACACTCCATGTCACACATATTGAAAAGCACACGATTAAAACCGCTATCCATAACCCATAGATGCTACCACTGCCTACCGTAGTGTATAATGCTCGTTCCTGCATCACGGAGTGAGGTGTGCACTGCCTCACTGCACCGGCCGGAACAAACAGTTCACCTCACGTTCCGCCTACAGGTGGCCCCCTATAACGGAACCTGGCTCATTGAGGCCCCTCCTCCTTTCTCATTACCGCCACCCGCCACATAAGTATGTAGGTGTGCACCTGGACGACAAGCTGGCCTGGTCTGCAAACACGGACGCGCTCTATAGGAAGGGACAGAGCCGGCTGTTCTTCTTTAGGAGGCTCAGCTCTTTTAATGTGTGTGGGGAAATGTTGTATATGTTTGATCAGGTCCTTTCTCCCCACAGCCATCAGACTGTACAACAGCTGACCTTTGACCTGTGGCTGTTTGTTTCCTGTTCCCTACACCTGTTTTTATACACCTATTTTATTTGAAATACAACTGTTTTTATACACCTGTCTTATACACCTGCTTTTATCTTATCACGTTTTTATTATTATTGGTAGATATGATGTACATGAATTTTTATCATGTGCTTACTTTTTAATTCATGATGCAGACATAATTGTGAACGACTGTATGAGCTGATCCCTGAATTTCCCGAAGGGGATGAATAAAGTATCTATCTATCTATCTATCTCTATCTATCTATCTATCTATCTATCTATCTATCTATCTATCTATCTATCTATCTATCTATCTATCTATCTATCTATCTATCTATCTATCTATCTATCTATCTATCTATCTATCTATCTATCTATCTATCTATCTATCTATCTATCTATCTATCTATCTATCTATCTATCTATCTATCTATCTATCTATCTATCTATCTATCTATCTATCTATCTATCTATCTATCTATCTATCTATCTATCTATCTATCTATCTATCTATCTATCTATCTATCTATCTATCTATCTATCTATCTATCTATCTATCTATCTATCTATCTATCTATCTATCTATCTATCTATCTATCTATCTATCTATCTATCTATCTATCTATCTATCTATCTATCTATCTATCTATCTATCTATCTATCTATCTATCTATCTATCTATCTATCTATCTATCTATCTATCTATCTATCTATCTATCTATCTATCTATCTATCTATCTATCTATCTATCTATCTATCTATCTATCTATCTATCTATCTATCTATCTATCTATCTATCTATCTATCTATCTATCTATCTATCTATCTATCTATCTATCTATCTATCTATCTATCTATCTATCTATCTATCTATCTATCTATCTATCTATCTATCTATCTATCTATCTATCTATCTATCTATCTATCTATCTATCTATCTATCTATCTATCTATCTATCTATCTATCTATCTATCTATCTATCTATCTATCTATCTATCTATCTATCTATCTATCTATCTATCTATCTATCTATCTATCTATCTATCTATCTATCTATAAAATGAACTGGGGAAAGTCTGCATTATTACCACTGAGTGCCTCTGCTGCACGGCTAGCTGCCCCATTTAACATCCCAGTGGTCCAGAATCTTAAATATCTTGGTGTTTCAGTCCACCCCTCGGTTACAAGCACTGTATCAAGTCATTATAAGAAAGTGCTTATGGAGGTAGAAACACATCGGCAAGGGTGGAATACTTATCCCCTCTAATTCCATTCTCTTTTTCATATATTAAAATGAATATTCTTCCACAAATTAGCGTTTTCAGCTCCATGCTCCCTCTGGCAGACTCAAACTTTCAACCCTCCAGAGGGAAAAAGGTGAAGGTGGATCGGGACTACCAACCTTCCAATGGCACTATTGGTGTCCTGGCACCCTATATAGAGGGAAATTCCGTACGGCCCTCATAGGTTACAATTATTCCAATATATCTATCAAACAATCAAAAAACGAATTTGGCTCCATCATTATTGAGCTATCTCAGTTCGCAGTTTTACAGAAAATCTCAGGAAAATGACACCAAATTTGTACCTTCAATCGCCCATGATAACACTGGTCTCCAGTTGGGAGGCGTCCAATACTGCCCCCCAGTGGTGTAATAAGGGAGTTCTTACACTTGCTGATTTGTTTGGGGTAGAGCAGTGCTTCTCAAACTTTTTCTGTCAGGCCCCCCTTTGGCGGACCAAAATATCTTGGGCCCCCCCGCGTGTTGCTTATTGACAGCGGAAGAGTGCAAAAATGCTTCCGCATTCGTCACCGCACGCCAGTACGGTAATGCGCCTTTCCTTTTCCTTCACCCAGGTGCACCGGCGTGCTCGCGAGGTGCTTGCGCCGCGCTCGCGCGCGCATGCGCATGAGATCCCCGCTTGGTTCGACACATATTAACACGCTTTGGTTCATAATCACGCTTTGGTTCATATTAATCACATATGCTTTGGTTCATATTAATCACGCACACGTGATGGACGCAGCAGGCGATCACTCCTACTGTTATTCAGCTGCGCCGAGGTACATGATTGATTGATTGATTGATTGATTGATTGAGCACTACTGAGCTAACATCAGTAGACAAGTAGAGGTTGAGTACTTTATTATCTAAACATGGTAAGTTAGAGTGTTGTGTTCACTCATAGTTAAATACAGTAGAGGTTGAGTCAGACCAGGCTGCAGAAACAAATTAGTGGGGGGGCATAAAATGTTCTCGGGGGGGCACAATGGTTTTTCAACACAGGTTCCCTTTTATACGTTTCAGCTGGGACAACGGCGCTGTGGCTTGCTTGGCGTTGCCCACGGTGCTGAACTAAACAGCAGAGAGGCAATTGAAAAATCTAATTTCTCTATCTTAAGAACATTCACTTATACAAAAACAGACTGAACGGATATATATAACAGACCTGCTGGGGCAGCGGACTGAGAGCAGGGGACACAGACAGGCTGGATAAGATGGTCAGGAAGGCCAGTAGCGTGGTTAGGGTGTAGCTGGACGCCCTAGCGAGGGTGGCAGAGAGGAGGAGCCTTGCTAAGCTCCAGGCCATCAGGGAAAACCCCTCCCACCCACTATACACAGACTTGGCTGACAGGAGGAGCATGTTATAGGCTCACACTACCTAAATGCAGCACTGAACGGCACAGGAAGTCCTTCATTCCGACAGCCATCAGACTTTATAAAACGCATCACTGTGCCTCACTGCATCACTGAGCACAGAGTGACAGTTACCATCTTCCTGGACTCTTACTTTTTAAACAGCACTGTGCAATATTACACCTACTGTAGACTTCAGCATATTTTTACTGTATTTATTTACTGTATCTTTTATTCTATTTTTATTTCATTTTATTCTATTCTCAGGCCATTTGTTTTGTTATTCTTATTCGTGACTTGTTCTGTCTAAATGTTTAATGTTGAGTGATTTGGAGTGTCAAATTTCCCTCAGGATAATACATTTCTACTCTATTCTATTCTATATCTTTGAAAAGTCTCCATTTATTCAACACGTCTGAATTCACTGACAATCTGAACTGAACTGACAAAAATAAAGTGCATAAAAAAGCAAACAAAATTCCTCCACAGGCTACTCACCATCGTTTGGGGACAGAGTGAAATCTTCTTAAAACACTGCCCCTCCACTTAACTCATTCCTGAACTTTTTTGTTAAGTCCTTCTCAAATGCCAACTGAATTAAATTGGCCTTGCGTCGATGAAGCATACTAAGGCGATGTTCTGTAAAGATGTTCTTGAGGGCAGAAAACGAATTCTCACAGAGTGCTGTGCTAGCTTCAGTAGTGTTGTTGTTGACATTAGTGCCCACTAGGGCTGTCCCCGACTAAGCATTTGGATAGTCGACTTTGATTGAAAAAAAAAAAAATGTTTTTTTTTTTTTTTTTTCAGGGTGGGCACAGCTGACTCAGTGGGCGGGCCAGGCCCCCCAATGCCCGCCCATGGCGCCGGGTCTGGGTTGAGTACTTTATTATCTAAACATGGTAAGTTAGAGTGTTGTGTTCACTAATAGTTAAATACAGTAGAGGTTGAGTACTTTATTATCTAAAGATGGTAAGTTAGAGTGTTGTGTTCACTCATAGTTAAATACAGTAGAGGTTGAGTACTTCATTATCTAAACATGGTAAGTTAGAGTGTTGTGTTCACTCATAGTTAAATACAGTAGAGGTTGAGTACTTCATTATCTAAACATGGTAAGTTAGAGTGTTGTGTTCACTCATAGTTAAATACAGTAGAGGTTGAATACTTCATTATCTAAACATGGTAAGTTAGAGTGTTGTGTTCACTCATAGTTAAATACAGTAGAGGTTGCACTTCATTATCTAAACATGGTAAGTTAGAGTGTTGTGTTCACTCATAGTTAAAGACAGCCGAGGTTGAGTAGTTTCTTCTGATATCACTTTCAAACTCCAAGTGATTTAGATCCAAAACATTTTCTAACAATACATGTATATTCCATAGTAAAGTACAGTTGACAGCTGCGTTAACGTTACAATGTGTTGTGTTCACAACACTGTTTAGTCTGTGACGACGCGTCGCGATAACATGTATATTCCATAGTAAAGTACAGTTGACAGCTGCGTTAACGTTACAATGCGTTGTGTTCACTCATAGTTAAAGACAGCCGAGGTTGAGTAGTTTCTTCTGATATCACTTTCAAACTCCAAGTGATTCGTTGCAATGTACGCGGAAATGCTGCCTTTGTGTTGCAATGTATATGCATTTGTCTGAGCGGGGCGAAAGGAAAGGCGCATTACCGTACTGGCGTGCGGTGACGAATGCGGAAGCATTTTTGCACTCTTCCGCTGTCAATAAGCAACACGCGGCCCCCCCCCCCTCACCCCAACAAAATAGTCATGAAATGGGCCATGTTTAAATTTATTGAAATAACACCAATATCGTGACCTTTCAAATTGACAACACCTTCCCTCGCGAGAGCCACCTTGCCTCGCTGTGAAACAGCACTGCAGAATGGTCAGCTCCCATCTCCTCACACAGCGCAGAGAACAGGCGCGCTTTCAGGGCTCGGGTTTTGATGAAATTTACCACGTTTATAACTTCTGTCAAAACCTCATTCAGTTCAGGCCTAAGCTGTCTTGACGCTGGCGCCTCTCTGTGAATTTACAGTGCGTCCATTGCGCGTTTGGCGAGACCCCCTTGATGAGCGCCTGTAGCTCCCTCCTTTTCCCTGCCATGGCCTGCGCACCGTCAGAGCAAAAGCCCACACAGTTCTCCCATTTCAGTCCACTGTACATTGGAGGTGGTTGGGTGGGTGGGGGGGGGGGTTGGGTAGGAGTGGGGGGGGGGGGGGGGGGGGGTTGGGTAGGAGGGGTGGGTGGGGGACACTGTACAACTGTACAAACAAAACTGTACATTGGAATATTGACAAGACCATACTTGGTAATTTACTGTACATTGGAGGGGGTTGTGTTCGGACATTTACAGGGGCCAGTTTCGAGTTGCAGTCTCCCTTAGGTGTTTTTTTAGAGTGTTTTTGAAAGTGGGTAGTGATTCACATTCCTTTACAGCTTTGGGTAGGGCGTTCCACATTGATGTGGCATAATTGCGAAACGTGTTTAGTCCCTTGTTTGAGCCGAATCTGGGTTTAACATGATTTGTGGAGCTCCCTCTGGTGTTGTGATCGTGGTATTCACTGACCTTTGGGAAGTATTTTGACATGTACATGGGTACCTTGGTCGTGTAGTGTATCTTGTAGACCAGGCCCATTGCAAGTTGCTGTACTCTGTCGTCTACTTTAAGCCATCCTAGGTTGTCAAAGTGGGCAGGGGTGAGGTGGGTTCTAGGAGTAAGGTCAAGCAGTAGTCTGACCAGTTTGTTTTGAGATGTTTGTAATTTTGTTTTTAGCGCCTTTGAGGTGCTTTGGTACCATGAGGTGCAAGCATAGTCGTAGTACCCTTGAATGAGTGCTCCTGCCAGAGTCTTCAGGGTATTCTTGTTTACCAGTGAGGAGATCCGGTACAAGAATCGAGTTCGTTGGTTGACTTTTTTTATTACATTGGATGCCATTTTGTCACAGGAAAGATTTGCCTCTAGGATGGAACCCAGGTAGGTAATTTCATCTTTCCTTGTGACAATATTGTCACCCACTGTAACCGAGAAGCCGTCGGTCTTGCTGAGTTTGTTATTTGAACCGAAGAGAATGGACTCTGTTTTGCCCATGTGTAATGATAGTTTGTTATCAGCGAGCCATATGCAGATTTGCCTAGTTCTGAGCTGAGGGGTTTTTCAACCTGTAACTTGTTCTTGTCAGAGACCAGCAGGGCTGAGTCGTCCGCAAACAGGAACAAGTTGCAGTCACAAGCTGACGACATGTCATTTGCATAAATTAGGAACAGTAGCGGACCTAGTATGCTTCCTTGTGGAACACCACAGCTTACTGTGAGGGGGGGGGGATAGGGTACCGTTTACCTCCACCATCTGCTCTCTCCCCTCCAGGTAGGATTGCATCCAGCTCACTGATAGACTATCAAAACCAATTGCTTTTAGCTTGTCAATCAGAATGGTGTGATTGACAGTGTCGAAGGCCTTTTGTAGGTCCAGCATGACCATGCCGCAGTATTTGCCCGCGTCCACCTCTTGTTTGATGTGGTCGTTTAAATAGAGCAGGCATGTGTCATCATGAGATACTTGGTACTCAACACCACACAACACTGGGGTAGAGGGTCTCTGCTCATTCCAAGACATTCAGAAACACTTTAATTCACCTGGCACTTTCTTCTAGCTTCTATTGCGCACAGCAATGGTGTACCTTGGGATAGTCAATTAGGTACCCAACCATTTCACACAATATTTACCAGACCCAGCGGTCTGGTCTCAACGGTTTACGCCATGTTGGCAAAGACTTCTTCAAAGCCTCTACCCATTGATAGAGTGTGCCAGTGTGGATATACCATTCAATAGCAGCAGTCTAAATGGGCTATTAATCTAGCAAAACGTTTTGCTATCCTCCAGAATTCCCAACCACCAAGTCATCCATTTTGATTTTATACATAGGACATACTTTACTCCATGCATATTACATAAAGAAAGCCATACCATCACCTAAAAGCGCTTTGTGCACACAAAAACACCTTGTGTACCTTTTTCCATATGGTATGGGAGTGCCCAGGATTGGTTGATTTCTGGAGGAAGGATGCTTATGGTTGTCCTTCTTATTGATTGATTGATTGCAAACGTATTAACAGATTGCAGAATGGGTACAATGCTAAGAGGATGCAGACCAGAAAAATACTTTCGTTTTGTGTACATCGGGGTCACCCATTTTCAATTCATCAGGACATTTATGACATACAATCAATCAAATCAAGGTCAGTGAATACCACGACCACAACACCAGAGGAAGCTCAACAAATCATGTTAAACCCAGATTCGGCTCAAACAAGATACTAAACACGTTTCGCAATTATGCCACATCAATGTGGAACGCCCTACCCAAAGCTGTAAAGGAATGTGAATCCCTACCCAAATTCAAAACCACTCTTAAAGAGCACCTACGGGAGGCTGCTATTCGAAACTGGCCACCGTAAATGTCCAAACCCCCCCCACCCCCTCCTAATAGACAGTCTCCTCCCCATCATATGTATATACTCTGTCAGGATCTATGGGTAACAGTACTGTATATTTGCATATCGTATGTCACAAATGTAACAGTACTAAATACCTGTATGTCATGTATGTCCCTATGCCATAAATGTCATGTATGTTGTGTATGTCATAAATGTCTATGAATTGAAAATGGGGGACCCTGATGTAAACAAGACAAACGTCTTTCTCTGGTCTGCATCCCCGGCCTTAACAATTGTGTGTATTGAGCCGTACTATATTGTACCCATTCTGCAATCTGTTAAATAAAGTTTTCATTCATCATTCATCATTCATTCATTCATCATTCATTCATTCACCTCTCTCTCGCACTCTCTCCCATAGATATATATATCTATGCTCTCTCCAACCGCACGTCTCAACCGAGCCTGGTCAGGGGGGAGGGGCTAGGCCCATTGTGGAGTGACGTCCCCTCTCCGCCAATCAGCGCACGGTCTGACGCGCCCGTAGCTGATTGGTCCAGCCCTCCCTGACGTCACCAGGAAATACGGCAATGCCATGCAATGTCTCGTCCTAGCCACCAGGGGCACCACACTCCATGGCTAATGGCTTCACCTCGTTGTCTGTTGCTATAACGAGCTAATGCTGCTAATCTCTAACGTTAACTCTCTGAACAGATCTAGATGCAGTGATCGTGTAAAGAACGGACTAACTGCAGCTGCTGGAGACACATTTGAACTAAGGAGGAGTCGAGACTGGCCGCAAACTTCAGAGTGTTGTGAAAGTGAGATGAAACACAAAGCAGGTTTGTTTAATCAGAAGGTCCTTTGGACATTATTCTTTGATCAATAGGTATATGTTCCCGTTTGTGATTACGGTATTTCACAATTGCCTAATCTTAAATAATGTACCCAACAGAAAGACCAGCGGTGCTGCCATATATAAAACATTAGATGCGACATTACGCCATAAATCATGGGATAACCGTCCGCCATCTTACCTGGATATTGTTTAGGCAGCAACTATGTTTGTCGGCTGTGCAGCCTAGTTACTGTACTAACATGATCAGAGAGACTAGTGCAGCCTAGTTACTGTATTAACATGATCAGAGAGACTAGTGCAGCCTAGTTACTGTACTAACATGATCAGAGAGACTAGTGCAGTCTAGTTACTGTACTAACATGATCAGAGAGACTAGTGCAGCCTAGTTACTGTACTAACATGATCAGAGAGACTAGTGCAGCCTAGTTACTGTACTAACATGATCAGAGAGACTAGTGCAGCCTAGTTACTGTACTAACATGATCAAAGAGACTAGTGCAGCCTAGTTACTGTACTAATATGATCAGAGAGACTAGTGCAGCCTAGTTACTGTACTAACATGATCAAAGAGACTAGTGCAGCCTAGTTACTGTACTAATATGATCAGAGAGACTAGTGCAGCCTAGTTACTGTACTAACATGATCAGAGAGACTAGTGCAGCCTAGTTACCGTACTAACATGGTCTCCTGCTGCTAACTGCGTCGACAGACTGATTAGCGCCACTACTTCGCACACACTCCACTGTTTTTAGTTGTTGCTGTGAAACTTCATGTGATCTTGCGATGTCAATCGTCTTCTCCAGCGTTAAGTCACGGACCGTAGCAGAGTAGCTTCTGCCTCACTCTTGCTGAGTTAGTGGCAAACACGATTCTGTCTCTGACCATTTTGTCACTTTTGTCGTAAGTACAGTCCTTCACTAGCAGCTTAAGCTCAGTTACAAACTGATCAAAGTTCTCACTGTCGCCTTGCATCCTTTCGTGGAACTTATAACGTGCAAAAATGGGGTTAGCTTTGGGTATAACATAGGCTTCAAAACCTTCATAGTACGTCTTCAGTACCTTCCTTTCGTCTATCGACAGAGTCCACGTATTGAAGACGTCTCTCTCTGCCCTTCTCTCCGATCCACAGGAGGAGGTAGCTGCATTTCGCCTCCTCTGTTTTTGCAGACAAAGGTCCCGAAAACATTAACTCCACGGCGAAACTTCCTCCATGCATCGGGTAGGTTGGAGGAGTCCCAGTCCATTCTCGGCATTGAAACGCCCGAACTGTCCATTCCAAACGTTCCAAAATAAGCTTAAAATTCTGATCCCACTTCCTTTAATTTTTCTTTTAATCCTATCTTTCTCAGATTTTTCTCTGTTTTTTTTCTCCCTGTCCCAATTTAGTCGTTGTGCCAATTCCCTCCCCTACCTGGTTGTTGTGCCCATGTTCCTCCTACTGGTCGGTACAAGGGAACCCTGAAGTCAACCACATGCTTCCTCCGACACATGTGGAGACAGCCAGTGGCTCTCTTCTCACCTGGCAGCGAGGGCTCTCATTGGTGAAGTGTAACGCGTGGGAGGTCACGCTGCCCCCACCAATTCCTGCCTTTCGCTGAGCAGGTGCCCAGACCTGACCTGTAGGCGTCGCTGTCCACAACGCCAGATTACCACCCTCGACTTGCCCTCCCCCTAACCAGGGAACAAAATTCACTTTTTGACTTACCAGCCACTTGGCTGGTAGATTTAAAAAACTACCTGCCAGGCAGATTTTTTACCAGCTTTTTAGTATATCGCCATGTGTTATTATTACTATATAATACTCTCATATGCTATTTTCAATTAATATCATAAACAACATAAGGAATATTAGCATAATTTTGAGTGGACTGAAGGAATGAGTCAGCGTTAATAGTTTTAAATGCAAATAATTTATTGAAACATAGAAGTGGGGTCGGGACACACACACACACACTGTTTCAACTCACCACCCCCGCATCATATTGTAGTCTAGTCTGTCTTCAAACTTCCACTCCTCTCGAAACTTTCTTTTTCGTCTGAGAAAGGCACGGTGGGTTTTCTTTTTAGCGGCAGGCTTACTCCTTCCATATGGTTCCACTTCCACATATTTGTAATTGTAACCCATTTAATAATAATATTTACATTTATATATTTAATTACCGCATATGTATATATTTATAGGGCAACCAACCTTTTTACACTGCCATACACTGAGGCATCAGGACATGTATAAACCCCTTCCTCTCCCAAACCGTTTCTACAATTGTTTTATGTTGCATGATGATCATGAATTCATTTATTATAATTTTTTTATATTTGAATATCAACATTATCTGTCCATCCTCAGTAATCCTCAATTTACTATAATATACTCCTGACTTCATCGTCTTTCCAAACGCACACACACACAGAGAAAGGGAGAGTGCCCCCCCCTCCCATTTCCCTTTCCCCAGTCCACACTTTCTGCTGTTCTCTATGGCTCTGCCTCTGATCAGGATTAGCTTGTTAGCTTACGCTAACGTAACGTTAATTTCGGGCGATGTGGGCATAAAGGAATGGCGACGATGCAAGGCATGTTAGATGCATTTGACCCGCTGTGAAAAAAAACAGACTTATTTCGGGTCGCAAAATAGGCGCACTGCTGTGTAGCCCTGCTCTGCTTAATGCCAGCAGAAGCACGGACTGGGCGGATATGAACAGCCTCTCCCTGAACGTCAGCAAAACAAAGGAGATGATTGTGGACTTTAGGAGGTCGGGGGTCAGGGACTACAGCCCCCTCAGCATCGACGGGGCACCGGTTGAGAGAGTGAACAGTTTCAAGTACCTCGGAGTCCACATAGCCGAGGCCTTGACATGGACCACACACATTGACAGTGTTGTGAAGAAGGCACACAACGCCTCTACTTCCTCAGGCGCCTAAGGAAGTTCCAAGTCAGTCAGAAGATCCTTAAGAACTTCTACTCATGTACAATAGAGAGCATCCTGACTGGCAATATCACCTCCTGGTTTGGGAATAGCACCGCACAAGACCGCAGCAGACTACAGAGAGTGGCCCGCTCAGCCGAACGCACAATTTGAGGTGGGCTTCCAACTCTCCAAGACATTTACAACAAGCGTTGCATGGGTAAGGCTAAGAGAATAATCAAAGACTCCAGCCACCCAAACAACTGCTTCTTTGAACTGCTGCGGTCAGGCAAGCGATACCGGAGTCTCATGGCAAGCACAGAGAGACTCAGAAGGAGCTTCTATCCCCAGGCCATCAGAATGCTCAATCAATGAAAATAACACTATGTAACAAACCATGAAAATACACTCACAGCACACACATCCACACGTACACACTCCAACTCACTGTAGCACCCACTTGACCCACTTTAGACACTTAACACACTATATTTATTGGTACTGGTATATCTGTATATTTTACCTCATTGCACCTCACCACCACAAGGTGGCACCACAAGCTAAGCTAAGTTGTACCTCATCACATTGTACTGTATTGTACTGTATGGGAACTCGGCTACCTTCTCTACTCTGCACTGTATATGGTATATTGTTGTATATATTGAAAATTTGTTTAGTTTACACTTGCTTACGTACTTGACTTTCTATTCTTTACTTATATTATACTTATCCTTTTATATAGCACACTGGAGCAATACGGAAAGAAGCATTTCATATAAAAGTATCCTGTATTTCTATATGACAACTAATAAAGAAACTTGAAATAAAAAGTCTAGTCAGTGGTGAGACCGAGGGCCTGAGGTTGCAGAAGTGGGCGGACACTTGGGCTCCGGAAGCAGTCAGCGTGGTGCTAATGTTAGTCAGTTAGTGTTTATGTAGAATAACCTAGTTTGTGCATACGCGCGTCCATTCATCTATATACCTTGGTAAGTATCAAGGTGGTAGCTATCTAATGCGCCGGCTAACGGTGTGCAGCCATCATGCAGAGACAGCTATTATTACCCACCGGCTAACAGTACTAGCTATCTAACATGACATCATTAGCTGGTGGCGGTGCACACTTCACAGTTGATATGCTGGATGGCAACTTTCTGACATTTACCGTATCGCTCATTTTTACAAGATAACATAAATTACCGCCAGGGGTGGAGGGTCCCAGATGGTTTACTAGGAGGCACTACAGTGTGAAAGAGTGTGGAAAGAGACATTCTGATGCAATGTTAACTAGTCTAGGGTTCAGAATCCATAAATACAATCTAAAGATAATGGCTGAATGATTATCTTTTTAGGCGAATTGATTATTTATGTTGCCCATTTGTTGAGTTTGTTGGGGTTCTATTCCCTGTGTAGCTCAATGAGTAGAGCATGGCACTAACACTGCTAGGGTTATGGGTTCACTTTCATTCATTCTCTATCTCTCTCTCCCTCTCATTTTCCCACCACTCTCCACTTAAAACTTTGTACAGTAACAAGCAGAAATGCTACAAAGATAATATTCACTATCACCTCTTTGCTTTTCATAGGGTCTGAGGACTTGGGAAGGAGGATATCAGTGGGATGAGCCAAACCCCTTCATATCTAAGCCTATTATCCACAAAGTCACCCACCACAGCACAGCCTGATTCTGTCAGTCCCACAGGACTCCTTGTACCCATGACCACCGAGAGGAGAGAACCCTGCTAGTGCAACCCGACCAAGCCAGACACCTGCTGTCCAGGACTGCTCCCCACAGACGGAAAGTCAGTGATCACAGTACAAATTAACCTGACTGGTCCAGACCTCCAGCCTCCACCTTCAGTCAGTTACAACTGGCGATAGCTGCCCACTTCATTAAGCCATGAATGACATAAAAAATGCTTCACTTGTTCCTCCATTTTTGACTGATGGCAGTGCCATCGATCACCAGCCACTTGCCTCTGCATCTTACGGTCCCGCCAGCCAGAGCACATTCACCATTATGAGTCGGACCGGCAGACAATTGAACCCACAACCGCTGAGATTGACCCCCTGTTCGGGTCCTCAGACTTACCTGGGCATCACTTCGTTCCACGTGGCCACCGTCCAGATGAAACCAGCCTCCTGTCCTCTGCCTGGTACCGATCACGAGAGTCCAGCTGAAGCATCGTCAGTCACGGCTTACAAAACCCCTGCTCCTGCCCCTCAGATCACCAAGAGTCTGGCGGGAAAAGCATCAGACACTTCTACCAAGACCCCCGCATCCGCGTCTGTCAAGACTTCAGCCTTACCGGCTTCGGGCACAGGTAGTAAGACCCTCCTATCTGTTAGTGTGAAGACTCCAGTTTTACCTGCTTGGACTGTTTCCTCTCTTGCTTTGAAGTTGGTCAGTGAAAGCTTGACCCTTCTTCCTCTAAAGACTATGGTGAAAAAGTGTCGAGCCTCACTGTCCGCCACCACACAGGCGAGGAAGAGTATTGTCCTCATACCTCGGAAAACTGAGGTGAAACAGCCCCGGCAGCAGGTGGTCACCTCTCTGTTTCCAGCCCCTCCACCGCAGCCAATAACTCCAACACCCAAGCCAGCGGTCTCTCCACCCCAGGATCTAGACCCCAGCAGTGGACTTCCTCCTGACCTTGTGTGCCCTCTCAGCCCTCGGGTGTCAATGGAAGAAGAGGAGAGCCCTCAAAGGCTGAATGAGAAGAGTGAGTACTGGGGTTTGCATACATGTTGTACATCTCAAAATGGGTGGCCCGTATTTTATTTTCATGTAAACGTTATTATAGTGGAAATTAGGGCTGTCTTAAATGCTTCGAAGCTTCGTTCGATGGGCATGGAATTCGAATATGAAAATAAAATTTGAATATATTAAAAGAAACATTTTATAAATTAAAAAAAAAATTGTTGCAAAATCAACTCTGCCTCTCTTTGTTAATTAAAGGAAAACTCCAACATTTTGGGAAATTAGCTTATTTAACATCTTCCCTGGAGTTAGACAAGAAGATACATACCTTTTTTGTCTCTGTGCATGCATTAGGCTTAGGGAACGCCCGCACCGTTAGCGTAGCTTAGCTTCATCACTGGAAGTGGGGCAGTCCTTTACCCTGAAGTCCCCTACAGTCACGAAATACACTCCAAATACAACTCCAAAACGTTCCTGTAAACATGTTGTGACCTGTGTATTTACCACGTGGAGAAATAAAAAATAATTGAATTCGACATTTACGTTTTCTAAGCAAATATACTCTGAACTATTATTATTATTTTTTTTTTTTATCTTTTTCCCCCTCCTTCTTTTTCCGATTTTTCTCCCATCCCACTGTTAGTCGTTATACCAATTCCCAACCCCCTTCCTGGTTTGTTGCGCACTTTCCCCTACTGTTGGTCCGAGAGGCCGGAGACTGTCACATGCTTTCCTCCGACGCATGTGCAGCCAGCCGGCAGCCAGCCTGGCCGCGCAGATTCTCACCGGGAGAGTGTAACGTGTGGAAGGTCGCACTACCTCTCTCCAGATCCTACCCTTGCTGAGCAGGCGCCCCGACCGAACTGTAGGGGTCGCTGTCCACAACGCCCAGGACCCACCCACGGCTCCCCTCCCCCTAACTCAGCCAAACGAGTTAGTATAGCGATCAGCCCGAGACAAGGCAATGCTGACTCTCTGGGAGTCGAGACCGCAGCCTCTTGCATTGGTGACGAGCACAATCTCCGCTACGCCACCTGACCGCCCCTCGGAACTATTTTTTGCCTAACCACTCCTCTCTGGGCGCAGTGATTTCATGCAACGCAGTGCTACTTTCTAACGTGACACCAGTGTTTGTTTACGTTTTCATTTCTTTCAAAGGATCCGAACCGATTGAAGTTTATGGATACCATGACTGTGGTAAGTTTTAAGGGGCTAGCGTTACACAATAAATGAGTTATAATAATAAGGTAGTGCGACCTTCCACACGTTACACTCTCCCGGTGAGAATCTGCGCGGCCAGGCTGGCTGCCGGCTGGCTGCACATGCGTCGGAGGAAAGCATGTGACAGTCTCCGGCCTCTCGGACCAACAGTAGGAGAAAGTGCGCATCAAACCAGGAAGGGGGTTGGGAATTGGTATAACGACTAACAGTGGGATGGGAGAAAAATAGGAAAAAGAAGGAGGGGGAAAAAGATAATCAAAAAAAAAAAAAATAATAATAATAGTTCAGAGTATATTTGCTTAGAAAACGTAAATGTCGAATTCAATTATTTTTTATTTCTCCACGTGGTAAATACACAGGTCACAACATGTTTACAGGAACGTTTTGGAGTTTTATTTGGAGTGTATTTCGTGACTGTAGGGGACTGTAGGGAACTTCAGGGTAAAGGACTGCCCCACTTCCAGCGATGAAGCTAAGCTACGCTAACGTTGCGGGCGTTCCCTAAGCCTAGTACTGCACGCACAGAGAAGAAAAGGGTATGTATCTTCTTGTCTAACTCCAGGGAAGATGGCAAATAAGCTAATTTCCCAAAATGTTGGCGTTTTCCTTAAGTGCAAGGGTTCAATTGTGCTTTGCTATAAGGATACAAGTGAGAAGAATTGGATTTCAGTGTAGCTGTCTCTCTGCATGTGTCTATAGCCCCTTTCACACTGCCCGTTCAAGGTGAGACACTTACCCCATTATTCCTTCATGCCCTTCTGTGAGAAAGGTACGAACACGGAATGGGGGGTCAGAGTTGACGCGGCATTATGCCCTCAGCAGGTATAGTAAAATTGCCCGGGGGGGTTCATCCCAGTGTCTGTGTGAATGGGACTATCCAGCATTGTGGGACAGGGGTGTGACATTTTGATATGTGTGGATTATAGTCCTTAATGTATCTTGCAGGTAAGGTCATAACCACAACTATTTTCATAAGTGGAGCAGCACTGTCCCATGCCCTTATCCCCAGAGACCTATATAAAGGCTAGATGACTCACCCGCGCTGTTGGCCAATGGAGACTGTTACGAAGGATCAGATTAAACCGAATATATATATTTATTTATTGATATATATTGCATAGTATTTGTATATCGCTTGATATCCCTTGTATATTCCTTGTACATATACACGGAATATCCCTTTAGTCTAGCCCATAATAGTTCATTCTCCTATTGGACAGCGGCCCACCGGCGCCAGGGACCGGCCCCCGGAGCCAAGTTCAAAGTCACCGATAGGACAAGTCTGTACTTGCCCGGTCCTGCCCAGGGATACGGCGACAGAAATGAGAGTGGCACTATTTGTTCACTGTGCATATAAATATGGCGCAAGTAAATGTAGAAGTGCTTCTTACCCTCCTTCCCTTAGTAACAGAACGTGAAGCCTCACCCACGATACGACGTGCGGTGAAGTATGGCCTGTTTGGCCCCAGAATAGCATTGAGACTTCATGCGAATTAATAACTGAATTGTCAGAGTTTGGCACTGTACCGTCGAGTGCAACGTATTTCTATTAAGTTAATAATAGTCTATAGTGTATGGTGCATCGTGCGGTTAGAGTTCTAAAGTGACCAGCATCTCCAACGCTTCCTCGTGTTATCTAGAGTCTTATCCAGGCTGGGCCGACCACATGGCGCTTTCATCCGAGGAGATCTAGGCGAGGACCGAGGGACATGTACACTGGATTACCTACCCGACGACTGCTGAGCCCTATGCGGCTGGAATATATCTTTGCTTTGGTACTGTGATTTGTGGAGCGGATAATCGCCGACGCCTGTGAGTGTTGGATTTACCCCCGAGAGGAGTCAAGTTGAGTCGGCGCTCAGAGAGACTGAGGTCGCCTAGCTTCTTCTTCATTGTGGAGCTACAGCCTACAAGAGAACCAAGGTGTATTCATCTGCGGATCAAGATTCTATTGCACTGTCTTCTGTACTTGAAGTCTCCCTAGATATCGTTGACCAGACGTTCTACTACCGACGGCTATCCTACCCCCCCTACCGGCTTACAACCGGGAGGACCCCTTCCAGAATATCCCGCTATATCATTAAGTGTACCATAGATGTAATTCCCTAAGAGCCAGGTTGTATACTTGCTTCCTGCGTAACCAGAGATTGGACATTCAGTGTTGATTTGCCTACGAGTACTCATTTGCCTTACAAGTGCATTCAAATGATAAATGTAAGATAAATATTCTATGTACCTTTTGCTCCATTAAATATTTGATTATTACCTTTGACTGGAACCGAGTTCATTGTGGAAAGTGTTCATCATATTTAGATATCGTGTACTGTATGGCCAGTAGTTAAAGTACATAAAGCGGTAGTGGTTTAATGATACCATACTTATCAATACAGTCAGGGAATTGTACCCCTCAGTTACAATTGGTCCTTCGAGCCGGAGGGTAACTAGTGTAATATTAATATAGTGGTATTAATATTGAAATGGCCTATGATGAACACTCCACAAGACGGTCCTCCTAAAGTAGATCGCCCGCGGCGTAGACGGCAGCCACCTCAGTACTTAGAGGATTACGCTGCCAGTATACTACCTAGCCTTCTACAGACGGTAAACGCGGTAAAATTAGAAAGTAAAACTATGTCCGACCCTATCAACCAGGATACCCCGACCACAGAGGCCCTAGTGGGTTCTAATGTAACTGACCAAGCTCACGGTGGGGACCAGGAGGGAACTGACACGACTTTACCACCCGCCAAGACCGAAGAAGTAGTCCCCGGAGAGCTCCGGGAGGAAGACAACCCTCCAGAGATGGAACTCTGCACGGTACAAGATGAGGAGAGCGCCGAGGAGATAGAGCTCCAGGACTCTCCACAGGAGAACGCATCCCCAACGAGTACTGCCAGGAGCGGATCACCTCAACCAGCGTCTTCCCCCAGCGAGGCGGACAAGATGCTGGCACAGGCGTTCCTCGCCAGCCTAGCAGCCTCAACGGAGCGCGATCGGCTCCAAGCACTGACGCTTAGTGAGCGCGAACATTCTTCCATGGAAAGAGAACGCATTCAAGCGCAGCAACGGACCGACGAAGATCGTATACGTCTAGAGATTAGACGCCTTCAGACGGAAGAGAATATGGCAAGAGACCGGGCCGACACCCAGCGTGCCGCTGCCGGTGCCCAAAGAGAGGCAGACCTCACCAAGCGCGAAGCCGAGCGCGACAGACTACAAGCGCAGCTAATGGAGCAGCTGATCGCCAGGGCAACACCCCCTCCCTCCGCACGGGGTTCCAGGGCCTCGTCAAGACACGGGTCAAGGGCACCCTCCCCTAAACGATCAAGCGACCCTGAACTCGACCACCAGAGAGAGCCTATACCCCCCTCCGAACCCCTTCCCCGACCGGTCCCAGTGAGACCCAGCTACAAGGAAGGAACAGCGTACACCGCGGAGAGGCTAAATAGACGACTACAGGATCTAGATGACCTGACAGAAGAAGAAGAGGGAGAGGAGGAGAGTCAAGCCCGACAGCAGCACAGTACTCCACAGGACCAGGAGGTCCAGTACAGCCCAGGCTCTACCCCCGCGGCTCTGCGCTACAGACCCCCGACTCAATTCACGGGTGAGCATGACGCACGACCAGCCCCGAGGAATAGCACCTGGATACGCGGGCCATGGTACCCTGCCGGTACCAGCCCACCGAGAGGCGTAAGAGGAGACTCGCCTAGGAGGCCTCTCTTCCAACGCTCACCGATGTGCCAGCCATCCACGGCGTCATACATTGGCACACCGACGTTTCCAGACTTCACCCATGAGAACCGAGCACAGTACACGGAGCTACGGATGTGCTTAGAGACCATGATGGTGGATGTAGCTGATGAACGCCACAAGTATGCTATCCTATTGAAGCACCTGAAGGTGCCCCGAGCGCACAACATAGCGCTAGCCTATGCCACCTCTACGACCCCATACACAGCGGCTCTAGCAGCGCTCGACCAAAGATATGGACGTATATGGGATTACGTAATACAAGAGATAAGGCATATTGACCGCCTACCCCCAGCAACAGACAATCGCTCACTAGACGACCTGTCTATCAAAGTACAATCCCTGGTAGGGATGCTGGGGGCGCAACGAGAAAAGGGTATGCACGAACTATACGCCAACTCTAACGTCGAGAGGATTTTAGAGAAGCTGCCGCCCGCCCGACAGGAGCGCTTCAGGCGGCAAAGAGACCACCGTGATCCTAACGGTCCCGAACCATCCCTCCTAGACCTAGCCGACTTCCTGGCGAGAGAAGTCAGCAGCCTGCGATTGGATACGTTCGTGCGGAGCACACCAAGCTCCAGAGAGGGACCTAGGAGAGCAAACGATGGCCGAAGATTGGTGACTGTCATGCACCAATCAGAACCAGTACCGAGCAGCAAGAACCACAGTACCCCCTCGATGAAAGAGAAGTGGAAGATGGTGTGCCCGTACTGCGAAAAGGAACACTGGTTGTCACAATGTGACCTGTTCAAGAAGATGACCGCTGAAGAAGTGAGTCACTGGATAAAGTCCAACAGGCGCTGTTACCGATGTGCGCGCAGTCACATGGCAGCCGAGTGCCGCCTAAAGAAGAGGTGTAGTCGGTGTGACGGAGCCCACCTAGATGTCCTACACGACAGTAACAGAAGAAAGCCTGCACCATCCAGCAGCACAAAGGCAAGTGTTATGTACATTGACCCCGCTAGCAGCGGGGGCGCCCAGGTGCTCTTGAAGGTGGTCCGCGTAACACTGAGTTACCAAGATAAGGTCATGGACACTTACGCCGTCCTTGATGACGGGTCAGAGAAGACCCTTCTCCTCGCGTCCGCTGCGGCCCAGCTGGGGCTACGGGGGAGCGAAAACCAGATGACGATTCGGACAATAAGAAGAGATCTAAAGACGATAAAGGGCGAGAATGTCTCCTTCACTATCGCAGCAAGCGGGCAGCCAGAGAGACGGTATAGGATTACTAATGCTTTCACCAGCCAAGAAATAGGACTGTCGCAGTACACCTACCCCATCGCCAAGCTGATGGATAAATATGTGCACCTGCGTCAACTACCTATCCCGCTCATAGACGGTGCCACCCCGACCCTGCTGATAGGCTCCGACCATGCAGACCTCATAGTCCCGATAGACCGGGTCCATACAGGACCCAGAGGTTGTCCTGCAGCAGTCGAGACCCGCCTAGGATGGACATTACAAGGCCCCCTCGCTAAGTCTCTTAACCGAACAGCAGCCACCAACTGCCTCCACTCCAGAGTGACAGAAGAAGACACCACTCTCCTGCAGCATGTCGAGAGGCTATGGACACTAGAGACAATGCCCTTTAAGAACGAAAAGAAAGACATTCGTTCCAAGGAAGACATTTACGCTATAGCCCTCCTCGAGCAAGGGACAAAGAGAGTCACAGTCAACGGAGTGATGAGATACGCAACTCCACTCCTGAGGCGAGAGGGAATGCCCACCTTTCACGCCACAAAAGAAGCGACGGAGCGGTATCTATTGAACACAGAGCGGCGCCTAGCCAAAGACCCCGCTCAAGAGACTGTGTACCGCGCTGAGATTAACAAGCTAATCACAGCGGGACACATAAAGAAAATTGACATTAAAGAGGCCGATCAGACGACCGAATCATGGTACGTGCCGCACCACAAGGTCCACCACAACGGCAAGGATCGTATTGTGTTTAACTGCAGCTACCAGATCGGATCACAAAATCTGAATAAAGAGCTCTTGCCCGGCCCAACACTCGGCCCCTCCCTACTAGGCGTGTTACTACGCTTCCGCCAGGACAAGGTGGCTATCAGCGGCGACATCAAAGGGATGTTCCTGCAGGTGAGACTAGTGGAGGAGGACAAGCCCCTGCTGCGGTTCCTATGGAGAGAGAGGATCGGGGATGAGCACCCAGCCATCTATCAATGGGAAGTCCTCCCTTTCGGAAACCACATGCAGCCCATGCTGTGCTACGTTTGCACTACAAAAACACGTCGCAGAGGACCCAGCAGCAGATGAAGAGGTCCGACAAAGTGTGACAAATAGTTTCTACGTGGACAACTGTTTACAAAGCGTCTCGACGCCAGAAGAAGCCGAGGCTCTTCTACTCACGCTCCGCGCCTCCCTGATCAAAGGCGGCTTTGATCTCAGGCAGTGGGCCAGCAGCGACCCGCAAGTATTGCGCAGCCTCTCCCCAGAGGACAAGGCAGCGAGCAGCGAGACCTGGATGGCGACCATCCCAGGAGAAGCCCAAGAAATGACATTAGGACTAGTCTGGCGCTTCAAAACAGACTCGCTCCATTATAAACACACACCCCTGACCAAGGAGCAGGGAAGGTCGACTGCACTACCGACCACCAGACGGAGTGTATACAGAACACTCGCCAGACAATATGACCCGTTGGGATGTATTCTACCTTACACCACCAGGGCAAAGATGATTGTAAGAGCGCTATGGGACAAGGACCAGGGCTGGGACGACCCCATACCCGAACACCTTGCATCCACATGGAGAGAGTGGGAGACGGAACTCGGCTCACTCCCAGGTGTCAACATACGCCGCAGCTACTTCCCACCCACAGTGAGGCCGGAGACGTGCCAGATGGACCTGCACGTCTTCAGCGACGCCTCCGAAGTAGCCTACGGCTCGGTGGCCTACTTGCATGCCCGAGAGGAGGGAGGAGAAATACATACTGCTTTCATCCTGGCTCGCTCAAGAATAGCCCCACGAAAGCAACAATCTATCCCGCGTCTAGAGCTCTGCGCAGCCCTAGCAGGAGCGCAGCTCGCCACGTTAATCCAACGTGAACTCACCATTCCGGTGCACCGAACAATCTTGTGGTCAGACTCCACGACAGTACTCACATGGATCCGGTCTGATTCGTGCAGATACAAGGTCTTCGTGGGAGTCAGAGTCACAGAGATTCAAGATTTAACAGAAGTAGCGAGCTGGAGGTATGTGGACACCAAACACAACCCAGCTGACGTCATCACCCGGGGAATGTCCCTGGATGACCTCACCCGTCACAACCTATACAGTGACGGACCAGAGTTTCTCAAGCTCCCGGAAGAAGAGTGGCCTACACCCACCCCACGGGAGGCGAGTAAAGAGGAGGCCGAAAACAAGAAATCTATGTTCTGTGGATTGAACACACTCGTCTCCACAGACCCCGACATAGACAATTGCCTCACCCTAGAGAGTGCGCAGCTAAAGACATTTCTGTGGCACCACCCAGAGGTTCAGCCCACTACTGACATTTCAGCAGCTGACTACGAAGAAGCAGAACTTCTTCTACTACAACGAGCCCAGAGAGACTCGTTCCCCGATGAGCTAGACTGTCTACAGGGAGCAAAGCCCGTCCCATCAGACAGCAGACTGCTCCACCTAGCACCCGAGAGCGACGCCCATAGTCTCATCAGAGTGGGTGGTCGTCTGCGGAGAGCCCCAGACTTACCGGATGACGTCAAGTACCCGATAGTCTTGAACAGCCGACACAAGGTCACAGAGCTGATCATAAAGAAATACGACGAGGATGTGCACCACGCAGGGGCAGAGAGAGTCTTCGCGGAGATCAGACGTCGTTATTGGATACTGCAAGGGAGAGAAGCAGTGCGGCGCTTCCAGCGAACCTGTCTAGACTGTCGTAAGTGGCGAGCGCAGCCCAGTATACCCCGGATGGCTGACCTACCTCCCTGTCGCCTCCGACTCGGCGACAAGCCTTTTCACTCCACCGGTATGGACTGTTTCGGCCCGCTGTATATAAAGAAAGGAAGGGGAACCGAGAAGCGGTGGGGTATTGTATTCAAATGCATGACCACCCGAGCGATACATATCGAACTCCTTCCAACCATGAGCACAGACTCATTCCTTATGGCCTTCCGAAGATTCACATCACGGAAAGGCAAACCGTCTATATTGTTGTCTGACCACGGGACAAACTTCAAAGGCGGAGAAAGAGAGCTGAGAGAGAGCTTCCAAGCTATGGGCCCAGAACTTAAGACCCACCTCGCTCCATCCCAGATTGACTTCCAGTTTAATCCCCCGAACGCACCTCACTTCGGTGGAACTTGGGAACGAGAAGTACGTTCAATAAAGACAGCCCTGTACGCCGTGCTTGGGGCCCAGACCGTGGCGGAAGAAGTCCTAATGACAGTCCTCACGGAGATCGAGGGAGTATTGAACTCAAAGCCCCTCGGTTACGTCTCAAGTGATGTAGCAGATGTCGACCCAGTCACCCCCAACACACTCTTGATGGGGCGGCTGGACCCCGTGCTACCCCAGACAATGTACAGGCCTGAAGAAGCGAACGGCCGAAGAATGTGGAGGTACAGTCAAGTACTGGCTGACAAGTTTTGGAACAGCTTCCTACTCCACTACCTACCGTCTCTACAGACCCGCCAGAAATGGGTGAAAGAGAGAGACAATTTGACAGAAGGAACAGTCGTCATGATTATCGACCAGTCACTACCCCGAGCGATGTGGCCGGCTGGCCGCGTAAGCAAAGTGATCACCGGTGCCGACGGAAAGGTCCGAGCAGCTGAAGTGCTCGTCCAAGGGCGGACCTACACCCGACCCGTGGCGAGGCTAATAGAACTGCCAAGGCTCCCCGATACTATCGATGACGACCATGACCCCATGACTTTGTGAACTGACTGACCCTCACAACAGACATTGAGTAGAGGACAGTGCGGTTAATCTGTCTCTGCTTAGCTAATTAGGTGGGACTAATTAGGGGGCGGCTGTTACGAAGGATCAGATTAAACCGAATATATATATTTATTTATTGATATATATTGCATAGTATTTGTATATCGCTTGATATCCCTTGTATATTCCTTGTACATATACACGGAATATCCCTTTAGTCTAGCCCATAATAGTTCATTCTCCTATTGGACAGCGGCCCACCGGCGCCAGGGACCGGCCCCCGGAGCCAAGTTCAAAGTCACCGATAGGACAAGTCTGTACTTGCCCGGTCCTGCCCAGGGATACGGCGACAGAAATGAGAGTGGCACTATTTGTTCACTGTGCATATAAATATGGCGCAAGTAAATGTAGAAGTGCTTCTTACCCTCCTTCCCTTAGTAACAGAACGTGAAGCCTCACCCACGATACGACGTGCGGTGAAGTATGGCCTGTTTGGCCCCAGAATAGCATTGAGACTTTGTGCGAATTAATAACTGAATTGTCAGAGTTTGGCACTGTACCGTCGAGTGCGACGTATTTCTATTAAGTTAATAATAGTCTATAGTGTATGGTGCATCGTGCGGTTAGAGTTCTAAAGTGACCAGCATCTCCAACGCTTCCTCGTGTTATCTAGAGTCTTATCCAGGCTGGGCCGACCACATGGCGCTTTCATCCGAGGAGATCTAGGCGAGGACCGAGGGACATGTACACTGGATTACCTACCCGACGACTGCTGAGCCCTATGCGGCTGGAATATATCTTTGCTTTGGTACTGTGATTTGTGGAGCGGATAATCGCCGACGCCTGTGAGTGTTGGATTTACCCCCGAGAGGAGTCAAGTTGAGTCGGCGCTCAGAGAGACTGAGGTCGCCTAGCTTCTTCTTCATTGTGGAGCTACAGCCTACAAGAGAACCAAGGTGTATTCATCTGCGGATCAAGATTCTATTGCACTGTCTTCTGTACTTGAAGTCTCCCTAGATATCGTTGACCAGACGTTCTACTACCGACGGCTATCCTACCCCCCCTACCGGCTTACAACCGGGAGGACCCCTTCCAGAATATCCCGCTATATCATTAAGTGTACCATAGATGTAATTCCCTAAGAGCCAGGTTGTATACTTGCTTCCTGCATAACCAGAGATTGGACATTCAGTGTTGATTTGCCTACGAGTACTCATTTGCCTTACAAGTGCATTCAAATGATAAATGTAAGATAAATATTCTATGTACCTTTTGCTCCATTAAATATTTGATTATTACCTTTGACTGGAACCGAGTTCATTGTGGAAAGTGTTCATCATATTTAGATATCGTGTACTGTATGGCCAGTAGTTAAAGTACATAAAGCGGTAGTGGTTTAATGATACCATACTTATCAATACAGTCAGGGAATTGTACCCCTCAGTTACAGAGACCGACGTTGCCACATGGCGGCCATCTTGCCACAGGCAACATGAATGATAACATGAATGTCTATGGTGCATGTACTATTGAAATAACCATAGCTTGCTCAATTTTCAACCGATTTACAAACTGTTTGGTTTGTTATAAACGTCAGAGATGTAGTTATCATACTGCATACGTATAATGGACTTTCATATGAAAATAATTTCAACATGTCCAAGCATCCTGAATCATAGCCACATTAACGTTTGTAATAAACCAAACCGTTTGTAAATTGGGTGAAAATTTAGCAAGCTATGGTTATTTCAATAGTACATGCACCATAGGCATTCATGTTATGAGTGGGTGTGCTGCCTGTGACAAGATGGCCGCCGGTGAACCAGGGCTCCAGACTAACTTTTTTCACCACCGTCCCAGAACCGTCCCGAAATACAATCTTAACCGTCCCAAAGTGAATGTAACCGTCCCAAAAATCAAATGTCGTTTCTTTACTTTGGTTTTGTCGTCTATAGTTGTTATTGCCATAAGAAACACCATTCAGAGAAGGGGAGAATAAATTGATTTAGTCAAAAGGCTCCCAGGTGGAAAGATTTCACAAGAATAATTATGATTAAAAATAAATATATATATATATAAAAAAAAAAGTGTTTAACAAGGTGCTAGTATAGGGATATTTGGTCACAGTGCTGTTATAGTCAACCAATTGGAGCCATGTTGATTATTCCTTCCATAGGAAAATATATTTAAATGTATTTGTATTTTATTTCGTTTTAGTTTTTTTTTGTTATTACAAATGTGTGTGTTTATGGTTGAAAATGTTAGAGATAAATAAAGATCAAATCAAATCTAACTGAATAAGTTATCCCTCTCCTAACAAGAAAGAAAAACGTAGTTTAGCTTTAAACTATATAATGTCATTGCGTCCAGAGATTCCACCTTTGATAACTAAAGTAATGACACTTGACTAGTAATGAAACATGTCTCTTAGATCGCGCTGTCCTCCTGGTCGATATTGATAACTGCTGCTAAATTCCAGCGGGCCCTCCTCACTGAATAATATAGATTCATCATGTAGCTGAAGTGAAGTCGTCTATTTCTCCCTGTTCGTTTCGATAAATGTAACGTTATGCCAATTAACTCGCAATGGTAGTAACATTACGTGTTATTATAGAATCGAATAGAAATCCTTTAATAATCCCGAGGGAAATTCGGCACTACAGAGCAGACTATGTATCGCTCACATTGAACAACAATAAACATTAGGTCAATATAGGACTAAAATAGGAATAACAATATAATAATATTAACAATAAGAATAAAATAGTGTGAACTATGGATTAATCAGTGGCAGTCTGATACGTTAGTCAGTAACGTTAGCTATAATAAGCAGCTATAACTAGAACGCGTCGATAACTCTATACAGTTCCAATAGACTAACATTACTCTTCTGTGATTTAAATGTGTCCTCACCTTAGACCCTGGGCCTGGGGTAGTATTGCTGGATGTGGATGCAGTTCCTTGTTGGTCAGTTTGGGACTGTTCTCCATCTTCTGCTGTGTTCACCCTCTTCAAATAGCGCAGCATGTTTATTGTTTACAGTGCTCGCTTCACTGAGAGGATGCCACACTGCCACAGTGACAGTATAGCGTGTTTTTTTTTAATTTATTTTACTTTTCGCTGTGTTTTTGTACAGTGGAGAAAGCCTAGGTAAGAGAGATTTCCCTCACCTGATAACACGTTTTTATTTTTTGGAGCGAGATTCATTTGGGGTGTGATGCTGCTGCTGCTGCTGCATGCAGCGCGACTGGCTGCGGAGAGGTGGGTAGGACCTTGGTGCTGCAGCGCGACTGGCTGAGGAGTGGTGGGTAGGACCTTGGTGCTGCAGCGCGACTGGCTGAGGAGTGGTGGGTAGGAGCTTGATGTTGGATTAGCGTATCGCTGCCTTGGGAGACGGAGATAGACATTGGATTCGGCTAATCATGCAACGTTTAGATTCACCATTTGACAGCAATATATGCGCGCACTGACAGTCGGCTAATTTACATTTCCTGTGAAAAAAAATAAAAAATCCTCCCCGTCCCGGTTGCGTCCCAAAAAAGATTTCTGTTCGTCCCAAATCAATATTTGATCGTCCCCGGGACGACGGGACATCGTTAGTCTCGAGCCCTGCGGTGAACTACACTGGAGACTCCGCCTTGCATTCCTTTAGATTAGGTAGTGTCAGACCTAGTGATGGGTATCGTTAGGATTTTATCGATACTACTACTCTTATCGATACTGCTTAACGGTTCGGTACTTTATCGATACTCTTATCGGTTCTTTTAGATTATCATAATTATTTTTTAATGTATACATTTATTATTTGAACGGCTTAAGACTATATCTGTACATGATGTTTGTTTGTTGTGTTGCATATTTGAAAGAAACCTCAATCAAATCAAACCCCCCCCCCCCCTCTTAAAAACAAAAACCTGTGTTTAACCTAGCCATCTATTAAACATCATGCTAAAACTGTGAAACAAATGTCCTACTCCCCTAAAGAAAGAAATACATAGCAAACATGAATCAGTTATGCAATAGCACCGCTGCTGCTTTTTATTTTGTTAAAATCTTTTAGTTAATAAGACTAAAAGACTACAATATGACTACAACAATTTCATGACGGCTTCCTGTCCTCGCATTTCCGGTGCAATTCACGGAGCGAAGGCGTCGGATACTAACTTAAAGGGGAACTCCAACATTTTGGGAAATTAGCTTATTTAACATCTTCCCTGGAGTTAGACAAGAAGATACATACCTTTTTTGTCTCTGTGCGTGCATTTAGCTTTGGGAATAGACGCTCCGTTAGCATAGCTTAGCTTCATCACTGGAAGTGAGGCAGATCCGTAGCCTTACAGTGCCTTACAGTGTATTGCAAGGTCTGACATTGACCAAACTTGATATGCATGACCTTGGTGGGCTCTAGGTCAACTCCTGAAAAGGGGGTCAATGTCAGACTTTGCAATCAAAAGTTAGGGGGCTAATAACCCTTGCCATAATTTCAGTGCGCCCCCTAACTTTTGATTGCAAGGTCTGACATTGACCCCCTTTTCAGGAGTTGACCTAGAGCCCACCAAGAATGTTCGGATACTCAGTCTGATTCAATGAAGAATAAAGAGACTCCACGTACAGGAGTCGGTCCTTGTAAATCCCACGATCAGCAACAAAGCAATAGTTGTAATCCAAATGCTCGATAGCACTGATGACAGCCAGCCAGCCTCTGTCCACGAGGCCAGCCCGAGTTGTAATCCTCACGAGGTTGAATCCCAAACGATAGTGGAAATCAACGAGGCTCATCTCCGGGTAACACGTTCCAAATCAATATAATCCAACCGGTAATGGTTCTGCAATCGCCGACCCTGGTTCTCCTGTGTACATGTCCAACGGTCCTCCGACTAGGCCTCCTCGGGTGTGGGCGACGTATTTAGGCCACACACCCTGGCTAAGGTACACTAGCTAAAACACGACGAACCGCTGGGTAATGCTACACACGAACGAACTGTGGTTGCACGATATACAATAAATGAACGACTATTTACTTCACATTAGATTAGGTCGAACTTGACGTTACTGCATTAAACTCTGACACTTTACTATTCTATTCGCACATGGCTCTCAACGCTCTGTTAGACGTACGGTTGCAGAGCACAGACAGACTTTAGACGAACTGCTGCTGCGCGCACTTGCGCCGTATATATACTTAAGTGGCCATCTAGTCCCAAACCGCAGTCTTTGTCTGGTATCAATCCGCTGTCTCCGGGCATGTTCTGACATGCCTGAACTTGTCTTTGAACCTGACGTTGGGGGCTTGCGAGGTGGCGCCTAGGGCGCTGTCCAATAAGGAGAGCGAATATTACTCTGGTTTGAACGCAGGTAAAGGGATATTCCGTGTATATATAAATAATATACAAAGTATATCAAACAATAAAGGCAGATTCTCAGTTCCAATCTGGCCCTTCACAACAGCCGCCTCCTAATTAGTCCGCACCTAATTAGTTAAGGGAGACAGATTAATAGTCCAGTCAACTGCTCAATGTCGGTTGTGAGGAGTAGGGCAATCTACAAAGTCAGTGGGTCATGATCGTCATCAGGGGGGTCAGGGAGCCTCGGCAACTCTATCAGCCTCGCCACGGGTCGGGTGTAGGTCCGCCCTTGGACAATAACTTCTGCCGCTCTGACCTTTCCGTCGGCACCAGTGATCACTTTGCTTACGCGGCCGGCCGGCCACATAGCTCGGGGTAGTGACTGGTCTATGATCATAACAACTGTGTCCACTTGTAAGTTGTCTCTGTCCTTTACCCACTTCTGACGGGTTTGGAGAGACGGTAGGTAGTGGAGGAGGAAGCTGTTCCAAAACTTGTCAGCCAATATTTGACTGTACCTCCACATTCTTCGGCCGTTCGCTTCTTCAGGTCTGTACACCGTCTGTGGAAGCGCAGGGTCCAGCCGCGCCATCAAGAGAGTGTTGGGTGTGACTGGGTCGACATCTGCTACATCACTTGAGACGTAACCGAGGGGCTTTGAGTTCAATACTCCCTCGATCTCCGTGAGGACTGTCGTGAGGACTTCTTCCGCCACGGTCTGGGCCCCAAGCACGGCGTACAGAGCTGTCTTTATGGAGCGTACTTCTCTTTCCCAGGTTCCCCCGAAGTGAGGGGCGTTCGGGGGGTTAAACTGGAATTCGATCTGATAGGGAGCGAGGTGGGTCTTAAGTTCTGGGCCCATGGCTTGGAAGCTCTCTCTCAACTCTCTTTCTCCGCCTTTGAAGTTTGTCCCGTGATCAGACAACAACGTAGACTGTTTTCCTCTTCGTGCTGTGAATCTCCGGAAGGACATGAGGAATGAATCCGTACTCATGGTCGGAAGGAGTTCTATGTGTACTGCTCGGGTGGTCATACACTTGAATACAATGCCCCACCTCTTCTCTGTCCCTCTTCCTTTCTTCACGTAGAGCGGGCCGAAGCAGTCCACGCCCGTGGAGTGAAAGGGCTTCTCGCCGAGGCGACAGGGAGGCAGGTCGGCCATCATGGGTATACTGGGCTGTGCTCGCCACTTGCGACAGTCTAGACAGGTCCGCTGGAAGCGTCGTACTGCTTCTCTTCCTTGCAGTATCCAGTAACGACGTCGGATCTCAGCGAAGACTCTCTCTGCGCCAGCGTGGTGCACATCCTCGTCGTATTTCTTTATGATGAGCTCAGTGACCTTGTGTCGGCTGTTGAGGACTATAGGAAACTTGACGTCGTCCGTTAAGTCCGGGGCCCGTCTCAGACGACCACCCACCCTGATGAGGCCATGGGAGTCGCGCTCAGGGGCCAAGTGGAGCAGTCTGCTGTCTGAAGGGATTGGCTTTGTTCCCTGCAGGCAGTCTAGCTCGTCGGGGAACGAGTCTCTTTGGGCTCGCTGTAGCAGAAGGAGTTCTGCCTCTGCGTAGTTCGATGCGTCAAGGTCGGTAGTGGGGGGAACCTCAAGGTGGTGCCACAGGAATGTTTTTAGCTGCGCACTCTCAAAGGTGAGGCAGTCGTCTATGTTAGGGTCAGTGGGGGCTGGGAGGTGCGTCAGCCCACAGAACATAGATTTCTTGATCTCTGCCTCCTCTTCACTAGCCTCCCGTGGGGTGGGGGTAGGCCACTCTTCCTCCGGGAGCTTGAGGAACTCAGGACCGTCACTGTAGATATTGTGACGTGTGAGGTCATCTAGGGACATCCCCCGTGTGATGACATCGGCTGGGTTCTGTTTCGTGTCCACGTACCTCCAGCACGCTGATCCTACCAGGTCTTGAATCTCTGTGATTCTGACTCCCACGAAGACTTTGTATCTACAAGAATCGGACTGGATCCATGTGAGTACGGTCATGGAGTCTGACCACAAGATTGTTCTTTGCACCGGGATGGTGAGTTCACGTTGGATTAACGTGGCGGGTTGCGCGCCTACCAGAGCTGCGCAGAGCTCTAGACGCGGGATCGATTGTTGCTTGCGGGGGGCTATCCTTGAGCGAGCCAGGATGAAGGCTGTGTGTATTTCTCCTCCCTCCTCTCGGGCCCGCAAGTAGGCCACCGAACCGTAGGCCACTTCCGAGGCGTCACTGAAGACGTGCAGGTCCATCTGGCACGTCTCCAGCCGCACTGTGGGTGGGAAGTAGCTCCAGCGTATGTTCACATTTTGGAGCGAGCTGAGTTCTCTCTCCCACTCTCTCCAGGTGGAAGCTAGGTGGTCGGGTATGGGGTCGTCCCAGCCCTGTTCCTTGTCCCACAGCTCTCGTACAATCATTTTCGCCCGAGTGGTGTAAGGTAGGATACACCCCAGCGGGTCGTATTGACTTGCGAGTGTTCTGTATACGCTCCGTCTGGTGGTCGGTAGAGGGGTCGACCTTCCCTGCTCCGGGGTCAAGGGTGTGTATTTGTAATGGAGCGAGTCTGTTTTGAATCGCCAGACTAGGCCCAATGTAATTTCCTGTGCTTCACCTGGGGTGGTCGCCATCCAGGTCTCGCTGCTTGCTGCCTTTGTCTCTGGGGAGAGGCTGCGAAGTACTTGAGGGTCACTGCTGGCCCACTGCCGGAGATCAAAGCCGCCTTTGATCAGTGAGGCGCGGAGCTTGAGCAGGAGGGCTTCGGCTTCTTCTGGCGTCGAGACGCTTTGCAGACAGTTGTCCACGTAGAAACTCCTCTCTACACTTTGTCTGACCTCCTCGTCAGCTTCAGGGTCTTCTGTCACATGTTTTTGAAGTGCGAACGTAGCACAGCATGGGCTGCATGTGGTGCCGAAGGGGAGGACCTCCCATTGGTAGATGGATGGTTGCTCATCGTTGATCCTCTCTCTCCATAGGAACCGCAGCAGGGGCTTGTCCTCCTCCACTAGTCGCACCTGCAGGAACATCCCTTTGATGTCGCCGCTGATGGCCACCTTGTCTTGGCGGAAGCGTAGTAGTACGCCGAGGAGAGAGGGGCCGAGTGTCGGGCCGGGCAAGAGTTCTTTATTCAGATTCTGTAGTCCGATCTGGTAGCTGCAGTTGAATACAATGCGATCCTTGCCGTTGTGGTGGACCTTGTGGTGGGGCACGTACCAGGATTCAGTCGTCTGGTCGGCCTCTTGAATGTCAATTTTCTTTATGTGTCCCGCTGTGATCAGCTTGTCGATCTCAGCGCGGTACACAGTGGCTTGAGTGGGGTCCTTGGCTAGACGGCGCTCGGTGTTCAGTAGATATCGCTCTGTCGCTTCTTTTGAGGCGTGGAGGGTGGGCATACCCTCTCGCCTCAAGAGTGGAGTTGCGTATCTCATCACTGCGTTGACCTCGACTCTCTTTGTCTTCTGCTCGAGGAGGGCTATGGCATAAGTGTCTTCCTTTGAGCGAACGAGTTTCTTTTCATTCTTAAAGGGCATCGCGTCTAATGTCCATAGCCTCTCGACGTGCTGTAAGAGAGTGGTGTCGTCTTCGTTTATCCTCGTGTAGAGGCAGCGAGTGGCTGTCGGTCGGTTGGAAGACCCGGAGAGGGGGCCTTGTAGAGTCCAACCCAGGCGGGTCTCGACCGCTGTTGGACAGCCTCTGGGCCCGATGTGGACCCGGTCCGTTGGGACGATGAGGTGTGCGTGGTCGGATCCTATGAGCAGGGTCGGGGTGGCGTCGCCGATGAGCGGTATAGGTAGTTGACGTAGATGCACGTATTTCTCCATCAGCTTTGGGATGGGGTAGGTGTACCGTGACAGGCCTATGTCGTGGCTGGTGAAGGCGTTAGTGATGCTATACTGCTTCTCGGGCTGCTCGACCGCTGCTATCGTGAAGGAGACATTTTCACCCTTTATGGTCTTCAGGTCTCTTCTAATGGTACGGATTGTCATTGTTTCTTCGTTCCCCCGCAGACCCAGCCGGGCTGCGGCGGATGCGAGGAGGAGAGTCTTTTCTGACCCATCATCTAGGACGGCGTAAGTGTCCATGACCTTGTCCTCGTAGCTTAAGAGCACTCGGACTACCTTCAAGAGCACTCGGGAGCTCCCGCTCTTCGCAGGGTCTATGTACATGACGTTCACTCTCGAGCTGCTTGGGGGTACGGGTCTCTTCTTGTTGCTGTCGTGTAGGACCTCCAAGTGGGCGCCGTCGCACTTGCTGCATCTTTTCTTTAGGCGGCACTCAGCTGCCATATGGCTGCGCGCGCAGCGGAAGCAGCGGCGGTTGGCTTTGATCCACTGACTCACCTCGTCAGCGGTCAGCTTCTTGAAGGTGTCACATTGAGACAGCCAATGTTCATTTTCACAGTACTGGCATACAATCTTCCACTTCCCCTTAGTCTGGGGGGTGCTGTGGTTCTTGTGCTGCGGCACTGACTCGGCCTGGTGCATAACTGTCACTGACCGGCGGTTATCGTTGGACCTCCGAGGTCCATCTCTTGGGCTAGAGCCACTCCACACGAATGTGTCCAGTCGTAGACTGCTAACTTCCCTTGCGAGGAAAGCAGCCAGGTCTAGGAGGGATGGCTCTGGGCCGTTGGGGTCACGGTGGTCTCTCTGCCACCGAAAACGCTCTTGGCGGGCTGGAGGGAGCTTCTCCAGTATCCGCTCCACATTAGAATTTGCATACAGTTCATATCTCCCCTTCTCTTTTTGGGACCCCAGCATCCCCACGAGGGATTGTACCTTGATAGAGAGGTCATCCAGTGCTCTATTGTCTTTGGCTGGGGGGAGGCGGTCGATATCCCGTATTTCTTGGATCACGTAATCCCATATGCGTCCATAACGCTGGTCGAGGGCCACCAGAGCCGCGGAGTATGGGGTGCTTGAGTTGGAATATGCCAGCGCTATGTTATGCGCTCTGGGCACCTTGAGATGCTTGAGGAGGATGGCATATTTGTACGACTCGTCGTGGACATCGGACATCATAGTCTCCAAACACATGCGTAATTCCGTGTACTGTGCTCTGTCCTCGCGCGTAAAGTCTGGGAACGTCGGTGTGCCAAGGTAAGATGCCATGGATGGCTGGTACATCGGTGAGCGTAGGGGAAGAGGCCTCCTGGGCGAGTCTCCCCGTACGTGTGGTCGTGGGTTAGTACTTGGTGGGTACCAGAGGCTGGGTCCCCAGGTGCTGTTCCTCGGTGCTGACTGTACGTCAAACTCACCCTTGAGTTGGGTCGGGGGTTTGTAGTGCAGTGACTCGGGGCTGAAGTCGGGGCTGTCCTGGGCCTCCTGGTCCAAAGTATGTTCGTGCTGGTGGGCTTGATATCCCTCCTCTTCCTCTTCTAGGTCCTGGAGTCTGCTAGTTAGTCTCTCGGCGACGTCGGCCGGTTCCTCCCGTTGGCTGGGTCTCGTATGGACCGGTCGGGGAGGGGGCTCGGAGACGTAGACAGGTTCTTCCTGTTGGCCGGGTCCCGGGTAGCTTTGTCGGGTAGGGGAAGGTGCCCTAGACCCTTGTCGTGATGATCTCCGGGAGCTCCGTGCGGAGAGAGGGGGTGTCGCCCTGGCGATCAATTGTTCTATCATCTGCGCCTGCAGCCGGTCGCGCTCTGCTTCGCGCTGCGCATTGGCGGCGTCGCGCTCTGCTTCGCGCTGTGCGCTGGCGGCATCGCGATGTGCATTGGCGGCGTCGCGCTGTGCATTGGCGGCGTCGCGCTGTGCATCGCGTTGCGCGTTGGCGGCGTCTCGCTGCATGTTTTCTTCAGCCTGGAGACGCCTCTCTTCCAGTCGGATGTGTTCGCGCTCGCTCTGTTGTTGCGCTTGGAGACGGTCGCGCTCACCCTGGATGCGGTCTCTTTCGGTTGAAGCTGTCAGTGTGGCGATCAAGGCTTGTGCTAGCCCCGGGTCTCTACATGGGGATGACGCCGAAGATGGTGATCTGGAGTTGACAGGGCTTGTCGTTGACCTGTTCTCTTTATGCTCTCCGAGGTCCATCTCTGAGACGCGGTACTCTTTTCTTTGGTGCGCATCGAGGTCCGTCTCGGGTACGCGCTCTTGGGTTGGTTGGGCGCCGGGGTCTATCCCTGGAGCGCTTTCTTGAGGTATAGTCACGTCATGTCCCGCTTGGTCCCCCCGTGAGCTAAGTCAGTTTCGTTTGAACCCACTGGGGTCTCTACTGGCAGGGCCGCCAAGTCGATAGGAGTGGGCATGCTTAAACTATCCGTCGTATCCGTATTTAACGTCTGTTTAGATAAGCTAGGGGGTAAAACAAAAGCGAAGTCCTCTAGATATGGAGGTGGCTGACGTTTGCGCTGCGGGCGTTCTAGCTTGGGGGAGCCGTTTGGAGAGTGTCCACCGCTGGCCATGTCAATATTAATATTATATTAAATATTACACTGATACCCTCCGGCTCGAAGGACCAATTGTAACTGAGGGGTTACAAAACCCTGACTGTATTAAAGATTGTGATAGATTAAACCACTGCTAGTTATGTACTTTAATTACTGGCCAGACAGTACATCAAATATAGATGGTGAACACTCACAAGAACACGGCATTGACAAAGAAATAGTATTTGAGGGTATTTTATTATTATGCAACATTAGGTTACAGAATGAGAATTAGGGTCGCGCTTGTATGGCGAAGAATATGCGTAAAGTCAGTCAATAGCATGAGTCACTAGGAATAGCAGGAATCCTACGATGGGCCTAAGTTGACGCCACCTGTCGTATAATAGCAACTATATAAGGCACCGCTGGTACCGCCTGGAGACAATGGGTTCCCTCCGGGGGTGTAAGGCCTGGAGGGTAGAAGAATGTTCGGATACTCAGTCTTATTCAATGAAGAATAAAGAGACTCCACGTACAGGAGTCGGTCCTTGTAAATCCCACGATCAGCAACAAAGCAATAGTTGTAATCCAAATGCTCGATAGCACTGATGACAGCCAGCCAGCCTCTGTCCACGAGGCCAGCCCGAGTTGTAATCCTCACGAGGTTGAATCCCAAACGATAGTGGAAATCAACGAGGCTCTTCTCCGGGTAACACGTTCCAAATCAATATAATCCAACCGGTAATGGTTCTGCAATCGCCGATGCTGGTTCTCCTGTGTACATGTCCAACGGTCCTCCGACTAGGCCTCCTCGGGTGTGGGCGACGTATTTAGGCCACACACCTTGGCTAAGGTACACTAGCTAAAACACGACGAACCGCTGGGTAATGCTACACACGAACGAACTGTGGTTGCACGATATACAATAAATGAACGACTATTTACTTCACATTAGATTAGGTCGAACTTGACGTTACTGCATTAAACTCTGACACTTTACTATTCTATTCGCACATGGCTCTCAACGCTCTGTTAGACGTACGGTTGCTCACTTCACTGTTACAGAGCACAGACAGACTTTAGACGAACTGCTGCTGCGCGCACTTGCGCCGTATATATACTTAAGTGGCCATCTAGTCCCAAACCGCAGTCTTTGTCTGGTATCAATCCGCTGTCTCCGGGCATGTTCTGACATGCCTGAACTTGTCTTTGAACCTGACGTTGGGGGCTTGCGAGGTGGCGCCTAGGGCGCTGTCCAATAAGGAGAGCGAATATTACTCTGGTTTGAACGCAGGTAAAGGGATATTCCGTGTATATATAAATAATATACAAAGTATATCAAACAATAAAGGCAGATTCTCAGTTCCAATCTGGCCCTTCACAACAATTTGCTTAGATTTTTCAGGTCTGGTCAATTTTAGCATGGTGTTATTCACAGTCAAAGATAATTTCTTTTTTTTAAATAGAATTGATATTCTCGTTTGGTTCATTATAATTTACTCAAGCCTAGTAACAGACACACTATTTCTGACACTGTCCATATATGTCCCTAGATTCAGATACCAAGAACATGCAAATGGACCATTTAAAAAAAAAAAAAAATTAATTTTTTTATTTTTATTTTTTATGGATGGAAGAGCCGCACATTGACGGGCAAAGAGCCGCATGCGGCTCGCGAGCCGTGGGTTGGCCACCCCTGATATATATCAACAAACCTTTCTATAGAAAGAAGCATAATATGGATGGGAAGAAATGTGGAAAGTTTGGTGTGTGTGGAGTTCAAACTCTTTATGTGTATGTAAAATGCATAAAACAAGTTTTTCAGAAAACGACCTAAAAGTTTTGTATTGTAACTTGTTATTGAACTGAACAGAGCTACACACAGGCTACAAACACTGTGAATGAATGAATGAATGAATGAAAACTTTATTTAACAGATTGCAGAATGGGTACAATACAGTACGGCTCAATACACACAATTGTTAACACTTTGAGTGCCACGCCGGGTTTTCCTTTTTACCCCCTTGATGCCACCATCCACTTCAATGTTAACGTTAATATCGCCTAATCTATGTTTTAAATTATGGCTATGTGTCTAATCTGCCCGTCGCTTATCAAAGACTATTTTCCAGTCAGTGCTGTCAAGGCAGATTGGTTTTTTATCGCGTCATTTCCGTTTCAGAGCATTTAGAAAAGCACCCGTTTTGAGATAAAAAAACAGCCCGTTCTGGACCATTCTATGAAAATCGTCTTTTACTGGAATATTCCACAACGTTGATATTCGTCTGCCTTTTTATGAATCGTTTTCAAATAAACGCTAGATGATCAATATTATACGTGCACGCAAGCACATTCGGGCCGCGCACGGATAATCGCCGCGTTGATTTCCTCTTGGACTTTTACAGTGAAACCGAAAGAGCCCATTTCACAAAACAGCTTATAACTTCATCAAAATTAGTCTGATTATCCTAACACTGATAACATAGATTCCTTACCTGACATCAGATGGTATCCAACTGGTATATTCCAATTCCTGATCACCATTCGAAAAAATCGATAAGTGTATAGATCCAACGCGATACAGTAGAACTCCATGATCAGCGGGGCTCAGAGGCTCCAGAATGAACTGTGGTAACCCCGGCTGGATCAGTGGACTGGAAAATGTGGAGTACCGGATTTTTTTCCCCATCGATTTTCATTGAGTCCATTCCAAAATCCCTTAAGTCATCTGGGAGACGATAGTGGGCGCTTTTTTCCACATGATCGCCGGCGGTGCTCGTGTATACTCGGGTAGGCTCGCGTGATGCAATATGATTTCAGATCGCTAAAAAAGAAAATCCGAGAAATCTCGTGAGTGGATTTCAACCACATAAAAATAAACCCGAGATATCTCGTGTGTGGCAGTTAAAGTGTTAAGGGGATGCAGACCCGAGAAAGACGTTTGTCTTGTTTACATCAGGGTTCCCCATTTTCAATTCATAGTGACATTTATGACATCCACAACATGCATGACATTTATGGCATAGGGACATACATGACATACAGGTATTTAGTACTGTTACATTTGTGACATATACGATATTCAAATATACAGTACTGTTACCCATAGATCATGACAGAGTATATACATATGATGGGGAGGGGACTGTACATTAGGAGTGGGTGGGTGGGAGAGAAATATACATACGGTGGGGAGAGAATATATACATACGGTGGGGAGGAGACTGTACATTTGGAGGGGGTTGGTGGGTGGGAGAGAAATATACATACGGCGGGGAGAGAATATATACATGCGGTGGGGAGGAGACTGTCTATTAGGAGGGGGTGCGGGTGGGGGGGTTTGGACATTTACGGTGGCCAGTTTCGAATTGCAGCCTCCCGTAGGTGCTCTTTAAGAGCGGTTTTGAATGTGGGCAGGGATTCACATTCCTTTACAGCTTTGGGTAGGGCGTTCCACATTGATGTGGCATAATTGCGAAACGTGTTTAGTCCCTTGTTTGAGCCGAATCTGGGTTTAACATGATTTGTTGAGCTTCCTCTGGTGTTGTGGTCGTGGTATTCACTGACCTTTGGGAAGTATTTTGACATGTACATGGGTACCTTAGTCGTATAGTGTATATTGTAGACCAGGCCCATTGCAAGTTGCTGTACTCTGTCGTCTACTCTAAGCCATCCTAGGTTGTCAAAGTGGGCAGGGGTGAGGTGGGTTCTAGGGCTAAGGTCAAGTAGAAGTCTGACCAGTTTGTTTTGTGATGTTTGTAATCTTGTTTTTAGCGCCTTAGTTTGAGGTGCTTTGGTACCATGAGGTGCAAGCATAGTCGTAGTACCCTTGAATGAGTGCTCCTGCCAGAGTCTTCAGGGTATTCTTGTTTACCAGAGAGGAGATCCGGTACAAGAATCTAGTTTGTTGGTTTTTTATTACCTTGGATGCCATTTTGTCACAGGAAAGATTTGCCTCCAGGATGGAACCTACTAGGTATGTAATTTCATCTTTCCTTGTGACAATATTGTCACCCACTGCAACTGAGAAGCCGTCGGTCTTGCTGAGTTTGTTATTTGATCCAAAGAGAATGGACTCTGTTTTACCCAGGTGTAATGATTGTTTGTTATCAGCGAGCCAGGTGCAGATTCTGCCGAGTTCAGAGCTGAGGGTTTTTTCAACCTGTAACTTGTTCTTGTCAGAGACCAGCAGGGCTGAGTCGTCCGCGAACAAGAACAAGTTGCAGTAACAAGCTGACGACATGTCATTTGCATGAATTAGGAACAGTAGCGGTCCTAGTATGCTTCCTTGTGGAACACCACAGCTCACTGAGGGGGGGGGATAGAGTACCATTAACCTCCACCATCTGTTCTTTCCCCTCCAGGTAGGATTGCATCCAGCTCACTGATAAACTATCAAAACCAATTGCTTTTAGCTTGTCATCAATCAGA
The DNA here is from genome assembly GCF_963971535.1 of Notolepis coatsorum. Taxonomy (NCBI): domain Eukaryota; kingdom Metazoa; phylum Chordata; class Actinopteri; order Aulopiformes; family Paralepididae; genus Notolepis; species Notolepis coatsorum. The sequence goes on along the minus strand of NC_140176.1, from coordinate 2,950,754 downwards.
ATGGAGTGATTGACAGTGTCGAAGGCCTTTTGTAGGTCCAGCATGACCATGCCGCAGTATTTGCCCGTGTCCACCTCTTGTTTGATGTGGTCGTTCAAATAGAGAAGGCATGTGTCAGTGGAGTGGGATGTTCTGAAGCCAGATTGGAATTCGTAGATTAGATTTTTTTCCACCAGGTACTTTTCGACCTGTTTGTAGACTATTTTCTCCATGACTTTCGAGATGGAGGTAAGAATAGAAACAGGGCGGTAGTTGCCTGGGTCTAATTTTCTGCCCTTTTTGTGCAGAGGGGTCACTCGAAATTTTGAAGTCCTTGGGGACGTGTCCCTGTTTTATGGAGAGGTTTATTATGTGTGTGATGACTGGGGTGATGGCGGCTGCTGAGTCTCTGAGGAATTTGGAGGGGATGTTGTCATGGCCAGTGGCCTTGTTAGGTTGGAGTACCTCATCGGTTGTTACCATTTCTAGTTTGAAGTCGTCTTTGCGGACCCCTAGGTTTTTGTAGTATGCTACTATGTGTTCTACCCCATAATGCCCTGAGTGGGAGGGTAGTTTGTTTACCAGTGTTGTGGCTATGTTTGTGAAGAAGATGTTTAAGTAATTAGGCGAGTCAATATATGGTTTAACCCCAAAAAAATTGATACAAAAGGTTTTTCAATGGATTCTGGTAGTATTGGGCGTGCTAAATAACATACTAAAAGTCGACAAATCGACCCCTCCGAAAGCCGTCATTTCCAAGATGGCGTCCCAGATGGCGCCGGGGCGATTAAAATGGCTATATCTCAAATTAAGAAAATGGTGCAAAGGATTTCTCAACTGATTCTGGTACCTCTGGGCATGCTCACTAACATACTAAAAATATAGGAAAATACACCTTCCAGAAAGGCTTCATTTTCAAGATGGCGTCCAAAATTGCGGCTGGCCAAGCTTAAAATGGCTATATATATGTCAATATAAAAATTATATAAATGATTTTGTCATTTGATTCTGGTACCCCAAGTACCCCTAGACATACTTAGGAACATACTAAAGTTTTAGGGAAATACACCTTCCGAAGAGGCTTAATTTTCAAAATGGTGTCCAAAATGACGACTGGGGGCTTAGAATGCCTGTATCTCAAATGGGAAAACATTTCTAAAGGATTTATAAACTGATTCTGGCACCTCTATACATTAATAATGAGCAAAATATCTAGCTAAATATATCTGCTAGGAATGCATCATTTGCATCATCAAAATGGCTGCCTGTAGCTTATTTTGGCTAAAATTTAAATTGGTTATTATATTCAACCTAGAAAGCTGGCTTTGGTGTTGAACACAAAATAAATGACCCACTTATTGTGGTCTTTAGGCCTACTCATCATCATCTTCAGGATCCTCTGGGAGAAACTTGTTATGTGGATTGTCACATTCATGAAGTTGACATGGTCCACAGACAGTAGTACAAGGTAGTCCATATTTTCTGCATGAGCAGCGAAGTGTCTTGCAGGCAGTGGTACAGTTACAATGAATGACCTTCAAGAGACTGTCTGGAGCAGCATTCATTGTTGACATGAGTGGGACAAATCTATTGTCCTGGCTGCTGCCAGCCCCAGTCTAGAGCATCTATACCATCATCTGTTCCCATCCAGACCATGACCTGGTAGTATGCTCTACGACAGTGGAATTTGGTAGCAGATTCAGTTGGTGGTAGACGTTCAGGCGTTACCGTTGATGAAGCTGAGACAACCTTCTTGCTGAAAATGTTATATCTCATTTTTGCAAGCGAATCTGTGCACTTTCCACCAAAAAAGACAGCCATTGCTTGGCACCCAAGGTCATCGATCACATCTGTTGTCTGGTTTGGTACAGTGAATGCATTGGCACAAGCCTGAAGGACAGGATCCCCTTTTACAAGTTTTTGGAATGCTGTCTTTTTGCCAACTCCGAAGATCCGGGAAGTTGTGTCACAGCCAGTCACAGCATGGATGAACAGCAACTGAGAACACACATCCTGTCCGAGTACTTCTTTCAAATGGTTTATGGCGTACACTTTAAAACTGCCATCAGCTTTCGACTTGTCTGATCTGAAATAAAGGCCCTTGCTATCTCTCTGTGCATAGTAAAGAAGTAAGACGAGGAGATCAGTATCTTCTCCAATCAGCATCGTGGTGTGAAGAAGAGATGATCCCACTGCGGCCCTTACTATGTCTACATCAGCATCTCCAAGTGAATTGACCACAGTGCAATCCCGTTCTTTCAGTTCATCACTTATCATGTGGATCAGTTTCTGTTTATTCAGATCTCTTGACAGGAACTCCTCCTTCTTACCTGAGAACTCTGTCTCAGCAGTGAAGTTGACAATGGGATGAATATTGTTTCCTCTTCTTTGATGTGTGTTGTCTTTAATGGATGGCCCATCCTCATAGCCATCAAACACAATGGTTGTAGCTGAGCCATAATGTTGGATGGTGAAGTCTGCATATGACTGTGCAATTTTACCATAGCTTTGTCCGTGCTTCCATTGTATTCGGTGAAGGAGTGAACCACCATCAAGAACATAATGCTCCGTTTCTGGTACAGAATCTAGGATTGCATCACTTGCATGATCACAGATCGTGTGCGCTAGTTGTGGTTTATCAGCTTTGCGGAAGACGTTTCCGGCTTCAAAGAGGGCAGGAGGGAAAGGACTGAGTTCGTAACGCATAACCTCCTCCAATGACAGCTCTCCAGTTTGGGAGACAATAAGGAAACGTTGAAAAAGAAGTGCAGAATCAATGATTCGATCAGGAGCAACCTTGATAGACGATTTTTGTCCAAGGGTTATGGCTTTATCCTTTCTACTAAATGAAAATGTGAATGCCGGCTGTCCGATCATTTTGTGCATGATGTTGCGTCCAACAGAGTCATAATCATGCACGTTCACTCCATCCTCAGCGACAACACCTGTAACAACATTCCTTAAAGAAGAGTCTGGAGAGAAAGGTGAACATATAGCAAGTTTTGAAGTGATCTTCTCCAGGTCAGCAGCATCCCTTTTCATCCTTGCCTCTGTTGAATCCTTGTGCTGTTCTGATGTTGTGTATGTCTGGTTTGAGAACTCCTGCATTGCGGTGTTATACTCTGATGTTATGCCCTTTGACATTGTCCAAAGGGATCTCTGATTGTCGGTCATTTCACTTCCATGTGTCATCCCTCCTGTAGTCTTCAATGACCTCATCAATGTTGTTTCGATTACAAGATCTGAGCTGAGGCCTGCCCATGATTGGCTGCTGCAACGGATAACATGAAAACCCTTTTCAAATTGTCTGAAGACATCTGGGTGGTTGATGTGAAGCTGACTCATCTCTTGGACATAAAAGTGTGCCGATTTCAAGTAATTGTAATGCCCAGCCGCAGCGAATATCGGCATGCATTCAGAAACAGCGCGTAGGTGCAAAAGCCAGGAACCTGTGCGATCTGCTGTTATCAGTGACCTAGCAACTTCTAACATGTGTTGGTAATTTAGCCACAACTGACTAGTTTTGGATCTAGCACACAGTTCCATCTTCCTTTTTCCCAGCTCTTCATTTATTGTAATGAGGGTCTCTGATGTGAACACTGTTTCCAATGGCATTTCACCCTTAACTATTGAGGTATACATTGCTTCAGACTGTTCAACCATTGCTGCAAATTCATGACTATCATCTACCATTTCTGATATTATCATGCGGTTAAGACATTTGTCAACTAGAAGATGGCCACGGAATGCTCTCTGAACTGATTTGCCTGTCATCATATGGGCTACTGAGTTCTCCCCATAGACTACCCCTAGAATGTCCTTAAGTCCTGTACCGTCCACCAGTGTACCAATTGCTCCTAGCAAATTCATAAATGTGTGAAATCCTCCTAGGAGCAGGACAAAGGACTTGAGGTGACTGCACTGTGGTGAATCTAGGATTATCTCTGCTGCTTTCCAATATAGGGGTTGGTCAAATGTAACTACTGGGGCAAGGTGGTGTTTGGATGCCAGACCACAAATGAACTCCAGTGTTGACAGAATGCATGTTTTGTCTCCGGAGTACATGTCTATCATTGGTAAGTATCTCACTGAAGACTGCCCTGGATGTTCATCTCCCTTATGAATAATGTGCATCATCCCCTGCCAACCAGGTGCAGGCTGTTTGAAATTGAACGATAACTCCCAAAGCAGATCAACCATCTTGTTACATTCTGCGAGTCTTGGAAGTTCTTTAAATGTGGTGTCTCTGCAAAAGTGTTTGGCAAAGTGATAATCTATTATCACAACTTTTGACCTCTGCACAAGATTCAGTTCATTAATTCTGAACCTCGGAATCCTTTGGTCTGTCTTCTGTCCTGGTGTCAAGGCAGCTATCATGCCCATCCCATGAAATGTCCCTTTCCCATCAATTGTTAGAATATTATGATTTACATTGTCTGCAGCAAATAAGACGGTCGTGTTCAACACATCAATATCCTTACCAAGCATGTTTGGTGCAGTACAATTTGCAGCATTCATTTCAAACCTCTGCAGTTCAGAATAGGAAGAGCAGAATCTCATCGTATTCAGCATATCTACAATGAACCGTATTTGTATTTGTATAGTCATTTTAAGCTCCTGGGCGCCAGTTTGGACGCCATCTTGAAAATGATGCCTTTCCGGAAGGTGTATTTTCCTAGATTTTTAGTATGTTCACAAGCATGTCTAGAGGTACCAGAATCAAGTGAAAAATCATAGTTATATATTTTTTTCTATTGAGATATATAGCCATTTTAAGCTTGGTCTGCCGCCATTTTGGACGCCATCTTGAAAATTAAGCCTTTCTGGAAGGTGTATTTTCCTAGATTTTTAGTATGTTAGTGAACATGCCCAGAGGTACCAGAATCAGTTGAGAAATCCTTTGCACAATATTCTCAATTTGAGATATAGCCATTTTAATATCTCCACCGCCATCTGGGACGCCATCTTGGAAATGGCGGCTTTCGGGGGGGGTCGATTTTGGTCGACTTTTAGTATGTTATTTAGCACGCCCAATACTATCGGAATCCATCGAAAAACCTTTTGTATCAATTTCTTTTTGGGTTAAGTGCTTTTTTTTCATAGATTGACTCGCCTAAATTGGCTACATCCAGCTTGTCTGTGATAATAATAATAATAATAACTATAACTTTATTTGTATAGCACTTTTCATACAGAGGTTGCAGTTCAAAGTGCTTCACAACAGCAAAAAATACAGGCATAAGCGAGCATAAAAAGATAGACAGGTAGAATCACAGTGTTTCACATTAGGATCTAGCATCCCAATAGGCTCTCCGCTTACAGTTTTCAGTAACACAAATAGTAAAAATAGTTTAAAATGATTCAGTTTAAAAATAGTCAAAAAATTATAAAATAGAACGGACATAAAAAATACAGGCATGAGCGAGCATAGCAAGATATGGCAAATCACAGTGTTTCACATTAGGATCTAGCATCCTAATAGGCTCTCTATTCAGTAATACTCCTGTAATTCATGAACAAATAATCAGTGTTTCACATTTGGATCTAGCAAATAATAAGAATAAAATGATTCAGTTTAAAAATAGTCATAAATAATCAGTGTTTCACATTTGGATCTAGCAAATAATAAGAATAGTTTAAAATTATTCAGTTTAAAAATAGTCATCAGTAAGAAGTAAAAAGTGCAATAACCGACACATGAATTTGATAGGCAGTGTAAAAGAGTAGGCAGGGTAAGAATAAATACAAGTTGTGTCAGGATATCCCTGATGTTTCCTCTTGCCACTAGGTGGTAGCAGATATCTATCAGTGAAATGCCTGAGCAAAGAGATAGGTTTTAAGCTGTCTTTTAAAGATGTCTAGCGAGTTGGCTTCCCTGATGTTTTGGGGTAGTTTGTTCCATAGTTTTGGGGCATAGTTGATAAAGGCTGCATTACCGATCCTCTTTTGACTGCTTCTGGGAGCCTCTAGTAGTCCAGCAGCTGATGATCGCAGTGTTCTTGCTGGTGTGTAATTTATTAGAGTGTTGGCGATGTAGCTAGGTCCCTGTCCATTTAGAGCTTTGTATGTAAGGAGAAGGACCTTAAAGTCAATTCTAAATGTTACAGGAAGCCAGTGTAAAGCGGCTAGGACTGGACTAATGTGCTCTCTCCTTTTGGTTCTAGTTAGCAGTCGGGCTGCAGAGTTTTGGATTAGCTGAAGCCTCTCTGTGGTTTTCTTAGGGAGACCTGTGAAAAGTGCATTACAGTAGTCTAACCGGCTAGATATGAATGCATGAATTAGCTTCTCAGCATCGTTCTGATTAATAAATGGTCGTACTTTTGCTATATTTCTGAGATGGAAGAACGATGTTTTCGTCACTTTGCTAATATGAGAATTGAAGTTCAGTTCTGAATCTATGATAACCCCAAGACTAGTGACCTCAGATTTGATCCAAGGGGTTAGTCCCCCCAGGTTCTTTATTAATGTTTCTTTTTTAGTTTTGGAGCCGATAATTAGAATTTCAGTTTTGTTCTCGTTTAGTTTCAGGAAGTTCTTACTCATCCATTTATTTATTGCCAGTAAGCAGTCTGTAATGGAGCTAATCGCTGTATCATTTGGTTCAGCAGATATGTACAGTTGTGTATCATCCGCATAGCTATGGAAATCTACATTATGTTCTCTGATGATATCACCCAGCGGTAACATGTAAAGGGAGAAGAGTAAAGGACCTAAGCAACTCCCTTGTGCAACTCCATAGTTGTTGTCGTATATATCAGACATGTGATCTCCTAGTTTAACATAGAATTTCCTCCCTCTGATGTATGTTTTAAACCAGCCCAGCACATGGTCTGAGAAACCGACATGGTTTTCAAGACGATCGATTAGAATATCGTGATCGATTGTATCAAATGCTGCACTGAGATCTAACAGGATAAGGATGGAGATCTTATTCTCGTCAGATGAGCGTGTTGTCCGTCTTTATGTTTATGTTTGAGAATCTGTTTTTACGTTTTTTACTGCAGCCTAGTTGATTGAGTAATTTCCAAAGTTCACATGGTTTGTTTTTGTTTTCCTCAGTTTTGTCATTGATGGAATTTTTTTTTGCGGTTTTGATCATGGTGTTTATGTCATTTCTTTGTCTGTTTCTTTGAATTTTTAGTTCAACCACGTGGGCTTGGAGTTCACTGCTTTTGGAAAACTTTGTCTGACTTATGAAGTTCAGAGCATTTTTTGTCTCTGGTTTTCATAGCGGCCAGTATTTCAGTGTGCATCCATGGCTCAGCGTGATTTTTAACCCTGGTGGTTCTTTGTTCATCTGACACTCCATGCTCTCCAGTTATTGGTTAAAGGCCTCTCAAGAGTAGGTTTTGAGGTCCCTAGATGTGACTGTTTTGTGACAGCCGGCCTTTTGTTTTAGCTTTTTGCGGGTACAGAAAATCATATAATGATCACTTAACCCGCATGCTATCACCCCTTTATTGGAGATCATGTAGTAACAGTGTAGTAAGTGTAGTACCCTCTAATAGGCAAAAAAAAAGTTTGAATAGATATCACTGAGACTTTCCCAGTTTGCTATGTACATATAAACTAAGAAAAAATATATTTCAAGTTTTCAATTTATATATGCAAACGAGGCACTTCTCCATTAAATATGTGCACATTTATGGATGCAATCAGGAAAAATGTAATCAAATAAACAACTAAATGTGTGTTATTGACATTTTATTGTCACTAGTTTCATAGAAGACATGTTTAGGAGGCGGTTAGGTGGCGTAGCGGAGATTGCGTTCGTCACCAACTCCGGGGTTGTCACCAGCTTGGCTGGCCGTCTGCACTAATACAATTGGCAGTATTAGAGGGTGGGAGAAGCTGGCGGGGTGGGTCCGGGTCGTTGTAAACAGCGACTCCTACAGTTCGGTCGGGGCGCCTGCTAAGCGCTGATAGGACCTGAGTGGGATAGTGTGATCCTTCCACACGCTACGCCCTCTCAGGGAGGATCCGCGCTGCCAGGTGAAAAGAAGCGGTTGATTGGCTGGACGTGTGTCGGAGGAAGCATGTGATAGCCTCCACTCTCCCAGATGATCTGACTGTGGGGGGTAAGTGCGCAGCGACCAGGAAGGGGATTGGGAATTGGCATACGACTAACATTGGGATGGGAGAAAATCGGAGGAAAATGAAGGGAGAAAAAGATAAAAAAAAAAAAAAAAAAGACATGTTTAGGAAGCAAAATATAACAATCTCAATATCGTTGAAAAAAAGCAAAACGGCAATTTTGGGGGTGCTGTCTCGCCTTAACGTTACGTTTTCAACAACAGATTGCTGCTAATTAAACACTTCATGGAAACGGAGTAACGTTAACGTTATGTCGAGTTCATACGTGTAGTGTAGGGCTGCACGATTTTGGGAAATAATCTAATTGCGATTTTTCTGACAGATATTGCGATTGCGATAACATTAGCGATTATAAAATTTTTTTAACAGCCCCACAGAGGTTTATTGTAAAATGCGGCTTGCATCTGGCCTATGCGGTGGGTCTTTTCAGACACCGAGCCTGAAAATATTTCTTCTTACCTGGGAATCGATACCGGTACCCAACGGTACCTTTTTTTCTGTACTTTACTCTCCCTCTCTGAAGTGTAAACTTCACAACACACAATCTAAAACCCCTTACCTCCCTCTCTCAAACCGATCTTGTATCTCAATGGGACTTCCTTGTTAAATTTAATTAAATTAAATTAAATTTAATTCTTAATTTTTTTGCGATTTGATAATTGCATCATTCCAAATCGCGATTTTGATTTAAAATCGATTAATCGTGCAGCCCTAGTGTAGTATGAACTCGACATAACGTTAACATTACTCCGTTTCCATGAAGTGTTTAATTAAGTCCATGGAGTGTCCAGTGTTGCTGCCACCGTTGCATCGCAGATGGATGGTACACTCTGTTAGCTCCATAGCTAATCCGCTCCTAGACTACCGATAGCAGAACCGATAACGTCAGAGCTTATCAATACTCAGTTTTTTTTCTAATTTTGTACCGGTTCCCATTTAGAACCGGGTTTCAGGGGCGCATCCCTAGTCAGACCTCCCCCTCTTTTACAATTTGCAATGTTTTAAATTTCACCCTAGGTCTGCCACCTGCCCATATGAGCCTAGAGATCTGTTTGTCCCATGCTATGAATTGGGAGTCGGGGACCTTGACCGGTAGTGAGAGGAAGAGGTACAACAGCCTTGGCAATACATTCATTTTGATCACTTCTATTCTGGTACTGAAATCCACCATGAGCGTGGCCCATCTCGACCAATCCTTCTGTAACTTATCGTTAATCTTATTATAATTAGCCATTTCCAATTTGCACATATCCTTGGTGATAATCACTCCCAGGTACGTTATTGATTCGGCTTCCCAGTTCAATTTGTAATCATTCCTCATTACATTACTGGGTGAGAAGTTGAAGGTGAGAATTTGGGTTTTCGTGACATTCAGCTTGTATCCTGACATCCAGCCATAGTCATTTAGTATGGTCATTAACTTGGGGAAGATCAGGTTTGGGTTTTGGAGGTGTAACTGAGGGGTTACAAAACCCTGACTGTATTAAAGATTGTGATATATTAAACCACTGCTAGTTATGTACTTTAATTACTGGCCAAACAGTACATCAAATATTGATGGTGAACACTCACAAGAACACGGCATTGACACAGAAATACTTATTGGAGGGTAATTTATTATTATTAGGCAACGTTAGGTTACAGATTGAGAATTAGGGTCGCGCTTGTATGGCGAAGAATATACGTAAAGTCAGTCAAGAGCATAAGTCACTAAGAATAGTAGGAATACTATGATGGATCTAAGCTGACGCCACCTGTTGTATAGTAGCAATTATATAGGGCAACACCGGTACCAACTGGAGACAATGGGTAGAGGAATGTTCGGGTACTCCGTCTGAGTCAACGAGGAATAAAGAGACTCCAGGTACAGGAGTCGGTGCTTGTACTCCCTTGATCCGCAGACAAAGCAATAGTTGTAATCCAAGATGCTCGACAGCATTGACGACAGCTAGCCAGCCCCTTCCACGAGGCAGGCCCGAGTGGTAATCCTCACGAGGTTAAATCCCAAATGATAGTGGAAATCAACGGTGCTCTTCTCCGGTGGTCACGTCCCAAAGCAATATAATCCAACCAGGAATGGTTCTGCAATCGCCGACGCCGATTCTCCTGTGCACTATACTTCACATTAAACTAGGTCGAACTTGACGTTACTTCACTAAACTCTGACACTTTAACATTCTATTCGCACGCGGTTCTCAATGCTCTATTTAGACGCAAGGTTGCTCACTTCACTGCACGTTGACTCGTGGTGAAGGTGGTAAGGTACTGAACTGAACGAAGGAACTAAGCACTGCTGTTTACACCTGCGCCGTATTTATACTTAAGTGAATATCTAGTCCCAACATCAGTCCTTGTCTCGTATTACTACGCAGACTCTGGGCATGTTCTGACATGCCTGGAGTTGTCTTTGAACTTGCCGTTGGGGGCTTGCGCGTTGGCGCCTGGGGCGCTGTCCAATAGGAGAGCGAATATTACTCTGGTCTGTACGCAGGTAAAGGGATATTCCGTGTATATATATAAATAATATACAAAGTATATCAAACGATACATATATATTAGGGGTGGACGGTATGGTCTAAAATGTATATCACGGTATAATTTGAAGCATAGACGGTAACGGTATATATCACGGTATCATCGTTTTTGATAACATTTTTATTTTATTTTATATATATATATATTTTTTTAATAAAATATATATATTATATAATTAGACTTGTACTTGTATTATCTGCGAGACATCGCCACCACGCAACAAGCTCCACTGTCTGTGTGTACTCTAGTAGCCTCCAGCTACGGCCAGGATTCTCCGGAGCTGCACCTGGACCTATACTCGAGTAGCCTCGAGCAGAGCTACGGCCAGGATTCTCCGGCGCTGCACCTGGACCCTATTGTATTGGTATAACGTTAGCAAGCCCTCAGCTCGAATACGCATCGAATCAGTGTTATAAGACATTGATATCAGGAGCTATCTGTAGCTACTGCATATATAACGTTAATACAACGCCTCAGTGAATTATTTAGTTCAATGAGACATTTCCTTTTGAACGGTGAACTAACTTGCGTTAACGTGAGCTAACAGGTAGCATACACGTCTCTAGTACTAGACTTTGTGGAGCGTTTGTTGATGTCAGGAGCTATCGGTAGCTGGCCGACTAGATACCGTTCGGTTAGACCAGGGGTCGGCAACCTGCGGCCTCGAGGCCGCATGCGGCTCTTTACCCAATCAGCTGCGGCTCCCTGGCCAAAAAAAAAAAAAAGAATTTAAATTTTTTTTTTTTTTTTTTTTTTTTGGAGATCGATGTCATACTGTGACACTGAAATGAAAAAATATTTCATCAACTAAGATATTTAGTCAACAAAAGGCTTACCTGTATGCCTGATATGTGGTGCGAAATTTGCGAACAACGAAAAATGTACTTTTTATTTTATAGATTTTCCACAAATAAGGGAAGGACTCTAATAGAGCTGCATAGTTCAGGGTTTTATTTCAAAGTAGGTCTACAGATGCCAATGTTTTTTCTCCTTTTCTGTGTTTTATTTCAAAGTAGGTCTACACATGGTATTCTTTTTTCAAAGTGGACTACTTTCTATTTGATAAATGTTCCACAAATAAGGGAAGGACTCAAACTCCCGCCTACCTCTGGTCAATGGTCTCTAACTACACACCCTCAAGACCCCTACGCTCTGCATCTTCTGGCCGCCTCAGACCTACTCCTATCCAAGCTCCCGGAGGGTCATCAAAGAGAAGCCGCCTATTCTCAGTCCTTGCCCCACAATGGTGGAATGAACTACCCACCCGTTAGGACAGCGAAACACGTCCAATCTTTCGCCGTCGACTAAAGACTCACTTCTTCAACCATTATCTGAAATGATAAAAAAAAAAAAAAAAAAAAATCTAACCGTGACTAACCTTACTGTCATGCACTTGTCCTAACCTACTACTAACTAACCTACACTGTAACACGCAACACTTTGATAAACATTGTTACTCAGCTGATAGAGTTGTACCCTTCTTGCTGTCTTGTCGTACAGAACTTGTAAGTCGCTTTGGATAAAAGCGTCAGCTAAATGACTAAATGTAAATGTAAAATATACCTGAATAGTTCAGGGTTTTATTTCAAAGTCTGTCTACAGACACCAGTGTTTTGTCTCCTCTTCTGTGTTTTATTAAAAAATAGGTCTACACAGCCAGTATTTTTTCTCCTCTTCATAAGAGTTTGAGGTTTTGCTTTGTTATAACAGGTAAAAACAGCAATTAAAAAGTCAAAATAATACTTTTTGTTGCTTTATAATCCCATTAATGCAACAAACTGTGTGCTATAAGTATAAAGTATAATAAATCGCAAATTACTTTGGGTATGCAATTGTCAGGCGTTTTATGCTAAATGTGGGGTATGCTTGGGGATATATAAAACATTATACACTGTTATCTTCATTTTAAGGGTAAATAGGTTGTGCGGCTCCCTGATCATTTTATTTTGTGGGACGGGGGAAAAGTGGCTCTTTTGATCGTAAAGGTTGCTGACCCCTGGGTTAGACAATGCCCCATCATGTATTAAACTAAAAGTGAATAGTTGACTGGGTCATTTTGTAACGGTAGCTAAGCTAACGTTAGCTCAGGGAGACGCCGCCGTCCTCCCGACAGCTCCTGTGTCCCGTCCCACTAGACTACTAGACCCGTGTTTACATGCGTGCGGTAGGGGCTGGCACGCCCACTGCGCGAAGCCTCCTAAATAACTTTTTCCAGTTCGCACATATCTATTATCTATGACTAATTCTATCTATTTTTAGGGGCAAATGCGAGTGAAATAGTCGCACTGTGGTTACATGACGTCATTGCTATTTTAGAGCTGCACTACCGGTTACACGGTATAGTCAAAATCCATACCGTAGAGCAAATTCATACCGTTTATACCGTATACCGTTTATACCGTCCACCCCTAAATATATTCAGTTTAATCTGGCCCTTCACAACAGCCGCCTGCTAATTAGTCCGCACCTAATTAGTTAAAACGGAAGACGGATTAATAGTCCAGTCAACTACTCAATGTCTGTTGTGGGGAGTAGGGCAATCTACAAAGTCAGTGGGTCATGATCGTCATCAAGGGAGTCAGGGAGCCTCGGCAATTCTATCAGCCTCGCCACGGGTCGGGTGTGGCGGTGAGGCAGGTCGGCCATCCTGGGTATACTGGGCTGTGCTCGCCACTGGCGACAATCTGGTCGAGTCCGCTGGAAGCGACGTACTGCTTCTCTTCCGTTCAGTATCCAATAGCGACGTCGGATCTCAGCGAAGACTCTCTGCCCCAGCGTGGTGCACATCCTCGTCGTATTTCTTTATGATGAGCTCGGTGACCTTGTGTCGGCTGTTGAGGACTATAGGAAACTTGACGTCATCCGTTAAGTCCGGGGCCCGTCTCAGACGACCACCCACCCTGATGAGGCCATGGGTGTCGCGCTCGGGGGCCAAGTGGAGCAGTCTGCTGTCTGACGGGACTGGCTTTGTTCCCTGCAGGCAGTCTAGCTCGTTGGGGAACGAGTCTCTTTGGGCTCGCTGTAGCAGAAGGAGTTCTGCCTCTTCGTAGTTAGCTGTGTTAATGTCGGTAGTGGGGGGAACCTCAGGGTGGTGCCACAGGAATGTCTTTAACTGCGCACTCTCAAAGGTGGGGCAGTCGTCTATGTTAGGGTCAGTGGGGACTGGGGTGTGCGTCAACCCACAGAACATAGATTTCTTGATCTCTGCCTCCTCTTGACTAGCCTCCCGAGGGGTGGGGTTAGGCCACTCTTCTTCCGGGAGCTTGAGGAACTCAGGACCGTCACTGTAGATATTGTGACGTGTGAGGTCATCTAGGGACATCCCCCGTGTGATGACATCTGCTGGGTTCTGTTTCGTGTCCACGTACCTCCAGCACGTTGATCCTGTTAGGTCTTGGATCTCTGTGATTCTGACTCCCACGAAGACCTTGTATCTACAAGAATCGGACTGGATCCATGTGAGTACGGTCATGGAGTCTGACCACAAGATTGTTCTTTGCACCGGGATGGTGAGTTCACGTTGGATTAACGTGGCGAGTTGCGCGCCTACCAGAGCTGCGCAGAGCTCTAGACGCGGGATCGATTGTTGCTTGCGGGGGGCTATCCTTGAGCGAGCCAGGATGAAGGCTGTGTGTATTTCTCCTCCCTCCTCTCGGGCCCGCAAGTAAGCCACCGAGCCGTAGGCCACTTCTGAGGCGTCGCTGAAGACGTGCAGGTCCATCTGGCACGTCTCCAGCCGCACTGTGGGTGGGAAGTAGCTTCGGCGTATGTTCACATTTTGGAGCGAGTCTGTTTTGAAGCGCCAGACTAGGCCCAATGTCATTTCTTGTGCTTCACCTGGGATGGTCGCCATCCAGGTCTCGCTGCTTGCTGCCTTTGTCTCTGGGGAGAGGCTGCGAAGTACTTGAGGGTCACTGCTGGCCCACTGCCGGAGATCAAAGCCGCCTTTGATCAGTGAGGCGCGGAGCTTGAGTAGGAGGGCTTCGGCTTCTTCTGGCGTCGAGACGCTTTGCAGACAGTTGTCCACGTAGAAACTCCTCTCTACACTTTGTCTGACTTCCTCGTCAGCTTCAGGGTCTTCTGTCACATGTTTTTGCAGTGCGAACGTAGCACAGCATGGGCTGCATGTGGTTCCGAAGGGGAGGACCTCCCATTGGTAGATGGATGGTTGCTCATCTTTGATCCTCTCTCTCCATAGGAACCGCAGCAAGGGCTTGTCCTCCTCCACTAGTCGCACCTGCAGGAACATCCCTTTGATGTCGCCGCTGATGGCCACCTTGTCTTGGCGGAAACGTAGTAGTACGCCGAGGAGAGAGGGGCCGAGTGTTGGGCCGGGCAAGAGTTCTTTATTCAGATTCTGTAGTCCGATCTGGTAGCTGTAGTTGAATACAATGCGATCCTTGCCGTTGTGGTGGACCTTGTGGTGGGGCACGTACCATGATTAGATCGTCTGGTCGGCCTCTTGAATGTCAATTTTCTTTGTGTCCCGCTGTGATCAGCTTGTCGATCTCAGCGCGGTACACAGTGGCTTGAGTGGGGTCTTTGGCCAGACGCCGCTCGGTGTTCAGTAGATATCGCTCTGTCGCTTCTTTTGAGGCGTGGAGGGTGGGCATACCCTCTCGCCTCAGGAGTGGAGTTGCGTATCTCATCACTCCATTGACCTCGACTCTCTTTGTCCTCTGCTCGAGGAGGGTTATGGCATAAGTGTCTTCCTTTGAGCGAACGAGTTTCTTTTCATTCTTAAAGGGCATCGCGTCTAATGTCCATAGCCTCTCGACGTGCTGTAAGAGGGTGGTGTCTTCTTCGTTTATCCTTGAGTGGAGGCAGCGAGTGGCTGTCGGTCGGTTGGAAGACCCGGAGAGGGGGCCTTGTAGTGTCCAACCCAGGCGGGTCTCGACCGCTGCTGGACAGCCTCTGGGCCCGATGTGGACCCGGTCCGTTGGGACGATGAGGTGTGCGTGGTCGGATCCTATGAGCAGGGTCGGGGTGGCGTCATCGATGAGCGGTATAGGTAGTTGCCGTAGATGCACGTATTTTTCCATCAGCTTTGGGATGGGGTAGGTGTACTGTGACAGGCCTATGTCGTGGCTGGTGAAGGCGTTAGTAATGCTATACTGCTTCTCGGGCTGCCCGACCGCTGCTATCGTGAAGGAGACATTTTCACCCTTTATGGTCCTCAGGTCTCTTCTAATGGTACGGATTGTCATTGTTTCTTCGCTCCCCCGCAGACCCAGCCGGGCTGCGGCGGATGCGAGGAGGAGAGTCTTTTCTGACCCATCGTCTAGGACGGCGTAAGTGTCCATGACCTTGTCCTCGTAGCTTAATATCACTCGGACCACCTTCAAGAGCACTCGGGAGCTCCCGCTCTTCGCAGGGTCTATGTACATGACGTTCACTCTCGAGCTGCTTGGGGGTACGGGTTTCTTCTTGTTGCTGTCGTGTAGGACCTCCAAGTGGGCGCCGTCGCACTTGCTGCATTTCTTCTTTAAACGGCACTCAGCTGCCATATGGCTGCGCGCGCAGCGGAAGCAGCGGCGGTTGGCTTTGATCCACTGACTCACCTCGTCAGCGGTCATCTTCTTGAAAGTGTCACATTGAGACAGCCAATGTTCCCTTTCACAGTACTGGCATACAATCTTCCACTTCCCCTTGGTCGGGGGGGTGCTGTGGTTCTTGTGCTGCGGCACTGACTCGGCCTGGTGCATAACGGTCACTGACCGGCGGTTACCGAGGTCCATCTCTTGGGCTAGATCCACTCCACACGAACGTGTCCAGTCGTAGGCTGCTGACTTCCCTTGCGAGGAAAGCGGCCAGGTCTAGGAGGGATGGCTCGGGGCCATCGGGATCACGGTGGTCTCTCTGCCGCCGAAAACGCTCTTGGCAGGCTGGAGGGAGCTTCTCCAGTATTCGCTCCACATTAGAATTTGCATATAGTTCATATCTCCCTTTCTCCTTTTGGGACCCCAGCATCCCTACTAGGGATTGTACCTTGATAGAGAGGTCATCCAGTGCTCTATTGTCTTTGGCTGGGGGGAGGCGGTCGATATCCCTTATTTCTTGAATCACGTAGTCCCATATGCGTCCATAACGCTGGTCGAGGGCCACTAGAGCCGCGGAGTATGGGGTGCTTGAGTTGGAATATGCCAGCGCTATGTTATGCGCTCTGGGCACCTTGAGATGCTTGAGGAGGATGGCATATTTGTACGACTCGTCGGGGACGTCGGACATCATAGTCTCCAAGCACATGCGTAATTCCGTGTACTGTGCTCTGTCCTCGCGCGTAAAGTCTGGGAACGTCGGTGTGCCAAGGTACGATGCCATGGATGGCTGGCACATTGGTGATCGTAGGGGAAGAGGCCTCCTGGGCGAGTCTCCCCGTGCGTGTTGTCGTGGGTTGGTACTTGGTGGGTACCAGAGGCCGGGTCCCCAGGTGCTGTTCCTCGGTGCTGACTGTACGTCAAACTCACCCGTGAGTTGAGTCGGGGGTTTGTAGTGCAGTGACTCGGGGCTGAAGTCGGGGCTGTACTGGGCCTCCTGGTCCAGAGTACGTTGCTGCTGGTGGGCTTGACATTCCTCCTCTTCCTCTTCCTCTTCTAGGTCATGGAGTCTTCTAGTCAGTCTCTCTGCGACGTAGGCCGGTTCTTCCCGGTGGCTGGGTCTCGTATGGACCGGTCGGGGAGGGGGGTCGGAGACGTAGACAGGTTCCTCCTGTTGGCCGGGTCCCGGGTCGCTTTGTCGGGTAGGGGAAGGTGCCCTAGACCCTTGTCGTGATGATCTCCGGGAGCTCCGTGCGGAGAGAGGGGGTGTCGCCCTGGCAATCAATTGTTCTATCATCTGCGCCTGCAGCCGGTCGCGCTCTGCTTCGCGCTGGGCATTGGCGGCGTCGCGCTGTGCATTGGCGCGGTCTCTTTCAATGTTCTCTTCCGTCTGAAGGCGCCTTTCCTCCAGTCTTATGCGGTCGTCCTCACTCCTTTGTTGCGCCTGGAAGCGCTCTCTTTCAGTTGCAGAGTGTTCGCGTTCACTAAGGGCTTGCGCTTGGAGTTGCGCGTGAAGGCGCTCTCGTTCTGCTGCAGAGTGTTCGCGCTCGCTTAATTGTTGCGCCTGGAGGCGCTCTCGTTGTTCGCGCTCGCTCATCTGTTGAGCCTGTAGGCGCTCTCGTTCCATGGCAGAGTGTTCGCGCTCACTTAATTGTTGCGCCCGGAGGCGCTCTCGTTCCACGGCAGAGTGTTCGCGCTCACTAAGGGCTTGCGCTTGGAGTTGCGCGTGGAGGCGCTCTCTTTCCGTGGCGGAGTGTTCGCGCTCACTAAGCGCCTTTGCTTGAAGCCGATCGCGTTCGGTGGAGGCTGTCAGTGTGGCGATCAAGGCTTGCGCCAGTATCTGGTCCGCCTCGCTGGGGGATGACACTGACGGAGGTGATCGGGTGCTGACAGGGCTCGTTGGAGATCTGTTCTCCTGGCGCGCCCCGAGGTCCATCTCCTGGGCGCGTTTCTCTTCTCTTGGTTGTGTGTCGGGTTCTATCCCTGGAGCGCTTTCTTTATCCTGGAGCGCTCCGGGGTCTATTCCGGTGACACTGTCTGGAGGTATAGTCATGTCATGTCCCACCTGGTCCCCCCCGTGAGCTGAGTCAGTTTCGTTTGAACCCACTGGGGTCTCTACTGGCAGGGTCGCCAAGTCGATAGGATTTGACATGCTTTGACTATCCGCTTTATCCGTATTTAACGTCTGTTTAGATAAGCTAGGGGGTAGAACGAAAGCGAATTCCTCCAGATAGGGAGGTGGCTGACGTTTGCGCTGCGGGCGTTCTAGCTTGGGAGAGCCGCTTGGGGAGTGTTCACCGCTGGCCATGGTTAATATTAATATTATATTAAATATTACACTGATACCCTCCGGCTCGAAGGACCAATTGTAACTGAGGGGTTACAAAACCCTGACTGTATTAAAGATTGTGATATATTAAACCACTGCTAGTTATGTACTTTAATTACTGGCCAAACAGTACATCAAATATTGATGGTGAACACTCACAAGAACACGGCATTGACACAGAAATACTTATTGGAGGGTAATTTATTATTATTAGGCAACGTTAGGTTACAGATTGAGAATTAGGGTCGCGCTTGTATGGCGAAGAATATACGTAAAGTCAGTCAAGAGCATAAGTCACTAAGAATAGTAGGAATACTATGATGGGTCTAAGCTGACGCCACCTGTTGTATAGTAGCAATTATATAGGGCAACACCGGTACCAACTGGAGACAATGGGTAGAGGAATGTTCGGGTACTCCGTCTGAGTCAACGAGGAATAAAGAGACTCCAGGTACAGGAGTCGGTGCTTGTACTCCCTTGATCCACAGACAAAGCAATAGTTGTAATCCAAGATGCTCGACAGCATTGACGACAGCTAGCCAGCCCCTTCCACGAGGCAGGCCCGAGTGGTAATCCTCACAAGGTTAAATCCCAAATGATAGTGGAAATCAACGGTGCTCTTCTCCGGTGGTCATGTCCCAAAGCAATATAATCCAACCAGGAATGGTTCTGCAATCGCCGACGCCGATTCTCCTGTGCACTATACTTCACATTAAACTAGGTCGAACTTGACGTTACTTCACTAAACTCTGACACTTTAACATTCTATTCGCACGCGGTTCTCAATGCTCTATTTAGACGCAAGGTTGCTCACTTCACTGCACGTTGACTCGTGGTGAAGGTGGTAAGGTACTGAACTGAACGAAGGAACTAAGCACTGCTGTTTACACCTGCGCCGTATTTATACTTAAGTGAATATCTAGTCCCAACCTCAGTCCTTGTCTCGTATTACTACGCAGACTCTGGGCATGTTCTGACATGCCTGGAGTTGTCTTTGAACTTGCCGTTGGGGGCTTGCGCGTTGGCGCCTGGGGCGCTGTCCAATAGGAGAGCGAATATTACTCTGGTCTGTACGCAGGTAAAGGGATATTCCGTGTATATATATAAATAATATACAAAGTATATCAAACGATACATATATATATTCAGTTTAATCTGGCCCTTCACAACAGGAGGTATATTATAATATCGTCCGCAAAAATACCTATCCTGTGAACACTCCTTGCTATTCTGATGCCCTTTATTTATTATTTTTCTTTATCCACTTTTTCTCCTCTTTTTCTATTTTTCTCCCATCCCAATTACCCGCTGTGCCAATTCTCCCCTCCCCTGTCTTGAACATTGCTTGCATATGCCCCCCACTGGCCGGTTGTAGGGAGGATAGAAGCCTTGCATCACGTGTCCCCTCCGATACACGAGGAGGCAGCCTGTCACATCTTTTCACCTGCCAGCGCGGACTCTCACTGGCGAGGTGTAACGTGTGGGACGCTCACACTACCCCCGCCATTTCCTGTCTCTGCTGTGCAGGCGTCCCCCAACCGACCTTCAGAAGTCGCTGTCCACAACGTCCAGATTACCACCCATCGACTTCCACCCGCTAACTCTACCAATTGAGTTAGTATGACGACTGGCCCAAGCCGGAAGCAACGCAGACAGCCAGAGTCAAACCCGGTGTCTCTTGCGTTGGTGACAAGTGCAATGTCCGCTGCGCCACCCAGCCGCCTTATTTCTTTACTTTCTCTAATGGCTTGGGTTAATGGTTCTACGAAAATCATGAAGAGGGCGGGGCTAGCACAACAACCCTGGCGCGTCCCTCTGAATTTTTTATTTTATTTTAAGATTTATTTTTTGGCGTTTTATCACTTTATTGCTACTGGGCAGTCCAGTAGAGAGAGACAGAGGAGGAATGGGAGACAGAGTGGGGGGAAGACATTCGGCAAATAACGACGGGTTCGGGAGTCGAACCCGGGTCGGCCGTGTCGCGGCTGAGCGCTATGTGGTTCGCCACTGGGGCGCCCCCTCTGAACAGTTTGAATCTGTCCGACAAGCTACCATTAATCTTTACTCTGGCATTTGGGTTGTCGTATAGAACTCTTATACAGCTGATGAATTGGTCGTCAAATCCAAATCTTTCTAATACCCTAAACAGGAAGGACCATCTGACCCGGTCGAAAGCCTTCTCAGCGTCTAAACTTACCAAGGCCTCGTGAATCAGGTCAGGGAGGATGTCCTCCATTCTCCTAGTCAGTATAGATGTGAACAGCTTGTAATCCCCATTTAACATCGATATGGGACGATATGATTCGCAATACTCTTTATTCTT
The DNA here is from genome assembly GCF_963971535.1 of Notolepis coatsorum. Lineage (NCBI taxonomy): Eukaryota > Metazoa > Chordata > Actinopteri > Aulopiformes > Paralepididae > Notolepis > Notolepis coatsorum. Next base: position 2,929,957 of record NC_140176.1, on the reverse strand, counting down.
CCCTTCTTTTGGTATAACTGCTATCACCGCCTCTTTCCAGGATGGGGGGGTTTCTGCCTTTTCAAGGGTCCAGTTAAAAGAGTCCAGCATTACTGGGGCCAGGTCCTCTTTAAAGATTTTATACCACTTGTTTGGAAACCCGTCACTCCCTGGAGTTTTGTTTGCTTTCAGTCTTTCTATGGCTATATCTAATTCTTCCTTCGTGACGGGGGAGATCATAGCTTTATTCTCTATTTTCCCTATACTCTGGAGGTCCAAGGATGACAAAAACTACAATTTTCTCCTCGTCTTCCATCTCGGGTTGTGAGTATAACTTTTCATAGTATCTTGGGATAATCGGAGCTCTTTTCACCTATATATCAGCGTGTGCCATATGTGTGTGTGTGGCTGTCGGGCTCTACAGTGCGACCATATTGCTCGCATATGCCCCTAGAAATATGTGTGCGCGAACCGGAAAAATCAATTACTCGCACGGTGTGCGAGTGAAGATTACAGCCTCAGTCGTGCTTTTTTTTTCCTCTGCTGATAAATCGTTAAAAAAAAACTACAAGTCCCACATTGTACTCAAGCCAGCGGTCCAATCACAGTAGAGTGACGTGACTGGTTTCAAGGGAAATAAAGGAAATGACCAATCGGAAGCTCATTTTCTTTTTTACTTCCTGAAAGTCCGCCATTGCGATATGCGAGACTTTCCCGAGACAGTAACATTAAATTAATGTAACTTATTCTAGTCTTACCAATAGCATTAGATTTTAGAACACCTAGATTTATCGATAGCAATAGTAATATAACGTTAATGCAACAAAACGAATGCCTTGTTTTGTTAATCATAACGTTGATGCAGTAGCAACAGCAGAGGTGGGCAATAGGGTCCAGCTGCAGCGCCGGAGTGCAAGCGGTGTGACGTAATTGGCAGAATCGACTGTCAATCAATGGTCTACCTGACACGCAAACTCATAAACAATGTTTCTGTACTGGAGGTGTACAGTATTTCAATAGGCAACCCTGAAAGGATTATTTTTCTAGAAGAGCAACACTAGCCAAAACATAGGCATTGTATGCATAAAAGGGGCAAAAGCTAAAGTTAAGTGACTGTTACTTTTGTAGCAGTAGTTTGATTTGATAGTTTATTTGATAGGGACAGCACATGTTAATGAACATCAAGTACAAAATACAAAATGTAAACATGCAGGGTTGTAGCGAGAGCTAATTTACACCAGGAGACAGCAAAACTCTTTCAATAAATAAATAGCCTGCTTAGGGTAAAAGCATTGTGACAATCAATGATAAAAACAACAATAAAAACAAGAAACAAGTTACATAAACTAAATCAGATTAAAAATGATCACAGTTCTGGTTTGCCTTAAGATGCAGTTTAAGATGGGTCTTGAACATGGAGTATGTGGGGCACTCTCTAATCACAACTGGTAGGCTATTCCAGTAGTTACCACCTTTAACAGAGAACACAGTTTTAGCAAAGGTAGTATACCGAAAGGGCACCTTACAGTCCCCTCTACTGATGGCCCTGGTGGTAATGCCAGTGTCTCCTTTTTGTTTAATGTCACTGCCTTTTTTATTAGGCCTAGTTGTTGGCTACAACTTTGCCACAGTAGGCATTAATCACTTAATAGTTCAAATGTCTGTGTCCCATTCCCGTTTGCACACGCAGATACACACACACGCACACAGTGGGCCAGTGACTTTGGTGGTATGTGCGTTGGTATCCAACTGGTATATTCCAATTCCTGATCACCATTCGAAAAAATCGATAAGTGTATGGATCCAACGTGTGTACAGCACAGTACATGATTCCGCGGGGCTGAGAGGCTCCAGAATGAACTGTGGTAACCCCGGCTGCATCAGTGGACTGGAAAATGTGGAGTACAGGATTTTTTCCCCCATCCATTTTCATTGAGTCCATTCCAAAATCCCTTATGTCATCTGGGAGACGATAGGGGGCGCTTTTTTCCACATCTGATCGCCGCCGGTGCTCGGGTATACTCGCGTGATGCAATATGATTTCAGATCGCTAAAAAAAAATAAAATAAAAAATTCAGAGAAATCTCGTGAGTGGCTTTCAACATAACTATCGGAAACCCGAGATATCTTGTGTGTGGCAGTGAAAGTGTTAATCAACTGTATTTAATAACAAACACAATAATCAATCATAATAAACAAATTAAATAATACAAATTAAAGTGCAAGTTTAAATGTAAAGATAATGTGCAAATAATGTTTTAAAAATAGCAGCCTCTGCCCCAGCACCGCGGTTCTGATGGGGCTGTTATCCTGGTCCAGGAGGGTGACGTGGATCCACTCACTAGGCTCCACCATCTCCAACAGCTGTAGGGGAGAGGACAGGAGGACGAGTCAGATCACAGACTTCTAGGTCTTTTGTTTGCTGTGTCTGTGTGTGAGTGAGAGGGGCTGTGTGTGTTTGTGTCTTGCTCTGATCTCCTGCAGAGGAACACACAATTTACAAATGACAGCGTCCATAAAGGAACCTGTGATTGCATTGCTATAGCAAACTTCAGATATAAGATAGCTAGCACTAACGTTCCCTGTCTCTGCAGTCTTGCCTGCGCTTTAGCCCAAAAAGTTCAACTGTTTTCAACTGAGGAAAAAAAGCAGCCTGGCTAGAGACCATGGCGCTATACAGACAGTGGACGTTAGCACTAGCTATCTTAACATACCTAATTAATACTCCAGTCTGCAAAAATACGACACTTGGTGCTAATTCACGGAGCTGTAAACACCGGTAGCCTAGCCAAGCTCTAGTGTGCTCTAGTAGGCTGTAAGCGTGGCGCTGTTTACCTAACGTTACTTACAGCTTGTTGGTGGACACGCAGCCTCAACATAATAACTGAAATAGCGTTCGCTTAGCAAGCATTATCCATGAGACGTTCTGTTTTCCAACATGTAAGATTACAATACTATGGCTAACTAGCTAAAACGTACCCATGATCCGAGTAGCTGTCATCACGGTTCCAGTGTGCTTGCTCGTGTTTTCTTCTTCGTCGTTAGTACACAAAATGCAGTCATGGCAGACAAGGGAAATGATACTGCCCCAGCACTTCCTGTAGTGCATTGCAGTTACAAATGAACATTTGCGCAGTTTTGAATGAACGTTACCGGCTCTCTGTTTTTATACGACGCATCGACACTAAAATTCCGCATCGACGAGTTTTTATGATCGACTATGCTATCCAGAAGGCTCCAGGTTCAGTTAGCTAGTAGCAGAGGCTCTGTTGTGATTTTTAATGCACAATAAATATTCAACATTCTCTTTTGAGACTCCGCCTCAGACTTTTATCCTTTGGCACTAAAAGCTAAACATTGTCACCGGTATGGCTGTCTGCATTATGTCATTAATTGTAGGGATGCACCGATATGAAAATTTGCTACCGATACCGATTGTTCAACACAATCGGCCGATACCGATATTTGTGGCAATTTTTATTTTTATTTTTTATATATAATTTAAAAAATTTTAATGAAACTACTGTATATCTGTATGTCTCCAAATGCCCTGATGAACCGAAAATGGAGGACCCCTATGCAAAAAAGCCGAAAGTCCCTTTCTGGTCCTCATCCTCCAGTCCACTGAGCTGTACTGTATTGTACCCATTCTGCAATCCGTCAATAAAGCCCTCAATCAATCAATCAGACAAATGTATAGAAAAGCTTCTACTATAACCATATAACTAAATATTATATCATTGTCTATGAAAATGTTCTAGCCCTATGCCTGACTATTATTCAAGTCAAGTCAAGTCAAGAGTTTTAATTGTCACGGCATACAGGTATACAATGAAATGCGGCTGGTCTTGCCCGCGACGATGTGCAATACAGTGGTACAACATATAATAGAATCCAATAAAAATACAGTGGTACAACATATTAATAGAATCCAATAAACAGTGCAATAAACAGGTACATGGTGTGCCATCTCGGTATCTGTACATTAGTATTTACAGAGCATATAGGACATGCTAGGTAGCTTTAGTAGTGCAATACACTGTTCCTGATGTTATACTACTTTAAAGTGGCCTTTCCTCTGGCCATAAGTGTGCGTGTGTGCGGCATGAGTGTTAAAGTGGCTGCTAGTGTGTGAGCGTGCTCGGCGTGCGTGTCTTGTGTGTGCTTGTGTGTGGATAGTTCAGTTTCTGTGTCTCTCAATGTTCATTGTTCAAGGCTCTGATGGCCTGGGGGAAGAAGCTTAGCCTAAGCCTCTCCGTTCTAGTAGCTGGGGTTCGCAGGCGTCTGCCTGACCTCAGCAGCTGGAACAGGCTGTTATTGGGGTGGTGGGGGTCTTTCATTATCCTGCAGGCTCTGGATTTGCACCTCTTGTTGTATAGAGCCTGCAGGGGAGGTAGCGCAATACCCGTGGTACGCTCGGCTGAGCGCACCACTCTCTGTAGGGCCTTCTTGTCCTGTGCCGTGCTGTTCCCATACCAGGCAGTGATGTTTCCGGTCAAGATGCTCTCTACAGCTCCTGAGTAGAAGGACTGGAGTATCTTCCCCGATACTCTGAACTTCCTTAACTGTCTCAGGTGGTAGAGGCGCTGCTTCGCTTTCTTTACTACTGTGTCTATGTGTGTTGACCATGTCAGGTCCTCTGAGATGTGGACCCCCAGGTACTTGAAGCTGCTCACCCTGTCCATGGTAGCCCCGTTAATCATCAGTGGTGTGTGTGTCTTATTTTAGGCATGGCAACAAATAAAACAATAATAAAATATAAAAAGTAACAAATAAAATATTAAATAAATAAATAGGCTACACGTCTCCCTCCCTGTGCTACAAATTGTGCTCACCGATATGAACATAGGCCTCTCTACTTACTTAAAAAAAGGAAACATCAAGAAACATGCCCATGGTATTAATTCCACCATGCCATGTGTGCCTTTATTCCACAATGCTCATGAGCCATGACCATTGCCGAAGTCTGAGCCATACAACAGACCAACCTGTCTTGCCCAAGACCTGCCTATCAGTTTCAATAAGAGAGCACCATCTCTCAACCAAAGCAATGCAACAGAACAATTTTGATTGACGAGTCGATTCTGCCAATTACGTCACACCACTTGCACCCGCCTCCGCCGTTCCCACCACCAATCGGCAAGCGCCCATTCGCTTTCTACCTCCGGGAAGTCCGCCATTGATTTTCACGAGCTCAACAACAAAGCTAATAAAGTTAGCTCCCCGCGGCCCACGAGCAGACCACCAGCGCTCCACAGGACCACCAAACGAGGCATAATGACTTTACTGCAACTAATGTTATAATAAAAGCTTTTGTATACATTTGTCTGACCGAAAACTTTTAACAGCTTGCAGAATGGGCACAACTCAGTACGGGGCTACGGGCTCTCCGCGGAGCTAATGATGCTAATAATGGAGCATCGCCGTCGGTTGTGTGATAGTAAAGGGCTAACCTTCTGTATTGTCACAGTGAAAGGGTTAACTGGCTGTCGTGTGGCAGTGAAAGGGTTAAGAAAGATTCATAGAGAAGTAATTTGCTTGAAGCCCCATAGAGTCCTTTGGGAAGTGTCGTTCTGAAAAATTCCAACGCTCATTGTATGCTCTCGAGGTCCTCTTCAAAATGGGGTAAAAAAAACTACAATTCCCTGGGCGCCCCAGTGGCATACTGCCTCGCAGACCTACGCAGCCGTCCCGGGTTCGCCTCCCGCTCCCGGGCTGATTTGTCGCATGTCCTCCCCACATCTTCTCCCGTTCTCCCTCTCCTCTGTCGGTCTTGTATGACTAATAAAAAAAAGCTGTAAAAATACTAAAGTAAACAAATAAATAAAAATTTTAATACAATTCCCAACGGTAAATTTTTCAAAATGGCCGACTTTCGCGATAAAAACAACAGAAAACAACAGGTAAACTAACGTATTGATGATAATATACATTATAACTGCTGTTGTGACATGGTTATGATGTTTATACTTGAATACGTTGACCAAAAAAACTATAATTTTGTCAAACAGTCTGGAGAGATTGATTTATGACGTGATGTCATTTTGGGACCGGTACCGGTCCCGTCAGGCTTAAGAGTGTAGTGTGAAATAGTGGCCTGTCCCTTTGTTACTTTCAAAAGCAATGGTTACAACAAATTACATTTAAATGATTGTATGCCCTTCTTTCTAGACTCCATGGCCTTACAGTTGTTTATCTGTGAAGAGGAGGTTCCCCCTGAGCAGCAGGAGAGGAGCCCCAGTCTGGACCAGGAGGAGCCAGAGCGCCTACAGATTAAAGAGGAACAGGAGGAACTCTGGATCAGTCAGGAGGGAGTGGAGCTTCCTGTCTCTGTGAAGAGTGAACATGATGAAGAGAAACCTCAGTCCTCACAGCTCAGCCAAACCCAGGACACAGAGCCCCTCCAGATTAAAGAGGAACAGGAGGAACTCTGGATCAGTCAGGAGGGAGAGGAGCTTCCTGTCTCTGTGAAGAGTGAACATGATGAAGAGAAACCTCAGTCGTCACAGCTCAGCCAAACCCAGGACACAGAGCCCCTCCAGATTAAAGAGGAACAGGAGGAACTGTGTCAAGATCTAGAGGAGGCTGATGGCTCCAAGATGACCTTACAACCTATGAAATGTGAAAATGAAGGTGAGAACACTCTGTCCTCACAACTCAGCCAAAACCGGGACCCAGAGCAGATTAAAGATGAACTAGATCAAGGGCTGGAAGAAGCTGATCTCTCCAAGATCACAGTAGACCCAGTGAAATGTGAAGATGGTCAAGAGAACGCTCTGTCCTTCCAGCCTCTTCAAACCCAAATTGAGAGAAACAGAGAAGCATACTCTTTACCCAGCACCTCAACTGAACACATGAAAACAGAACCTGAAGGAGAGGACTGTGGAGTAGCGGAACTAACCAGTAACTTAGATCCAGCTGGTGATTTAGAACCAACTAGAGATAGCCAGCCTCTCTCTTCAGACTGTTCTCTAACTGAGACTGATGACAGTGATGATGACAGTTCTCTAACTGAGACTGATGACAGTGATGATGACAGTTCTGGAACTGAGACTGATGACAGTGATGATGACAGTTCTGGAGCTGAGACTGATGACTGTGATGAATGGAAGGAGAGTGGAGGTCCAGGTTTGATGGCAGTAAAACAAAAGAAGACACAGAAAATACAAACGTTGTCTAACAGGCCTGGGTTCAGCAAGAAGAGGGATCTGACGATACACATAAAAAATCATACCGGAGTGAAACCATTTAGTTGTTCAGTTTGTGGGAAAGGGTTCAATCAGCAAAATAATATGAAGAGACACATACAAAATCATACTGGAGAGAAACCATTTAGTTGTTCAGTTTGTGGGAAAGGGTTCAATGTCCAAACAAATCTGAAGAGACACATGATAATTCATACAGGAGAGAGACTATTTATTTGTTCAGTTTGTGGGAAAGGGTTAAGTACGAAGGAACATCTGAAGTCACACAAGATCATTCACAGAGTAGAGAAACCATATAGTTGTATAGTTTGTGGGAAAGGGTTCAATCGGCAAACAAGTCTGAAGAGACACATGATAATTCATACCGGAGTGAAACCATTTGGTTGTTCCGTTTGTGGGAAAGGGTTCAATGACCAAACAAGTGTGAAGAGACACATGATAATTCACACAGGAGAGAAACCATTCAGCTGTTCAGTTTGTGGGAACTTCTTCAGTCTTAGAGATAGTCTGAAGAAACACATGATAACTCATACAGGAGAGAAGCCATTTCGTTCTGTTTGTGGGAAAGCATTCAATGTCCAATCACATCTGAAGACTCATGATAATTCACACAGGAGAGAACCCATTTAGTTGTTCAGTTTGTGGGAAAGGGTTCAGTTTGAAGGGAGATCTGAAGACACATGATAATTCATACTGTAGAGAAACCATTTAGTTGTTCAGTTTGTGGGAAAGGGTTCAATCGGCAAATACAACTGAAGACACATAAGACTTGAAAAGAATATATATATATATTAAATAGAAACCCCATGTACTTTTTTAGAAGAAGAACACACACATGAGAGTTGGGTGACACACAGGAACACTTACACACACATGCACTGATGAAATGTCTCTGCACTTTTCCCATCCGGTCATCCTTCCCCCCCCAAGGGAAGCCGGGAGCAGACATGGGCTGTGGCATGGGCCGCGCCCGAGGACCAATCCAAGTGCTCCTGTCCCTCTTTGTCAGGGACGCGACAGCATTAGCGATCTGTTCTACATCTTTTTCCTTTGGGTTTATTTTATCTGGAGGGGGATCCCTTGTGATCACGGGGAGAACATGCAAACTCCACACAGAAAGGCCAGGGAGATACCCCACCTGGGTACCTGGCAACCTGGTCCCCAAGCGAGAATCGAACCCAGGACCTTCTAGCTGTGAGGCGACAGTGTTAACCCCTACATCACTGTGCCACCCAAAAATTCTGTTCCCATACTAAGTATACACAATAGGAACCCCATGTACTTATACTAAGCAGTATACTCAATAGGAACCCCATGTACTTATACTAAGTAGTATACCCAATAGGAACCCCATGTACTTATACTAAGTAGTATACTCAATAGGAACCCCATGTACTTATACTAAGTAGTATACCCAATAGGAACCCTTGGGACTTATTTTTGTTTTGTGACTGATTTCTGTTTATCTTCATTCATATCAAACACAAAGATTCTGTACCTCCTTTTTTGATTTAGTCAATAAAATATATTGTACATGCTTGTTTTGACTCTTTCATTGTGAGTTATAATTTAAAATGCTGTGTAGCCAATTAGGACATGATATTTTACTTACGTTAAAAGTGGAAATACTCTACAGAAAATAGTTGCTAAATGAAACAAAAAGATCTATAGACATTAATGTTGAGTTTTTCAAATGTATTATTTTGTCACACACCCGGTGCCATTTAGCTCCATTGTATTGGAGTTACAGCGGACATCTCTACTGCAGATATGTCGTGCCCTAGTGGGCTTCACAATTGGAGGGGGGCTTCCCACCCTCCAGAACATTTACAACAAGCGGTGCAGGGGGAAGGCTAAGAGAATCATCAAGGACTCCAGCCACCCGAACAACTGCCTCTTTGAACTGCTGCGGTCAGGCAAGCGATACCGGAGTCTTAAGGCGAGCACAGAAAGACTCAGAAGGAGCTTCTATCCCCAGGCCATCAGGCTGCTCAACGAACAATAAACACTATGCAGCAACCATCAAATGCACACAGCACACACATCCACACGCACACGCTCACTTTAAACGGGCAACTCACTGCAGCACCCACTTTACACACTTTAGAACACCTAAACACACTTTACACTTTATATTTATTGGTAAAGGATTTACAACTCGCACACCCTACTGTAAATTGTACCTCATCCCATTTCTGCTCTGCACTATATAGTATTGTATATTAGTACATTGCATAGTATATTGTATGGTAACTCAGTTACTTCTATTCTGCATCGAACATTGTACATATGTCTATACTGAACACTGTGACCTCTATTTTTACTTCTATTTTACATGCTATACTATTTTATTTCATACTATCTTGTCTAACACAGTCTCTGGAGCGAAACAGTAAGAAGCATTTTGTATAAAAGTATTCTGTACTGTATGACAACTATTAAAGAAACTTGAAACTTAAAGAAACTTGAAACTTGAAGTAGTTCAAGGTAGCAGTCAGAAGACTGAGGTGTGACAGCAACAGTGTATTCCTTCAATAACTGGTGGCGCCAGAGAGCATCTGACAAAACCTCAGAGCCTGTTTCACCACAGAACTGGTGGGTCACGTGCTTGAAGCTCTGATCCCTAGGAAGACTTCAGTGGTCAATGTTAAAAGATGAACACATCACATTGGACCTGGACTTTAATTTAAAAAAATAATTATTATTAAAGATATTATAATTTATTGATAGTTGTTCCATGGTAACAATTAGGGATTGGAAATGTATGAGCCAGAATAGTGATTTTGTGTTCATGAAGTATTTATATTCATTTATTCTCATTTACATTATTTAATTGAAATATTTACACTAATCGAATTAGATTTAATATAAAGATTTCGCTTTTGTTCATATTACCGATGGTAAGAAATCTCTTAGGGAGTCTGGGCGATTTTCACCGCTCCCTTTCTGGGAATTTTCACATTTCTCTTTTTTTACATAATATGAAACTACAGGTTCATACCTTCAAAATAAGCCATCAATTGTAAAATTAGAACAATTGTTTTCAATCAACGTCCTATGAAACATTCTGGTAACATTATAACCAAATCTCAGTTCAGGGATTTGAAAGAATCCCTTGGGGGTCGGACCTCGCTGTTTGCACCCACTTGCGGGTGAACAAAGGCCTTGTCTCAGCCGAGAGGATTTCTCAGAAATGGCCAAAAAGTTGCGCATTTCAGAAATCGGTCAAAATAGAGAAATGGCATTTTTGAGTGCTTTGAACTCTTGTATATTCTATCCCCGTTCTCAACGGTCAGCCGGAGCCATCTAGATGTCTATGATTCATCTACCTACGTTGGAATTGCAATGACGATCGAATATCACCAGGTGGCATTGTCGCCTACCTTTGAACTGTAATGGCTTGGTGTGGATACACGTTTTCCTTTCTTTTCTTTTTTTGGTAAGGGCTCCTCCTCCTGCTTGAACAGAGATTCACAGCGATCGCCTCGAAATTCCGTTGCCGAAGCATATTTCCCATCGAAGCGTGTATAGACATATACACTGATAATCGCGATGGCGATGCGATCACTTGGAATTATCCTTTTTGGAATACCTTCTGGCTAAGGTAAAGTATATTCTATGTCTATTTTACAGAACCTGAAACATGTTTTTATAACAATCACAGTTTTGTGTTTTACCGGACGTAAAACATGCTCGGCAAACACGATCACAGTTTTGAGTTAAAACGACCCCCCCCCCCCTTGATGATTTTGTGAAGGTACATATGTACATGTTATATACCTTCGATTTGGGAATATTTGGGGTTTCAGGGAATCAACCAGAACGATTCGGGCTTATTGCATATAATGTGTCCTATCTCGCGGTCTATGGAAATATACTGGATTATTCCGGAAATGGGGCACTGTTTAGCGTGTAGCGTGTAACAAACTGCAGTGTGTAGAAATGAGTTGATTAGTCGGTAATGGACTATGAACAATGGGTCTCATTCTCCAACGGACTTACGACAAAAAGGGCTTTCTCTTAGGGCCATTTGAGACCTTTTCGGGCAAGACATGAATATAGACAATATATTATGTTTTATTGGGATGGTTGGTGAATCCCAAAGACTAGTAATGTTGATTTTCAGTCATCTATGACATGTTTTGCCTAGATATACCGTATATCTAGGCAAAAAATTTCATATATGTCATATATTATACGTCTATACCAGCACCTGCTAGACTAGAATAGGCTGTCATTAGCCTACTATGTAGCCTAAGCTACTGGTTATAAATGCACAACACTGTGCAATATTACACTTACTGTAGACTTCTGTATATTTTGTACTGTATTCCTTTTACTGTATATTTAATTCTATCTTATCATTCTCACAACACAACACCCCCTCTAATGGAACATTCCAGTGTGGATGTGCGTTGCGTCACACTCTGTGGCCAATCTGCGTATGTGCATGGGGAATCGATGCTTAAAAACTGTCTTTTTCGCTGCCAATTTAGTTCTGATCGATTAGGAATGTCTCGCGCCGTGTTCAGGAGATTCAGGCGCATACAAGTCTATTCGATCATGTCTCTAGCACCCACACAGCCGTATCTGCAATCACTTAATGTCAAGGCTCTCATCCACATTCATTCATTTGCCCCCCCCCGCAATCTCCTCATGGAGTCACAGTCTCGGTTGGTCCCTTCCTCAGGGTCGTCAGTGCTATGTAGAGGGCCATGACTCGGGGTCTCCCTCGCCCAATGAAATGATCTCTCAATACCGCCAGGCTTTCTCTGCCTCTGTCTTTAGTGTCGCGGAATATCAGCCCCAAGCTGGTGTCATCGAGCATCGGCGCTAACTCACAGTACACGCTTGCGTCCAGGGCTTGCTCTTCCGCCGTCAGTTTTCCCGTGGGGGCCCCCAGGATCGTCTCCTTCAGCCCCGTACCGTGCATGTAGCATAGCATGCGCTCTTCCCAGAGTTCATAGTTCTCTGCTTTTCCATTGAATGGTGGCCCTTTGTTCCTCCCTCTGGCCGCCACGCGTTCCGAGGTGGGGTTCTCCCCCTCGCCTCCGCTGTGCTCAGCATGCTCCATCTCCCCCGGTGCCGCCTCCTCGGGGCTCCTGGTTGCTGCCTTCCAGCGACTCCCGGCTGCTGCCTTCTTGACCCTCCTGCGAGTCTTCTTGCCTTTCATGTTCACCGTTGGTGGTAGGCGTAGCTTTAGCTCTCGTTGGCCTAGCGTCTAGCCGCGCGGTGCTCCCGGCGCTAACCTAGCCTATACTTCAGCTAATCTTGCTACCCTTATTATTTCGCCCCGGGGTTATCTGGGCCCATAACCTGTTAACAGAATTCGGCTATAGGGCGACAATAATGTGGTCAAGATGCATGGTTTCTATCTTGAGCCCAAACTGGCGTGGTTTATTTATTCACATGATAAGCAGCAGTTCTATAGGTCTTCTCTTACTGAGAGACATGGGGGAGAGAAGGAAGTGGGAGGATACATTTTCTTTTATACTCGCCACAAGGTGGTGTACCTGAGTGGCTCCGCCTAGAGCGCCCTCTAGTGGAAACAGACATATATACAACTAGACAGTTACTGGTGGAGACAGTTATATATACAGGTAAACAGTCACTAGAGTAAAGTTAGACAGTTACTAACAATCCTACACAGAACCTCTGATCTCAACAGGTAGGTTTGAGATCAGGCGGGCTGTTGCGTTCTGAATGAGTTGAAGAGGCTTGGTGGCAGTGGTCGGAAGGCCAGCAAGCAATGCGTTGCAGTAGTCCAGGCGTGAGATGACTGTTGATTGGACGAGGAGTTGGGTAGCTCCTTTTGTCAGGAAGGGGCGGATCCTCCTGGCGTTGCTCAGGAGGAATCTGCAGGTTCTGGTTGTCGCTGCGATGTGAGCAGAGAAGTTCAACTGGTCATCAAGGATCTTGGCGGTCGGGGACCCTGCCACAGCTACATTCTCGACTGTGATGGAAAGGTCGGTCAGGAGGGAGGATTTGGCCGGCAGGTGAAGCAATTCTGTTTAGCTTAGGTTCAGTGGTTGGTCGTCATCCAGGCGGAGATGTGGGACAGACAGACTTTACTACTAGTGAAGAAATACACTCCTCGATGTCAGTTTCAGTATTTAATGACAAGGATGACGACACCCTGACACAGAACAAGACAGCGAAATAAGCTGACAAAGTCTAACATAAATGCATGACAACACTATTATAACGTTAGGTTATGAATATAACCAAGTTCTGTTAATAGTGGTGACGCTCGGCGTCACTCATGCACTGTCCTCGCACACGTGCACGCGCACTGAATAAAATTCCACAATGTACCTTTATCCCAGTATTCATCTGACCACACCCCTCATTAGCTTACCTTCATAAGCAGGTGTGTGGCCATCTGCTCTCCTCCTTCCCAAGCTTTCACCACAAGGTGAGATCAAGGGCTGCAGCGTCGTCGGACGCCGAGCGTAACCACTATTAACAGAACTTGGTTATATTCATAACCTAACGTTCTGCATCATAGTGGCTCTCGCTCGGCGTCACTCATGCACAAGGGAGGCCGAGCGAGAGCCATCGGCCGACAAATACACCCCGCTGAAGGCCCCCCACAACCATCAGAACAGGGAGGGCCGAGCCCCCCCGACCCCCCCTAATGGAGGGCAACCCCCCTATTGGAGGTTCCCGGGAGGGCGACGGACCCGACCGTGCGAAGAGGCACTCAAGCAACTCAACGCACAGGGTGAGCAGACCGTGGCCTGACCCCACGACTACACACACGCACAACCCGCATGCCACCCGGGAACGAACGGAGGGAACAACCTTGTTACTGCCCCCAGAATCACGGGGTCAAGGGCAAACCCAACCCTGTGGCAAGGCCGTAGCAGCGGAGCGCGAAGGAAGGCCCAGACCCACCAAAGGGACTGGACCCCCTGGAACGGGGGCCCGGAGAAGTCCATGATGCCAGCATCAAGACCCCACTAGGTGGGCACTTAGTGACCCCGCCCCCCACATCGCCAGCGTATTCGGACAAAGGCCCCTCAGCCGAGCGGGCCCTGTCCCCCCAATAGTACACCGCCTGGCACACTGACCCTGCAGTACAGGCAGTCAGCACGGCCGTAATAACAAGACTTACCACGGAAGCAGGCAGCGCACCGGGGAAAAAACCAGGCAACAGGCTGTTAACCCGAGCCTGGAGACTGCGGACGAGACAGGCGCCAGAGGGGTCAGCTGAACACAGCCGCCCCGGCGGAAGGGGCGTATGCTGGCGTTGTCGTCACCATGACAAATCTCCCTCAAAGCGAAGGCTGACACAATTGGCAGACGTCATGAACGTGCAGGGGCACACTCAACCGGGCAACCCGGGAGTTGACACTGCACCGACACACCAGAGAACCAACCACCCAGGCATTACCCTATGCAGTGGTCGGTCCCATAACCCCTCAGGAAAAAACTCCAAAACGTACCTGCGGCACCACCGCAGTACCCGTGTTTCAGTTTCCAACAGGGTTATCCCGGGCCTACGGGTCAATGAAAACATTACTTCGGACCGGGCCCGGCGATACGGGGAGCACAGGGTCCCCCGAGGAGGTCAAAGACCACCCCAACAGGCCCCTCTTCGCCACGCGTAAGAGAAGAGCGAAAGAAATGGAGAACCAGCCCCAAGCACCCCGTACTTGGTATTCCCAGGAGGTCACCCAACCAAGTACTAACCAAGACCAACCTGCGTGGCGGCCGAGATCTGACGAGATCGGGCGTGTACAGGTTGGCATGGCCGTAAGCCATTACGACAGTGTAGAATCCAATGTACCCAACAAGGGCTCCATAGCGCTTAACCCTGTGACACCCGGACCAACCTGGCATTTTTCCCTCAGGGTACCAGAACAGCAGATCTGCATCCCCGGCGGACAACGGGTGCAACTGATCCGGACCAGCGTGACCAGAACCAGTCCCGTGCCCTAACCACGCCGACCTGCCAACTCCAGGAGAAGGGGCAGACATGCGTGTTGATCTTAGACATGAAAAGAAGGCGCCACCCAGACGTTCGGTGCGAACCGCGCCCGGCGGCCCACCCCCAGGGCGTGAAACCCTTCTACGTATGTTCAGATCCATTCCGTCATCATCCCCCGATATGAACGAGAATCCGTCAACAACCACACAGGTCGTCGGAAGAGGAAAACCCCCATCCCAGTTGCTTTATAAAAACGCTGTTTTAACCTCAAGCAACCAAGGCGCGCCAGTCAGTTGCTCAATGTCCAACAGAACATCCCGAACTAGTACTATGTGTGCGTCGGGTATATCCACATCAATAAATAGGCTATTTAGACCTTTCATTGAATCCCCAAGGCGCCCAGGGGAACGACAAGAGGGGTGAGATGCAACCAACTCCAACTCTTTATAATAATAAAGAAGAAGCATCAACAGTATAAACCCACACTGCACAGCTGGGAGTAAAAACTGTTTACATTTTTACATCCAGTCACTCCTTTTGTCAAAGAGTATAGACCGAACTTTCCCAGAAGCCTTCCCACATGAGTCGTAGTTATGAAAAAGACATGTCAACTGTGAGTCACGTGACCAACTGACTCAAGTTTACACATAAAATCGAGCGTAGCAGACCCGTAAGCCCTACGCTCCAACCCGACACTTTAACACCACAAACCTTACGTAAAGATCTTAACTCACGGAAGCCGTCGCCATAGCAACGTATATGCTATGACGGGGGGAAACCCTGTACACGACTCCTGTTTGTAATAGGAGTCGTGTCAGGACAAACCCCCCCCCCCCTGCCAAGACGTTGAACGGCTCGGCCCTGACTGGCTCAGCAGAATGAGAAAAATCCCCTAAACCAATCAAGTGGGAAGGAGGGGTTTATTCTGCACCCCTAACACAACCCTTTTTCCCTACACACCAAAAACAACTGTAGCATTTTGAGACCTTCGGTAGAATGCCAATGTATAGCATAAGCTAATACAATGCCCGCTACCCACAGACTGTGAACAGGATTTATAACAAAACAAGTCGTGTGTGTGTGAATCCTACACCCGCTTTCTATGTCGTACATAGCAAAAACACTGACAGAGAGTAACGGCCAGGCCGTGGAACGCGTGTGTACGAGTATTACTGCAACTAACACAACAGTGTTGTGGATCAACATTACTTTGCTCAAGCAACGGAACATACCACCAGCTTCTACCTGCATGTGGAGCGTCAGGCTAATAGAACCTTTCTATGACTGAGTGTATGCTTGCAGACCTTGCTTAATCTCGTAACACAACACGACTCATCTCTCAATGTAATAATGCAGATTCACATTTCGCAACCCCATCATATGTATTGGTGAAGAAACACACAGTTTGTTTGGCCAATAATATAGTCTCCTTTTTAGGGAACTTTTTATTTATTTTTACGGCACAAAATCATGAGGGGGCCGGGGAGCGTGTAGAGGGGACCACAGGGGGAAAAGTCACTTTAGCGGTGTCTGCCGCCTCGAGCCGCTCGAGTTTTGCCACCCCGAGAAGCCCCGGAGGGACGGTAGTGGATCGGCTGCTGGTCACGTCGTTCCCTACCGTCTCCTCCGGTCGTGGATGGGCCGGCGGCAGCAGAATCGCCGTCTCTCCTCCTGGCCTTCTTGGAGGGGCCAGCAGTGGCGGCGGAGGCAGTGGTAGGCACGGCGGAGGGAGCTCGACGTCGTGGAAGCCTTCTGACTCCACCGGCAAGAACGGGAGGCGTAAAATGGGGCTGGAGCACGGACCGCTCCTCTGCCATCTCTCTGCACGTTGAGGTCATCAGCTGCAGGGCCTTCCCGAATAATCCAGCATCGGAGAGGTCGGCCGTCAGAAGAGGGGCTCTCTTTTTCTCTGGCACTCGAGCCTGCTCCAGCCAAAGGTGGCGCTGGGTCAGGGTGGCCAGGGCGCGCATCTTCCCCGAGGCTATGGCCTGCACCTGGGTAAGATGCAGGACAGCTCCTGCCGCCTGGGTGATCTGATCGCATTTTACCTCGGTCAGACCCGTGCCGCCCGTCATTATCCCCGATACAAATCTAGCCAGCTGCGCGATGTTAGAAGCTGCAGCCAGCGACTGTGTACCAGCGATAAATGACTGGTCACCCCAATATGCCAATCGCCTAGCCGATCTTCCATGGAGAACCGGCTTGCATAATGGCTCCCACACCACATCCGGACAGAGGAGAGCGGCCATGGGCCTATCAAGCCGTGGCACGCCCTCTCTCATACCTTTGACCAACCCCGACACCCGCGTAACTGGCATGCAGGCGGGAGTAAGTCCCATGATGTGAGACACCGCCTGGCCCCGACGAACATAGGCCCCCATTGAGGGGAAAAATGGGTAGACAACGTCCACCCCTCTCACCGGGCGACGCTGCCAGAGATGACCTATGAGATCATCGGGGGCAGGAGCAGGCAATGGCTGCGGCAGCGGCACGCCGTTTGCAGCGGCAGCTACCGCCATGAGCTCGGGAAACAAAGCCCGCAGTTCCCCCTGCTGACTTTCCTCCACCGAACCCGCATCCCTCACATGCAGCAGGCTTCGACCGGTTGAGGAGCCACAGTCTGATGTGGCTGATAGCAGGGCATCCTGCCGAAGAGGCCGAGGTGGTTCCCCGACATCCTCGAACAAGGCGCCCCAAGGAGACATTTCTCCCCCCTCCGGTGTTTCCTGGACGGGAGGGATACTCGCCTCCACAGGGCCTTCAAACAAGAATCCGTCCGACTCTTCCATGAAATCCTCAGTTTCCATCGGACATGCAGAGACCGACGCATCCTCGCTGGTCTCCAGCAATTCCCCAAACCCAGGCCGTTCGTGTCTGCAGGCCACCATCTTGCGACGTGAACGGGCAGACGCGAAAAGCTTGCGTCGCAAATCCTCCGGAACCAAAAGAACCGGCCGCTCAACAACGGACGATTCCCTGGAACCAGAGGAACCAGAGTCGAGATCAGGCCACCGCCGGGGCGACGGCACCGATGCACCGGCTCCTCGGAGAGGCAAACTATCCATCGGCTGTCTCCTGGGCTGGGCTGGCAACCACGAAAGTGGCAGCAGCCCCGCACCAGAACGCACGACAGAGGCGGGAATGGAGAACCGCTGGTGAAGAGTGGGTCTACTCTCCACACACCTGCTTATGAAGGTAAGCTAATGAGGGGTGTGGTCAGATGAATACTGGGATAAAGGTACATTGTGGAATTTTATTCAGTGTGCGAGGACAGTGCATGAGTGACGCCGAGCGAGAGCCACTATGATGCAGAACACATATATAGATATATAATGTACATAAACACTAAATAGTGATGTAAACAATCTCACATGAATGAGTGGATGAACGTCTCGACCCGAGACTATAGGTTAGTAAAGCTCGAAAGCTAAACGAACTACAAACGTTGGATGTCTTGCTAGGTAATAATCTGAGACAATCACATTTAATAAAACTGACCACAAAACATGACCCCAGCAACTTACCATTTAGTGTTTCTTTGACAGCCTGGTTTAGCGCTAACATTTCAAAGTTGAGGAGCCAGACAGAGTCAAAAATTATTTAATAGCATACACTTCAGGTAAACCATGCCCACATCTCAGGTAAACTACACCCATGTTTTTATTTCACCTTTTCCAAAACGAAAAATGTAGGTTATCCTATAACCCTAGTTATATAATTACTAGCAAAGCTTATTGGACTATGCTCAGTCACACACCTATGGGCGTTCGTTGAAATAACTTTTCATGCACTGATCATTCACCTAGCCACGCCCACCTCCCTAGTATATAACCAGGTGAAGTGGCCATGCTCACCCTTCCGAGACAGAATTTCACACGAAAAAAGGACTGGGTCCTCAGGGCTAAAAAAGCAAGACACTTTGCTAGTAATCATATAACTAGGGTTATAGGATAACCTCCATTATATTTCATACTGGCTTCGCGTCTTGCTTCGCCTATTGGACTAATGGGCGGAAAGCAAGTGTGTAGCCCTGATAAATGTACCGCCTGAGGTCCCTTCTAGACCATGGAAAGCGGGGAGGGTCCTAGCCCCACACTCATCCTAATGAGGAGCATAAGGATAGACCAGTGGAGGCTGCTGACCAAATTTTTAGGTGAAGCACAAATTATTATATTATATTATATATTAAATAATATTTTTAAAACATCCCCCACTGTGTGTCAGTGGTCAGTGGACACAGATGAAAACATATTAACATTAGGTGACAGCGGACCTGACCAGATGAAAACATATTAGGTGACAGCGCACCTGACCAGATGAAATCATATTAGGTGACAGCGCACCTGATCAGATCAAAACATTTTAGGTGACAGCGCACCTGACCAGATCAAAGCATATTAGGTGAAGGTGACAAGGAAGCCACAGACTCATACCCCCCCGACACTCAACTAACCGCCTCGGACAGTCCTTCATACCAGTGGCCATCAGGCTCCACAACAGTGGGCAGCGACTGCTGCCAGACATCGACCTAGAACAACTAATAGGAACCCAAGTAGGACAATAACACTACCTTATGCATACTGCACCTTATGTGGATACTGTGATACTGTGAATAATGAATAATGTATATTTCAGTTAGTTAGATAGTAAATTATATTGACCTATTTGTTTACACTGCTTGTGTTGTTTTCACTACCTGTACCCCCCCCTTCCCCCATGCTGCTATGATGCCTGAATTTCCCCAAGGGGATCAATAAAGGAATATCTTATCTTATCTTAAAAGGAAAGATGAAATTACCTACCTGGGTTCCATCCTATAGAGGCAAATCTTTCCTGTGACAAAATGGGATCCAATGTAATAAAACTAAGTCAACCAACGAACTAGATTCCTGTACCGGATCTCCTCTCTGGTAAACAAGAATACCTTGAAGACTCTAACAGGAGCACTCATTCAAGGGTACTACGACTATGCTTGCACCTCGTGGTACCAAAGCACCTCAAAGGCACTAAAAACAAGATTACAAACATCACAAAACAAACTAAAAACAAGATTACAAACATCACAAAACAAACTGGTCAGACTACTGCTTGACCTTACTCCTAAAACCCACCTCACCCCTGTCCACTTTGACAACCTAGGATGGCTTAGAGTAGACGACAGAGTACAGCAACTTGCAATGGGCCTGGTCTACAAGATACACTACACAACTAAGATACCCATGTGCATGTCGAAATACTTCCCAAAGGTCAGTGAATACCACGACCACAACACCAGAGGGAGTTCCACAAATCATGTTCAACCCAGATAAAATAATAATAATAAAAAAAAAAAAAAAAACGTTTTTTTTTAATAAAAGAAAATAGTCATAACTTAGAAATTAGATTGCATAGGTCTATGAATCGATATCGCGATTCTGTTTCAATTAATTGCCCAGCCCTACAGTGTGTACAGTAAGTTAGCTTGGTGATTATCATTGTGATGTAGGCTAAGCTGCCTAGCTACTGTTAGCATACAAGCACTGTAGACTACTTACTTTTTCATCCACAACGTTTTTTCTGATCCAGATGCATAAATCCACTTCTTCATGTTGCTCAGTTGCTGGTTTATACTTCGGTCCTAATGTTGGCGCAAAGTTTAATTTAGCCTGACTTGTTATAGCTGTACAGCTTACTAACTACTAAACAACAACTTTCTCATAGTCTCAACTTTCACATAGTCAAAATGGGTCCAGCTGCATGTGAGGAGGATAGGTTTAGCTCGGGCCAATCTCAAGTTTCTCAAGTTTCTTTATTAGTTGTCATACAGAAGTACAGAATACTTTTATACAAAATGCTTCTTTATGTTACATTTTGTATAAAAGTATTCTGTACTTCTGTATGACAACTAATAAAGAAACTTGAGAAACTTGAGATTGGCCCGAGCTAAACCTATCCTCCTCACATGCAGCTGGACCCATTTTGACTTTGCAATGCAGAAATCTCTGATTGGATTTGCAAGGCTGCCAATCATATTCAACCTCCGTGTATTGGATGTCAAGGGCTGTCAATCAATCAATCCTCCATTCAATGGCAAGAGTTTAACTGCACAGACCGTTCTTAGATGAAGTTAATAGCGTATTTTGATTCGCTGTTATTTATTATTTATTTAACAATGGGTCACACCTGTGAAGTTTTCTTCACGAATAATTACTGCAGGCAATACTGCAGTGCAGGCCTGCTCAGAGCTGTCAATTTTGGCCATTTTTGAAGAAAAAAAAATTCACTGGCATTTTTTTTACAGAGGAAAACATTTATAATAAAAAAAAATAATAATAATAATTTAAAAAAAAATATATATATAGTTTTTTTTTTTTTTATATATATATATAGGTATATGTAAATTAATAATAATTATGAATTATGAGTGAATTTGTGTTTCACGTGTTGTCATAGAGAAACCTCCACTGGGATAGACCTACAAAAGGCCTTCGACACTGTCAATCATGCCATTCTGATTGACAAGCTAAAAGAAATTTGTTTTACTTTATTATTAAAACAATAACACACATAATTATTAGACAACATTACATGCTAAAACAAAGTGTGCTACGTCGGTGGTCCTATCCTACCAACTACCTTCAATCCCGCTGGGAACCAGGCAAGTGATCTGGAACAAACACTCCATGTCACACATATTGCAAAGCACACAATTAAAACCGCTATCCATAACCCATAGATGCTACCACTGCCTACCGTAGTGTATAACGCTCGTTCCTGCATCACGGAGTGAGGTGTGCACTGCCTCACTGCACCGGCCGGAACAAACAGTTCACCTCACGTTCCGCCTGCAGGTGGCCCCCTATAACGGAACCTGGCTCATTGAGGCCCCTCCTCCTTTCTCATTACCGCCACCCGCCACATAAGTATGTAGGTGTGCACCTGGACGACAAGCTGGCCTGGTCTGCAAACACGGACGCGCTCTATAGGAAGGGACAGAGCCGGCTGTTCTTCTTTAGGAGGCTCAGCTCTTTTAATGTGTGTGGGGAAATGTTGTATATGTTTGATCAGGTCCTTTCTCCCCACAGCCATCAGACTGTACAACAGCTGACCTTTGACCTGTGGCTGTTTGTTTCCTGTTCCCTACACCTGTTTTTATACACCTATTTATTTTTTTATACAACCGTTTTTATTATTATTGGTAGATATGATGTACATGAATTTTTATCATGTGCTTACTTTTTTTTTTTTATTATTGATCTTTTTCCCCCTCCTTTTTCCTCCGATTTTCTCCCATCCCAATGTTAGTCGTTATGCCAATTCCCAATCCCCTTCCTGGTCGCTGCGCACTTACCCCCCACAGTCGGTCTGGGAGAGTGGAGGCTACCACGTGCTTCCTCCGACACACGTCCAGCCAATCAACCGCTTCTTTTCACCTGGCAGCGCAGATTCTCACTGAGAGGGCGTAGCGTGTGGAAGGATCACACTATCCCACTTAGATCCTATCCGCGCTTAGCAGGCGCCCCGACCGAACTGTAGGAGTCGCTGTTTACAACAACCCGGACCCACCCCGCCAGCTTCTCCCACCCTCTAATACTGCCAATTGTATTAGTGTGAACGGCCAGCCAAGCTGGTGACAACCCCGGAGCTGTGAGCTGGATTCGAACAGGCGAATCCAGCCGCTCCGGGGTTGGTGACGAACGCAATCTCCGTTACGCCACCTGACCGCCATGTGCTTACTTTTTAATTCATGATGCAGACATAATTGTGAACGACTGTATGAGCTATGTGAGATCCCTGAATTTCCCGAAGGGGATGAATAAAGTATCTCTATCTATCTATCTATCTATCTATCTATCTATCTATCTATCTATCTATCTATCTATCTATCTATCTATCTATCTATCTATCTATCTATCTATCTATCTATCTATCTAATAATAATAATGCAGGACCTGTTGCAGAGGTCTTTATTCGGCATGCAACGACACTCAATGTTTTAGTGGTACACACAGCGGTTAGTATAGCACACACACCGGAACACACACGCATGCATTGTCTCTTTAGGATCGCCGATGCGATTTGTCTCTGCGATTAACCCATCCCGTCGTCCTTCCCCCCCAAGGGCAGCCGGGAGCAGACAGGCGTCAACGTGAGCCGCGCCAGGGGACCAATCCAAGTGCTCCTGTCCGTCTTCGTCAAGGACGCCACAGCGTTAGCGATCTGTTGTTGTGCATGTTTTTCCATTGGGTTTATCTTATCGGGGGGGAAACCCTTGCAAGCACGGGGAGAACATGCAAACTCCACACAGAAAGGCCTGGGAGATACCCCACCTGGGTACCTGGCATCATGGAAACCTGGTCCCCAAGCGGGAATCGAACCCTGGACCTTCTTGCTGTGAGGCGACAGTGTTAACCACTACACCACCGTGCCGCCATATGAAGGTGGTGTAGTGGTGTAGAAGGTGAAGGTGGATCGGGACTACCAACCTTCCAATGGTACTATTGGTGTCCTGGCACCCTATATAGAGGAAAATTCTGTACGGCCCTCATAGGTTACAATTACAATATGTAATCTATTCCAATATATCTATCAAACAATCAAAAAACTAATTTGGCTCCATCATTATTGAGCTAATCTCAGTTCGCAGTCTTGCAGAAAGTCTCAGGAAAATGACACCAAATTTGTACCTTCAATCGCCCATGATAACACTGGTATCCAGTTGGGAGGCGTCCAATACTGCCCCCCAGTGGTGTAATAAGGGAGTTCTTACACTTGCTGATTTGTTTGGGGTAGAGGGTCTCTGCGTCCAACTGAAACTAAACAAGAATACCCTGAAGACTCTGGCAGGAGCACTCCATCAAGGGTACTACGACTATGCTTGCACCTCATGGTACCAAAGCACCTCAAAGGCGCTAAAAACAAAATTACAAACATCTCAAAACACCTTACTCCTAGAACCCACCTCACCCCTGCCCACTTTGACACCTAGGATGGCTTAGAGTAGACGACAGAGTACAGCAACTTGCAATGGGCCTGGTCTACAAGATACACTACACGACCAAGGTACCCATGTACATGTCAAAATACTTCCCAAAGGTCAGTGAATACCACGATCACAACACCAGAGGAAGCTCAACAAATCATGTTAAACCCAGATTCGGCTCAAACAAGGGACTAAACACGTTTCGCAATTATGCCACATCAATGTGGAACGCCCTACCGAACGCTGTAAAGGAATGTGAATCCCTACCCACATTCAAAACCGCTCTTAAAGAGCACCTACGGGAGGCTGTAAAATTCGAAACTGGCCACCGTAAATGTCCAAACCCCCCCATCCCCTCCTAATAGACAGTCTCCTCCCCACCGCATGTATATTTCTCTCCCACCCACCCACCCCCTCCTAATGTACAGTCCCCTCCCCATCATGTATATACTCTGTCAGGATCTATGGGTAACAGTACTGTATATTTGCATATCGTATGTCACAAATGTAACAGTACTAAATACCTGTATGTCCCTATGCCATAAATGTCATGTATGTTGTGTATGTCATAAATGTCACTATAAATTGAAAATGGGGGACCCTGATGTAAACAAGACAAACGAACAATAATTTTTTTTATAGGGTGCCATTTGGACTTCATAACTTGGGATAAAAAAAATTGTATTTACCTATATTTTAATGTTCTATTATATAAAGCACATCTAATTAGCTGAAAAACACATTGGTTGAGCTCAGGCACCTAAATTATATTATATTTAGATATATTAACAACATGTGTCACAAGGGATATGTCCACCCTGTTAAGGACATAGACATAACTGTTTAATTGTGATTTCAGTGCATGATTGCTATTGAAATTATTAGTGTATAGGAATTGTATGTCCCTCAATTTAGTCAGATATTTATTTTACAATACAATTATTTTAAACAGCATATATTGAGAAAAACAACTGTACATTATGAGAACGGGACATATTCTTCCACTTTATTTCTAAAAAAAAGTGAATTATGATAATAATTACTCAAGGTTTCTAGCATGTATAATCAATCCCTTCCATATCTTTATGTAACTACAAATATACACTTGATATTTGGTAATCTCATTAAACTATGATAGAAAAATACCAACATAACAGGGTGGACAGAGGTCTAACAGGGTGGACACAGTAGAATAACAGGGTGGACAAAACACCAACAAATGACAAAACCTTAATGTTATTTAATGAATTTTAATAATTATAACATGAATAAACTTGGTTTATGACACACACAAAAAGGAAAATTACTTAAATAACTTGTCCACGCACTTGTTTATGTTTGTGTGTATGACTCAGTTTGTACTGAATGTGTATGTATGTGTGTTTATGTGTATGAGAGTTGCGTGCATACAAATCATGTGTGCATGAAATCAAACTAACTCCCTGGGAATGTGAAATTAGACTAACTCCTTGGTAATCTTAAACTTGGACCAAGGAAGAACTGGAAGAACACAAAAAGAAAATAAAACTGTATGTGCATATGTTCGTGTTTATGTGTATGACAGAGAATTTATACTGCATGTGTGTGTGTGTGTTTGTGTGAATGAGTGTGTTTGTGCTTGTGTGTGTGCATGTACAGTATGTGATAGACTCCTCTGTAGCTCTAACGTGGGGGTAACCGGTGTAAAAGTAGCAGCTCAAAGTCCAGCCCCAGCTCCAGACCCTGCCCTTAGCGCATGTCTAGTTGTAGTTCCCCAAGTGATCTTCTAGATATTTCCACGTGGACTTATCCAGTTGAACAGAGCGTTTGTTGAGTGCCTGTGGCTCGGGTATAAGACACAGAAGTTGGTCATCTGCATACCAGCTGATATCTTCACGTGGTGTTGGCCAGAAGTATTTGTTTACCCCATTGCGATGCATGCACTTCACGTGAATGCTATTCTCCTCCACGGCCATGATGATGCCGGGGTACACGTCATCGTCATACTTGACAACACACCACTTTCCAATGTAAGTGCTGTCGACTGCCTCTGGTCGCCATGGGGTCTCTCTGTTCTGCGTTGGGGGCGTCACTGGAACTCCATTTAGAGTAGAAACTTTTAGTTCAAAGCAGGCACAATCCAGTCGACCATCCTGCCTCTGACAGAAACAGCTGATGTCCCTGTACTCGATTTGCCCAGGTAAGAGGCTGATTACCTGGTGCATCCTCATTGTGCCCTTAACAGGAGTCAGAGCAGGGATCTAAGGCGAGAAGAGATGATATACAGTACAAGTATGAGATATAATATTCAAAATAGAGATATTATTATTATTATTATTATTATTATTACTTTTCCTTAATTCTCATCTCTCTATCCAGTTGGGCCTTTAAGAGAGCTATCTCCTGTTGGAGCCTTCTCCTTCCATTTTTTGCCCTCTTTTCACCTTGAAGGCTTTGCCTAAAACAGATGATGATAATGATAATACATCCTGACTTATATTAACTCTGTATTTTTTAAAAGCTCACAAAAGTCTTAAAAACAACAATGTATTTTATTCTCAATGTACAGTACATGTCCTTATATATTACAAACTTGCTCAAACCTTGAAGGCTGAATCTCTGGAGTTGCAGGGGGAGTGTTCTGTGATTATCTGGCCCTGGCTGCTTTCTTTACCTCCCTCCATTTCTTCCTCCTTGCCCTTTTCTCTCTCTCACCAACTTCATTGATACCAGTCTTTATGCCTTTCTCTCTGTCCCTTCTCCATTTTTCTCTCTCTTTCTGAAGGTATTGCTGTCTTCTCTCTGGGTCAGCATCACGGCGTGCTCTGTAACGCCGCTGTGATTCAGCTGCACTTAATGGGGATGCCATTCCTAAACAAATGCATGCATTTCCTTTAGATAATATACCTATATCATACAGTATACATAATAATATACAATATAATATACATATCAGTGTTTCCCCCAGTATGTTATTTTGCAGCAGCACCTGGATCCAATGCTTTGCACCTATATGTTAACTTATCAGTGTAAGGCAACCAGGGGCAAATACATATTAGTTATAAACTAGTTATAAATAATAAATATAAAAGAATTCTGCTGTTGCATATAGGGAAAACACTGCATACATGGCAACAAAACTTGTTATAAGTCAACATTACTAGATATATGTCCACCCTGTTAGGTTGGTGTCCACCCTGTTAGTTGAATAAGGCTAACGGTAGGTTATGTAGATAACCTAGTTATATTAGTATTGGCTGAGCGTTCCGCTCTGAGCCTTATGAGATATACTATCTCCTATGATACCTAATGTATCTCCCACAAACAAAAAATACATGCACCACACCTGTATGGGGCTCCGCCCCCATGGTGGCACCGCCCATATAGCAGTGACTCTGGTCACCACACATCCTTCCTCGCCAAAAAACCCGTCCCAGGAAAAGATTCCTCAAGAGGGAACTCAGGGCCGCGCAGAGCGGAACGCTCAGCCAATACTAATATAACTAGGTTATCTACATAACCTACCGTTATATGCCGTATTTGCTATCGCATTCCGCTCTGAGCCTTATGAGATATGGGGAAGAGCGGACGCGAAGCCCGACAAATGTACCCCCTGAGGACCCGTAAGCCCACATCAAGGGGTGCGGGGAGCCCTGTCACCCCATCCTCCCTAACGAAGGGGAGGCGCAGTCAACTCCACCTGAAATGCGAACAAGAGGGAAACTAGAACCCCTTGAACACACCGTACAGGCGGAACCACGTGTGACTCAACACACTGTGGCCCATACCCATACACTCCTGCTACCCGACCAAAGGACGGGAAGCAGGAAAGGCCACAGACCCCAGAACCGCCTGGGAGACAAAACCCCCGGTCATGTCCATGAGGTAAAACCTTACAAAGGGGCCCGGGGAGGACCATGAAGCTGCAGCACAGATGTCCTCCACCGAGGCCCCACCCAGGAGAGCGGCAGAGGCAGCCACCCCACGAGTGGAGTGCGCCCTGATGCCCCCAGGGGGATCCTGCCCAGCCAACGTGTAGCAGAGGGTAAAACCCTCGCACAACCAATGGGACAGGCGCTGCCCCGACAGTGCCTTACCAGCACGAGCCCCACCGTAACAGACAAAAAGCTGGTCGGTAACCCTGAAATCCTGAGTACGGCTGAGGTAAATCCCCAAGCACGGACTGGACATGACAGGTGAAGGCCCGCATCTAACTCACTAGTGTGAGGAGGAGGACGAAACGCCTGAACCACAATATCCCGGGAGCGGAAGGAACTCCGGATATTCTTAGGCACGAAAGCAGGATTAGGTCGCAGAGTGACACCGCAATCGGTCCGAAAAGACAGGCACTCTGGACGTACCGAGAGAGCACAGAGCTCACCTACGCGTTTAGCGGAAGTGACAGCCAGAAGGAACACGGTCTTGAAGGACAGCTGTCCCAACGGCGCCTGCTCGAGCGGCTCAAACGGGGCCAAGGACAACCGACCGAGGACCAATTGAAGATCCCAAGTCGGAGCCAAGAAGCGTTGCACCGGCTTAACGCGTCGAGCGCCAAGCAGGAAACGCTTCACAAGAGGGTGGCTAAACAAGACATCGCCTCAAACCCCTCATGATAGGAGGATATAGCTGCTGCATATACCCTCACCGTCGAAGCCGACAGTCTATCAAGGAGAGACTGGAGGTAACTAAGGACAGCATCCAGGGGGCAGGAGACTGGGTCCCGGCCCCCCGCCTTACACCACACTTGGAACATACGTCATCTGCCCGCGTAAGCGCGACAGTGGAGGGAGCATGCGCATTCCAGATGGTAACACCATCAGGATCAAGAACCTGCGCCCCTCAACGTACCCGTCCCAACAACTGACCTAACAGATGTATGGGGAAGAATCCCTGGCGGCACGGCATCGGTCCCAGACCTGCCTGGCCATGTCCAGACGTAATCCTCACCCGTCAGGATGAGGGCCGCCCCGCGACAGTACACCTGCACCCACATTCTCCCTGCCGGGGATGTGGGGAGCCCTCAGGCCGCGCAGATGGAGGACGCCCATAGCCAGCCGCCCGCCGCCTGGTGCAGACAGGGGGAGCGTACTCCTCCCTGTCTGTCGATACACGACACTGACGTCGTATCGTCCGTCCTGATCAACACCATTTGTGGACCAGAAGGACCGCTTTCAACACCAACACATTGAACGTAGCGCAGACCGGGCAGCATGGTTTGCCAGCTGCCCCCTACTGCGTTGGCCCGACGCATCACCAGCGAGGGAGGCGTCGGTGAAAACGCAACGTGAGACAGCGCCGTAACCGTCCTAGGACGGAACCTCCCGAGCGTGTTGACAACACGCTCTGAGATGGATGCCCATAGCCCTCCAACCGTTGACTGGGAAGAGGAATACTCTACATCCAGTCTACAGCAACCCCAGGCTGGTAGAGACCTGCCTGGTACGAGACCTGACGATCCACCTTGACCGCGAAGGACCAGAACGTCATCAGGGCAGAACACTCCGTAACCCCGGACGACGCAGAGGCCCCAGTGCGGCCTCCACGCACTTGGTGAAGATGCGGGGAGCCAGAGAAAACCGAACGGCAGCCTCTGGTACTCATACGCTAACCCTGCAAAGGAAGCGTAGGTAAGCCCTAGGACGGAAGATCGGGGATGCGCATACGCATCCTACAGGTCTATGGAGGAGAACCAGACCCCCACCTGACAGTGTTCAACAGGTAGGAGACGATCCAAAAAATGCTGAACCTTCCCATGGGACAGGTCCAGCCTGGGTCTTACACCCCTCCCTCCCGACTTCTCGGGCAGAGAACACCGGGAGGAGAACGCCACGACGATGGCTTGCTTCGTCCACAGAGATTGGATCTCGTTGACCAGAGCTGTCACAGCTGGAGACCCCGACAATAGGGTCTGTACCAAACCTGAAAACGGGTGGGGTTGTGTAAACACAAGTCCCCGCCTCAGCGTTCTCTCCATCCACCTCGACATATGATACTGCCGTAGTCATATGTGACGACACTCCCAACGCACCCGCCGTCACGTGGCGCAGGTCCGCTAGGAACTGTAGATAGTTGGCCCGGTCCCCCCGCTGTGCGTAGCCAAAACCTGGAACCGTGCGAGGAGCGCGTTCCGTGTCGGAACACCTGATCCTGACACCACCCACGAGGCAATCGCACCCAAGGGGGAACCCTGACAGAAAGGGCCGGTCTGATACGGGGGGCTTCCGATGAAAAAAGCCCCCCCACTGAACACCCCTCCAGAACATGCTGAAGGAGTTGTTCTGCAGCCGGACATGCAAGGTGTAAGGCCCCCATGGGTTCCTACACACCGTAGCCCTGCAGTGATATTACTACCACCCCAAATCATGTGAGCTGCGACCACTTGCCAATATTTCAGGAGTGGGAGGCACCAACATGATACCAGGCCTGGCGAAGGCGAGGCCGGGGAAGCCCGCACTGTGTGCCTCAAAAGGTTTCGAGCCCCCCTGCTGACAACACTTAAGTTGACAGACGTAACACCAGGCTCAACCAACACAGATCAAGGTGTGGGAGCCGCTTGACAGCACAACATTCTCACGGACAGACCCAGGCTCAGCCATAAACTGGGTGTCAGCCCCTGTCCCCATGAGAAGCGAAAAGGGGGGCCACCCGCGCATCAACGAAGGCACGCGGCCCGCAGCCAAAGGAAACAATCAGAGCCCACTTCTTCCGCTGGTGTTGGGGAAGGGAGCGATCGGAGAGCGGGCTGCTCGCGGCAGGACGGTGGCGGCTTGTTTGTTCAAGCCGAACCCATCCTACATGGCCGATCCCTCGGCCGCCAAGGCTGTCGGCCTTGTGGACACCTGTCGAATCGACGCCCAGGATACCTCTGGCGGGGGAAAAACATGGCCGCCTGTCGAGGGCCCCGTCATCGCCGCTGACGAGGCCGTGCTCTCTCTTCTTCCGGCTGCGCGGTGTGAGGCGGTGTAGGGCCTAGGACAATACCGCCCGCGCTCCAGCAGAAGACCAAAATCCCCTGCGGAGAGGGGAACCCTGAGCGGTTATAGCTTGCGGCTGGGTCAAAGCTAATAACGTCAACAACCTCGCGCGATGTGTCGACGTCGGCTGGCTCTCAAGGCCCCTCCACCAGACACCATTTTTCTAATAGAAAAAAACAGCAATTCGAACACAGTTCTAATCGTTGCCAATTCCATACCGTGGCGGTACAAGCCTTAACAGCCCACCAGCCACTCGCCAGGCCGACCCACCCATGGTGTCGGCCGGGCGGGGCATTGTTTCAATATATCAAAAACAAAGGACTGATGTTAACACGGAGCACCAGTGGTGATTGCAAACAGCACCCTCCACTGTGGTGTGCACCATGAAAGGGTTAAATGAATAAAAGAGCTAAACCACAAAATACTGTAGAATGAGCAAACCCATACACACAAAGTTAAGGGGAGACGGACCAGTCCCGCCTTCATTCAAAATATTCACAACAGGACACCAGCCCTAGTTTAGCCCATTTACCAAAAAAGGTAAACAAAGCCCCCCCCCGCACTACTCCCCCAGTATACCGATTGACCGTCAGTATGAATGGTTGAGAGGAGAGAAAACTGTAGCAAGACAGACCTTCTCATAGCAGAGTGACAAAACTAAACAATAGCCCCCTACACAGGGCCGCCCCAGGAGGTGGGGGGCCTCGCGTCTAAAAACGCACAGGGCCTCACATTTCTCCCAGGCGGCCCTGCCCTTATACTACTGCAGCCTAGCGCCAGGCGATGTGGGACCCAAGACAACAATTGCCTGTGCACAGACACGCAACATGTTTACCATGTCGGCTGGACCCATAGCCCCACTACCCGACGCCAACCCAGATGGGAACACCGTTCAACAAACCCCGCCGGAACACAAGGTAAAATACCTGACTAGGCAACCTAGCCACGGCCTACCCTGTTGTCAACCCATTTACCCGAAAAAGGTAAATAGGCCTCAGCAAAAAAAACCACAACAGCTACCGACTGACCTTCATTGATGAACCGGGCAAGAGGAGGGAGAGTGACAACATCTCACGGCGGAGACATTAAAACAGCATAGCAATTAGCAGTAGTAATAGCATGCGGCATTAGCGATAGCATGTAGCATAGCATTAGATGTTTTAGCAGCACGCCCAAGACAGCTTGGAAACCGTTCCCTGCAGAGAACGTTCACCAAACCATCCTGCCCCCGGCGCCAACACACAACATGGTTGTGTTAACAAAACAAACCAGCATTACTAACACTAATACCCATGCCTGAAGACACAGGGCCTACCTGAGTACAAGCTGGCCCGACAGCCAGTCTTGTACAGCTGAACCTCGATGTGCTGTCATCAAACGAGGAACATCAACACAGGCCCGTCGTGTCGCCGAAAACATGCGTCGAAGATGCCAGGGGCCAGCAACCTCCGGTAAGCTTCCAAACATTATGACTCTGATCTTTTCATCCTACTAGTTATCGTACGGTGCACGCATCCAAGTACGCTGGGACGAAAATAGAGGAAGGATGTGTGGTGACCAGAGTCACTGCTATATGGGCGGTGCCACCATGGGGGCGGAGCCCCATACAGGTGTGGTGCATGTATTTTTTGTTCGTGGGAGATACATTAGGTATCATAGGAGATAGTATATCTCATAAGGCTCAGAGCGGAACGCGATAGCAAATACGGCATATAACAGGGTGGACAATAACAGGGTGGACATTTTGAGCTAAAGTTAGCCTTTAGTCTGCCTGTGTTAGCATAATGGCTAGCATGACTTTCAATTCTTGATGAGGAATCTATAATTCCTCACAAACACTTTTTTCAATTATTACATTTGATTGATCTCCTCAATACTTAGGCCTAACAGGATGGACAGTTATTTTCAAACATATCAAACTCACTTAATACTCCTCCAGACGATAGCACCAGACATCCTCCCATTCCTAACGGCAACCATCAACTCCTCACTCAACTCGGGGGTGGTCCCCACCTCCCTAAAACAAGCCAAGAGTCACGCCGCTCATAAAAAAACCAACCCTGAACCCTACCGTCATAGGCAACTACCGTCCTGTCTCTCTTCTCTTCTTCCTTTCTAAAACACTTGAACGTGCTGTATCCAACCAACTTACTGCTTATCTCTTACAGAATGACCTCCTAGACCCTAATCAGTCAGGCTTCAGGACTAGTCACTCCACAGAGACAGCCCTCATTGCGGTTACAGAGGCACTTCACTTAGCAAAAGCGAAAGGCCTCTCCTCTGTCCTGATTCTCCTAGATCTATCTGCAGCCTTCGACACAGTCAACCACCAGATCCTCCTTGCGGCCCTCGCAGGAATGGGAGTGGCTGGCTCTGCGCTGACATGGCTGTCATCATACCTCAATGACCGCTCCTACCAAGTGTCATGGAGAGGGACCCTGTCGGCCACCCGCCCCCTGCGGACGGGTGTCCCCCAGGGCTCGGTTTTAGGACCCCTTCTCTTCTCCCTCTACACTAAATCACTGGGTAACATTATCACGTCTCATGGCTTCTCCTACCATTGTTATGCCGATGATACTCAACTCTTCCTCTCCTTCCCTCCCTCAGATATCCACGTCTCTGAGCGGATCTCGGCCTGTCTGTCCGACATCTCCGCCTGGATGACGTCCAACCACCTCAAACTGAACCTAAGCAAAACAGAATTGCTCCACCTGCCGGCCAAATCCTCCCCCCTAACCAACCTTTCAATCACAGTCGAGAATGCAGCTGTGACTGCGTCCCCGACCGCCAAGAACCTTGGTGTTGTCCTCGACGACCAGTTGAACTTCTCTGCTCACATCGCAGCGACGACCAGAACCTGCCGATTCCTCCTGAGCAACGTCAGAAGGATCCGCCCCTTCCTGACAAAAGAAGCCACCCAACTCCTCGTCCAATCAACAGTCATCTCCCGCCTCGACTACTGCAATGCACTGCTCGCTGGCCTCCCGGCCACTGCCACTAAGCCTCTTCAACTCATTCAGAACGCAGCGGCCCGCCTGATCTCAAACCTACCGAAGTCGGCCCATGTCACCCCACTTCTTAGGGACCTGCACTGGCTCCCCATTGCTGCACGAATCCGCTTCAAGGCCCTCGACCTAGCATACCGTGCGGCAAAGGGAACCGCTCCCGCCTACCTCCGGTCAATGGTCTCTAACTACACACCCTCAAGACCCCTACGCTCTGCATCTTCAGGCCGCCTCAGACCTACTCCTATCCAAGCTCCGGGAGGGTCATCAAAGAGAAGTCGCCTATTCTCAGTCCTTGCCCCACAATGGTGGAATGAACTACCCACCCCAGTTAGGACAGCCGAATCACGTCCAATCTTTCGCCGTCGACTAAAGACGCACTTCTTCAACCATTATCTGAATTTTAGAAAAAACTATAAAAAAAAAAAAAAAAAAAAAAAAATCTAACCCTAACTAACCGTACTGTCATGCACTTGTCCTAATAAACTAACCTACACTGTAGCACTCAACACTTTGATGAACATTGTTACTCAGCTGATAGAGTTGTGCCCTTCCTGATGGCTTGTCGTACAGAACTTGTAAGTCGCTTTGGATAAAAGCGTCAGCTAAATGACTAAATGTAAATGTAAATGTAATGTAAGAGAGGTAGAAAAGCAGACATCTTACCACATTTGATTTCCCCTCCACTGTTGTGATGTCACCTCATGAGACTGATGTCATTGAGAAATGTGTTTTCTTCTTAAAGGGACAGTAAACACAGCTCCACAGAATGGACAGTGACGCCGGGGACGGACATAAATCAATTATTTTTGTATAATCTTTTTTTTATTTTTAATTTTTTTTTATAAAAACAGCATTTGATAAAATGGAGTTTGACCAAGACAATTTTATAATCATGATATATTTAGAAATGTATATGTTTTTATTAGTTATTCTTTAGATTGAAGTTGAATGAACAGCACTGGGGACATGGCATAATACCACAATTCGCCATAATACCTCTTTTAATCAAAGCTTTTACAATTTATAAAACAGCAACTTAGAAGCCCATATCATTATTCATGATAAATAACAATTGACTATACATGAAAAACCAAATGGAATTTAGTTTTTGTCCAAATCTAGACAAAATACAAACATTTTTGTACTGGGGACGCAATAGGCACTGCATAAAAAAATGTACCCCTTTCTCTGGTCTGCATCCCCTTAACAATTGTGTGTATTGAGCCGTACTGTATTGTACCCATTCTGCAATCTGTTAAATAAAGTTTTCATTCATTCATTCATTCATTCATTCATTCATTCATTCATTCATTCATTCATTCATTCATTCATTCATTCATTCATTCATCATCCCTCTCTCTCCCACTCCAACCGCACGTCTCAACCGAGCCTGGTCAGGGGGGAGGGGCTAGGCCCAATGTGGAGTGACGTCCCCTCTCCGCCAATCAGCGCGCGGTCTGTCTGCCACAGGCTTTCCCCGTGGCAGCTATTTATTTATTTCCAAAGGGGCGGGGCGTGGGGTGCCGCGTGACGTAGCTGATTGGTCCAGCCCTCCCTGACGTCACCAGGAAATACGGAAATGCCATGCAATGTCTCGTCCTAGCCACCAGGGGCGCCACCCTCCATGCTTCACCTCGTTGTCTGTGGCTATAACGAGCTAATGCTGGCGCTGCTAATCTCTAACGTTAACTCTCTGAACAGATCTAGATGCAGTGATCGTGTAAAGAACGGACTAACTGCAGCTGCTGGAGACAGATCTGAACTAAGGAGGAGTCGAGACTGGCCGTAAACTTCAGTGTGTTGTGAAAGTGAGATGAAGAAACACAAAGCAGGTTTGTTTAATCAGAAGATCATTTGGACATTATTCTTTTATCAATAGGTATATGTTCCCGTTTGTGATTACGGTATTTCACAATTGCCTAATCTTAAATAATGTACCCAACAGTTAGATGCGACATTACGCCATAAATCATGGGATAACCGTCCGCCATCTTACCTGGATATTGTTTAGGCAGCAACTATGTTTGTCGGCTGTGCAGCCTAGTTACTGTACTAACATGATCAGAGAGACTAGTGCAGCCTAGTTACTGTACTAACATGATCAGAGAGACTAGTGCAGCCTAGTTACTGTACTAACATGACCAGAGAGACTAGTGCAGCCTAGTTACTGTACTAACATGATCAGAGACACTAGTGCAGCCTAGTTACTGTACTAACATGATCAGAGAGACTAGTGCAGCCTAGTTACCGTACTAACATGATCAGAGAGACTAAGGAGGCTGGCATCACTTTAAATACACATGAGTATGGAGGAGATTAGATCACACAAGGCTCAACTACTCTCTTTCTAACACACACACATGCACGAACAAGACACTCTGACGTCACGAGACCGCCGCCATCTTAGTTTTGGGATGAATGAATGAATGAAAACTTTATTTAACAGATTGCAGAATGGGTACAATACAGTACGGCTCAATACACACAATTGTTAAGGGGATGCAGACCTGAGAAAGACGTTTGTCTTGTTTCCATCAGGGTCCCCCATTTTCAATTCATATAGACATTTATGACATACACAACATACATGACATTTATGGCATAGGGACATATAGGTATTTAGTACTGATACATTTGTGACAAACGGTATTCAAATATACAGTACTGTTACCCCTAGATCCTGACAGAGTATATACATATGATGGGGAGGGGACTGTACATTAGGAGGGGGTGGGTGGGTGGGAGAGAAATATACATATGGCGGGGAGGGAATATATACATGCGGTGGGGAGGAGACTGTCTATTAGGAGGTGGTGGGGGTTTTGGGCATTTACGGTGGCCAGTTTCGAATTGCAGCCTCCCGTAGGTGCTCTTTAAGAGCGGTTTTGAATGTGGGTAGGGATTCACATTCCTTTACAGCTTTGGGTAGGGCGTTCCACATTGATGTGGCATAATTGCGAAACGTGTTTAGTCCCTTGTTTGAGCCGAATCTGGGTTTAACATGATTTGTTGAGCTTCCTCTGGTGTAGTGGTTGTGGTATTCATTGACCTTTGGGAAGTATTTTGACATGTACATGGGTACCTTCCCACCCTCCAGAACATTTACATCAAGCGGTGCAAGGGGAAGGCTAAGAGAATTATTAAGGACTCGAGCCACCCGAACAACTGCCTCTTTGAACTGCTGCGGTCAGGCAAGCGATACCGGAGTCTTAAGGCGAGCACAGAAAGACTCAGAAGAAGCTTCTATCCCCAGGCCATCAGGCTGCTAAACGAACAATAATCGCTAAACGAACAATAATCACTATGCAACAACCATCAAATGCACACAGCACACACACCCACACGCACACACTCACTCAAACAAACAACACACTGCAGCACCCACTCTCCACACTTTAGATCACACAAACACACTTACACTTTATATTTATTGATAAAGGATTTGCACTACAACTCGTACACCTACTGTGAATTGTACCTAAATTGCACCTCGTCCCATTTCTCCATTTCTGCCTTGCACTATATATAGTCCCCCTATATAGTATTGTATATTAGTACACTGCACAGTATTGTATATTGTATGGTAACTACGTCTATTCTGCATCGAACATTGTACATATGTCTAAACTGAACACTGTGACCTCTTTTTTTACTTCTAATTTTACTATGTTTTTATTCCATACTTATCTTGTCTTGCACAGTCTCTGGAGCGCAACAGTAAGAAGCATTTTGTACAAAAGTATTCTGTACTTCTGTATGACAACTATTAAAGAAACTTGAAACTTAGTCGTATAGTGTATCGTGTAGACCAGGCCCATTGCAAGTTGCTGTACTCTGTCGTCTACTCTAAGCCATCCTAGGTTGTCAAAGTGGGCAGGGGTGAGGTGGGTTCTGGGGTTCAGGTCAAGTAGTAGTCTGACCAGTTTGTTTTGTGATGTTTGTAATTTTGTTTTAAGCGCCTTTGAGGTGCTTTGGTACCATGAGGTGCACGCATAGTCGTAGTACCCTTGAATGAGTGCTCCTGCCAGAGTCTTCAGGGTATTCTTGTTTACCAGAGAGGAGATCCGGTACAAGAATATAGTTCGTTGGTTGACTTTGGATGCCATTTTGTCACAGGAAAGATTTGCCTCTAGGATGGAACCCAGGTAGGTAATTTCGTCTTTCCTTGTGACAATATTGTCACCCACTGTAACTGAGAAGCCGTCGGTCTTGCTGAGTTTGTTATTTGAACCGAAGAGAATGGACTCTGTTTTGCCCATGTGTAATGATAGTTTGTTATCAGCGAGCCATATGCAGATTTTGCCTAGTTCTGAGCTGAGGGTTCTTTCAACCTGCAACTTGATCTTGTCAGAGACCAGCAGGGCTGAGTCGTCCGCAAACAGGAACAAGTTGCAGTCACAGGCTGACGACATGTCATTTGCATAAATTAGGAAGAGTAGCGGTCCTAGTATGCTTCCTTGTGCAACACCACAGCTCACTGTGAGGGGGGGGTGATAGAGTACCGTTTACCTCTACCATCTGTTCTCTCCCCTCCAGGTAGGATTGCATCCAGCTCACTGATAAGCTATCAAAACCAATTAATTGCTTTTAGCTTGTCAATCAGAATGGAGTGATTGACAGTGTCGAAGGCCTTTTGTAGGTCCAGCATGACCATGCCGCAGTATTTGCCCGCGTCCACCTCTTGTTTGATGTGGTCGTTCAAATAGAGGAGGCATGTGTCAGTGGAGTGGGACGTTCTGAAGCCAGATTGGAATTCGTAGATTCGATTTTTTTCCGCCAGGTACTTTTCGACCTGTTCGTAGACTATTTTCTCCATGACTTTCGAGATGGAGGTAAGAATAGAAACAGGGCGGTAGTTGCCTGGGTCTAATTTGCTGCCCTTTTTGTGCAGAGGGGTCACTCTCGCAATTTTGAAGTCCTTGGGGACGTGTCCTTGTTTTATAGCGAGGTTTATTATGTGTGTGATGACTGGGGTGATGGCGGCTGCTGCGTCTCTGAGGTATTTGGAGGGGATGTTGTCATGGCCAGTGGCCTTGTTAGGTTGGAGGGCGCTAAATTTTTTGAGTACCTCATCGGTTGTTACAATTTCAAGTTTGAAGTCGTCTTTGTGGACCCCTAGGTTTTTGTAGTATGCTACTGGGGACAACCAACCAGCAAAAGTGAGCTCCGTTTTTAAAAAGTAGTAACATATAAACATGAAAAAGGCATGTAGGCTACTTGAAGCCTCCAGTGCACATGTACACTGAGAATGGACTATATGGCGAAGTAGCTAGTGTAATGTTTCTGTTCTGGCTGTCACTCTTAGTGTCTAGCAGAAAGAATTGAATGTCCACACGATGACAATATAGCTGAAGGTTCTTTATTTCCACACTTTGGGTTAACTTGCATACATCCAACTGGCGGGCACCATATCTGACGTCATTAATAATAATAATAATAGATCAAATTTCTATAGCGCCTTTCATAGAACCCAAGGTCGCTACTCGCTTCACAATCAGGAAAAAAAATAGGGCTAGGGAAGTAGGGGGGGGGGGGGAGGGGCATGAGGGCAGGTAAGGGATAATGGACCTAATCTAATCTAAATTAACTGATGGGGAAAAGCCTTGGTGAAAAGGTGTGTTTTAAGAGCAGTTTTGAAGGTGTCCAGGGTTGGGGCGTTGCGAATTTCGGAGGGGAGAGAGTTCCAGAGGGTAGGGACGCCACGCTGAAGGCTCTGTCCCCGAAAGTCCGTAACCTGGTGCGAGGGATGGAGAGGAGACCTAGATCAGAGGATCGTAGGTTCTGGGATGGAGTGTGCTGGTGGAGGAGATCAGACAGGTATCGGGGGGCGAGGGCATGGAGGGACTTGTAGGTGAGGAGCAGGAGTTTGAAAGTGATGCGGAACTTGACTGGGAGCCAGTGGAGGTGGATGAGGGTGGGGGTGATGCCAGGGCTTGGTGTGAGTGAGAACCCTGGCAGCTGAGTTCTGAACATACTGGAGCAAATCACGGAGATGGCCAGTTCGCCCGCAGCAATCTAGTGCTAACGTTAAGCTCTCAGAATGGTAGCAGCTCGCCCGCAGCTCTAGTGCTAACGTTAAGCTCTCAGAATGGTAGCAGTTCTCCCACAGCTCTAGTGCTAACGTTAAGCTCTCAGAATGGTAGCAGTTCTCCCGCAGCATCTAGTGCTAACGTTAAGCTCTCAGAATGGTAGCAGTTATCCTGCAGCATCTAGTGCTAACGTTAAGCTCTCAGAATGGTAGCAGCTCGCCCGCAGCATCTAGTGCTAACGTTAAGCTCTCAGAATGGTAGCTGTTGTGAAGGGCCAGATTAAAGCTGTGAATCTACATTTATTGTTTTATATACATTGTATATTATTTATATATACACGGTATATCCCTTTAAGCCTGCGTTCGAATCATAGTAATATTCGCTCTCCTTATTGGATAACGCCCGTAGGCGCCAGACCGCAAGCCCCCAAAGTCAGGTTCAAAGACGAGCCCAGGCATGTCGCAACATGCCTGGAGACAGCGTATTGATTCGAGACGAGAACTGAGGTTTGGGACTAGATAATCACTTAAGTATATATGCTGCGGCAGGTGCGAACAGTAGTTGTTCATCAAGTTCATCCCGCTTCAACGTGTAGTGAAGTGAGCAGCAGTGCGTCTAACAGAGCGTTGAGAACCACGTGCGAATTGAATAGTAAAGTGTCAGATTAATGCAGTAACGTCAAGTTCGACTTAGTTTAATGTGAAGTAAATAGTCGTTAATTTATTGTATATCGTGCCAACCACAGTTCGTTCGTGTGTAGCATTACCCAGCGGTTCGTTCGTGTTAGCTAGTGGACCTTAGCCAGTGCGCGTGGACTAAATACCTTAGTACCAGCACACGAGGAGGCCTAGTCGGAGAACATGCTGGACATGTGCACAGGAGAACCAGCGGCGGCGATTGCAGAACCATTACTGGTTGGATTATATTGATTGTGGAACGTGTTACCCGGAGAAGAGCATCGTTAATCTCCACTGTCGTTTGGGATTTAACCTCGTGAGGATTTACATTCGGGCTGGCCTCATGGACCGAGGCTAGCTGGCTATCATCGTTTGCTATCGAGCATTGGATTACAGTTATTGCTTTTGTTGCTGATCGTTGGATTTACAAGGACTGGCTTCTGTACGTGAATCCCCTTATTCTTCATTGAATCAGACTGAGTGTTACAAAGGGTCAGATTAAACCGAATATATATATTTATTACTTGAGATATATTGTATAATATTTGTATATCGTCTGATATCCCTTGTATATTCTTTGTACATATACACGGAATATCCCTTTACCTAGGTACAGGCCAGACCATAATATTCGTTCTCCTATTGGACAGCGACCCCTAGGCGCCAACGACCATACCCCCAATGTCGAGTTCAAAGCCACCGCCCAGATATGTCTCAACATGCCCAGGTTTGCGCAGTAATACGAGACAGAAATGAGGTTGGCACTAGATTATTCACCTTAAGTATAAATACGTTGCAGGTGGATACAGCAGTTAGTTATCCCAACAAGTTGAAGCCTTCACCACGATACAACGTGCTGTGAAGTGGGCCCTTTTTGCCCCTAAATAGAGCCTTGAGAACCGCATGCGAATTGATAGCTAAAGTGTCAGAGTCTAACGCTGTATCGTCGAGTTCGACTTATTCTAAACGAACAATAAACACTATGCAACAACCATCAAATGCACACAGCACACACACCCACACACTCACTCAAACAAACAACACACTGCAGCACCCACTCTCCACACTTTAGATCACACAAACACACTTTACACTTTATATTTATTGATAAAGGATTTGCACTACAACTCGTACACCTACTGTGAATTGTACCTAAATTGCACCTCGTCCCATTTCTGCCTTGCACTATATAGTATTGTATATTAGTACACTGCACAGTATTGTATATTGTATGGTAACTCAGTTACGTCTATTCT
Organism: Notolepis coatsorum; assembly: GCF_963971535.1. Taxonomy (NCBI): domain Eukaryota; kingdom Metazoa; phylum Chordata; class Actinopteri; order Aulopiformes; family Paralepididae; genus Notolepis; species Notolepis coatsorum. Next base: position 2,887,955 of record NC_140176.1, on the reverse strand, counting down.
GCATCGAACATTGTACATATGTCTAAACTGAACACTGTGACCTCATTTTTTTACTTCTAATTTTACTATGTTTTATTTCATACTTATCTTGTCTTGCACAGTCTCTGGAGCGTAACAGTAAGAAGCATTTTGTATAAAAGTATTCTGTACTTCTGTATGACAACTATTAAAGAAACTTGAAACTTGAAACTCTATTGTAAAGTAATAGTCTATTATGTATAGTGTATCGTGCGGCTACCGTTCTACAGTGACCAGCATTACCACCGGTTCGTCGTACCGAGCTAGTGCACTTATCCAGGCTGGGCGGCCTAACCTCGTGCCGCCATCCGAGGAGTCCTAGACGAGAACCGTTGGATATGTACACCGGAGAACCTACACCGACGAATGCAGAGCCTTTTCCGGCTGGATTATATTGCTTTGGTACTGTGGCTGCTGGAGCAGAGAACCGTCTACCCCACTGCTGTGTGGGATCTACCCTGTGAGGAGCACCGTCGAGCCCGCCTCTAGGACCCACAGAGGCTGGCTAGCTTTCATCCATGCTGCCATGCATACCGGAGTATAGCTGTTGCTTTGTCTACGGACCAAAGGATTATTGCACCGTCTCCTGTATCTGGAGTCTCTTTATTCCTCGTTGATCCAGACTTTGCTCCCGACAATTCCTCTCCCCTGCTGGCTTACAACCGGAGGGAACCCCCTTAGTATCTCCAGCTGACTACGAGTGTGCCTTATATAATTCTTATGCTACAGGTGGTATTAATTATACCCATCTTAATATGCTCATGGACTTACGCTCTTGACCTACTTAAGTGTTCTTCGCCATATAAGCGCTAGTGCTAACGTTAAGCTCTCAGAATGGTAGCAGTTCTCCCACAGCTCTAGTGCTAACGTTAAGCTCTCAGAATGGTAGCAGTTCTCCCGCAGCATCTAGTGCTAACGTTAAGCTCTCAGAATGGTAGCAGTTCTCCTGCAGCATCTAGTGCTAACGTTAAGCTCTCAGAATGGTAGCAGATCTACCCTGTGAGGAGCACCGTCGAGCCCGCCTCTAGGACCCACAGAGGCTGGCTAGCTTTCATCCATGCTGCCATGCATACCGGAGTATAGCTGTTGCTTTGTCTACGGACCAAAGGATTATTGCACCGTCTCCTGTATCTGGAGTCTCTTTATTCCTCGTTGATCCAGACTTTGCTCCCGACAATTCCTCTCCCCTGCTGGCTTACAACCGGAGGGAACCCCCTTAGTATCTCCAGCTGACTACGAGTGTGCCTTATATAATTCTTATGCTACAGGTGGTATTAATTATACCCATCTTAATATGCTCATGGACTTACGCTCTTGACCTACTTAAGTGTTCTTCGCCATATAAGCGCTAGTGCTAACGTTAAGCTCTCAGAATGGTAGCAGTTCTCCCACAGCTCTAGTGCTAACGTTAAGCTCTCAGAATGGTAGCAGTTCTCCCGCAGCATCTAGTGCTAACGTTAAGCTCTCAGAATGGTAGCAGTTCTCCTGCAGCATCTAGTGCTAACGTTAAGCTCTCAGAATGGTAGCAGCTCGCCCGCAGCATCTAGTGCTAACGTTAAGCTCTCAGAATGGTAGCTGTTGTGAAGGGCCAGATTAAAGCTGTGAATCTACATTTATTGTTTTATATACATTGTATATTATTTATATATACACGGTATATCCCTTTAAGCCTGCGTTCGAATCATAGTAATATTCGCTCTCCTTATTGGATAACGCCCGTAGGCGCCAGACCGCAAGCCCCCAAAGTCAGGTTCAAAGACGAGCCCAGGCATGTCGCAACATGCCTGGAGACAGCGTATTGATTCGCTGCATTGGCGCGACGCCGCCAATGCACAGCGCGACGCAGCCCAAGCCCAGCGCGAAGCAGAGCGAGACCTCGCTCACATCAAGCGCGAAGCCGAGCGCGACCGACTACAAGCGCAGATAATGGAGCAATTGATTGCCAGGGCGACACCCCCTCCCTCCGCACGGAGCTCCAGGGCATCGTCAAGACAAGGGTCTAGGGCACCTTCCCCTACCCGACCAAGCGACCCGGAGCCCGGCCAACAGAAAGAGCCTATCCACGTCTCCGAACCCCCTCCCCGACCGGTCCATGCGAGACCCAGCAACCGGGAAGAACCGGCCTATGCCGCCGAGAGACTGAATAGACGTCTGCAAGATCTAGAAGACCTAGCAGAGGAAGAGGAAGAGGAAGATGAGGAAAGTCAAGCCCACCAGCAGCATCGTACTCCACAGGACCAGGAGGTCCAGTACAGCCCAGACTTTACCCCCGAGGCCCTGCGTTACAGACCCCCGACTTAACTCAAGGGTGAGTTTGACGCACCGCCAGCCCCGAGGAACAGTACCTGGGTACCCGGGCTTTGGTACCCACCAAGTACCAGCCCACGACGACACGTACGGGGAGACTCGCCCAGGAGGCCTCTCCCCCAACGCTCACCGATGTGCCAGCCATCCATGGCATCGTACCTTGGCACACCGACGTTCCCGGATTTTACACATGAGGACAGAGCACAGTACACGGAACTACGGATGTGCTTAGAGACTATGATGTCCGACGTCCCCGATGAGACGTACAAATATGCTATCCTCCTCAAGCACCTGAAGGTGCCCAGAGCGCATAATATAGCGCTGGCATATTCCAACTCAAGTACCCCATACACCTAGTAGCCCTCGACCAACGTTATGGACGCATATGGGACTACGTGATACAAGAGATAAGGAATATTGTTGACCGTCTCCCCCCAGCCACAGACAATCGCTCATTGGATGACCTCTCTATCAAGGTACAATCCCTGGTAGGGATGCTGGGGGCACAAAAGGAAAAGGGTAGACACTAACTGTACGCTAACTCAAGTCAAGTCAAGTCAAGAGTTTTAATTGTCACGGCATACAGGTATACAATGAAATGCGGCTGGTCTTGCCTGCGACGATGTGCAATACAGTGGTACAACATATAATAGAGTCCAATAAAAATACAGTGGTACAACATATAATAGAATCCAATAAAAAACAACAGTGCAATAAACAGGTACATGGTGTGCCATCTCGGTATCTGTACATAGTATTTACAGAGCATATAGGACATGCTAGGTAGCTTTAGTAGTGCAATACACTGTTCCTGATGTTATACTAATTTAAGTGGCCTTTCCTCTGGCCATAAGTGTGCGTGTGTGCGGCATGAGTGTTAAAGTGGCTGCTAGTGTGTGAGCGTGCTCAGCGTGCGTGTCGTGTATGTGCTAGTGTGTGCTTGTGTGTGGATAGTTCAGTTTCTGTGTCTCTCAATGTTCATTGTTCAAGGCTCTGATGGCCTGGGGGAAGAAGCTTAGCCTAAGCCTCTCCGTCCTAGTAGCTGGGGTTCGCAGGCGTCTGCCTTACCTCAGCAGCTGGAACAGGCTGTTATTGGGGTGGTGGGGGTCTTTCATTATCCTGCAGGCTCTGGATTTGCACCTCTTGTTGTATAGAGCCTGCAGGGGAGGTAGCGCAATACCCGTGGTACGCTCGGCTGAGCGCACCACTCTCTGTAGGGCCTTCTTGTCCTGTGCCGTGCTGTTCCCATACCAGGCAGTGATGTTTCCGGTCAAAATGCTCTCTACAGCTCCTGAGTAGAAGGACTGGAGTATCTTCCCCGATACTCTGAACTTCCTTAACTGTCTCAGGTGGTAGAGGCGCTGCTTCGCTTTCTTTACTACTGTGTCTATGTGTGTTGACCATGTCAGATCCTCTGAGATGTGGACCCCCAGGTACTTGAAGCTGCTCACCCTGTCCACGGTAGCCCCGTTAATCATCAGTGGTGTGTGTGTCTCCTGCTGTCCTCTCCTATAATCCACGATCAGCTCCTTGGTTTTACCAATGTTCAGGAGCAGGCTGTTGTCCTGGCACCAACGTTCCAGTACCTCAACCTCCTCTCGGTAGGCCTTCTCGTCGTTGTCCGAGATCAGCCCCACCACCACTGTGTCATCTGCGAACTTCACTATGGAGTTGGAGCTGAACTTGGCCACACAATCGTGTGTGTAGAGTGAGTACAGCAGGGGGCTTAGAACACAGCCCTGGGGGGATCCGATGCTCAGGGTGATGGTGTTGGAGGTCTGACCCCCCACCCTGACCGCCTGGGGTCTTTCACTCAGAAAGTCCAGTACCCAGGCGCTCAGGGCGGAGCTCAGACCTAGCTCGATCAGCTTGTCCACCAGTCTGGTGGGGACTATGGTGTTGAACGCTGAGCTGTAGTCAATGAACAACAGTCTCACATAGCCCCCCTTCTGACGGTCAAGGTGGGAGAGAGTGCTGTGCAGTACCTGGGAGACCGCGTCGTCAGTGGACCTGTTTGTCCTGTATGCAAATTGCATAGGGTCCATATCACTGGGGAGAGAGGCACAAATGTGGTCCTCTCTAATGTAGAAAGGATATTAGAGAAGCTTCCTCCCGCCCGACAAGAGCGTTTCAGGCGGCAAAGAGACCACCGTGATCCCAACGGTCCCGAGCCATCCCTCCTAGACCTGGCCGACTTCCTCGCGAGAGAAGTCAGCAGCCTACGACTGGATACGTTCGTGCGGAGTGGACCAAGCCCCAGAGATGGACCTCGGAGATCCAACGATAACCGCAGGCTGGTGACCGTCATGCACCAAGCCGAATCAGTACCGCGGAACAAGAACCACAGCACCCCCTCGACTAAAGAGAAGTGGAAGATTGTATGCCAGTACTGCGAGAAAGAACATTGGCTGTCACAATGTGACACTTTCAAGAAGATGACCGCCGACGAGGTGAGTCAATGGATAAAGTCCAACCGCCGCTGTTACCGCTGTGCGCGCAGCCATATGGCAGCCGAGTGCCGCTTGAAGAAGAGGTGCAGCCGGTGTGACGGCGCCCACTTGGACGTCTTGCATGACAGCAACAGGAAGAAACCCGCACCCCCAAGCAGCACCAGAGTAAGCGTCATGTATATTGACCCCGCCAGCAGCGGGAGCTCCCGGGTGCTCTTGAAGGTGGTCCGAGTGACATTAAGCTACGAGGACAAGGTCATGGACACTTACGCCGTCCTTGACGACGGGTCAGAAAAGACTCTCCTCCTCTCATCCGCTGCAGCCCAGCTGGGTCTGCGGGGGAGCGAAGAAACGATGACGATTCGTACTATAAGAAGAGACCTGAAGACAATAAAGGGTGAGAACGTCTCCTTCACTATCGCAGCAAGCGGGCAGCCAGAGAGGCGGTATAGGATCACTAACGCTTTCACCAGCCAAGACATAGGCCTGTCGCGGTACACCTACCCCATCTCCAAGCTGATGGAAAAATACGTGCACCTGCGTCAACTACCTATACCGCTCATAGACGGCGCCACCCCGACCCTGCTCATAGGATCCGACCACGCACACCTCATCGTCCCGACGGACCGGGTCCACATTGGGCCCAGAGGCTGTCCAGCAGCAGTCGAGACCCGCCTAGGATGGACACTACAAGGCCCCCTCTCCAGGTCTCCCAACCGACCAGCAGCCACTCGCTGCCTCCACTCCAGAGTGACAGAAGAAGACACCACCCTCTTACAGCACGTCGAGAGGCTATGGACATAGAGACAATGCCCTTTAAGAACGAAAAGAAGCACATTCGTTCCAAGGAAGACATTTATGCCATAGCCCTCCTCGAGCAGGGGACAAAGAGAGTCAAAGTCAATGGAGTGATGAGATACGCAACTCCACTCTTGAGGCGAGAGGGTATGCCCACCTTCCACGCCTCAAAAGAAGCGATGGAGCGATATCTACTGAACACCGAGCGGCGCCTAGCCAGAGACCCCGCTCAAGCCACTGTGTACCGCGCTGAGATTGACAAGCTAATCACAGCGGGACACATAAAGAGAATTGACATTCAAGAGGCCGATCAGACGACCGAATCATGGTACGTGCCCCACCACAAGGTCCACCACAACGGCAAGGATCGTATTGTGTTTAACTGCAGCTACCAGATCGGATTACAAAATCTGAATAAAGAGCTCTTGCCCGGCCCAACACTCGGCCCCTCTCTACTAGGCGTGTTGCTACGTTTCCGCCAGAACAAGGTGGCCATCAGCGGCGACATCAAAGGGATGTTCCTGCAGGTGCGACTAGTGGAAGAGGACAAGCCCCTGCTGCGGTTCTTATGGAGAGAGAGGATCGGGGATGAGCAACCATCCATCTATCAATGGGAAGTCCTCCCTTTCGGAACCACATGCAGCCCATGCTGTGCTACGTTCGCACTGCAAAAACATGTCGCAGAGGACCCAGCAGCTGACGAGGAGGTCCGACAAAGTGTAGAGAAGAGTTTCTACGTGGACAACTGTCTGCAAAGCGTCTCGACGCCAGAAGAGGCCGAGGCCCTCCTACTCAAGCTCCGCGCCTCCCTGATCAAAGGCGGCTTTGATCTCCGGCAGTGGGCCAGCAGCGACCCTCAAGTACTGCGCAGCCTCTCCCCAGAGGACAAGGCAGCAAGCAGCGAGACCTGGATGGCGACCATCCCAGGTGAAGCCCAAGAAATGACATTAGGACTAGTCTGGCGCTTCAAAACAGACTCGCTCCATTATAGACACACACCCCTGACCAAGGAGCAGGGAAGGTCGATTTCACTACCGACCACCAGACGGAGTGTATACAGAACACTCGCCAGACAATATGACCCGTTTCGATGTATTCTACCTTACACCACCAGGGCAAAGATGATTGTACGAGAGCTGTGGGACAAGGACCAGGGTTGGGACGACCCCATACCCGACCACCTTGCTTCCACATGGAGAGAGTGGGAAACAGAACTCAGCTCGCTCCCAGGTGTCAACATACGCCGCAGCTACTTCCCACCCACAGTGCGGCTGGAGACGTGTCAGATGGACCTGCACGTCTTCAGCGACGCCTCCGAAGTAGCCTACGGTTCGGTGGCCTACTTGCGGGCCCGAGAGGAGGGAGGAGAAATACATACCGCCTTCATCCTGGCTCGTTCAAGAATAGCCCCCCGCAAGCAACAATCGATCCCGCGTCTAGAGCTCTGCGCAGCCCTAGTAGGAGCGCAACTCGCCACGTTAATCCAACGTGAACTCACCATTCCGGTGCAAAGAACAATCCTGTGGTCAGACTCCATGACCGTACTCACATGGATCCAGTCCGATTCGTGTAGATACAAGGTCTTCGTGGGAGTCAGAATCACAGAGATCCAAGATTTAACAGAATCAGCATGCTGGAGGTACGTGGACACAAAACAGAACCCAGCAGACGTCATCACACGGGGAATGTCCCTGGATGACCTCACACGTCACAATCTCTATAGTGACGGTCCCGAGTTCCTCAAGCTCCCGGAAGAAGAGTGGCCTAACCCCACCCCACGGGAGGCTAGTCAAGAGGAGGCAGAGATGAAGAAATCTATGTTCTGTGGGTTGACGCACACACCAGTCCCCACAGATCCCAACATAGACGACTGCCCTACCCTTGAGAGTGCGCAGTTAAAGACATTCCTGTGGCACCACCCTGAGGTTCCCTCCACTACTGACATTAATGCAGCTAATTACGAAGAAGCAGAACTCCTTCTGCTACAGCGAGCCCAAAGAGACTCGTTCCCCGACGAGCTAGACTGTCTGCAGGGATCAAAGCCAGTCCCGTCAGACAGCAGACTGCTCCACTTGGCCCCTGAGCGCGACGCCCATGATCTCATCAGAGTGGGTGGTCGTCTGAGAAGGGCCCCGGACTTAACGGATGACGTCAAGTTCCCGATAGTTCTCAACAGCCGACACAAGGTCACAGAGCTCATCATAAAGAAATACGACGAGGACGTGCACCACGCTGGGGCAGAGAGAGTCTTCGCTGAGATCAGACGTCGCTATTGGATACTGCAAGGAAGAGAAGCAGTACGACGCTTCCAGCGGACCTGTCTAGACTGTCGCAAGTGGCGAGCACAGCCCAGTATACCCAGGATGGCTGACCTACCCCCCTGTCGCCTCCGACTCGGCGACAAGCCCTTTCACTCCACCGGTATGGACTGCTTCGGCCCGCTGTATGTGAAGAAAGGAAGAGGGACGGAGAAGAGGTGGGGTATTGTATTCAAATGCATGACCACCCGAGCGATACACATAGAACTCCTTCCAACCATGAGTACGGACTCATTCCTTATGGCCTTCCGGAGATTCACAGCGCGGAAAGGAAAACCGTCTATATTATTGTCTGATCACGGGACAAACTTCAAAGGCGGAGAAAGAGAGCTGAGAGAGAGCTTCCAAGCTATGGGCCCAGAACTTAAGACCCACCTTGCTCCCTCTCAGATTGATTTCCAGTTTAACCCCCCGAACGCCCCTCACTTCGGGGGAACCTGGGAACGAGAAGTACGTTCAATAAAGACAGCCCTGTACGCCGTGCTTGGGGCCCAGACCGTGGCGGAAGAAGTCCTCACGACAGTCCTCACGGAGATCGAGGGAGTATTGAACTCAAAGCCCCTCGGTTACGTCTCAAGTGATGTAGCAGATGTCGACCCAGTCACCCCCAACACTCTCTTGATGGTGCGGCTGGACCCCGCGCTCCCACAGACAGTGTACAGACCTGAGGAAGCGAACGGCCGAAGAATGTGGAGGTACAGTCAAGTATTGGCTGACAAGTTCTGGAACAGTTTCCTCCTCCACTATCTACCGTCTCTACAGACCCGCCAGAAATGGGTAAAAGAAAGAGACAATTTGACGGAGGGCACAGTCGTCATGATTATAGACCAGTCACTACCCCGAGCTATGTGGCCGGCCGGCCGCGTAAGCAAAGTGATCACTGGTGCCGACGGAAAGGTCAGAGCGGCAGAAGTGCTCGTCCAGGGACGGACATACACCCGACCCGTGGCGAGGCTGATAGAGTTGCCAAGGCTACCTGATTCCCTTGATGACGACCATGACCCACTGACTTTGTGAATTGCCCTACTCCTCACAACGGACATTGAGTAGTGGACAAGACGGTTAATCTGTCTCTGCTTATCTAATTAGGTGCGGACTAATTAGGACGCGGCTGTTACAAAGGGTCAGATTAAACCGAATATATATATTTATTACTTGAGATATATTGTATAATATTTGTATATCGTCTGATATCCCTTGTATATTCTTTGTACATATACACGGAATATCCCTTTACCTAGGTACAGGCCAGACCATAATATTCGTTCTCCTATTGGACAGCGACCCCTAGGCGCCAACGACCATACCCCCAATGTCGAGTTCAAAGCCACCGCCAAGATATGTCTCAACATGCCCAGGTTTGCGCAGTAATACGAGACAGAAATGAGGTTGGCACTAGATTATTCACCTTACGTATAAATACGTTGCAGGTGGATACAGCAGTTAGTTATCCCAACAAGTTGAAGCCTTCACCACGATACAACGTGCTGTGAAGTGGGCCCTTTTTGCCCCTAAATAGAGCCTTGAGAACCGCGTGCGAATTGATAGCTAAAGTGTCAGAGTCTAACGCTGTATCGTCGAGTTCGACTTATTCTATTGTAAAGTAATAGTCTATTATGTATAGTGTATCGTGCGGCTACCGTTCTACAGTGACCAGCATTACCACCGGTTCGTCGTACCGAGCTAGTGCACTTATCCAGGCTGGGCGGCCTAACCTCGTGCCGCCATCCGAGGAGTCCTAGACGAGAACCGTTGGATATGTACACCGGAGAACCTACACCGACGAATGCAGAGCCTTTTCCGGCTGGATTATATTGCTTTGGTACTGTGGCTGCTGGAGCAGAGAACCGTCTACCCCACTGCTGTGTGGGATCTACCCTGTGAGGAGCACCGTCGAGCCCGCCTCTAGGACCCACAGAGGCTGGCTAGCTTTCATCCATGCTGCCATGCATACCGGAGTATAGCTGTTGCTTTGTCTACGGACCAAAGGATTATTGCACCGTCTCCTGTATCTGGAGTCTCTTTATTCCTCGTTGATCCAGACTTTGCTCCCGACAATTCCTCTCCCCTGCTGGCTTACAACCGGAGGGAACCCCCTTAGTATCTCCAGCTGACTACGAGTGTGCCTTATATAATTCGTATGCTACAGGTGGTATTAATTATACCCATCTTAATATGCTCATGGACTTACGCTCTTGACCTACTTAAGTGTTCTTCGCCATATAAGCGCAATTCATCATTCTCAATATTGTAACCTACTATTGCTGCTCTGCTAATAAATACTTCTAAATATGACTTTCTTTGTTAAGCCGTATTATTGTGTGGGTGTTCACCATATATACCGTGTACTGTATGGCCAGTAATTAAAGTACATAACTAAGTAGTGGTTTAATGATACCATACTCTCAATACAGTCAGGGAATTGTACCCCTCAGTTACACTGAGTATCCGAACATTCCTCTATCCTCCAGACCTTACAACTCTGGGAGGAACCCAGTGTCTCCAGGCGGTACCAGCGTTGCCTTCTATAATTGCTATTATACGCCAGGTGGCGTTAGCCTAGTACCCATCGTAGGAATCATTTTATTCCCAGTGACTTATGCTACTGACTGACTTTATGCATATTCTTCGCCATACAAGCGCGACCCTAATTCTCATTCTGTAACCTAATGTTGCATAATAATAAATACCCTCAAATACTATTTCTTTGTCAATGCCGTGTTATTATGAGTGTCCACCATATCTATTCGATGTACTGTCTGGCCAGTAATTAAAGTACATACCTAGCAGTGGTTTAATCTATCTCAATCTTTAATACAGTCAGGGTTTTGTAACCCCTCAGTTACAGTAGCAGTTCGCCCGCAGCTCTAGTGCTAACGTTAAGCTCTCAGAATGGTAGCAGCTCGCCCGCAGCTCTAGTGCTAACGTTAAGCTCTCAGAATGGTAGCAGCTCGCCCGCAGCTCTAGTGCTAACGTTAAGCTCTCAGAATGGTAGCAGCTCGCCCGCAGCTCTAGTGCTAACGTTAAGCTCTCAGAATGGTAGCAGCTCGCCCGCAGCTCTAGTGCTAACGTTAAGCTCTCAGAATGGTAGCAGCTCGCCCGCAGCTCTAGTGCTAACGTTAAGCTCTCAGAATGGTAGCAGCTCGCCCGCAGCATCTAGTGCTAACGTTAAGCTCTCAGAATGGTAGCAGTTCGCCCGCAGCATCCTAGTGCTAACGTTAAGCTCTCAGAATGGTAGCAGCTCGCCCGCAGCTCTAGTGCTAACGTTAAGCTCTCAGAATGGTAGCAGCTCGCCCGCAGCTCTAGTGCTAACGTTAAGCTCTCAGAATGGTAGCAGCTCGCCCGCAGCATCTAGTGCTAACGTTAAGCTCTCAGAATGGTAGCAGTTCGCCCGCAGCATCCTAGTGCTAACGTTAAGCTCTCAGAATGGTAGCAGCTCGCCCGCAGCATCCTACACACAACAACAACACACACTCTCGTTACCACAACGCTTTACGGTATTTTCACAGCACTGTCGCAACATTACCGTAAAGCGCGAACACCGTTGTGATCGTACACAACACTACAGTTAGCTCTCAGAATAGCCAGTTAGCCCGCAGCACCAGCAACGGTAAGCGTGTCTCATTTAATTTCACCCACTGAAGCGGGGTTCCCCTCCTCCTCCTCCTGTGTGTAGACAACCAGCTCTGCATGGCTCGCTCCATTAGTGAGGACTGGTCTCGCCCTCTGCTGGCGCGTGTGTGCACTACAACAAAACTCTGTTTAGACGGTATTGATTTTCAATACCGTCGGGATTTCTAAATACCCTGGTATACCGTAATACCGTCATACCGCCCAAGCCTACTGGGTACCCCGAACAGGACTCCGTTACAGTAGTCCAACCGGGAGGTGATGAATGAGTGGATCAGGGTCTCAGCCACAGAATCTGAGAGTTAATCTGAGATGAGTGTGGGCTAAACCAACATATGGGTGAAACCATTATTCCAGGATACCACATCCCCCTTCTTTTAAAGGAGAAGCATGACGCATAGCTGAAAATCAAAGCACAAAAACGTATCAACTTTGCAGACAGTCTCACTATATTCCTCTCTGTCTGGTTCTCTCTAGCATGGCACGCAGGTTGGCATCGTGCTCCTCTTTCGTGCGGCCATACACAATGATGTCATCGACAACGGCGGCGACGCCCGGGAGCCCCTCGTAGGCCTCATCCACTCGTCTCTGAAACTCATCTTGTGCAGATATGATTCCGAATTATCGGCATGTTAGCCTGCAGGCCCCTTTTACAGTAAGCACATGCCCACCATAGCCTGAGAGCTTGCTGGCTTGCGGGCTTAATACTACATTTCCAAATAGCTCATGGAATGTGTTGGCTGGTATTACATTAGCCTGGGCACCTGTGTCAATTTGTGCTCCAATTTGTAATTCTTGTTCTTTGTCTGTGCTTGCATGCTGTTTTGTTATAGTGTCAATGTACAGTTCATCATCATCACGTTGCTGCTCACCAGTGTCAGATATAGCAGCATCCTCTTTGCCTGTGGCTTGATCTGACGTCGCTGTGGTGCTGACCTGCACATCCTGGCAAAGTGGTTGAATTTGTTGCAGTTGTTACATTGACGTCCCTTAGCTGGACATTCCTCAGCACGGCTGTGCTCTCTCCCGCATGCTCCACAGTCCTCCTGCATGACGTCAGCCTTGCTTACTGTTTTGCGACCATAACGTGCTTGGTCCGGTTTGAATGGTCTCCTGCTGCTAACTGCGTGGACAGACTGATTAGCTCCACTCACAGTCGCACACGCCATTGTTTTTAGTTGTTGCTGTGAAACTTCATGTGATTTTGCGATGTCAATCGCGATGTCAACCTACCGGGAGGAGGTTGAGGTACTGGAACGTTGGTGCCAGGACAACAGCCTGCTCCTGAACATTGGTAAAACCAAGGAGCTGATCGTGGATTACAGGAGAGGACAGCAGGAGACACACACACCACTGATGATTAACGGGGCTACCGTGGACAGGGTGAGCAGCTTCAAGTACCTGGGGGTCCACATCTCAGAGGATCTGACATGGTCAACACACATAGACACAGTAGTAAAGAAAGCGAAGCAGCGCCTCTACCACCTGAGACAGTTAAGGAAGTTCAGAGTATCGGGGAAGATACTCCAGTCCTTCTACTCAGGAGCTGTAGAGAGCATCTTGACCGGAAACATCACTGCCTGGTATGGGAACAGCACGGCACAGGACAAGAAGGCCCTACAGAGAGTGGTGCGCTCAGCCGAGCGTACCACGGGTATTGCGCTACCTCCCCTGCAGGCTCTATACAACAAGAGGTGCAAATCCAGAGCCTGCAGGATAATGAAAGACCCCCACCACTAGAGCTGCCGCGGTATCGGTATTACCGCGGTATCGCTGTTACATCATGCCCACCGCAGCGTTGGGCTGAATACCGGCATCACCGCTGTTTTTTATTATATTATTATTATTATTACGCTCTCGTTGGGCTTGCGGCTCTGCAGATATACCCTACTTCTCTGTCGAGATTCCAAGCGACCCTATTGGGTACCAGAAAAGTCACATGAAACACTGCAGACCACTGATTGGTCAGAAGAGATACGCGTCACATGCTTGGAGCATCTTGCAGTGCTTTTACTTCCTGAATCTCAGCCATCACAACACGGCTAATAGTACGTTAGCTCCCACCGGAGACCGGAGTGGATTACCGATGCCGTCGCTCCTCAGGGAACGAGGCATAATGATTTTACTGCAACGAAATGTTATAATAAAAGCCCTTCGTTCTATACACTTGTCTGATTGAAAACTTTTAACAGACCGCAGAATGGGTACAACTCGGCACGCTCTGAGCAAAGAAAGGAACTTAGATATTAATTGAGTAACGCTTGCCTTGCTATGGTCCGGTAAATACGAACGTGTAACTATACTAACGTTAATGCCACAAATCGAATGCCTTTGTAATCATAAGTAGTAACGTTATAATAATAAGAAGAAGAAAGGGTCGGGGGGGTAACCGGCGGGCGCGCCGCTACCACCCCTGCTCGCGACACCGAGGGGAGACTTCGAATCCGTGTTTCACTTTTAATAACGAATGCGTGCATGCCGAATCCCAAACAATATTCATGCTGCAAAGTCATCCTCTAAAGATAGACATTTAGACTAGAGGCAGGCTATATGCTATAAAGAGTAGACTACAAAAAAAATGCATTCAAACTTTTTTTTTTGTGTGTGTGCGGTAATAACCGCGGCGGTAGGAAATATTTTGCAAATGTGTGCGGTAAGGAAAACATCAATACCGCGGCAGCTCTACCCACCACCCCAATAACAGCCTGTTCCAGCTGCTGAGGTCAGGCAGACACCTGCGAACCCCAGCTACTAGGACGGAGAGGCTTAGGCTAAGCTTCTTCCCCCAGGCCATCAGAGCCTTGAACAATGAACATTGAGAGACACAGAACTGAACTATCCACACACAAGCACACACAAGCACACACAAGACACGCACGCTGAGCACGCTCACACACTAGCAGCCACTTTAACACTCATGCCGCACACACGCACACTTATGGCCAGAGGAAAGGCCACTTTAAATTAGTAAAACAACAGGAACAGTGTATTGCACTACTAAAGCTACCTAGCATGTCCTATATGCTCTGTAAATACTATGTACAGATACCGAGATGGCACACCATGTTACCTGTTTATTGCACTGTTGTTTTTATTGGATCCTATTATATGTTGTACCACTGTATTTTTATTGGATTCTATTATATGTTGTACCACTGTATTGCACATCGTCGCGGGCAAGACCAGCCGCATTTCATTGTATACCTGTATGCCGTGACAATTAAAACTCTTGACTTGACTTGACTTGACTTCTCCAGCGTTAAGTCTGGACCGTAGCAGAGTAGCTTCTGCCTCACTCTTGCTGAGTTAGTGGCAAACACGATTCTGTCTCTGACCATTTTGTCACTTTTGTCTCAAGTACAGTCCTTCACTAGCAGCTTAAGCTCAGTTACAAACCTTGCATCCTTTCGTGGAACTTATAACGTGCAAAATGGGGTTAGCTTTGGGTATAACATAGGCTTCGAAACCTTCATAGTACGTCTTCAGTACCTTCCTTTCGTCTATCGACAGAGTCCACGTATTGAAGACGTCTCTCTCTGCCCTTCTCTCCGATCCACAGGAGGAGGTAGCTGCATTTCGCCTCCTCTGTTTTTGCAGACAAAGGTCCCGAAAACATTAACTCCACGGCGAAACTTTCTCCATGCATCGGGTAGGTTGGAGGAGTCTCAGTCCATTCTCGGCATTGAAACGCCCGAACTGTCCATTCCAAACGTTCCAAAATAAGCTTAAAATTCTGATCTCACTTCCTTTAATTTTTCTTTTAATCCTATCTTTCTCAGATTTTTCTCTTTTTTTTCTCCCTGTCCCAATTTAGTCGTTGTGCCAATTCCCTCCCCTACCTGGTTGTTGTGCCCATGTTCCTCCTACTGGTCGGTACAAGGGAACCCTGAAGTCAACCACATGCTTCCTCCGACACATGTGGAGACAGCCAGTGGCTCTCTTCTCGCCTGGCAGCGAGGACTCTCATTGGTGAAGTGTAACGCGTGGGAGGTCACGCTGCCCCCACCAATTCCTGCCTTTCGCTGAGCAGGCGCCCAGACCTGACCTGTAGGCGTCGCTGTCCACAACGCCAGATTACCACCCTCGACTTGCCCTCCCCCTAACCCAGTCAAACGAGTTAGTATGACGATCAGCCCAAGTCGCAAGCAATGCTGACTCCGGGAGTCGAGACCGCAGCCTCTTGCATTGGTGACGAGCGCAATCTCCGCTACGCCACCTGACCACCCCGAAATTCTGATCCCACTTCTGACACCATGTAATGTTTCTGTTCTGGCTGTCACTCTTAGTTTCTAGCAGAAAGAATTGAATGTCCACACGATGACAATATAGCTGAAGGTTCTTTACTTCCACACTTTGGGTTAACTTGCATACATCCAACTGCCGGGCACCGTATCTGACGTCATTAACATGAGTCTGGGCTAAACCAACATATGGGTGAAACTATTATTCCAGGATACCACAGCTAGCAGCTAACATTTATCTGCTGTTTACAGCCTCACAGCCAATAATACATTTACGTTATAATATTCGTTCCTTATTCTCACCTGTTATGAAATGGGTAGAGCAGATATACCTATGATTTGACTTGGGGGACCAGTAGGGATGGGTACCATTCACATTTGAACCGATACGGTACGGGTACAGGTACCTGTGAATCGATACCGGTACCCAACGGTACCTTTTTTCCGGTACTTTAGTCTCAAGAAATTTAATTTACCTACCTCAGTCGTGAAAAAAAAATCCAAACTTCAAATAACTACAATTTCGACCGTTTTCGGCTTGCCATTGCTCCGACTGCTTTGTTGTTGAATCAAGTCAAATCCTAGGTAAGCATATATTGTGCGTGTGAACGTTGACATAAAAAAAAAAGAAAAAGTAAAGTAAAGTTAAAAAAATTAATAATTTTTATTTTTTTATTTTTTATTTTTTTCTTCGGTTTCTCACTTGCTTCGATACTCGGTAGTACCGACGTGTTTCGGTTCGGTACCTCAAAAGTACCGAATTCGGTACCCATCCCTAATTTCCGGTGCAATGCAATTCACGGAGCGAAGGCGTCGGATACTAACTTAAGGTGAGACAGCACCCCCTAATAGGGAAAAAAAATACTTGAATAGATATCACTATGAAACTTTCCCAGTTTGTTATGTACATATAAACTAAGAAAAAATATATTGCAAGTTGTCAGAATTGTATGTTTATATATGCAAATGAGGCACTTCCCCATTAAATATGTGCACATTTATGGATGCAATCAGGCAAAATTAAGTCAAATAAACAACTAAATGTGTGTTATTGACATTTTATTGTCACTAGTTTCATAGAAGACATGTTTAGGAAGCAAAATATAACAATCTCAATATCGTCGAAAAAAAGGAAAAAGGCAATTTTGGGGGTGCTGTCTCGCCTTAACGTTACATTTTCAACAACAGATTGCTGCTAATTAAACACTTCATGGAAACGGAGTAACGTTAACGTTATGTCGAGTTCATACGTGTAGTAGCATGAACTCGACATAACGTTAACGTTACTCCGTTTCCATGAAGTGTTTAATGTCCATGGAGTGTCCAGTGTTGCTGCCACCGTTGCATCGCAGATGGATGGTACACTCTGTTAGCTCCGTAGCTAATCCGCTCCTAGACTACCGATGGCAGAACCGATAACGTCAGAGCTTATCAATACTATTTTTTTCTAATTTAGTACCGGTTCCCGTTTAGAACCGGGTTTCGGGGGCGCTTTTCGAGCCTTTTTCAAAATGGTATAAACCAGAAATGAACCGATTAAAAAAAATAATAATAATAATAATAAATAAAATAAAATCCGTTTCGACAATGTTGACTGCAAACAAGTCATTGATAAGCGACGGTCGTATTAGACACATTTTAAGATATAGTTTATGCGTTTGCAAATGTGATCGCTCTGTCATTGAATAGAGCGTTGGCACTCAAGCGCTATATTTGGCACCCCCTGCTGACACGGAAAGTGTTAAGCTACTTGCTTAATCAAATGTATTTAATAACAAATACAATAATCAATCATAATAAACAAATTAAATAATACAAATTAAAGTGCAAGTTTAAATGTAAAGATAATGTGCAAATAATGTTTTAAAAGTAGCAGCCTCTGCCCCAGCACCGCGGTTCTGATGGGGCTGTTATCCTGGTCCAGGAGGGTGACGTGGATCCACTCACTAGGCTCCACCATCTCCAACAGCTGTAGGGGAGAGGAGAGGAGGACGAGTCAGATCACAGACTTCTAGGTCTTTTGTTTGCTGTGTCTGTGTGTGAGTGAGAGGGGCTGTGTGTGTGTGTTTGTGTCTTGCTCTGATCTCCTGCAGAGGAACACACAATTTACAAATGACAGCGTCCATAAAGGAACCTGTGATTGCATTGCTATAGCAAACTTCAGATATAAGATAGCTAGCACTAACGTTCCCTGTCTCTGCAGTCTTACCTGCGCTTTAGCCCAAAAAGTTCAACTGTTTTCAACTGAGGGAAAAAAGCAGCCTGGCTAGAGACCATGGCGCTATACAGACAGTGGACGTTAGCACTAGCTATCTTAACATACCTAATTAATACTCCAGTCTGCAAAAATACGACACTTGGTGCTAATTCACAGAGCTGTAAACACCGGTAGCCTAGCCAAGCTCTAGTAGGCTGTAAGCGGAGGTGTACATGTAGTTGTGTGTACATGTACAGTATTGGAGGTGTACATGTAGTTGTGTGTACATGTACAGTATTGGAGGTGTACATGTAGTTGTGTGTACATGTACAGTATTGGAGGTGTACACATGTTATTTTATAGCAGGAACATTGTCCTTCTTCTTCTCCACCATGCACTGCTGGGATGTTAGTGGAGGAGGATGCTTTATGACAATGTGGTAATGGATCAGACCACTTGTAGTTAGAGATGTTCCGATACCGTTTTTTCCTTCCCGATCCGATTACGATACCTAAGCTTTGGGTATCGGCTGATACCGATCCGATACCAGTGCATACATAAAAAAAGTTATTACAGCTACTGTTTTATATATATACTGTTTTTTAGTAATAACTAGAAAGTAGTGGTATTTATTCAACAACAGGTGATTGTATAGATTAGTATTAGCATAATTAATTGACAACTATGCTCAATGAGTTCACCCACGGAAAGGTTGTAGGGACATAGGTTCCGCACAGACGCTATACGTTGTTGCACTTGCTATCCAGAAGTCTCCAGGTTCAGTTAGCTAGTAGCAGAGGCTCTGTTGTGATTTTTAATGCACAATAAATATTCAACATTCTCTTTTGAGACTCCGCCTCAGACTTTTATCCTTTGGCACTAAAAGCTAAACATTGTCACCGGTATGGCTGTCTGCATTATGTCATTAATCGCGTGCATGTGTGGGAGAAGTCGATCAGTGACGACACTTAGGTTAGCCAGTTAATGTGAGCTAGATGGAAAGACAATGTAACGTTACTGGTGAAAAAGTGATTTACCTTGGAATACTCCTTTGCCAACTTGCTGTACTTTGCTTGCAGGTCTGCAGCCATTATTGCTGGATTATGAATAGCTCCAACTTTAGCCAAGGTAACGTTAAGCTAAAACTAGCTTTTCAGCTAGCTCTTCAGCTAATGCTAATAACACCAGCAAGCGAACACATCAGAGCTCCCCGTCAACACCGCTCTGTCGGGACGATGGCATTTAAGAAAGTATCTGCTGTTAAAATGACAAACAGCATTGACACTTTAATTCACGGTCAATTAAAAACACGTTCGGTATCGGAACAACTCTACCTGTAGTCAATACTGATCACATGTAGCTAGTATCAGCCTGATAGCGGTATTGGGTATAGGATCTGTCTTTGCATCTTTGACAGTGAATAACACCATGCTAAAGAAAATTACCAGACATGAGAAACTGCCACTGAGCTCGTTCAGTACCTTCTTGAGATCATGGTCTCCCATCCGGACCAATGCAATTTTAAATATTATTATAGAATAGCAGGCTTATAAATGACCTTATTATAGCCAATTCACACATTTATGGATTGTGCCAAATGTTATATTTCAAATGCCTGAGTTCAATTTGGATTTAGTATCACCAGGCGTGCATAAGAACAGATAATGAAATCTACTTTATTTACATTCGCTTTATTATTTTTGCCAGAGTGCCGCCATTTTGAAACTGATTTCAAATCTGATTGTTGCTAAATGCAAAAAATAGGGAAGAGAAACTAACAGCGCTCCAATATATGCCAATAACGTTAAGTTTTGTGGTATATTATCCCGAGTAATAAGAGATTAAGAAAGATTCATAGAGAAGTAATTAGCTTGAAGCCCCATAGAGGCCTTTGGGAAGTGTCGTTCTGAAAAATTCCAACGCTCATTGAAAGCTCTCGAGGTCCTCTTCAAAATGGCGTAAAAAAAACTACAATTCCCTGGGCGCCCCAGTGGCGCACCGCATACTGCCTCGCAGACCTACGCGGCCGTCCCGGGCTCGCCTCCCGCTCCCGGGCTGATTTGTCGCATGTCCTCCCCACATCTTCTCCCGTTCTCCCTCTCCTCTGTCGGTCTTGTATGACCAATAAGAAAAAGCTGTAAAAATGCTAAAGTACTTTCGCGATAAAACAACAGAAAAACAAATACTAAAATCGCACTAATAACACTTTAACCTATTGGTAAACTAACGTATTGATGATCTCATATACATTATAACTGCTGTTGTGACATGGTTATGATGTTTATACTTGAATACGTTTGACAAAAAAAACTATAATTTTGTCAAACAGTCTGGAGAGATTGATTTATGACGTGATGTCATTTTGGGACCGGTACCGGTCCCGTCGAGCTTAAGAGTGTAGTGTGAAATAGTGGCCTGTCCCTTTGTTACTCTCAAAAGCAATGGTTACAACAAATTACATTTAAATGATTGTATGCCCTTCTTTCTAGACTCCATTGCCTTACAGCTGTTTATCTGTGAAGAGGAGGTTCCCCCTGAGCAGCAGGAGAGGAGCCCCAGTCTGGACCAGGAGGAGCCAGAGCGCCTACAGATTAAAGAGGAACAGGAGGAACTCTGGATCAGTCAGGAGGGAGAGGAGCTTCCTGTCTCTGTGAAGAGTGAACATGATGAAGAGAAACCTCAGTCCTCACAGCTCGGCCAAACCCAGGACACAGAGCCCCTCCAGATTAAAGAGGAACAGGAGGAACTGTGTCAAGATCTAGAGGAGGCTGATGGCTCCAAGATGACCTTACAACCTATGAAATGTGAAAATGAAGGTGAGAACACTCTGTCCTCACAACTCCGGGACCCAGAGCAGATTAAAGATGAACTAGATCAATGGCTGGAAGAAGCTGATCTCTCCAAGATCACAGTTCACCCAGTGAAATGTGAAGATGGTCAAGAAAACGCTCCTCTCCAAAGGGAGAAAAACAGAGAAGCATACTCTTTACCCAGCACCTCAACTGAACACATGAAAACAGAACCTGAAGGAGAGGACTGTGGAGTAGCGGAACTAGCCAGTAACTTAGATCCAGCTGGTGATTTAGAACCAACTAGAGATAGCCAGCCTCTCTCTTCAGACTGTTCTGGAACTGAGACTGATGACAGTGATGATGACAGTTCTGGAGCTGAGACTGATGACTGTGATGAATGGAAGGAGAGTGGAGGTCCAGGTTTGAGGGCAGTAAAACAAAAGAAGACACAGAAAATACAAACGTTGTCTAACAGGCCTGGATTCAGCAAGAAGAGAGATCTGAAGATACACATAGAAAATCATACCGGAGTGAAACCATTTGGTTGTTCAGTTTGTGGGAGAGGGTTCAGTAGGAAGGGATATCTGAAGAGACACATGATAATTCATACAGGAGAGAAACCACCATATAGTTGTTCAGTTTGTGGGAAAGGGTTCAAGTACCAAACATGGCTGAAGAAACACACGAGAATTCATCCTGGAGTGAAACCATGTGGTTGTTCAATTTGTGGGGGGGGCGTGAACACGTGCGAGCGGGGCATGCGTGAAAATAATGACCATATAAACATCAGCTGCATGACAATGGCGGACGCTGTGAGCAGTGTGAAGCCGGGTTTGCTTCAGGGCTATTTCATTTTCAAAAAGCTTCCCGATGGAAACCTCGACAAGACCAAGGTGATTTGCACTTTGTGCAAAGCTCAAATGACGTACTGTAGGAGTTTCACGAGTCTCAAATACCACCTGAGCAAAAAGCATCAAATTGATGTCAGCAAGGAAGGTGCCACCGGGCCAAGCACTGCTGCACCGGGGAAAAGTGTCTCCGGGCGGCAACAGGCCACAAGCTACCTGCGAGGCGAACTATCATGCAGAGAATCCATGACCAACACGCCACAGAGAAAGCGGTGAAAGATGAGAAGTTGGCCGCGGCGGCGTGTGTAGCACTGACTGGGGACCGTTGGACATCTGTCGGCAACGATAACTACCTAGGCGTTGCTGTACACTTCATCGATGCCAGCTGGGAACTTCACTCGTTCGCCTTGGGTACGTTTATGTAATTTAATTTTTTTTAATTTACCACGGTTACGTTGGTTTCGGGCTGGATACCCAGCCATCCAACCATAGCATATAACCATCCGACTGGCTGAATATTCATTCCAACCTGGAACCAACCCACCGCGGCATGTAGTATTAAATAAAGCAAAATTTGAAACATCAGTTTGCACGTACCACACTTAAACAGACGTGTCCTTCAGTTATTGGTGTAAAGTTGTGGAATTCTCTCCACAGCGAGCTTAAGGGATGTAATAATAAATAAATAAAAATTGTCAGTATGAAAGTCAAATGTGATCTGAATAGTGAGATATTTTCTTTTCTTTCTTTTATTCTTTATTATTATTATCATTTAATTTTTCCTTGTTTAAACTGTGGATTGTTTGTTTCTTGTATATGGTATACATTTTTACTTGACTACTACTAGCAAACTTATTCTGATCTACTTTGTCTGTCCTAACGTTAGGTGTGATTAAAACAGAGGAGCGCCACTTTGCAGAGGCGTGTGCCAGGCAGTTTCTGGACGTCGCTAATCAGTGGGGGATAGCCGACAAAATCACCACCATTGGGACAGACGGCGCTCCCAACATGATAGCAGCAGGGAGGATACTGCCATTCGAGCACATGCCCTGCATTGCGCACCTCATACAGAGGGCCATTGTAATGTCACTTCGGGACAGTGGTTTTGATGGTGTCCTGGCCAAGTGTCGAAAAGTGGTCGGACATTTCAAACACAGTCCGGCCGACACCGATGAGCTGAATGTCCAGCAAGCATCCAGTGAACAAGAGCCAGAGTCACTCGTGCAAGATGTTCCAACACGTTGGAATTCCACTCTTGAGATGATCAAGCGTTTGAGGCACAACAGAGTCCCAGTGCACGCAACGCTGGCCCAGCATGAACACAAGCTGGTCCTCCCAACAGATGCTGAATATGAGAAGTTGGCAAAGCTGGAGAAACTGCTGGAGCCATGCAGGTATGGTCTACAAAGATGGCGTGTTCTTAAATTCGCATACAACTTCTTTTAAAAGTAAATTTGTATTTAATTAAGAAATGCTTGCCCTTAAATACTATAAATCAGTATTATCACTAAAGTGCTATCTGTTGCAGCTGCACTGTTTTCCATGAAAATACCATATTTGGATCAGTTTGACCATTTCTCAAAATCTGAAAATCATTATTTAATAAAACACAGAAAATGATCACCAAGTTACTCTGGATAAAAAAAACTGTTACAGACAACATTGAGACAAAGCTTCTTGACACATCTCCATCCAAACTCTTGGAAGAACTCATTGAAATCTCATCAGATACCACCTGGAGAGCTAGTTTCAGAGTGTGGTGCTGAGTACCAAGTATCTCATGATGCAGCAGTTAAGGTGTTGATACCATTCAGCCCCACATATCTGTGTGAAGCTGGCTTTTCATCCATGACAGCTCTGAAAACAAAATATAGGGCCAAGTTGAGCCTTGAGGATGACATGCGTGTTGCCTTGTCAAAGATCTCCCCACGTATTGACCGTATTATTAGCCAGCAGCAGCAGACCTCGCATTGAGCTAGAAATGTCCACTGAGTGAACGAGTGCTTATTTTCTGTATTTATTTATATATTTTTTAGAAATGGTAACTTGGTGATCCTTTTCTGTATTTAAATACATGATTTTCTGTTTTTGAGAAATTGTCAAACTTATCCAAATATGCTATTTTTATGGAAAAGTGTGCAGCTGCAACAGATAGCACTTTAGTGATAATTTTCTGTAATTTTATTTAAAGAAATATGCTATTTGATTTACTACTACAAGCAGTGTAATGTCAACAGTACTAAGCCATTTAGACCTGAAACACCTGTTAATAATGCCTTATATAGCCTGCATATACACACAAATGTGTTTCCCGGTTTCTTAAATAAACATTATTTTGAAAGCAAGCACTTTTGTCATCATTGTAGCAAAAAAGACAGGACCGGAAAAGTCTTTATCGTATGTAGGGGTGCCCTGGAATATTTTATTGAACACAGGGGTGCCTTGGCAGCAGAAAGGTTGAGAACCCCTGCTAGTATAAATGATTCAGAATCCGAACTTATAAAAGTGTAATCTTAGTTAAAAGGTGTGTGTGTATGTGTATGTGTGTGTGTGTGTGTGTGAGTGAGATTCAGAATAAAAAAAAAAGTGTAATCTGAGTTAAATTAATTGGCCATATTTTGTGTGTGTAGGTACATCACTGAGCTCCTTGGTGGGGAACAGTATGTATCCTGCTCTGTGGTTCTACCTGCCCTGTGCCACCTCCAGCACGCAATGAAGATCTCTGATGATGATCCTGCCTACATTGTGCGATTCAAGAATGCCTTCACCCAGGACCTCAACCAGCGGAGGGAGAAAAGTAACCTGGAATGGCTGAAGGTATGCAAGACTGACCAGAAAATAACTGTATTGTCTGACCATTATAGACTGTTATTAAGCCAGTAGATTGATCAATGGATAGATGAATGAGTCATGAAGAAATATGGTGGTTGGATTTGCAAAGTTACTTTAAGTTATTTTTTTCATCAATCAATTAATTAATTAATTATTATTTATTTTTGTTCATCAAAGGTGGCTACTGCTGTGGATCCACGATTTAAGGACCTCAAATGCCTGCCCAGAGCGGAGAGGGGGCCCGTGTGGGCAACACTGAGTGGGTTGGTGAAGGCGGAAGGACCTGCTCTGCGGCCGCCGAGGGAGGAGAACCCTGAGCCACCTAAAAAGAAAACACTAGTGATGGGATCGGAGTCGGATGACGACTCACCAGTGCCCACTCCTGTGGAGAGGTACAAGGTAGAGCCAAGTGCCAGCTTGGATCAGTGTCCACTGAAGTGGTGGTCGGACCACACTGCCGCCTACGGTACGCTGGCCCACATTGCCGTGAAGTACTTGGGGAGCCCTGCCTCAACTGTCCCATGCGAGAGACTGTTCTCTTTATCGGGCCATATTGTGCAGAAGAGGAGAGCTAGTTTGTCACCAGCCAATGTGAACAAGCTGGTCTGCCTTAGTGACTGGTGGAAGAAGGAGAAATAGAGATTGGACTGATTGAGTCGAGCCATTTGTTTTGTTTTTGTTTTAACCTTTATTTACCCGGGGTAGGTTCGCTGAGCACAGATGCTCTTTTTCAGCTACGCCCTGCTTCACGTTCACACAGTGCCATTCACACCTGGGAGCTGCCCAGTACAACCACAGTCTGACACCGTTGGCCACTGAGCAACTCCACTGGAGCAGTTGGGGGTTAAGTGCCTTGCTCAAGAGCACTTCAGCGGCAGATTTTTCCTGCCGGTCCCGGGGATCGAACCGGCGACCTTCCGGTCACAAACCCGCTTCTCTAACCATTAGGCCACCGCTGCCCCCCCCCCATGTCACATAAGTTCAAGTTCGAAATGCTTCTTTCTGTTTTGCTCCTGAGAGTGTACTGTACTGTTCTGTACTGGTCATATTATTTATTTGTGTTTAACTTCTGAATAAAACAATTTATTAAACACAAGTACATCTTATTGAACATTATTTTGATATGTCATTACCAATTATCATAGGAAAACAGCTTTTTCAAACGGTCTGTAATGCATTTTGGAAACGGGAGATCATGGTGTAATGGGCCACCTGGCCTGAGAAACGTAAGGAGGAAAGAAAAATTAAGGACTTACTTCTGGTCATTATTTGCGTAGAACACTTTTTTTTTTTTTGCCATTTTAATCTAGATTAATCTAGATTGTGGAATCAGTTAGACACAGTTAGACAGTTACTCAGTTACTTGCAATCATACATAACCTCTAACTTTAACGCTACAATATATTTATCAATGAACAAGTCTGAGTCCTCGTCTGCACCTTCCGAGTCTGAATGCAGTCAATGCTCGAGTCCAAGTCCGAGTCATCAGTGCTCAAGTCCAAGTCGAGAGTCCTTTGTCTACCAGAAATAACAACATTATACATCGTTTATTTCAGAGTGATGTTGTCTCTGTTTCCTATGTTGTCAAATCCACACACCAAGTTCACTTTATGCCTAGAGAATGTTTGGTTTGGTTTCAATACATGTAATGGCAATACAATCAATCTAATCGAATCATTATTTTAGCAAGATTCCATACCCACACGCTTATTTATTATTTGAAAATGAAACCTAGCAAATCATGAAAACAATTTTCTCCTCCAAAAACAAGAAGACTATTAATAAGACAATTCATTTGTGCACCTCTTTTAATGTATTTGTATGAATGAATATTATTCTGGCTTTGTATATAATTTTTTGTAATCACTATATGATAGTGATTGATTGACTTGAATGGTTTTTTTTATTGAACTGTGTATAATTAAGAAAATGAAAAAAAGGCCAAGAAGAAGACTAACTTCCGCTGCTGCTGCGAGGATGTCTTTATATCGTTCTATATAGATATCTATGTTTATCTGCTGCTGTTTATTTACAAAGGGGCGGGGCGTGGGGTGCCGCGTGACGCAGCGGTAGCTGATTGGTCCGGCCCACCCTGACGACGACGTCACCAGGAAATACGGAAATTACATGCAATATCTCGTGCTAGCCACCAGGGGCACCACACTACATGGCTTCGCCTCGTTGTCTGTGGCTATAACGAGCTAATGCTGCTAATCTGTAATCTCTAACGTTAACTCTCTGAACAGATCTAGATGCAGTGATCGTGTAAAGAACGGACTAACTGCAGCTGCTCGAGACACATTTGAACTAAGGAGGAGTCGAGACTGGCCGTAAACTTCAGAGTGTTGTGAACGTGAGATGAAGAAACACAAAGCAGGTTTGTTTAATCAGAAGGTCCTTTGTTGGACATTATTCTTTGATCAATAGGTATATGTTCCCGTTTGTGATTACGGTATTTCACAATTGCCTAACCTTAAATAATGTACCCAACAGTTAGACCAGCGGTGCTGCCATATATAAAACATTAGATGCGACATTACGCCATAAATCATGGGATAACCGTCCGCCATCTTACCTTGAAAATGGGGGACCCTGATGTAAACAAGACAAAAGACTTTCTCTGGTCTGCATCCCCTTAACAATTCTGTGTATTGAGCCGTACTGTATTGTACCCATTCTGCAATCTGTTAATAAACTTGTGTAATGTAAACAATACCTGGATATTGTTTAGGCAGCAACTATGTTTGTCGGCTAGTTACTGTACTACTAACATGATCAGAGAGACTAGTGCAGCCTAGTTACTGTACTAACATGATCAGAGAGACTAGTGCAGCCTAGTTACTGTACTAACATGATCAGAGAGACTAGTGCAGCCTAGTTACTGTACTAACATGATCAGAGAGACTGAGGAGGCTGGCATCACTTTATACACACGAGTATGGAGGAGATTAGATCACACAAGGCTCAACTACTCTCTTTCTAATACACAACACGCACAAACACACGATTTGATTGATTGAACATTTTATTAACAGATTGCAGAATGGGTACAATACAGTACAGCTAAATACACACAATTGTTAAGGGAGTGCAGACCAGAGAAAGTCTTTCGTCTAACATTTATGACATACACGACATACAGAGAGATATACAGTACTGTTACATCCAGACATTTATGACATACAAGATATACAAATATACAGTACTGTTTATTTACAGACAGTGTTTCTAAAAGAGAATTGAGGGGGAAGAAACTGTACATTGGAGGGGGGGGTTGGAAATGTACTGGGGCCAGTTTCGAATTGCAGCCTCCCGTAGGTGCTCTTTGAGAGTGGTTTTGAAGGTGGGTACTAGGGTAGGGATGCACATTATTTTACGGCTGTGGGTAGGGCGTTCCACATTGTTGTGGCCCATCAGTAGCAGTAGCTAGGCTAGCAGGCGATTCGACCGTGAAGTTCCTCGGTTGCTTGCCGTTTCGCGTCGTCCTGGCCGTCTTTGAGCTCGTTGGCAGGGCGTTCGGTACGAGCCGGTTCTGCTGTCCTGGTTGCGTTGTTGATGTTGATCGCGACGGCAGTCGTCGCTATTTCATCGGCGCTGATTCATCGCCTGTCGGCGAGTGATGACCGGGCCCGGGTTTCATTTGATATCTCCCGCGAGGAGTAGATAAATTATCGTTATTTTACACATGTAATGGACCGAATAAGGCATTACAATAAACCAAAACCTTATTGTAATGTGTTGGTTAGTTGCCTAGGCTGAATGAATGTTAGACCGGCTTGGGTTCCAGAGCCCATTTCTTATAAGACTTTGACTGCAAGTGCACTGCAAGCTATAACACTGAAGAAGGAATATGTAATTCCGAAACATGTTTGTTTCAGGCTGCCATTAAATTTTGAACCTGAGAGTGCTGGTCTGGCTTCACTGCTTCTTTTATATAATACTTAATGGGATTTCAGCACCCAGTGTCGTATCTTGAGAGCGCGGTCTAACTTGACATTATAAGACTTGTGTTAATGCCGGTGTGTAATGTGACTGATTAACACTAGCCATCATAGCTAATGTGACACTAGCCGGTAGACTGTCCCTGACCAAATACAGTCAGGAATAAATCCATGGGGGAATAGATCCACAGATTGAAGATGCTGTTCAATTTAGACTTAGAAATCTGTTTAGGTCTCCTGATGTGATCTGTTTAGGTCTCCTGATGTGATCTGTTTAGGTCTCCTGGTGTGATTTGTTTATTTCTCCTGATGTGATCTGTTTAGGTCTCCTGATGTGATCTGTTTAGGTCTCCTGATGTGATCTGTTTAGGTCTCCTGGTGTGATCTGTTTATGTCTCCCGATGCGTGAGGTTATGAATTGACCAGCGCAGGTTCTTGTAAATCCTTTTGATTTTCAAGAATCGGCACCAACCATGTGGGTAAATTCATAATCTCACGCACCAGGAGACCTAAACAGATGTCTACGTTGCAAGACAATGAACTGACCATAAACAGGAACGTCTACCGGCTAACGTTATATATCTTGTATATCTTTTATATCTTGTCTCAAATTCCAATCACTTTTCCCACCTGTAAAATAAATATCTTTAGTGCTTACGTCAGCATGTCCCAGTGAGTGGCATTCAAATTCCAACCAATAATATAACATCTTTTTGATATGTCCCCCCTCCCAAACTAGTGAATAATGTAGCCTTGTCACCCCGACAGCAAAGGGCCTGTTTTGGGGAAGTGTGGCTGAGCTGAAGAGATACAGCTTGTGGCCATTTCCAAACGTATAGCATCAACACGGGGGAAATCTGCACTAATGAAATATGTTTAAATGCTTTAATGCAGCAGACAACAAACAAACATGTTTCAGCCCTCTGACCTTCGTCAGTGTTTACACTGGCTAGGTGGAAAATACACACATATATGAGAGAGAGAGAGACAATCATAGTCATCATAGTCTCTCTGTTCAGCCTGATCTTGCCTAAAATATGTAAATATAGTACATATGTAATTGTATGCAAGTAATATTTTACGTTTTGTATAAGTAATATGTTTACGTTTCGTATCTTCTAAAGTAAAAAGGAAAAAAACAATTTGGAGTCGAACTAACAATGCTTGGGGTGGGGGGGTCGAGTGCACTCACCATTAGACCAAGCCACCCATCCTGATACAAACGCAGCAATACTATGATGATGGTTTGGCTTAACGTTAACATAGAAAGTTAGCATTTCAGCTAGATAGGGTTGCTCAAGACTACCGAGACACACTTATCTGATAGCCTCACCCCAACCCTAACCATAACCACACTGTTGGCTTAGCCTTAGAGTAACAACCTAAGGCAGGAAAATAAAACCCTAACCCTAGGCAGGAAAATAAAATAATGGTTTAATTTAAAACAAGTGTCTCATTCTCTGTTGCTACTTTACTGTTTGTTGGACTACCATTCCCCCACATAGAGAGGAATGTTGGTTTACTGCCTCTACACTGAGCTGTGGTGTTCCACAAGGAAGCATACTAGGACCATTACTGTTCCTAATTTATACAAATGACATGTTGTCAGCTTGTGACTGCAACTTGTTCCTGTTTGCGGACGACTCAGCCCTGCTGTTCTCTGACAGGAACAAGTTACAGGTTGAAAAAACTAGAGATGTTCCGATACCATTTTTCCCTTTCCGATCCGATTCCGATACCTAAGCTTTGGGTATCGGCCGATACCGATATTTATCCGATACCAGTGCATAAAAAAAAATTAAAAAAAAATTATATATTATATTATATTATATTATTATATATATAAATTATACTTTTTTTTTTTTTTTTTTTCAGATACTGTTATATTGTTTTTTAGTAATAACTAGAACGTATGGTATTTATTCAACAACAGGTGATTGTATAGATTTGTATTAGTATCATTAATCAATGAGTATGGGCTGCAGCACTGCAGATATACCCTACTCCAATGATCCACACGGACATTAAACGGTGTTGCACTCGCTACTCAGTGGCTCTGCAGATATACCCTATTCAGTCTGTAAACTAGTGGCAGATAGAACGTTCATGTTGTGGTTTTTGATGCAAAATAAATATTCAACATTCTCTTTTGAAACTCCGCCTCAGACTCTTATCCTTTGGCACTTGCTGTACTTTGCTTGCAGGTCTGCAGCCATTATTGCTGGATTATGTGAATAGCACCAACTTTAGACACGGTAACGTTATCAAGCTAATCTAACTGACCTAGCTCGCCTTCCCGCATCGACATTAAGATAACGTTAGTAATAGTCAGCTAACGCTAGTCCGTAGCTACTTAACTTAAATACAATTCACCGTGGGTGCATTATTGTTGATAGACGGTCACGGACAGTGTTAGGTCCTGGAGAAAGGACAGGCGATCATCTGATTTGATGTAACGTTAAAAGCGGATGTTGTTCCAACTAGCTATCTTTCCAGCTAATGCTATCATAACACCAGCCAAACACATCCCGATTCCCGTCCGAGCTCCCCGTCACACCGCACTGTCGGGGACAATGGAATTTAAGAAAGTGTATCTGCTGTTAAAATGACACAGCATCACACTTTAAAACATGTTCATTTTATAATCCTCACTCTCCGCAGGACTCGGCAGGAGATAAATTACATCATGGGATCGGAGGCTAGAATTTACGTGTACTCGCCGATACCGATACTAGCATTTTAGGCAGTATCGGCGGCATTTCCGATACTAGTATCGGTATCGGAACAACTCTAGAAAAAACCCTCAGCTCGGAACTCGGCAGAATCTGCACCTGGCTCGCTGATAACAAACTATCATTACACCTGGGTAAAACAGAGTCCATTCTCTTCGGATCAAATAACAAACTCAGCAAGACCGACGGCTTCTCAGTTACAGTGGGTGACAATATTGTCACAAGGAAAGATGAAATTACATACCTGGGTTCCATCCTAGAGGCAAATCTTTCCTGTGACAAAATGGCATCCAATGTAGTAAAAAAAAGTCAACCAAAGAACTAGATTCTTGTACCGGATCTCCTCTCTGGTAAACAAGAATACCCTGAAGACTCTGGCAGGAGCACTCATTCAAGGGTACTACGACTATGCTTGCACCTCATGGTACCTAAGCACCTCAAAGGCGCTAAAAACTAAATTACAAACATCTCAAAACAAACTGGTCAGACTACTGCTTGACCTTACTCCAAGAACCCACCTCACCCCTGCCCACTTTGACAACCTAGGATGGCTTAGAGTAGACGACAGAGTACAGCAACTTGCAATGGGCCTGGTCTACAAGATACACTACACCACTAAGGTACCCATGTACATGTCAAAATACTTCCCAAAGGTCAGTGAATACCACGACCACAACACCAGAGGGAGCTCCACAAATGTTAAACCCAGATTCGGCTCAAACAAGGGACTAAACACGTTTCGCAATTATGCCACATCTATGTGGAACGCCCTACCCACAGCTGTAAAGGAATGTGAATCACTACACACCTTCAAAACAACTCTCAAAGAGCATCTATGGGAGACTGCAATTCAAAACTGGCCCCTGTAATTGTCCAAACCCAACCCCCTCCAATGTACAGTTACCCCCCCCCCCCCACCTACCCAACCTCCTCCAATGTACAGTTTCTTCCCCCTCAAATGTATATACTCTCTTTTTTAGACTCTTTTTGTATCATAAACAGTACTGTATTTTTGTAGATCTGGTATGTCATAAATGTCTAGATCCAACAGTACTGTCTACCTGTATGTCATGTTTGTCATATAGGTTATGATGAATTGAAAATGGGGGACCATGATGTAAACAAGACGAAAGTCTTTCTCTGGTCTGCATCCCCTTAACAATTGTGTGTATTGAGTTGTACTGTATTGTACCCATTCTGCAATCTGTTAATACAATTTTCAATCAAATCAATCAATCACTGCTGTTGCAAGGATGTTATTTAGAGGCAATACTCACTCGCCCACCCAACCCCCTCCGATGTACAGTTTATTCCCCTTCGAATGTATATATTTTCTTTTAGGATCTCTTAGGGCTGGGCGATATAACGATAACGATAAATATCGCGATATATTTTAATAATCGATATCGAATATCGAAATAAATGTTTTTTTTTTTTTTTTTATTTACCTTCAACAGGGCAGTTGTTTTAAAACCAGAGACAGTGGACAGACTTGTCTTTCTTGCCTGCAACTTAAAGTAATGGCTTTGCTTGTCCAAATGACAATACTGACCAAATTCAGATTTCTTTTTCTCTTGTCCATTTATTTTGTTTGCTTTCTAATTTAAAATACATTTTGAAACCGTCTGTACACAGTAGGCTATGTGTGCTAGCAGAACTAGACTCCAGTCACGAGTCACGGTGCACATGTGCGGTGGTTTGTCCACCAAAAAAGCGCCAAAAGATCGAAAATAAACTAGCAGAGCCAGAACTGTTCAACTCCTCTGGAGCCACAGCCAGCAGAGAAGCCGGTTTACTTTAGCTTTTAAACCAGCTGCAGCCTGATAACTGGAGTGTGAGGGGATGTAACACTAAAGATGGCGGCAATGACAAAGAATTGCTGCAAAATAAACATACATCTGTTGTTAAATTTTATTTTTTTTTTTTAATTTTTTTTTATACTTAACAATTCGATAATTATCGATATCGAGAAATAAAATAAAATTATCATATCGTTATCGCGATATGATTTTTTTCCATATCGCCCAGCCCTATCTCTGTCTCTTAAACAGTACTGTAACGGATCCCCGTATATTGAGTGGCTTACAAACTCACTGTTTTATTTATCCTTTTACATCGTATTACATTCCTTTTTAAAACAATAACATTCCCACCGTAAGAGATATGGCCTCATACGGGTCCATTAAACCTTGTTGCGTATTCCTTCTCTCGCAATGCACTGTCAAACTGTCAACAAAAGCAAGTGACAGCGATAAATAACACTGTTGCCTCGCAACACAGCGACATGGATTTACATAAATTAAAGTCACACACATAGGCTTCTATCAATACTAATCACAAAAAATCCTGGATATTCTTATATGTAAATGTGAATATTCCTAAACACAAATATTACGCAGGTAAAAAATAATAAACCATTCTTGGGGTTATTTACACTCCCACCAAATTATAATGTTTTTTTCTTTTCTTTTTACTAAAAGTAAACCTTCAAAACATATAATTTCTACTTACAAGAATACTCATTTAAGTCTACATCACACAGATCACATGTCATCAATGCATAGTGCTTAAACAAATTTTATTTTTTGTATCTTTTCCCCCTCCTTTTTTCCTCCGATTTTCTCCCATCCCAATGTTAGTCGTTATGCCAATTCCCAATCCCCTTCCTGGTCGCTGCGCACTTAGCCTCCACTCTCCCGTGGAGGCTATCACGTGCTTCCTCCGACACATGTCTAGCCAATCAACCGCTTCTTTTCACCTGGCAGCGCGGACTCTCACTGAGAGGGTGTAACGTGTGGAAGGAGCACACTACCCCCCTTAGATCCTATCCGCGCTGAGCAGGCGCCCCGACCGAACTGTAGGAGTCGCTGTTTACAACAATTCGGACCCACCCCGCCAGCTTTCCCACCCTCTAATACAGCCAATTGTATTAGTGCGAACGGCCAGCCAAGCTGGTGACAACGCCGGAGCTGTGAGCTGGATTCGAACAGGCGAATCCAGCGTCTCCGGTGTTGGTGACGAACGCAATCTCCGCTACGCCACCTGACCGCGCTTAAACAGCTTCTAGCAATAAAACCAATTTCTGGACAGGGCGCTCCACTATGGAGGGCCTGCCGTTGCACTCTCCCTTGTGGTTCAGTTCAGTCCCTTATCTCCAAGCAAGATCTTGACCCGTCTCACAAGTCCATCTTTGCCCTGGATGACTTCTGAGATGCTCCCAAGCCTCCATTGGCTTCGTGGCAAGGTGTCATCATTGTCCATGACTACATCACCGACTTGCAGGTTCCTTTTAGTGTTATGCCAGCACTGTCTTGTCATGATGCTGTGAAGGTACTCCGTTTTCCATCTACTCCAAAATTGTTCTGTCAATTATTGAACCTGAACTCTTTTGGGTTTTGTCCATACAGATCCTCTCTTTTGAATTTGCCAGGTTAGGAGTAAGTGGCTCTAAACTATTTGGGCTGTGTAGAGTATCGACCGTGAGTGGACGGCTGTTCACAATAGCCATAGTCTCATAAAAGAAGGTGCGCAATGACTCATCACTGAGCCTGCCAGGGGAGAGCAGCAGAATGGCACTGAGCCTGCCAGGGGAGAGCAGCAGAGTGGCACCGAGGATGCTTCTCACAGTTCTTATTTGCCATTCCCACACGCCCCCTGCATGGCTGGCATGAGGTGCATTTGTTACAAAGTCACACTGCTTTTCTGTGAGAAATGTGTTCAGTCTGTCTGTGTCCAACTCTTTCAAAGCAGCATTCAGTTAGTTTTTTGCACTCATGAAATTAGTGCCTTGGTCGCATTTGATTTGTCGCACAGCACCTCTTAATGCAATGAAGCATCTCAGTCCATTAATGAAAGTGTCTGTGGACAAGTCTTCCAGCATCTCAATGTGAATGGCTCTAGAGCAGAAGCAGGTGAAGAGCAACCCATACCCTTTCTCTTCCTTGCTTTGTCAAAAAGGGGCCAAAACAGTCCATCCCACAGTATGTGAACGGTGCCGTGGGTTCTGTTCGTTCAACAGGCAAGTCACTCATCCGTTGGCCTTCAACAGGCCTTTTCAGCCTTCGACACGTCACACAGTGACGGATGTAGGTTGCGACAGCTCTGCTCAGTCCACGGATCCAATAGCCACTGGACCTAATTTCAATGATGGTGAAGCCTTTACCCTGGTGTTTCACTCTTTCATGATGATGGGCGATGATCAGATTCGTCATGTGATATCCCTGGGGAATGACAGTTGGGTGTTTGAATGTGCTCTGGAAAGATGAACGGCTGAGCCTGCCTCCGACCTTAAGCACACCCTCTGTGTCCAGGAAAGGGTCTAGGACGGTGGTGCAGCTTGCTGTGTCTTGGTAGCCGATGTCCTTTGCTTAGTAGCTTTATCTCATCTCCGTATGCTTGGCTTTGTATGTCCTTGATGATGAGTCTCTCTGAACTTTGTCTTTCATCAACTGTTGAGAGGTCACATGATTAGACTTTTCTTGCACGCCGCAGGAGACGCGCCACTCCCTTGATGGCCTGAGACCAGGATGAAAACTTGTTCAGTCGGTCTACAAGGCTGACATGTTCTGAGCCTTTTTGACTTCTGGGTCACCCCTGTCGATGATGTCCTTCATGTAGTTGGTGTAGTCCTTCTTGTAACTTTAATTTCCATCGAACTTCCTTTTCATGTGACTGAGCCTGACAGCAGCAAGCTGCTTGTTATCTGGTAAGCATGGCCTCTCTCTGAAGGGGAGTGGCATCTCGTAATGTCCATGTTCGTTTATCTTTGTTTTCCTTCAATTTGTCTAGAAAGATTAAATCCTCTTGAGTCTTGAGAGACCATTTTGTCGTTTCCCTGGGTGTCTCTGAAATCCATTTCAAGGATTCTGATTGCATCCATTGGAGTCATTGCAGGCATCTCCTTCACGGTTACTCTGTGACAGTGACCGGTTGACAGTTGTGGAGAGTGTGGTGTTGAACAGCCAACGATACTCCACCCTAAGTCTGTGAGAATGGCAAAGGGTTCATCATCTGTGCCTGTTATGACCCGTCTGGGTAGCCTATCAGTAGCCCCACTTAACAACTGAGGAGAGGCGGTATTTGGTCTGCGATCGCTGTGAGGTGGTGCCATCTTTTGGCCGTTTCGTGTGTTGGTATGTGTTCTCTATTCACACACAGGTATGCAGTCTTTGGTGTAAGCAGGAGGCAGATTGATGTGCTCAATGGAGTTGAATCCTCTCGCACGCAGGCCAGATGTCCGCTCACTTTTAAAGACCATATTTTCACCCATCATCATGGTAGTGAGTTTCAGTTTGACTGGGCAAGTAGTTAGCTGTAGTTCTTTACATAGATCTTGCTCGATGAATGTTGTGTCGCTTTGTGTATCTAACGGAGCGTACACAAGTTTTTCTGTGGATGGATTCTCGTCTTTCGACACCCACACCGGCACGATCATGGAGCTGTTTTCTGACTGACCTTGGCTGGTGACTTTGAGGGACAGAGCAGGTGTTGGTTCCATTTCACTGCATCGTGATGAATTCTCCATTTTTGCTCTTTCATTGTAGCTGTCATTGTGAAGACTGGTGGGATGTCGTTCTTTGCATGAGTCACATGTGTGGCGATGCCGGCACTCCTTAGCGCTGTGACTAGGCTTAAGACATCCATAACACAGTATTTTCTCTTTGACGTATGTCCTTCTGTGTTCCAGTTGCATTTTCATGAAGTCTGGACATTTGCAAAGCTGGTGACTGATATCCTGACATAGTATGCAAGGGGCCCTGATCCTTTCTTTTGTTGTTGTCTGTTGATTATTTCCCACCACTGTTTGTGTGTTGAAAGCGCTAGCTTTGTTTCCTTTGCTTACCCTTGTGTT
This sequence comes from Notolepis coatsorum, assembly GCF_963971535.1. Taxonomy (NCBI): domain Eukaryota; kingdom Metazoa; phylum Chordata; class Actinopteri; order Aulopiformes; family Paralepididae; genus Notolepis; species Notolepis coatsorum. Next base: position 2,851,000 of record NC_140176.1, on the reverse strand, counting down.
CAGTCTGTCTTGATTGGATTCAGCTGAATGGAGAGCAAAGAAAGAGGTGATTGGATTGCAGGCGGTTTCAGCCTCCATGGACATGAACTTGGCGAAGTCTTCAAAGCTGGGGAAATCCTTTCCCTCCCTGAGACGCGCCGTCACTTGCCGCTTCCAACTTGAGGCCATCCACTCTGGCAGCTTCCGTATCAACTTTTGATTTTCCTCACAGTCGTTTAGGATATTTAAACCCTTTACATGGGGCATGGCCTGCACACAGGCGTTTAAGTAATCTGAGAAGTTCCTCAGCCCTTCCGCATCCTTATGCTGTATTTTTGGCCAGGTGGATAGCTTTTCTCTAAAGGCCCTTTGAATGATGAAAGGTTGGCCGTACCTCTGGTTGAGCTTGTTCCAAGCGTCACCGTACGCTTCGCTGTCGCTGCGATAGAAGGTCCCTTCTAGGCATTTGTTAGCTGCGCCACCTACATATCTCTTGAGGTAGTGCAGCTTGTCGGCAGGGGAAATGTTTTTACCATCTAATATGAGAGACATAAATGAAGTCTTCCATTCAACAAAGTCAATTGGATTGCCATTAAACACGGTAGGCTCTGGCATTGGAAGTCTGTTAATAGCAATGCTGTCCTGGATAGCCTGTGCTAGGCAAATTACATCAACAGGAGGAGATGGAGGGGCAGCTATGCAAGGGTGCATTGTTGCAGGGGGGTTGGAGCTGAATGGCAGAGAGACATGGGCAGACCGAACATCAGACTCCTCTTTCATTTCTCTGTCGTAAACTTCAAATCTCGCTTGGGCAGCCTTTAAGTCTTTTTCAACTTGTAATCTTTCCAATTCGGCCTTGTGTTCATCCAATTCCTTCCTGTGTTCTTCCTCTAAAGCTCAGATTTTTTCCCTTTGTCTCTTTTCCTCCAATAGCATCTTATATTCAGCCTCCTTTGCACCTAACTCTGCCGCTGCTTCTGCTCGCTTGACTGTAACATTTGAGTGTATGGAACAATGACTGCCAGACAGTTCTGAAGCAGAGGAACTAAAAATGGACCGGGCATAGTGAGGCTTACTTAGCTCACGCAAGCGCTGTCCTTCATGTTCTGCATCGTGTTCTCCATTTACACCAGTCAGTCTCTCATTCAGTATTTTGAAAATGTCACTCGTTGCTGCTGCACAAGCATCAACTTTGCGCCTTAGCTCAGTGTCAGGCGTGCCGTGGACTCTCAGTTCATCATATCATTTCATGATGTCGAATTTCCTTTTTTCCAAATTGTCTGCAAGGTGTGCTAATTGATGATCTGTTATGTCAGATTTTAGGTCTTGCCGTGTTTCACGTGCTTGGGCTTTCCATTGTTCATAAAGACTAAAAAGTCTCTTTTCCCGATTGTTCTGTTCATCTTCACGGTAAACTAGCATTTTTTTCCGTTGGGATTCGCACTCTTTCTGACAGCCTAACTAAATCTGCATCATTATCTTCCTCATACAGTTCAGCAAGATTTGTTTTGTTTTGCAATGTCCCTTTTTTTTCTTGTCTGACAGCTTGTTCTATTTCGGGCATTTCTCTGTATTTTTTAATTAGTCCTACCTTTTGGCGAATTTCAAACTGTTGTTCCATAATATCCTTGTCGCGCAAAATAGCACCGGATCCTTCCATTTCTTTGACTTTTTCCGTTGCTCCTTTGATCACTCAACCGCTTCAACTCAACGCTGCTCTGATCCCTTTTGTCCGTAAAAGTAGTCCTGTCCATCTATAAAAGTGTTCCTTTAGATCCGTAATGTCCTTTTATTCATAGAAGTCGTTTTCGTTGTAATCTCCGTTAAAGAGTAGACTGTTGGTTGTAATCTCCGTTAGAGAGCAGCCGGTTGATTGCCGGTTGGAGAGGTGAATCTCTTACTGTAACGGATCCCCGTATATTGAGTGGCTTCTAAACGTACTGATAGTATAATCACTGTTTTATTTATCGTTTTACATCGTTTTACATTCCTTTTTAAAACAATAACATTCCCACCGTAAGAGATATGGCCTCATACGGGTCCATTAAACCTTGTTGCATATTCCTTCTCTCGCAATGCACTGTCAAACTGTCAACAAAAGCAAGTGACAGCGATAAATAACACTGTTGCCTCGCAACACTGCGACATGGATTTACATAAATTAAAGTCACACACACACATAGGCTTCTATCAATTCTAATAACAAAAAAGTTCTGGATATTCTTATATATAAAAGTAAATGTAAATTTCCTAAACACAAATATTATGCAGGTAATTAATCAAAAAATAATAAACCATTCTTGGGGTTATTTACAGTACTGTATATTTGTATATCTTTTATGTCATAAATGTCTGGATGTAACAGTATATCTGTATGTATGTCATGTATTTCATAAATGTCATGATGAATTGAAAATGGGGGACCCTGAAAGACGAAAGTCTTTCTCTGGTCTGCATCCCTTTAACAATTGTGTGTATTGAACTGTACTTATTAACAGATTGCAGAATGGGTACAATACAGTACAGCTCAATGTATTGTACCCATTCTGCAATCTGTTAATACAATTTTCAATCAATCAATCATAATATTTAGGCCTGTCTTAAATACTTCGAAGCTTCGTTCGATGGGCATGGGATTCGAATATGAAAAGAAAATTCGCTTATTAAAAAAAAGAAAATCATATATATATATATATATATATATATATATATATATATATATATATAATTTAAATGTTTTGTGTGCAAAATCAACTCTGCCTCTCTGTTAACTACAACAAGCAATGCAGTTTGTTATTTAAGATGAGGTCGGACTCGGCACTGACAGATTTGTGTTCATTGTGCTGCTTTTATAAAGCCTCAAATGACGGCTTACAATATTTCATGAAAGCAAAGTGTTTTGTTTGTCTAAGATTTAAAAAGGTTTAAAATTTACAGCACTGACAAAGTTGAACAAAGTGCTGTACAAGTCCCACAACATAAAAAAAAATAAAAAAAAATAAAAAAAAAATAAATAAAAAAAAAAGATTTAATCTCGAAGCGTCGAATTAAAATCGAATCTCGGCCCTGAAGCTTCGAATTCCAATATATTAGATATATATTAGGGCTGTCAAAATTAATGCTTTAACTTTTGAGATTAATTTTAATTATTTAAAGCATTAAAATAAATTAATCTAGATTAATCTATGGAGTGAAAAATCTTCAACGTTCTGAACTTTCAGCAGTATATTTGCTTGTTCGGATATAAGAAAGAGGTCTAGCTGAGGTTTTGTTGAACATTTGTATTTCACAGGAGAGAAACTGTATTCAAAGAAAGCTATTAAAATAGTCTTCTAAAATCTAGTCCTCTAAATATACTTTCTTTGTGTTTTTTTACATTAATTCCATGGTTTTACTCAAGTAAATATCTGTTACAAGCTTCTGTCTTAAGTAGAAAAATGTTATTTTTAATCTAGATTAATTACAGAAAATTGTGAGATTAATTAGTTAATTATTTTTAATCTATTGACAGCACTAATATATATATATATATCTATGGTAACACTGCGATTACACACGACTGTGCTTGCACCTCATGGTACCAAAGCACCTCAAAGGCGCTAAAAACAAGATTACAAACATCACAAAACAAACTGGTCAGACTACTGCTTGACCGTACTCCTAGAACCCACCTCACCCCTGCCCACTTTGGCTACCTAGGATGGCTTAGAGTAGACTACAGAGTACAGCAACTTGCAATGGGCCTGGTCTACAAGATACACTATACGACTAAGGTACCCATGTACATGTCAAAATACTTCCCAAATGTCAGTGAATACCACGACCACAACACCAGAGGGAGCTCAACAAATCATGTTAAACCCAGATTCGGCTCAAACAAGGGACTAAACACGTTTCGCAATTATGCCACATCAATGTGGAACGCCCTACCCAAAGCTGTAAAGGAATGTGAATCACTACCCACTTTCAAAACCACTCTCAAAGAACACCTACAGGAGACTGAAATTCGAAACTGGCCCCTGTAAATGTCCTAACCCAACCCCCTCCAATGTACAGTAAATGACCTAACCCAAGAATACACGAGACCCTCCTCTTGGAACCAAGTATGGTTTCGTCGATATTCCAATGTACATTTTTGCTTGTACAGTTGTACAATTTCCCCCACCCCGCCTACCCAACCCCCCACCCCCACCCCACCCACCCAACCACCTCCAGTGTACAGTTCCCCCCACCCCACCTACCAAACCTCCTCCAATGTACAGTTTCTACGTCAAATGTATATACTCTCTTTTTGTATCACAAACAGTACTGTATTTGCAAATCTGGTATGTCTAAATGTATAGATGTAGCAGTACTGTCTATCTGTATGCCGTGTATGTTATATATGTTATGATGAATTGAAAATGGGGGACCCTGATGTAAACAAGACGAAAGTCTTTCTCTGGTCTGCATCCCCTTAACAATTGTGTGTATTGAGCTGTACTGTACTGAACCATTCTGCAATCTGTTAATAAAGTTTTCAATCAATCAATCAATCTCGTAAGCTACGTCATCCCCCGCTAAGAGTCATGGGAGATGTAGTAAGTACAACAGTCCTTCCATGTAGGCTAGAACGCCGTGAATTATGACTCAGTAGTCACGACAGTAACATCAGTCTGCTCTTGCTATTCTCCCTCTCGTGTGTGTATGTCTTTATGCAGATCTTTATGCAGTTTTAAAGCACCTTGGCTTTGTTCTGAATGCACTTTGTTGTAGTTATCCTACAGAGAAAAGAAAATGCCCTTGACTTGAATGCACATTTTGTTGTATGCAAAGAGAAAATGTTTAAATTGTACAATCTTTCAGCAGTCAGTCTGGAATTAATGTATGCATTCAAAAGTGCTGAATAAATGTTTTATGGACCCATAATAGTGATTATTAATATTATTTAATTAAAGTTTTGCCATAATCATGTCTTTTGCCATAATTAGGTAGTAATTAGGTAAAAAGAAAAAAACATATGTATATATTTATATTAATCATATTCAGCATTCGGTTTTCGGCCAAGAATTTCCCATTCGTTGCATCCCTAATAATACATTATTTATTTATTAAATATTAAGTTTTGATTTTATTTTTTTACAACTAGGATAGAGATAGATTACATTTTTAGAGACTAAAGTACCGAAGAAAGGTACCGTTGGGTACCGGTATCGATTCACAGGTACTGGTACCCTAGGGGTGGACGGTATAGGGAGCGAAATTAACTTTTTGACTCACCGGCCAGTGGCGGGTAGATGGGAAGAGTCTACCCGCCAAGCATATTTCTTACCTGCCAAAATCTTTTTGATTAAAAAAAAAATATATATATTTTATATAATTTTTTTTTAAATAAAATATATATTATATAATCATACTTGTAGTTGTATTATCTGCGAGACATCGCCACCACGCAATAAGTCAAAATGCTTGCTATCTGCAAACAGCTCCACTGTCTGTGTGTATACTTGAGTAGCCTCCAGCTCCAGCAAGGATTCTCCGGCCCTGCAGCTAGACCCTATATTCAGCTAGACCCTACATTCAGCATGCAAGGATTCTCCGGCGATGCAGCTGGACCTATTTATAACGTTACCGTTCTTTTGTCAAATCACATTCAACATGCCCTCAGCTAGAATACGCATTCAATCAATGTTATAAGACATTGATATCAGGAGCTATCTGTAGCTACTGCTAGCCCGGTAGATAACGTTAAGACAATTTAGTTTACTGGGACAGATAAGATCTAACGTGAGCTAGCTAAGCTAGCTAACGAGGGACCGGAGGTATTATGCACTCGAGTAGACTATTGCTGGAGCATTTGTTGATATCAGCAGCTATCAGTAGCTAGCCAGCTAGATACCGTTAGACAATGCCTCGTCATGTATTAAACTAAAAGTGAATAGTTGACTGGGTCATTGTTTAAACAGTAACGTTAGCTCTTGGAGGTCCGATATAGACTAGAGCAGATGGAAGTAAACAAGCCAAATGATAGCTTCCGATTGGTCATTTGCTTTTTTTCTCATGAAACCAGTTACGTCACTCTACTGTGATTGGACCGTTGACTTGAGTGCGAAGTTATGAACTACACGTCTACACGCCACACGGCGGGCAGCCCTCTAAGTGTCATGCGCCAAAGGTAAAAACAGCCCGCCCCTGGCGGGCGGCGGGCTTTAGTTTCGTCCCGTATACGGTATAAACGGTATGAATTTGTGCTACGGTATGGATTTTGACTATACCTTGTGACCGGTATGAGCAGCTAAGTCACAGCAGTAGCAATGACGTTAACGTTACTTGACGATTCACTCTGCGTTTGCAGTGGTCGTTGCATAGTGTTTAATTGTACTGAATTTTTCTCCACTTGTTCACGGACCTTGCCATATAGTTTTGGCATTTCAATTTGGCTAAGGAGTCTGATAGCCCCGTTGCTGTGCTAAAGCAAGTCTCCTAACGTTAGCCGCTAAGCTAACTCACGTTAGCCACTAGCTAACGTTCTAACGTGACTCTGTGGCACCAGTTCCATTAGTGATGAAAGGGGGGGGGGGGGGTATATTGACGAGGCTTGAAAACAGAGGTTCAAAGATAACTTAACATTTATTTGGCTATTCATTCCTTTATATCGCTTTATCGATCTGGCTGGTCTCGTTTCCAGCTCTGTGTGTTGACAATGACATCCTGGTGTGACATCATCACCTACGGCATCTTAGGAAGCTCAAACCTCAAACTCAAACCTGTTACATCACGCTCTCTCTCTCTCTCTACGTTGTCAAACATGTACACTAAAGTTAAGTTATGTTGGAGTTGTATTGTGTTTGAGTTGTTTGAGGGAAAGAAACCTCCTGTCCTGCAGTAGTTTTTATTTTCCCTTTGTGCCGCTTGATTTGATTGTATTTCATGAAAAAAGTTTTTCAGAGATGGAAGTAACTTGAGAAAAGGTTTTGCATTTTTCTATTGCAGTTTTAAACTACCTCTGTACTATGTGAAATATGTCCTAGTAATACAAGAGTACAGCAATAACTGCCATACCAGTGTTTTACCCCTTCAGAAGCATTTATATAGACATTTTAAGATAAATTAATATACCGTGATATATACCTAGGGGTGGGAATCGCCAGAGACCTCACGATACAATACTATCGCGATACTTGCGTCACAATACGATAGTATCGCGATTAGGGCTGCAACTAATGACTATTTTGGTAGTCGACTAATCTGCCGATTATTTTTTCGATTAGTCGACTAATCGAAAACCAATGTAAACAACAAAAAATAAATAAAAAAAGGATATTATTATTATTTTTTTTTTTTTTTAACTACCTATCTTTGTGAAAGTGGCTTCTCAGCTCTGGTCCAGCTGAAGACAGAGCAGAGGAACAGATTGGACATTGAGCATGACCTCAGAGTTGCTTGTCTACCATCACCCCAGACTTTGAGACTCTTGTCAGGACCAAACAACAACATCATAACATGATGATCCCATAGCAAATTAAAATAATGACTCATGAAACATTTGAATTTGGATCTTGCAACTTTAAATGAAATGTATTTGAAATGTTGAAGTCAAGAACAATACAGTCAGTCAGTGCATTGAGTCAAGTGCAATCACTCATAACAACTTAACAAGATAAATAAATTAAATAATACAAAATTGGAAGTGTAGTGCACTGTACTTTAAGTTTAAATAACTAAAATAATAATAAGAAAAAAGAAATAACTAGCAGCAGCATCTGCCCCCAGCACCACGGCTGATGGGGCTGTAACTTGGTCCAGGACCAGGAGGGGAGGGTGACGTACACTACTGAGTACTGACGTCGTGGAACAGCTGTAGGGGGAGACGGGGATGAGTCAGATCAGACAGACTTCTAGGTCTTTTGTTTGCTGGGTGTGAGAGGAGTCCGTGTGTGTGTGTAATTGTGTATGTGTGTGTGTCTTGCTCTGATCGCTGTGTGAGAGTGAGAGGAGTGTGTGTACTGTACTGTGTAATTTGTGTATGTGTGTGTCTTACTCTGATCGCTGTGTGTGAGTGAGAGGAGTATGTGTGTGTGTCTTACTCTGATCGCTGTGTGTGAGTGAGAGGAGTATGTGTGTGTGTCTTACTCTGATCGCTGTGTGTGAGTGAGAGGAGTATGTGTGTGTGTCTTACTCTGATCGCTGTGTGTGAGTGAGAGGAGTGCGTGTGTAACTGTGTAATGTATTGTGTGTCTGTCTGTCTGATGATCATCATCTCCTGCAGGGGAACACAGTACATCAATTTCTTTAAATTGCAGTGAGTGCGAGCATATCGACATGCTCTGTACTTTAAATAACTACTAAAATAATAATATTAAAAAAAGAAATAACTAGCAGCAGCATCTGCCCCCAGCACCACGGCTGATGGGGCTGTAACTTGGTCCAGGACCAGGAGAGAAGGGTGACGTACTGACGTCGTGGAACCAGGGACCGAAACTAAAGCCCGCCGCCCGCCAGGGGCGGTCTGTTTTTACCTTTGGCGCATGACACTTAGAGGGCTGCCCGCCGTGTGGCGTGTAGACGTGTAGTTCATAAGCAGGCCCCTAAAAATATTTGTATGCGAACGGTAAAAATCAATTACGCGCACGCTGTGCCAATACAGATTATAGCCTCTCGTCTTTTTTTTCCTCCGCTGCGAGATCGTTCAAAAACTACAAGTCCCACATTGCACTCAAGCCAACGGTCCAATCACAGTAGAGTGAAGTGACTGGTTTCATGGGAAATAAAGCAAATGACCAATCGGAAGCTCTAATTTTTCTTGTTTACTTCCTGAAACTCCGCGATCAGGGCTCTCGTTTTCCGAGACACCAACTTATTATAGTCTCTCTTACCAATAGCAATATATTTTAGAACACCTAGATTTATCGATAGCAATAGTAATATAACGTTAATGCAACAAAACGAATGCCTTGCTTTGTTAATCATAACGTTGATGCAGTAGCGTATGTCGGTGTGTTGGCTGTAACGGACATGACAATAACATAACGTGTACACATTAAAATTGCGATAATCTATTCTAACATTTTCAAATCGATGCAGTTGAATTTCCCCCTTAGGATCGATGCATTGTTACACCCCTACACCAAAGTCACTGGCCCACTGTGTATCTGTGTGTATAATAACTTGGCTAGCGTTATCAACAGCAGAGGTGGGCAATGGGTCCAGCTGCAGCACCGGAGTGCAAGCGATGTGATGTAATTGGCAGACTCGACTGTCAATCAATGGTCTACCTGACACGCAAACTCAAACAATGTTTCTGTACTGGAGGTGTGATTGATTGATTGATTGAAAACTTTATTAACAGATTGCAGAATGGGTACAATACAGTACAGCTCAATACACACAATTGTTAAGGGGATGCAGACCAGAGAAAGACTTTCGTCTTGTTTACATCAGGGTCCCCCATTTCAATTAATCAGGAAAGTGTACAGTAGGAAAGTGTACAGTATTTCAATAGGCAACCCTGAAATGATTATTTTTCTAGAAGAGCAACACAGCCACAACAGACAGTGGAGCTGTTTGCAGATAGCAAGCATTTTGACTTATTGCGTGGTGGCGATGTCTCGCAGATAATACAACTACAAGTATGATTATATAATATATATTTTATTTAAAAAAAAATTGTATATATAAAATATATATTGGCAGGTAAGAAATATGCTTGGCGGGTAGACTCTTCCCATCTACCCGCCACTGGCCGGTGAGTCAAAAAGTTAATTTCGCTCCCTGCGTGGAACAGCTGTAGGGGGAGAGGGGGATGACATGAGTCAGATCAGACAGACTTCTAGGTCTTTTGTTTGCTGTGTGTGAGAGTAGTCTGTGTGTGTGTGTGTGTATGTGTGTGACAGACAGTGGTGGTATTGGTGGTGTATGTTAGTAGTGGTGGTGGTATTGGTGGAGTTGGTATTGGTGGTGTTAGTAGTGGTGGTGGTGTTAGTAGTAGTGGTGGTGTTAGTAGTGGTGGTGTTAGTAGTGGTGGTGTTAGTAGTGGTGGTGGTGTTAGTAGTGGTGGTGTTAGTAGTGGTGGTGGTGTTAGTAGTGGTGGTGGTGTTAGTAGTGGTGGTGTTAGTAGTGGTGGTGTTAGTAGTGGTGGTGGTGTTAGTAGTGGTGGTGGTGTTAGTAGTGGTGGTGTTAGTAGTGGTGGTGTTAGTAGTGGTGGTGGTGTTAGTAGTAGTGGTGGTGTTAGTAGTGGTGGTGTTAGTAGTGGTGGTGGTGTTAGTAGTGGTGGTGGTGTTAGTAGTGGTGGTGTTAGTAGTGGTGGTGTTAGTAGTGGTGGTGGTGTTAGTAGTGGTGGTGGTGTTAGTAGTGGTGGTATTGGTGGTGTTAGTAGTGGTGGTGTTAGTAGTGGTGGTGGTGTTAGTAGTGGTGGTATTGGTGGTGTTAGTAGTGGTGGTGGTGGTGTTAGTAGTGGTGGTGGTGGTGGTGTTAGTAGTGGTGGTGGTGTTAGTAGTGGTGGTATTGGTGGTGGTGTTAGTACGTGTCTTACTCTGATCGCTGTGTGTGAGTGAGAGGAGTGTGTATGTGTCCAATGTGTGTGTGTCTTACTCTGATCACTGTGAGTGAGAGGAGTGCGTGTGTGTAATTATAATGTATTGTGTGTGTCTGTCTGATCATCATCATCTGCTGCAGGGGAACACAGTACACCATTTACAATTTCTTTAAATTGCAGTGCAGGAACGTGAGCATATCGACATGCTCTGGAGTGAGGCTGGCCCGCTTCTTTGAGGCGATGTTCCCAGCTGCTGAGAAGAGACGCTCAGAGGGAGTGGAAGTAACTGGAATGCACAAGTATGACTTGGCTTGTGATGCAAGGGTTGGGTACTTTGCCTCATTCAACTTCCACCAAGACAGGGGATTTTCTGTCTTTGAGATGGGCTGCTCTCCGAAGTACATCAGGACTTCGTTAATGATCGCTTGTGTGCGTGCATCCTGATCATTGCTCTCAGTGTCACTGTCTGTTGACTCACTTCCAAGCAGTGAATCGAGAGCTGAAACAGACCTAGTTGTCTCAGCTGAGGCTGTGGCATAATTGTCATTAATGTCAAGTTGAACAACAGCTTCTTCATTCCTAGTGGACTGTAGGACCAGAGCTTGTAATTTATTCTGAACAGTGAACCTCTCCTCTGGTGTCAGGAATTTTAGTTTTCGGAATCGTGGGTCTAGTGCAGATGCAATGATCGTTTTGCTTGGGTCATCATCTTTGATGGCAAGCTCTGTTGACCAGCGTGTAGTGGTCGCCACTGAAGCAGCCGCCTGGAAGGCCTGCACAGGAGCTGTATCATAGGCAGTGTGGGTGGACTTCAGAAGCCCTCTGACTAGAGGAGGCAGGGCGGAGACGGTCACGTAGTTTTCACCACTCAGGTAGACAGTGGCACATTCAAAAGCTTGGAGCGCTTTGGCCAGTTCATCTAGCAGGGTCCACTGCTCAGGCTTGAGGTCCAGGTATTGTTTCCCTCTCTGTGTTACTGCCGGGTCAGACAGAGTCGCAGTCAGTGGCCATCTCTGTTCCAGCAGGCGAGTCACCATGTAATAGGTGCTGTTCCACCTGGTAGAGACATCTTGGATAAGTTTGTGTTCCGGGGTGCCCATCTGTTTCTGCTTTATTTTCAGCTTGCTTGAAGCCAGTTCACTCCTTTTAAAGTGCTCAACGAGACACCTCGCTGCTCCTAGTGCTTTACTAATCAGAGGCTGTTTCAGTGCATGATTGATCACCAACTGTAATGTGTGGCCTGCGCAGCAGATGGACACCCATCCATGTTTTTTCTCCAAGATGCCAGCAGCCAGCAGGACATTGGCGCCATTGTCATGAACAACCGCCACAAGCTTGCTTGGAGGGATCTCAAACCTTTCCACAGCCTGCTCAATCCATGGATGTAGCAATGTTGGTCCCAGTGTGCCGTTCTTCGAGTGGCATGGTTGTGAGGCAGAAGCTATTGAGCTTCCAGTCATCACTTATAAAGTGACAGGTGATGCCAAGATATGCCTCTGTCGCAACACTGGTCCAGGCATCAGTTGTCAGGGCAATCTTGTTCTTGTTTGCTTTAAGAGCAATTTTAACCTTAGCAAAAGTATCTTCATACTTTCTCTCCATGAGCTTTGTAAAATGAGTTCTGGAAGGTAAGGTGTAACCTGAATGGAATGTGGTGACCATCTGCTTAAAGCCCTCATCTTCAACCATCGATAATGGTCTCATGTCTTTAACAAGCATGGTGAGGATGCTCTCTGTGAAGACTCCAGCCATTTGAGGGGTGCATGAGCCTCTCTTCAGGACAAACTCATCCACACGTGTTTGCTTTGCCCTACAATAGAAAGAGAACAAAAAAAACAGCTGTATTAATTATCATCAGAATTTGTAGGCTATAGTATCAGACTATCAGTTTATTTTTATTAATTATAGTCAGCCTTATATATACCTAGGCTAGAATTAATAATATTGAGATGCAATATCTATGTTTTCCCACTAGAGGGAGTTATCGCTTAAGGGATATTATTTTGTGGACTACAGACAGAGTGACTACAGATATATACGTGAGGTATTTCCGTATCCGGTTGGTCGGCATAACAAACGAAACTAAAAGTGAAGCAGCGCCAGCAACGCTGTAACCTCACCTGTACTAACTACTAAGCATGGCGCTGTTTAACGTTACTTACAACATACAGCAGCAGCGCAGCCTCTATAAGCCTCAGCAATAGAGTTCGCATAGCAAGCATTATATCCATATCTATGAGACGTTCTGTTTTCCAACGTAAAAAATACAATACTATGGCTAACTACTCTAGAACTTACCCATGTTCCGACGACGTCACCGTGGCTCCGGGGTGCTTTCGTTTTAGATGTTCGTGCATCGCCGTGGTGCTGCTGTGAAATGCCAATTCCACCTTGCATAATCGGCATTTAACAGTTTTCTTCGGTTTGTCATCTGTAAAGAATTCCCACACCTTTGATGCCCTCGGTCTCGCTTTTTTTAATTCATCTCCTCCGTCTTTCTCTCTCCCTTCCGCCATCTCATCTCCTCTGTCTTTCTCTCTCCCTTCCGCCATCGTTCATTCTTTCTTCTGAAGTGAAGTTCTTACCTGCAGGCTGCGCCGTTAAGTACCAGAATGCACTGCAGTCAGACAATGGAAACTATACTGCCCCCAGCAGTTCCTGTAGTGCATTGCAGTTACAAATGAACATTTGCGCATTGCAGTTACTTATTATTAATTGTTATTGTTATTGTTTTTAATGACTAATCGACGCAACAATATCTCGTCGACGATTTTTCATAATCGACATCGTCGATTATGTCGACTAATCGTTGCAGCCCTAATCGCGATACTAAATATATCGCGATACGCTGAGTATTGCAGATTTTTTTTATTTTGATCACATTTAATTTATTTGCTTTTTTCAACTGCAAAGTACAACGTTGTCAACATGTTTTATCTAATAAAATAAAGTTCAGTCTGTTCATCTCACTTCAATCATTTTTATTGCAGAACATGGTATTTTCTCAAGCAGACAGATGTCAACACTGTAATCTGTGTTGCATGTACCTGACAAACTGAACTGTTTGTATTACAGTCATATTCCAACTGAACTGAATGTGTGTGTGTGGACTACTGTACTATTACAGGTATTGAAATGAACAATGCAACTTCCTTATACAAAAAAAAGAAAGAAAAAAAGATGAATAATTAAATATCGATACTTGGCGTCCCTGTATCGATACAGTATCGTCACGCAAAGTATCGCTATACTACTACGTATCAATTCCCCCCCCACCCCTATATATACCGTTATCGTCTATGCTTCAAATTATACCGTGATATAAATTTTAAACCATACCGTCCAGCCCTACGGTACCGGTATCGGTTCAAATGTGAAAGGTACCCATCCCTAACATGTAGTTGTGTGTACATGTACAGTATTGGAGGTGTACATGTACACTTGTTATTTTATAGCCCTATATAATAAAAACTCCAAACCTTTGTCCAACATCTCATCAAGCAGAATCAGCAGGAACAATGTCCTTCCTCCTCTCCACCATGAACTGCTGGGATGTTAGTGGAGGATGCTTTATGACAACGTGGTAATGGATCAGACCACCTGTAGTCGATACTGATGCGCATGAGCCGCGACAAGCTCCTCAGAAAGGCAGGAATAATAAGCTCCGTTTAAGCAATTTATACAAATGGATGTATTGATTTCGCCGTAACGAATCATTAAAAAAATGTACCGTTAACTGGAATATGTTGTGCCTTTACACATATGTTGGATTATGTAATTGGTTTGTCATGAGAAACCAATAAAAGATCGCGAATTAACCGCTGGCTACAACAACACACAGTAACCCACAGTGTAAACAATGATGCATGTAGTTACTGTGTGTTGTTGTAGCCAGCGGTTAATTTGCGATCTTTTATTGGTTTGTCATGACAAACCAATTACATAATCCAAAATATGTGTAAAGGCACAACATATTCCAGTTAAGGGTATCTTTTTTGAATGATTCGTTACGGCAAAATCAATACTTCCATTTGTATAAATTGCGTTAAACGGAGCTTATTATTCCTGCCTTTCTGAGGAGCTTGTCGCGGCTCATGCGCATGCGCGCGCTCGGCCAATCAGAGCGCAAAACGGCAACGCGGAAACCGAACAGCGTTGTAGAAGGCATACACGCGGCCTGTCCCTTTGTTACTTTCAAAAGCAATGTTTACAACAAATTACATTTAAATGATTGTATGCCCTTCTTTCTAGACTCCATGGCCTTACAGCTGTGTATCTGTGAAGAGGAGGTTCCCCCTGAGCAGCAGGAGAGGAGCCCCAGTCTGGACCAGGAGGAGCCAGAGCGCCTACAGATTAAAGAGGAACAGGAGGAACTCTGGAGCAGTCAGGAGGGAGAGCAGCTTCAAGGTCTGGAGGAGGCTGATATCATCAAGTTCACTTTCAACCCTGTCCCTGTGAAGAGTGAAGATGATGAAGAGAAACCTCAGTCCTCATGGTTTAACCAAACCCAGGACCCAGAGTCCCTACAGATTAAAGAGGAACAGGAGGAACTGTGTCGAGATCTAGAGGAGGCTGATGGCTCCAAGATGACCTTACAACCTATGAAATGTAAAAATGAAGGTGAGAACACTCTGTCCTCACAACTCAGCCAAAACCGGGACCCAGAGCAGATTAAAGATGAACTAGATCAAGGGCTGGAAGAAGCTGATCTCTCCAAGATCACAGTAGACCCAGTGAAATGTGAAGATGGTCAAGAGAACGCGCTGTCCTTCCAGCCTCTTCAAACCCAGAGGGAGAAAAACAGAGAAGCATACTCTTTACCCAGCACCTCAACTGAACACATGAAAACAGAACCTGAAGGAGAGGACTGTGGAGTAGCGGAACTAACCAGTAACTTAGATCCAGCTGGTGATTTAGAACCAACTAGAGATAGCCAGCCTCTCTCTTCAGACTGTTCTCTAACTGAGACTGATGACAGTGATGATGACAGTTCTGGAGCTGAGACTGATGACTGTGATGAATGGAAGGAGAGTGGAGGTCCAGGTTTGATGGCACTAAAACAAAAGAAGACACAGAAAATACAAACGTTGTCTAACAGGCCTGGGTTCAGCAAGAATAGAGATCTGAAGATACACATAAGAAATCATACCGGAGTGAAACCAATTGGTTGTTCAGTTTGTGGGAAAGGGTTCAAACAGCAAACGCATCTGAAGACACACATGATAACTCATACTGGAGTGAAACCAATTGGTTGTTCAGTTTGTGGGAAAGGGTTCAGTTTGAAGGGAGATCTGAAGAGACACATGAGAACTCATACTGGAGAGAAACCATTTAGTTGTTCAGTTTGTGGGAAAGGGTTCAGTCAGGAAATAAATCTGAAGAAACACATGAGAACTCATACTGGAGAGAAACCATTTAGTTGTTCAGTTTGTGGGAAAGGGTTCAGGTATACAGAAAGTCTGAAGACACACATGGTAATTCATACTGGAGAGAAGCCATTTAGTTGTTCAGTTTGTGGGAAAGGTTTCAGTACGAAGGGATATCTGAAGAAACACGTGATAATTCATACTGGAGAGAAACCATTTAGTTGTTCAATTTGTGGGAAAGGGTTCTGTAGGAAGGGAGATCTGAAGACACACATGCAAATTCATACTGGAGAGAAACCATTTGTTTGTTCAGTTTGTGGGAAAGGGTTCAGTACGAAGGGATATGTGAAGATACACATGATAACATGTATGAAGATACACACAAGAGAGAAACCATTTAGTTGTACAGTTTGTGGGAAGGGGTTCAGTCAGCAAACGAGTCTGGAGAAACACATGAGAACTCACACTGGAGAGAAACCATTTAGTTGTTCATTTTGTGGCAAAGTGTTCAGTCAGCAATCAAATCTGACTAAACACATGAGAACTCATACTGGAGAGAAACCATTTAGTTGTTCAGTTTGTGGGAAAGGGTTCAGGTATACAGAAAGTCTAAAGATACACATGAGAACTCACACTGGAGAGAAACCATTTAGCTGTTCAGTTTGTGGGAAAGGGTTCAGGCATAAAGAAAGTCTAACGACACACATGAGAACTCACACTGGAGAGAAGCCATTTAGTTGTTCAGTTTGTGAGAACGTGTTCAGTACGAAGGCACATCTGAAGAGACACATGATAACTCATACTGGAGAGAAACCATTTAGTTGTTCAGTTTGTGGGAAAGGGTTCAGTCAGCAAACAAATCTGAAGACACACATGAGAACTCATAATGGAGAGAAATCATTTAATTGTTCAGTTTGTGGGAAAGGGTTCAATGATAAAGGAAATATGAAGAAACACACTAGAACTCATACAGGAAAGAAAACATTTAGTTGTTCCGTTTAAGCTGAGAGTAGACTTGAAAAGAATAAAGAGAACAGGTCCCCAAACACAGTTTGCAGTATATTAAATAGAAACCCCATGTACTTTTTTAGAAGAGGAAAACAGACACGCATGCGAGATGGGCGACACACAGGAACACTCACACACACAGATGAAATGTCTCTGCACTTTTCCCATCCCGTCGTCCTTCCCCCCCAAGGGCAGCCGGGAGCAGACATGGGCTGTTTTATGGGCCGTGCCCGGGGGGCAATCAAAGTGCTCCTGTCCATCTTCGTCAGGGACGCGACAGCGTTAGCGATCTGTTCTGCATGTTTTTCCTTTGGCTTTATCTTATCTGGAGGGGAAACCCTTGCGAGCACGGGGAGAACATGCAAACTCCACACAGAAAGGCCCGGGAGATACCCCACCTGGGTACCTGGCAACGCGGCAACCTGGTCCCCAAGCGGGAATCGAACCCAGGACCACCGAGCTGCCCAAAATTTTTGTTCCCATACTAAGTAGTATACTCAACAGGAACCCCATGTACTTATACTAAGTAGTATACTCAACAGGAACCCCATGTACATATACTAAGTAGTATACACATTAGCCATGTACATACTAAGCAGTATACTCAACAGGAACCCCATGTACTTATATTAGTAGTATACCCAATAGGAACCCCATGTATTTGTACTAAGTAGTATATCCAATAGGAATCCTTAGGACTTATTTTTGTTTTGTGACTAATTTCTTCATTCATATCAAACAACGATTCTGTACCTTTTTTGATTTAGTCAATAAAATATATTTTGCTTGTTTTGACTCTTTCATTATGAGTGTTATAATTTAAAATGCTGTGTAACCATTTGGACATGATATTTTACTTAAGTTAAAAGTAGAATACTCTACAGAAAATAGTTGCTAAATTAAACAAAAAGGTCTATTGACATTAATGTTGAGTTTTTCAAATTATTTTGGCACAAACCCAGTGCCATTTAGCTCCATTGTATTGGAGTGACAGCGGACATCTCTACTGCAGATATGTCGTGCTCTAGTGGGCTTCGCTCATAAGTAGTTCAAGGTAGCAGTCAGAAGACTGAGGTGTGACAGCAACAGTGTATTCCTTCAATAACTGGTGGCGCCAGAGAGCATCTGACAACCTCAGAGCCTGTTTCACCACAGAACTGGTGGGTCACGTGCTTGAAGCTCTGATCCCAGGAAGACTTCAGTGTTCAATGTTGAAAGACGGACACATCACATTCGACCTGGACTTAAATTTCTTTTTAAGAAATGGACTTCCATAATATTATTACTGTATATATTATGTTGTATGTATCAATGTTGTAGAATGGCTGCAATATTATCATTTATTGATAATTGTTCCACAGTAACAATTAGCGATTGGAAATGTAGGAGCCAGAATAGTGATTTTGTCCATGAAGTTTTTATATTCATTTATTCTCATTTACATTATTTAATTGAAATAATGTACACTACATTAATTTGATTTTATATAAAGATTGTTTTGTTCATAATACCGATGGTATGGCTATATTATTCATTTGTGAGAAATCTCTTAATGTTGTGGGTTAAACCTATTAGCCCCTCCCCCTCTCCCCGTAATATAAGGACCAGGAAGTGATTTCTTTGTCAGTAAGAGTTTAGAGACGTAATATAGGCAGAAGTGTCTCAAACTTCTTTCTCTGGTCTGCATCCCCTTAACAATTGTGTGTATTGAGCCATACTGTATTGTACCCATTCTTACTTACTTACTTTGTAACCATTCTGCAATCTGTTAAATAAAGTTATCATTCATTCATCATTCTCTGTTGCTACTTTACTGTTTGTTGGACTACCATTCCCCCACATAGAAATTAATGTTGGTTTAGTGCCTCTACACTATATATAATATAATAATGATCTCCATCAGGTCGGTTCTGTCCGCCTGTCTATCTCTGTCCGCAGCTAACCTCACAATAGGGCAGTTTTGGACAAGTATTTTAAGTTAATTCATTGCCATCATTGAAATGCATATTCAGTATGAAGTTACAGCTTTTGACCACAAGAGGGCGATATTACACAGGTTTGCTGGTAATCAGCTCTCTGGCACCTGTTTAATATATATACATGCCATAGTTAACCTATTGTAATTGATATACATTAAAATGATTTATGAATTAATTATTGACCATTGCAATAAGCCCCACCCCTTTCATATCTCATGAACCGTTCATTGTACAGACATGTGGGAGGGGTTAATGAGTGGTGGGGGCTTCCCCTGGAAGGTTGGTGGTACCGTTCAAAACGGGCGTAAAAGCAGGGAGGCAGCAATGTTAGCTGTGCTGTTGGGTTTCCTTTTAACACATTCAGCGCCAGAGCTATATGGCTAATATAGG
The DNA here is from genome assembly GCF_963971535.1 of Notolepis coatsorum. Taxonomy (NCBI): domain Eukaryota; kingdom Metazoa; phylum Chordata; class Actinopteri; order Aulopiformes; family Paralepididae; genus Notolepis; species Notolepis coatsorum. Next base: position 2,831,765 of record NC_140176.1, on the reverse strand, counting down.
TCTAGATGGTTGCCGCTTTAATCAATGGGAAATGGGTCTACTGGCCATCTGGCATACCGGGCATTTTCCTGGTGGGCCGACGCATCTTTGGGCAGTTATGATTTGATAGAAGAAAAAAGTATTATTATATATTTCTTTTTTTTAAATATATTTTTTTTAGTTTGGTCAACGACCGGCCCACTACTAGGCTGGGACAGCGGCCCATTGGTACTGACTGACACTGGGCTGGCCCAATCACATCTCTTACTAAGCACCCCCCCACCAGTCATGCAGGTACATGACTGAGAGGGGGCTGGTACATGACTGAGAGGGGGCTGTGGTACATGACTGAGAGGGGGCTGGTAGATGACTGCTGAGATGGGGCTGTGTTACATGACTGAGAGGGGGCTGGTAGATGACTGAGAGGGGGCTGGTACATGACTGCTGAGATGGGGCTGTGGTACATGACTGAGAGGGGGCTGGTACATGACTGCTGAGAGGGGGCTGTGTTACATGACTGAGAGGGGGCTGGTACATGACTGAGAGGGGGCTGGTACATGACTGAGAGGGGGCTGGTACATGACTGAGATGGGGCTGTGGTACATGACTGAGATGGGGCTGTAATAATTTTTTTTCACACAAAACAAATCCACCCTATGCAGGTGGACCTATGTTTCCATATAAACTATAGTGGCTGTTCTGTATAGTTTAATAGGAGCCTAATACTGCTCTTCTAATTTAAGGCTCACAATGACCTGTAACAGGACATGCTTCTGCACGAGGTTTTACACTTCCAAAAGTGAGGTCAAATGCCATGAAGCGAACTGTCATGTTCCGTGGTATGCAGGAATGGAACTCTCTTCCCAGACATGTTAAGCAGGAGAATAGTAAATGCCGTTTCAAAATCGTGGTAAAACAACATTTTCAACCAAAGAAATTGACATTCCCTAATAGATAGTGTGTACGTAAATGAAAATGTATGTGTCTGATAAAGAGATAGGTATATATGGATGAAAAGGCATGTGTCTGATAGGGATATATTATTAAAATATTGTATAATTGGCTGATATGAACATAGATAATGTATGTAAAAGCTAAATAGTATATTATGCTGTATTGTATTATGAATTAATTATGAGTAGGTATTATTGTATTGTATTATGAATTCATAAGGCGTATATATTGTTATATTGTATTATGAATTTGATTAGGGTTTTTATTGTTGTTTTAATTGTCTGTATGACATGTAAATGTTGTGAGTGTATAAGTCTGTAACTGTATTTTATGTGTTATGGACCCCATGAAGAATAGCCCCAGCACTGCTGTGGCTAATGGGGATCCAAATAAACTTAAACAATGAAATAGTATAGGCATATTATACATTTCCTGAATCCTTATGGTCCTGAGAGTGTTGTAGATTTTGTATTTTGTCTCCCTGTTTGCTCCTAGATGACACAAGGCTAAAAGATAGTATATCATTTAGGCGAAAATCGTGTAAAATGTGTGTTGTTGACTGTTCAAAGAGCTCCAGTGACCTCTATATTGGTCAGAAAGATTCACATCTTAGCTTGAATGAAAGATGACATAGTCCCCTTTAAAATGATACCAAACACAATATTGTGAAACATTGACAGATGTCCTCTACGTGAGTCTAAACAGGATATACGCCAGCATCTGAAATGCAATTTCCTGAGCGGGTGGGTATACTTCATCACTTGATAATTATGATAAAGCTACCACTCTGGAACGGCTATCATACCAAAATATCATCTACAGATCTTTAGAAGATCTATAGAAAAAATCTAAGTTTAGTCACCCTGAGTGGCACAGACAAGTGAAATTTTGGCCTCTGGCCCATGGACTACATGTCCTGTTTTCTCTTGCCCGTTACTTCACAGGCATGGTAGGGAGTGATCTTACGCAGTAGACACAGCAATGATGGATGTCCAGTCGTGATTCCAGGTTGAGGGGTGTTTATTGCTGAAGTTGCAGTTGTATATTCAATTTATTGCCAGTGTGGGTTCTGTAGGAATTATACGGTATTCTATATTTATTTGGTATTTCTTTCTGCTTCTGGCTGCTGAGCTGCTGAGCTTCTGGTAAGTAGAACGGTGTGCTCCTCACTACCTGTGTCCCTGCTGATTACTGCACCTGTGACCCTCTAAATACCTAACCAGTGCTGTCAAATCGAAAACCCGCCACCAGGTGTCCAATAATAATATTACAATAATAAAATAATATGCCACCTTCATAATGGCTCCTACAAGAATGCTGTACTGTCAGGAGGCTCCCGCACCACACGTCCTGCGTGTGCGTTTGGTGAGCCTGGTGTTGTATGTGACGACGGAGCAGGGTTCCCTGTATCTAATTTTTTTTGGTCAGAGTGGGAACCCTAGACCCAGGGAGGGACCGGGTCCATAGCCGCCTGGCCCTAAGAGCATTGGGAGCGGCTGCTCTCCCACTATTGAACTTGGGGGAGCAAGGTTATGATCTTGCTCCACCACTTTTTGATCATATGAAAAATATGATATACCCCCCCCCCCCCAATATATAAATCTAACCAAAACTACGTAATTTCAATCAAATTAATAATACGCAATGACACTTAATAACAAGTTTTTAAGTTTCCAAAGATTGCGAACCCCCCCCCCCCCCTGCCCCATTATGGTTTGATCCAGTACCTCCCATCTCCAGCGCGTAGACCTTCAGCACACAGCGCTGCAGTCTGGCTGCACGGCTGCAGCGGGTAGGCTGAGTGTAAATCAAAGCCCACAGAGACAGAGTGTGTCATAATATTGGTGGCAGCCGGCAGGCAGGCAGGCTTTTCCAGTAAGTTGTTCAAATAAAAGGATTATGTTAGACATAAGTTACTATTGAGTGGTAGTAGAACTTCTACGGTTCTACCACGCAATACAATAAAAGTGTTTCACGGTCCCGAATTGCGATCTGGTCATACGGTTTCCTCGAATAAATAATAATAACGTTTCCCTCTCTGGTTGGCGTTAGCTTTAGTGCTAGCCGCTAGCTAACGTTATCTAGATATGTGGTGTGAGGCACTGTGAGCTGGATGACGTTGACTTCATTTGCAAACGTTAACGCTATCTATATGGCAGACGAGCAGGGCCGTATTAACGACGGCCGCGGCCCGTGGGCCTATAGTGACGAGGGGCCTCCATTTTTTTTTTTTCCTTTTTTTTTTTTTTTTTTTTTTTTAGATCGATGTCATGATTGTGCGCTGCAGACTCAGGGAGGAGGCAGAGAAGGAGAGAAAGAGACACAAGATTTACAGGTAATGGAAATATATCTTTTTTCTCTTTCTTATTAAAAACTTGGCCTATTTGAAAGGAGATTGATTTAATAAAAATGAATGAGCGAAAAGTATATATATATTAATATATTATTATTATTATAGTAATTGGCTATCATACTGCAATTTTATAGTGAAAAGAGCAGCTTTATTGGTCAAGATTGAAGGCTCTATATTGCAGGAAATTGCACGTACAGGTTCATTAAATTAAAAAAAAAATCTGCCACGGAGGGGGTCGTGCCGGACCCCCTACAAACCACCCCTTGCCTGTCAAAAAAAATAAAGAAAAATAATAATAATAATAATTAAAAAGAAAAAAAAAATTAAAAAAAAAAAAGTGCACCCCCACTTTCAACTATAACTAGGCGGCCATGACCGGGTCACCTATCTACAATTCTTAGCGGACCAGCGCCAGTTGGCGGCGGGGGTGCTTTGGGATTTTTACCTCGTATGGCTACAGAAGTGCCATATGTCGGCGTGGATGGATGGGTGCACACCCCCACCCTCCGTTTTTGGGTTTGGTACAGACTCTGTCTATTGTCAGAGTCCGCGGCAGTGACAGCTCTGGCCGAAGAGATTCGTTCTCTGGTGGCGAAGCAGGCCATCGTCGTGGTCCCATGGGAGGACGCGATGAGTGGCGTTTACTCCCGATATTTTCTGGTGTCCGAGAAATCGGGGGGGGGGGGGGGGTTCAGACCCATACTGGACCTGTCCCATGGAAGGTTCAGAATGTTTTTTTTTTCTTTTTTTTCCAAGACACACAGAACAAGACATCACAATACAGTAGACTTAATAATAGAGACACTAACAATAATAACAATAATAATGACAGTAAGAATAGCAAAGACATAACATAAACTATAATAGTACATTAACAGACATGACAAAAGACAAACAGCAAAGACATGGCTCAAATATTTTCACATGTTGTACTATACAGCAAAGGTGGCGTTTAGGGGATCGGCTCCTGGCCAATGATAGCACCCAGTGGACTAGTATAGCCTGTGTGTGTGTGTGGATTGGAATGACTTTCACATACATTATAATATCCTCTGCAACGACACAAAGCACCGACAAAACAAGGCAGTAGTGATCTATAGGGAGGCTATGGGTAGTGGGGAAACCCACCGAGTACGGTGGCACACAGTGCCGTTCCGATACGAGACAGATAAGGGTCCCATATTTCATAGAAAGTGTCCAGTTTAGAGTGCAGCATGCACGTGATTTATTCACATGGAATGCAGTCCATTATAATATTGTGCCATGATCTCTTTGATGGGACCTTGTCCTTTATCCAGAATAAAATAATGTTTTTCCTAGCAGCAAACGTCAACAGATTGAACAGTCTCCTATGTTTGAAGTTGGCAATGTGAATATCTGGGAGGCCTAGTAAGAGGCACATGGGGTCTAGTTCTATGGAGATCTGGAATATTTCAGACAGTTCCTCTATAATGTCGCACCAGTAGCTCTGGAGCTTTACACAGGACCAAAAGCAGTGGACGTGGTTTCCTATCTCTATCTTGCATTTAAAGCAGAGTGGGGACGCATTGGGATCCATTTTACTTTTAAGGGCAGGGGTTATATGAATGCGGTGTAAGATTCTAACTTGAATAGACTTGGTGCGGTTGCAAACCGAGATTTTCTTTGCGTAGGTCCATGCAGGGCCGGACTGGGGAAATAATTCATACCGGGAGATATAGCGCGAAATATAGCCCCAGTCAGGCCACTTTTTAAGCGGGGGGTCTGGGGGTCCCCCACCAGGAAATCTTTTGTTACAAAGACTTAATTTCCTGCATTCTGGTGAATTTTAGTGCATGTGAATCACAAACTAATGAGCCAACAATTGCTTAGTACAATGTACTGTTATGGACCTCAAATAAAACTGTTGTGGCACTAGCAATGCTAGTCTCTCCACCTTCAAAAAGAAAAAAGCAAGAGCACAACATATTTTTCTATTTACTATTATAATACAGTTAACCACTCTCTCCTGTAAGGGCCTTTCTTTTTCTTTGTTTTATCCCTCTCTCCTCCACCCTTTCTCTTTCTTCCACTGTCCATCTTGACATCAACGTTAATTGACTTTCGCTCTACTGTATCTCTCCAGAGTCCCTCACTACCTGGCTCATTGCCTGGCTGTTATTCTGCATCTGAGTGCCGTCTGCCATTCCATTCGCCGCCTCCGCTGTCAATCAGTTGTATCGCCTGGTCCCGCCTCCACCAATCACAAGCGGCAGCACGGCTCCATTGTGTGTGTGTGATCCGAGGGAGAGAGTCAGATAGTTCTCCAACTCTGTTGCAGACAGTGAAATCCTGGTTGTTCCCCACCCACCTAGGTTATCTAACTATCGCGCCGCGCCGCCGCCACAACTAGAAACAATCGCCTGGCAAAAAAAATTAAAAAAATAATAATAATTAAAAAAACGTTTTTTTTTTTTTTTTATATATATATATATATATATATTTTTTTTTTTATCTGTGCAGGCCAGGCCACCGGGAAAACTCCCGGTGCTCCCGATGGCCAGTCCGGGCCTGGGTCCATGCATCCTGCCAGTCCTCGTCCGTAATCTCTATGTCTAAATCTTTTTCCCAGGACTGTTTAGTGACAAGGGAAGATAAAGATGAATTAAGGTTTAGAGTACTATAGAAAATAGATATTTGTCTTTTAGAAATCTGCAAGGAGAGGGCTTTCTCCACCTGCGAGGTGGAGCTATTTGTTAACAGTGAGGTGTCCTTGGTGATAAACTGTCTAATTTGTAAATATTTAAAGAATTCCGTTTTTTTCTACGGGAGAATGCAAATTCTGTGAATGACCCCAGAATATTATGGATGTCGGTAAAGGGAATGATTAAGGATTTCACTAATAGCTTTTCCTCCAATATGCGCAAGAATCGAGACTCAAAACTGACTGAACTGGAAACACTTTACTCAACGTTATTTAATTCTTTACAATACAATAATTCGATTCAACTGGAAAATAAAGTTAATGTACTAAATAAAGAGATTAATGCCATATACAGACAACAGTCTGACCCCAGCAATTATAGACCAGTCTCAATTTTAAGTGTGTTATCCAAAGTCCTAGAGAAGATAGTCCATGAACAAGTCCAGGAATATGCAAGCAGCCATGACCTCCTGTACGACCTCCAATCCGGCTTTAGGAAGTCTTACTCTACTGAAACATGTCTTCTTTATCTTACAGACAGTATCAGGAGGGAGATAGATTCAGGTAAGCTGTGTGGGCTAGTTCTTCTAGACCTACAGAAGGCTTTCGACACAGTGAACCATGACATACTGCTCTCCAAGCTTAAGGCCTTGGGTATGTCTGAGACAGTGGTCAGATGGTTCTCTTCCTACCTTGCTGATAGGGTGCAGCGGGTCGAGGTCAGTGGCACTATGTCAGAGGCCAAGCCCATTGTATGTGGGGTCCCACAAGGAAGCGTGCTAGGACCTCTCCTTTTTTTACTGTACATAAATGACATGTCAGCAGCATGCTCATGTAACTTGTTTTTATTTGCAGACGACTCAGCCCTGCTAGTCTCACACAAAGATCAGAACACACTAGAACAGATGCTAGGTGAAGAACTTGCAGGGGTCAGCAGGTGGCTTTCGGACAACAGGCTTTCTCTTCACCTAGGTAAAACAGCGGCAGTACTATTAGCCTCCAAGCCCAAGCTCAGGAAAGCACGGGAGTTTAATATCCAGCTAGGAGCTGTAACCCTAAAACAGCAAAAAAAAGCGAAGTATCTAGGCTGTATGATAGACGGGAGCCTAGATGGGGAGGCTATGGCCTCCCAAGTACTGGGCAAAGTCAACGCCCGCACCAGGTACCTAGCTAGGAAAGCCAACCTCCTTGGCAGAGATAGCCTCAGGCTATTAGCAAATAGCCTAGTACTCTGCCACTTTGACTATGGTAGCGTATCGTGGTTCGAGGGCCTGTCAGTGAACATAAAAAAGAAGCTTCAGGTTTCCCAAAATAAGCTGGTAAGGGTGGTAATGGGTCTTGGCCCTCGCACCCACATAGGGAGGAGTCACTTTCAGGAGCTAAACTGGCTTCCTATAGAGGCCAGAGTTACCCAGCTCAGACTGAACATAGTGCACAATATTATAAACCAAAGGTCCCCTAGATACCTCCAAAACTACTTCACCCCGGTCAACGAATCCCACAACCACAGAACTAGAGCAAGCATAGCAAACCTGAAGCCTGCTTCTTTCCGATCGAAACTGGGCCAATGCTCCCTTACTTTCTCTGGAGCCCAGGATTGGAACAAGCTGCCTCTCCCCATCAAGCAGAGCTTGAGCCTCCACAGCTTCAAGAGAAGCGTCAGGAAGTGGCTCATGGACAGAATAGAAGAATAGCCCCCTATAGTTTGAATGGGCTTCCAATCAGTTTTTAGTTATTGTGGGGTATACAATTTTAGCAATAGGTTAGTCTTTTAATGTTTTAAATGTATGAGTTTTGTGTTATTGTCAGTTTTTAGTTATTGTGGGGTATACCATTTTAGCGTTAGGTTAGTCTTATAATGTTTTAAATGTATGAGTGTTGTGTTATTGACGTGTTTTTTTGTTGTGGCCTAACAGCCCTGGGACCATGACGGAAATAAGGGTTTTACTCTTTCTCATGTTATCCTTTGGATCCTTGTTGTGTGTTTTTAATCCATCAATAAAATAAAATCAAATCAAATCAGTCAGAGATACAAATACGTAGCACAAGACAACAGCAATACTCTCAAGGTTCCAAGCCAAGTCACCTATTAGCTATGCGATTAAGAGCTAATGCAAAATTTGCAGATATAACCACCATTAGAGCACATCAAGTACTGGTTACAGACCCTGAAAAAATAAACACGACATTCAAAGAATTCTACTCTAACTTGTATAAATCAGAAACGACCTTCGATCAAAGCAAAATTTACACATATCTTAATCAAATTAACCTCCCTAAGCTTTCAGAGGATGACGCTAAACAGTTAGAAACACCGATCACACTAGAGGAACTCAAGAATGCCATATCCGAAATGCAAAGTGGTAAGGCTCCTGGGAGAGACGGCATCCCACCAGAAATGTATCTCTCTTGTTGGGACATAATTGGACCGTTATTACTAAAAATGATCTTATACTCAGTCAAGAATGACAATATTGCACTCATAACAGTTCTCCTTAAAAAAGACAAAGACCCCACTGAATGCGGTAGTTATAGACCTTTAAGCCTCCTCGGAACCGATATCAAACTGTACTCTAATGGCGCTTTTCCACTGCATGGTACCTACTCTACTCTACTCTACTCTACTCTACTCTACTCGGTATTTTCGGTTTTCCATTACCAAAGTACCTGGTACTACCTGGTACCAGGTACTTTTTCGGGTACTTTTTTAGTACCTGCTCTGTCGTGGTTCCAAGCGCGAGCTTAAGCTGGTAGAAGTGGTACCATAAATGTCATGTGAAAAACTGCAGACCACTGATTGGTCAGAAGAGAGACGCGTCACTGTTTGGAGAATCTGAGGGAGTCTGAACGAAAACAGAAAGCCCGAGCCGCCATCTTTAATGTCTCGCATAGGATTTCATAATCATTATGTTTGCACTGCAGCAGGCACAAGTGCAATAAACAAAGGATACAGTCACTGTGTATTCTGCCTCATTTATTGATTAAACAAAACCGACATCAACACAATTTGCCACCGAGCGGAGAGTTTAGTCGCAAAAAGATCGCTGACTTGTTAAGGCTTGTTGTTAGGTTAGGTGCTAATGGTGCTAATGTTGTGCTAGCGTTTTAGCATGGCTATCGTACATAGCGTGATCAATATAACTCGCTATTGATTGTTTGTATGAGTAACGTTAATGCTAGTAGAATAGACACAACGTGAGTCTCGTTAATGTTGTTATTGATTGATTGAAAACTGTTTTACTCTGGCTTGCCAAGCTCATAGCCCCTTTCGTGACTGATGCACCGAGTGAATCCACAGTCACTTGCTCCTTAATAGGAAACCAACCTAGATTTACCATGAAGGACTGGTTCTGGCCGAACCGTTCGTTATACAAGTATCACAGAGACATTTAAAATGTACTCACAGTTGCACGAGGGTTTTGGACAGAGATACGGGATGGTTTGAAAGCTCGGCGTTGCTAATAAACATTTTAAATATTTTTTATAAACTGCTCAAAACGGCATTATTTCCGGCGTTGGGTGCATGATGCGCATGCGCTGTGATCACACCAGGCAGCCAACGCCGGAAATAATGCAGTGTTGAGCAGTTTATAAAAAATATTTAAAATGTTTATTAGCAACGCCGAGCTTTCAAACCATCCCGTATCTCTGTCCGAAACCCTTGTGCAACTGTGAGTACATTTGAAATGTCTCTGTGATACTCGGCCAGAACCAGTCCTTGGGACCTGCCATTGTCCAAATATGTGTTCATCCGGCACGACAGCCATCGGACCCTGCAAACATAATGATTATGAAATCCTATGCGAGACATTAAAGATGGCGGCTCGGGCTTTCTGTTTTCGTTCAGACTCCCTCAGATTCTCCAAACAGTGACGCGTCTCTCTTCTGACCAATCAGTGGTCTGCAGTTTTTCACATGACATTTATGGTACCACTTCTACCAGCTTAAGCTCGCGCTTGGAACCACGACAGAGCAGGTACTAAAAAAGTACCCGAAAAAGTACCTGGTACCAGGTAGTACCAGGTAGTACCAGGTACTTTGGTAATGGAAAACCGAAAATACAGAGTAGAGTAGAGTAGAGTAGAGTAGGTACCATGCAGTGGAAAAGCGCCATTTGTCATATTTTATATAGCTTATATTGATTGTAACTTATATTATGACCAATAGGGTATACAGACCATCATCTGCACCTCTGTGTATATGGTTTATTTTATTAAAATTGTATATTTAGATTTAATTCGTTTATTGCCTATATATATTACTCTCCTATTACCGTGAGCATTATCTGTACGTACCCCTCCTGCTGCTATGACAACTGAATCTCCCAAAGGGGATCATTAAAGGAATATCCTGTCCAGTCCAGAGGATAGAATGTTTACCCCTCTGCATGGGTGAGACCTGTTTGCTGCCATCTCCACAGTGACCTCTTTGAAGTGTAAGAGAAGGGGAGCCATGTTTTTATTTACTTGAAATAGTGCATGTATGGCTGTGTATGACAGTATACTAAAGTAACTATATCAGACATTACAAGTTCTGCAATAAGGTCAACCTAAGGTCAGTCTGTCTACTTCAAAGACACGAAACAGCAAACACACACACTTTCTATGCCTATAATGGGGAAATGGCAGATTTGAGTGGTGAACAGTAAAAATGACAAACTTTACTATTTTTCTCAAAGATGAAACCCTAACATTACAGAATGCATGATTATTATTTGTAATGGCTATGAGATTAAAACATGTGGTTTTAATGGGAGTTAATGGGACATTTCTGTCCTCAAATTACTTAAGAATTATTACAGAATTGTAAATCTGCTACACAAAAACGAATAATGCATCAAAGTCAATATTTTGTCTAATCTTTGACATATCCAAGACTGATGAGACCGGTGGTTGCTCTCTAGTGGTTAATGTAGCGCAGTACTGGAGGCAAGCGCTACCGGAGTCTCATGGCCAGTACAGAGAGACTCAGAAGGAGCTTCTATGCCCAGGGCCCAGGAGTTCAAAACTTTTAATCCCTATCTGATCCGATCCGATTTTTAAATCCCATTTTTTGTGATCCAGGATCAGACAACTCGGCCAGATTTTGTCCCTGTATTTCAAAGCAATCCAGGATAGGATCACCCTGATCCAGATTGAGACTTTTCAAGATTACTAGATCCGAATATCAGTGCTTTAATCCTACCGATCTCCGATGGGAAAAAAGGAAGACAAGGACCACATTGCAGAGACATCTATAATGTCTAATTATATTGTTAAATATATAAAGGACATCAAATCATAATGGAATTGTAATTCTTTTTTAAAAAGACTCCCACGGTAACATAAAAAAAAACTTGATTCAAAGGCAGCTGGATCATCCAGACGTGCTTTGAGGAGCTGAATTCTAAGTGAGATTTCTGTTTGCTGAAGGTGATGACAGATGGACTTTTTTGTTGAAGATATTTTTTCTTTAACCTAAATTACATTTGTGATTGACAATCTTTGTTGTGATACTTTTATGAGCATAAACATTTATGTCATCAGCATTTGGTTGAAAACAAAATAGGCCACCATTAACTAACTAAAAAAAATAAAAATAAAAGATTGATTTGCCATGAAGGCTAAGAATTGTGTATTATTTCAGTTAACAAACTTTGCCATCTTATTTATATTGAAACATATTCTTTTGGAAATCCACCCCTCTGATGGGATCAAGAGAATCCAGTTTTTTGGGATCAAATTGATCCCAATCCTGTGTTGTCGGTTTGAAATACCCGTTTTGAAGATTTGATCCAGATTAAAGCTTGGATTTGATTTCCTGATCTGATCGGATATCAAAGTGATCCTGATCCTGTTTTTTGGTTTAGAACTACCCACAATCCAAATCTGATAGGGATTAAAAGTGTTGAACTCCTGGGCCCAGGCCATCAGGATGCTCAATGACTCCATGTAACAACCCATCATCTACACTCACTGCACACACATCCACATGTACACACTCACTTTAAACAAACACTCACCTTACCACTCACTTCATATTTATCTATTATTAAAGAGATCTGCACCACTTTCATACCTCATTTGCACCCTACCCCAAGTTTTCTCTCTGCATTCTACCTCACTGGTACTCATTTTACTCTGTATTGTATATATGTATATTGACTTTACCTACTTTTTACTTCTTAATTATTTTGTACTTACTTTCTCTTTACTGTATGTAGCACACTCTCAGGGGCCAATACAGAAACAAGCATTTCATCATAAAGTATCCTGTATTTTGTTCTGACAAACTTGAACTTGAACTTAACCAGGATCCCCAGTACAGAACTGAAGGGGTCTATAGCTGTCAATACATTGGCCATAAATATAACTGATCAGGAGAATAACCAGACACTTCTGTGATCTATTGTCTATATGAGGGGTCAGCGGACAAGTGGTCGGGGCTCTTTTCCACAACCACTGACTCTGTGGGAGTGTGAGGAAGAGAACACATGATGTGATTGAATAAAGTACCGGAGAAACGCACTCTCTGGCTGTTCGAGTTCTTTTAATCTCCAATTCCCACTAAACCAACCAGTTGCTTTTTTTAAATGGTTGTTTAACCCATTCCGTTTTAATTTGACTGCTTTTGCTGTGCTGCATCAGTCTGTCTCACCATGCTCCTTTTATTAGCTTTTATCTAATTCATTACTTCATTACCACTATTGTTGTTTTATTCCTATTTCAATTATTGTGTTGTATTTATTTTACATAATTTCTACGTTAAGCACTTTGTATTTCAATCTTGCACAAAAGGCTCTATATAAATAAAGTTTGATTTGAATTTTAAAAACAACCAACAGGCATTTTGTGTAAAATCCAGTTTTTTTTATTTGTTTCTTTGTTACTTAACTGTATTGAAAGGTCCTTTATAAATACAGTAACATTTACTTTAGAGGGCATAATAATCATGATTAAGCACCTATTGAGGAATTTGATGTTAAACTATTGATTATTGTTACTCAAGTCTCAGACCTGATTACCTGAAATCCTTCCAGAATGGCTTCTACTTCCCTTCCTAATGACACATTCAGTAAAGACCTATCCATCTGTTTACCTCAAATAAAAATCAGGTGAATAATATTTGTTCTATATACTTTGTTAACATTTAGTTCCTCATCAGGTCCAAGGTACTTTATTATTTATAAAAGTAAGGCGTTAAATGCTCCGCTCAATAGGAGTTCACTCCACCTGGAATATGACCTCTCCTGGATATCTCTATACATCACTGGTATTGGCCTTCCCCCATATCTCAATATTGATAATTGAAAACAGGAAGAATGGCTTCTCGTTTACCTGGGCACACAATTAAATATTAGTACCTGGCTCTACTTTTCAATCAATGACATAATTTTTTAGATTAGATTAGATTCACTTTATTGTCATTACACCTGTTCTGGCGGTAGGCAAACTGGTAGGGGTCATGTGAGGGTGGTAGGCAAACTGGTAGGGGTTAAGTGAGGGTGGTAGGCAAACTGGTAGGGGTCAAGTGAGGGTGGTAGGCAAACTGGTAGGGGTCAAGTGAGGGTGGTAGGCAAACTGGTAGGGGTCAAGTGAGGGTGGTAGGCAAACTGGTAGGGGTCAAGTGAGGGTGGTAGGCAAACTGGTAGGGGTCAAGTGAGGGTGGTAGGCAGGATTTAAGGTGAGCCAGGACTAGCCTCTCGAAGCACTTCATGATGATGGAGGTGAGTGCTACGGGTCGGTAGTCATTGAGGCTCTCTGGGGAGGCGTGTTTAGGGACAGGAATGATGGAGGTGACTTTGAAGCATGTGGGAACTTTTGCCTGGGCCAGGGACAGATTGAAAATCTCAGTCAGGGGCGGCCGAGTAGCGCAGCGGACTAAGCGTCTGCCTACCACCGCGGAGACAGTGGGATCGAATCCAACTGCCAGCGGTACCTCCGGCTTGTCGGTCGTCCGTGCTGACACAATTGGCAGTGTCAGTGGGTGGGAAGCCGGCGTGGGTGGGTCCTGGTCGTTGTAAACAGCGACTCCTACAGTTCGGTCGGGGCGCCTGCACAGCGAGGGAAGGATCTGGAGAGAGGTAGTGTGACCTTCCACACGTTACACTCTCCCAGCGAGAGTCCGCGCTGCCAGGCTGGCTGCCGGCTGGCTGCACATGTGTCGGAGGAAAGCATGTGATAGTCTCCGGCCTCCCGGACCAACAGTAGGGGGGGGGGGGGTGCGCAACGACCAGGAAGGGGATTGGCATAACGACTAACAGTGGGATGGGAGAAAAATCGGAAAAAGGAGGGGGGAAAAGATTAAAATATGATATATATTTTTATATCTCAGTCAGGACCCCTGTCAGCTGCCCAGCACAGACACTGAGTACCCGCCCGGGGATCCCATCGGGTCCGGCAGCTTTTCGTGTGTTGGTTTTGCACAGTTCCGGAAACACGTCAGTGGGGGAGAGTGTGAGGGTCAGGTGGTTGGCCGGGGGTGGGGGTCGTGATGGCCCTCTCGTGGTTGTCCCTGTCAAAATGGGCGTAAAAGTAGTTTAGGTCGTCTGGGAGGGAGGGGTCAGTGGTCGGGGGGGGGTGGCGTGTTTGGGTTTGTAGTCTGTAATGGCCTGCAAGCCCTGCCACATGCGCCGGGGGTCAGAGCCATTTAGATGCCCCTCGACCTTGCGTTTGTCGCTAAAGATTAGGGACAAACGCAATTGGCACAAGTGTAAATCATGGATTAGTCACCCAGTTTTAATGTCCGACTTAGCTCACCTCGTTTGTCTGCTGTCTGTGGATCCTATGGTCACAAGTTCAAAGCACTCTTGGTTAATTTTTTTTTTTTTTTTTTTACGTTTAATTAATTTATCCACTCTGGTTGGATGGTGTGTATGTATGTATGTATTGTGCTGTATAATGACAATACATTTGAATCGAATCTCATTTTGAAATCGCTACCTGTTGAGTGGATCACCTGCAATCACCTCCGAAGCTGTCTGCCACTGTCGTGTCCATAGGCAGCGTAGCGATTTCAAAATGAGATTTGATTAAAATGTATTGTCATTATACAGCACAATACATACATATACACACCATCCAACCAGAGTGGATAAATTAATTAAACGTTAAGAAAAAAAAAAAAAATTGGGATGGGTGAAAAATACAGAAAGCCCAAAAATAAATAGAATAAAAAAATAAAAATAATGATGGCATTCCAAGGATTGATTGATTGAAAATTGTATTAACAGATTGCAGAATGGGTACAATACAGTACAGCTCAATACACACAATTGTTAAGGGGATGCAGACCAGAGAAAGACTTTAGTCTTGTTTACATCAGGGTCCCCCATTTTCAATTCATCATAACATATATGACATACATGACATATAGATAGACAGTACTGCTACATCTATACATTTATGACATACCAGATTTACAGATACAGTACTGTTTGTGATACAAAAAGAGTTTAAAAAAGAGAGTATATACATTTGACGAAGAAACTGTACATTGGAGGAGGTGGGGTAACTGTACATAGGAGGGGTAATTGGGTAGGTGGGGTGGGGTGGGGGGACTGTACATAGGAGGTGGTTGGGTGGGTGGGGGGTGGGTAGGCGGGGTAGAGCAGATAGCTTTAGATAAAGGATCAAATGTCTCCTCTTATCAATGTCTTGCACTGCCTCAATAACACTAGGAGAGGAAGGCTGTAGTTTACAGAGAAATATCACTTAGTGGGTGACTTATTGCACACTATCATTAATAAGAAGGGACCCTGTTTTCATTTTGAAATACATGACCAGCAGTAGCAACATGTGTATTAAAGGCGAATCTCTTTCATCTCAGATATTAAACAGTCAACCTCATACCAGCAATAACGACCAGTTCTGACTGGAATAGTTTCAATACTGGCTACTGACTGTAGATCTGAAATAAAGGATCAACCACAAGGGGGAGCCAGTTTACCTGACATATTCTGCTCTTGTGTAGGAGAATGCTGTTATGCATCAAGTCATGGGCTTTTAACCCAATACTTCTGTTATAAACTAGAAGACTAAGAATATAATAATTAGTGTGACCAATGTGAAACTAGTTACAAGCTGGGTTTATCACTCAAAAAGTTATTTTATAGGTAGTAGTAGTAGTTTTATTCAGTCATCACACCCAATACAACACAATCATTCCACAATCTTTGATTTGGCAGTGACTGAAAAGGTACACACTGAAGCATAATGCTTATACATGCATGTCCTATATTCTTAACAAAATTAAGACTCCAAAACAGTATTCTAAAAGAAAATAACAAAAAAAGAATTATTCACATTTGTAATCTTAAAAAATAGCTATACAAACCATTGTCTTAAAAACCAAAAGCGAATGACTCATTCTTATGTATATCAGCATTGTTCCACAAGTTAACCCCAACAATAGAAATACATCTCCTTTTAATCCCTTTCTTAGCTTTTTGAACAGTAAATTTACAAATGTCTCTCAAATCATATTTTCTTTCATGTATTGAAAAAAAACCTTTGCACACCGTCCGGGAGTAACTTTGCTTTAGCTCTGTACATTATTTGCATAATTTTATAATGAACCAAATCATTAAATGTCATAACATGAGACTTTATAAACAGTGGATTTGTGTGGTCATAGTAACCAGCCTTATGAAGGCTCCGGATGGAGCGCTTTTGCAGTAAGACTATCGGATTTACAGTATTTTATGTCGACCCCCATACTTACATATCCCCCGTAGTAAGATATGTAAGGTGAGCAGTAGATAATGTACAAGGCTTTATAGTTTAATATATCCTTACATTTATACAAGATTTCTACTGACTTAGATATTTCTCCTTGAATATAGTTAACATGTTGTTTCCATGTTAATTACCTTTCTGAATAAATATTTTGCTACAAACTGGACAGCTAAATGGTCTACAATGACTTATTGTGCATTTTCACATTCCCTTTATCTCTGAAACCCTGAACCCGTTTCAACAAATTAAACAACTAGAGTTTCTCTCCAGTATGACTTCCCATGTGTCTTCTCAGAACCCCATTATCACTGAACCATTCCACAAACTTCAGGATTTCTCTCCTGTATGAGTTCTCATGTGTATTTTCAGAGTTCCTTTGTGACTGAAGCCTTTTTCACAAACTGAACAACTAAATGGTTTCTCTCCTGTATGAGTTCTCATGTGGATATTCAAATGTCCTTTGTGAGTGAACCCTTTTCCACAAACTGAACAACTAAATGGTTTCTCTCCTGTATGAGTTCTCATGTGGATCTTCAAATGTCCTTTCTCACTGAACCCTTTTCCACAAACTAAACAACTAAATGGGTTCTCTGCTGTATGAATTCTCATGTGGATCTTCAAATGTCCTTTCTGACTGAACCCTTTCCCACAAACTGAACAACTAAATGGTTTCTCTCCTGTATGAGTTATCATGTGGATCTTCAAATGTTCTTTCTGATTGAACCCTTTTGAACAAACTGAACAACTAAATGGTTTCTCTCCTGTATGAGTTCTCATGTGGATATTCAAATGTCCTTTCTCACTGAACCCTTTTGAACAAACTGAACAACTAAATGGTGTCTCTCCTGTATGAGTTCTCATGTGGATATTCAAATGTCCTTTATCACTGAACCCTTTTGAACAAACTGAACAACTAAATGGTGTCTCTCCTGTATGAGTTCTCATGTGGATATTCAAATGTCCTTTCTCACTGAACCCTTTTGAACAAACTGAACAACTAAATGGTGTCTCTCCTGTATGAGTTCTCATGTGGATATTCAAATGTCCTTTATCACTGAACCCTTTTGAACAAACTGAACAACTAAATGGTTTCTCTCCTGTATGAGTTATCATGTGGATCTTCAAATGTTCTTTCTGATTGAAGCCTTTTTCACAAACTGAACAACTAAATGGTTTCTCTCCTGTATGAGTTCTCATGTGGATCTTCAAATGTCCTTTGTGAGTCAACCCTTTTCCACAAACTGAACAACTAAATGGTTTCTCTCCTGTATGACTTATCATGTGTGTCTTCAAATTTCCTTTCAGAGTGAACCCTTTTCCACAAACTGAACAACTAAATGGTTTCTGTCCTGTATGAGACAAACTTAATGTTTTTTGTTTCTTGTTTGATATTAGCATCTTTAAACCTGACTGAGGTTCCCCACTCTCCTTCCAATCATCACTGTCATCAGTCTCAGGACAGTCTGAAGAGAGAGGCTGGCCATCTCTAGTTGGTTCTAAATCACCATCTGGATATAAGTTACTGGCTGGTTCTGATACTCCACAGTCCTCTCCATCGGGTTCTGTTTTCATGTGTTCAGTTGAGGTGCTGGGTAAAGAGTAAGCTTCTCTGTTTTTCTCCCTCTGGGTTTGAAGAGGCTGGAAGGACAGAGCGTTCTCTTGACCATCTTCACATTTCACTGGGTCTACTGTGATCTTGGAGAGATCAGCTTCTTCCAGCCCTTGATGTAGTTCCTCTTTGATCTGTAGGAGCTCTGAGTCCTGGGTTTGGCTGAGCAGTGAGGACAGAGTATTCTCTCCACCATGTTCATATTTCACAGGGTATAAGGTCATCTTGGAGCCATCAGCCTCCTCTAGATCTTGAAATAGTTCCTCCTGTTCCTCTTTAATCTGTAGGGACTCTGGGTCCTGGGTTTGGTTAAACCATGAGGACTGAGGTTTCTCTTCATCATCTTCGCTCTTCACAGGGACAGGGTTGTATGTCAACTTGATTATATCAGCCTCCTCCAGACCTTGAAGCTGCTCTCCCTCCTGACTGCTCCAGAGTTCCTCCTGTTCCTCTTTCATCTGTAGGCGCTCTGGCTCCTCCTGGCTCAGACTGGGGCTCCTCTCCTGCTGCTCAGGGGGAACCTCCTCTTCACAGACAGAGAGCTGTGGGGTGTCTGGGGGGAGGAATAATAATAATATGAATAACAAACATAAAGATGCAGTAGATAACTTTTCATCATTAACACATGGCCCATTTGACATCGAGTATCTATCATTCAAGATGTGAAAAAGGAATAATTTTTCAAGTTCAAGTTTCTTCAAGTTTCTTTAATAGTTTTACAGAAGTACAGAATACTTTTATACAAAATGCTTCTTACTGTTACGCTCCAGAGACTGTGCTAGACAAGATAAGTATGAAATAAAATAAAATAGTATAGCATGTAAAATAGAAGTAAAAATGAGGTCACAGTGTTCAGTATAGACATATGTACAATGTTCGATGCAGAATAGAAGTAACTGAGTTACCATACAATATACAATATACTATGCAATGTACTAATATACAATACTATATAGTGCAAAGCAGAAATGGGATGAGGTACAATTTAGGTACAATTTACAGTAAGGTGTACGAGTTGTAGTGCAAATCCTTTACCAATAAATATAAAGTGTGTTTAGGTGATCTAAAGTGTGGAGAGTGGGTGCTGCAGTGTGTTTGTTTAAAGTGAGTGTGTGCGTGTGGATGTGTGTGCTGTGTGCATTTGATGGTTGTTGCATAGTGTTTATTGTTCGTTGAGCAGCCTGATGGCCTGGGGATAGAAGCTTCTTCTGAGTCTTTCTGTGCTCGCCATGAGACTCCGGTATCGCTTGCCTGACCGCAGCAGTTCAAAGAGGCAGTTGTTTGGGTGGCTGGAGTCCTTGATGATTCTCTTAGCCTTACCCCTGCACCGCTTGTTGTAAATGTTCTGGAGGGTGGGAAGCCCCCCTCCATCCATACATTCCCGTTTTATACCGTGGTGAATATAAGTATGGTTTTAGAGCGGTTTAGGGTAATTCCTGGGAGGCTAGTAGGGCTGTCCCCGACTAAGGATTAGGATGGTCGACTATGATTGGCCAAAATGTGCTGTTAGTCGCCTATTGGTTAAAAAAAATTATCATATTTTTTATATTAAAAAATATATATATATTTTATCATTCCATTTGGGCTGTGGGGGGTGCTTAATGTCTGAAGGAGTCGACTGAAGGCTTCTTGTCCTCTGCAAAAGCATGCAATTGGTCCACTGATGGATACATCTTGATATTTGTCTAGTCTAGTGTGTTCATTAGATGGGTGAAATCCTCTTTCAGTGCATCTGTGCCTGTTTTCGTAGGCAGTTAGCCTCTGGTATGCGTGGCATTAGCATTAACCATGCTTCTAGGCCTCTTTTGTTTTGGAAAGAATGAAAAAAATAAAATAAAAAAATAAAATAATAAATATATATATATTATATATATATATATATATATATTTTTTTTTATTCGACTAAGAGGTTGGCTAGTTGACTACGGCTCCTTTCGACCGATTAGTCGACTAATCTACTAATAGGGGTCAGCCCTAGAGGCTAGTAATAGGCTGCTGTGGCGATAAGAAAGTAGCGAGCCAGAGACGTGGTTCGAGTTGAGGTACTTTACTTCTCACTGCACATAGCATTTACAATAACAACCAACTTAACCCGGAACCGGAAGTGGTATTTACCCTTTCCCCTAAACAGTAAAACCCCCGCCCTTAAAGTGGAGATGAAGCATAGCTATAAACACATAGTCATAGCATCAAATTAGTATTTAGATAAACCACAGAAAAAAATCACGTTATAAAAATAAGGCGTTTCTAAGAAAAAACGATTTGTAATGTCCATTTATGTAGCATTTATGAACATGTGCGCCACCATTTTGTTGCTGACGTCACGGTGTTGGTTTGGTTTGGGAGCTCCAACGTTAGCTTGCCGATGCTACCAGCACATCGACAAGCTGCTGGAGCCAGCTAACGTTAGCTTGCTGATGCTACCAGCACATCGACAAGCTGCTGGAGCTCCCAACGCTGGTTAAAGTGGAGCTAGGTAGCCAGCAGGCTAAATGCTCCGCGACGCTGAACTGCCTGTGCCGGTCTGTCTGTCGAAGACCGAGGGAACCGCATCGGGCTTCAGCTGATTAGTGGTCTTCTGGACAAACCTCCCACCCAAACAACATAATCCGAGGCAATGAAGTGTTCTCTGGAGATCTTCATTCCCTGTCCAACAGGCTGATCGCGCCGCCTGAGTGCAGCCAGCCTGAGCCAACGTGCCAACAACACTGTTTTTTTCACTGGTAGTTTGTTGAAATGAACCAACTTTCCTCTCTTTCACACGGTAAAATTAGTTTGAACAGCCAGGAGCAATACAAAAAGAACCACCGCGGTCCCGTTGTTTTGTAGGCAACATTTTATTTACTGACTGACCCAACAATCCATGTTTACTATGCAGCTACCCAGCAGTGTATACACCAAACCAACACCGTGACGTCAGCAACAAAATGGCGCCACCCATGGCGAAAACAGGGAAATTATATTTGATTTTTCAGACAAATAAGCAGGATTTCACATTTTATTATAGGACCCTGTCTTACACAAGGTACACAACAAACAAACTAGGATCACATTGTTCACTGCTTCATCTCCCCTTTAAAAGGCACAAGCCCACCTTGGTGAATGTCTCTTAATATAGGTCACCACACAGGCCCCCCCAGAATTCACCAATACAAAAACTGCAACTAATTAATAGCCAGTGAACAGTCCATCAGTGAACAGATCACAGCATGAAATAGTCAACGTGGAGGGGGACGGATCAAGCGGCCGAACCGACTGTGCTTAACAAGAGGGGGATTAAGGGAGAGAAGTGGGACCAGCGGCCGGGCCATGGAAGGGGCCAAGGCCGGAACAGAGGACGGGGAAGGGGTCTGAGCCGAAACCGGGGGGCGCCCCCGCCGCGGGGGTAGGGCCGACTGAACTGGTTCGTCCTTGTCCAAGTGAGCAGGCTTAAGACGGCCTATAGTGACCCGCTCTGGCCTGCCCCCCATGTCCACAACAAAGTTTTTAGTGCCTGCCTCCAGGACACGGAAAGGCTCGTCATAAGGGGGGTGCAGCGGGGTCCGATGGCTGTCGTGCCAGATGAACACATATTTAGACAATGGCAGGTCCCTGGGGACGTAGGACTGGGGGAGGCAGTGGCGGGATGTTGGAATGGGAATAAGGGCATCGGCAACACCCCGGGACACTGTTCGATGGGAGGCGACGGACCAGGAAGTTGTGGCCTCCGGAAAAAACTCGCCAGGGACCCGCAGCGGCTGGCCGTACACCAGCTCAGCGGACGAGGCCTGGAGGTCCTCTTTGGGGGCAGAACGAAGACCAAGCAAGACCCACGGGAGGCGGTCAACCCAGTCGCCATCCGTAAGGGCAGCCCGAAGAGCGGCCTACATGTCCCTATGGAACCGCTCACAAAGTCTGTTGCCCTGTGGGTTGTACGCCGTAGTGCGGTGGATCTTCACGCCCAGGCGCTCTGCAACTGCAGTCCAGAGCTCCGAAGTGAACTGGGGGCCCCTGTCGCTTGTGATATCCCCCGGTGTGCCAAAACGGGCCACCCAGCAGCCGATGAACGCCTGGGCCACCTCCGCTGCCGTAGTGGAGGACAGTGGAACAGCCTCCAGCCACCTGGTGGTCCTGTCCACCATGGTGAGGAGGTGAGTATATCCGTGGGAGGGGGGCAGGGGGCCCACCAGGTCCACATTCACGTGGTCGAACCGCCTCTCTGGCACTATAAAAGGGGCTTTGGTATGGCGGTGCACCTTGGCACGCTGGCCCGCCACACATGAGCTAGCCCAGGTCCTAACATCCTTCTGGAGGCCAACTTGACCCCCACCAGCTTAGTCGAGGCCTTCACACCTGGGTGGGAAAGGCTGTGGATCATGTTAAAAACCCGGCACCGCCAGGCCGTAGGCACCATAGGGCGCGGTTGGCCAGTGGAGATGTCGCAGAGGAGAGTGGCGTTAGCTGTGTCGAACACCACATCCTCCAGCTGCAGTGCAGTAGGGCCCGTCCGATAGGCCTGAATGTCTGAGTCTGTGGCTTGGTCTGCCGCCATGGCGGCATAATCGAGTCCCAAGTGGACGGACTCGATGACCGCCAGAGAGAAGCAGTCGGAAGTGGCAAGTTGTCCTTGCCCGCCACATGCTCAATGTCCGTGGTTAACTCGGAGATCGCCGAGAGCTGCTGACGTCCCGACCACGGCTCCAAGGTCTTGGCCATGAAGAACGTTAGCGGCTTGTGGTCCACAAAGGCAGTGAACTGGCGGCCTTCCAACAGGCATCTAAAGTGCCTAGTGGCGAGGAACAGACCCAGCAGTTCCCTGTCGAAAGTACTGTACTTACGCTCGTTGTCGCGGAGCCGTTTGCTAAAAAAGGCCAGTGGCTGCCAGGAACCGCCCACCCACTGCTCGCACACCGCTCCCACTGCATAGTCAGAGGTGTCTGTCGTGAGGGCGACCGGGGCAGTGGGAGAGGGGTGCGCCAGCAGAGCAGCGTTGGCTAGCGCGGTCTTGGCAGCCCCAAAAGCGCTGTCCAACCCGAGGACCAATCTAACTCGTCCTTGGGCACTTTGCCCCGCAGGGCCTCGTACAAGGGGCGCATGAGGTGGGCAGCATGGGGAAGGAACCGGTTGTAAAAGTTCACCATGCCAGGGAACTCCTGTAGAGACCGTACAGTGCGGGGACGAGGAAAACTGGCAATGGCCTCCACCCTGGCGGGGAGTGGGGTGGCTCCCTGTGGAGTGACATGGTGTCCGAGGAAGGTGATGGAGGACTGCCCAAACTGGCACTTGGTCGGGTTGACGATGAGGCCGTGTTTACTGAGCTGCTCAAACAGCTGCTGGAGGTGTGTCATGTGCTCCTCTATGGACGTACTGGCTACAAGAATGTCATCCAAGTACACAAACAAAAACGGCATGTCCTGGAGCACAGAGTCCATCAGGCGCTGAAATGTATGCGCCGCCCACATGAGCCCGAAAGGCATTCTTAGGAATTCAAAAAGTCCAAAGGGTGTAATGACAGCTGTTTTTGGCACATCCCGTGGATGGACCGGCACCTGGTGGTACACGCGCACCAGGTCCACCTTGGAGAAGATGATGGCCCCCGCTAGGTGGGTAGAGAAGTCCTGTATGTGCGGGACAGGGTACCGGTCGCGTGAATACTTTCCCTAAGGGGATTGCACTTCCGTGTTCGGTTTGCACGGCCTGATTGGCCACTGACGTACACTAGTTTTGCCCCCGGTAAGTTATCTACGCCAGTTACGCCCAGCTCGCGCCTGCATTATCCAATTCATCTTTGAAATGAATCATTCCAGCAAAGCAGGCTTCTATTATTCGAATTACTGTTTTAATGGGTATCACAGTAGTAAGTCCTACTGTAGAACATGACATATTAGCATGACATCTGATTTATTAATGCCAATACTAAAGATTAGGGACAAACGCAATTGGCACTAGTGTAAATCATGGATTAGTCACTCAGTTTTAACATCCGACTTAGCTCACCTTGTTAGTCTGCTGGCTGTGGATCCTATGGTCACAAGTTCAAATCACTCTTGGTTCAATTTTTTTTTTTTTTATGTTTAATTAATTTATCCACTCTGGTTGGATGGTGTGTATGTATTGTGCTGTATAATGACAATACATTTGAATCGAATCTCATTTTGAAATCGCTACCTGTTGAGTGGATCACCTGCAATCACCTCCGAAGCTGTCTGCCACTGTCGTGTCCATAGGCAGCGTAGCGATTTCAAAATGAGATTCGATTAAAATGTATCGTCATTATACAGCACAATACATACATATACACACCATCCAACCAGAGTGGATAAATTAATTAAACAGAGAGACGAGAAATCTCATCGCTGGCACTCAAAGTGTTAAGGCAGAGGGACTGGACAACAGGGTGACATTCACAGGTGTGCAGACTTGAGCATGTGAGGTAAAACATGCACTGGAGAAGGAGCCGCGCCCACAGGAAGCAGAGATTGAGGGTGTGACAAAAATAATCGTTAGATTAGTCGACTAATCGAAAAAAGAATCGACAGATTAGTCGACTACCAAAATAATCGTTAGTTGCAGCCCTACTATGGGGAGTGAGTTTAGTTGCAGGAACCCTTAACGTCCACAGCCACTTCACACTGTCCATCGTGACTGTGGATAGACATGCGGTACCTCCGGTACACTCACCCCCCCTAAACTCACTCCACCCAGGGTATCCGGGTCACTGGGCACCACTGAAACCGGTCTCATTTGACATGCCCTGAGTGGGAGTTGAACCCCGGTCTTCCGCGCCGCGGGCGACATCGCAGACCGCTATACCAAGAGGTGAACTCTGGATGCCTCTGGGGAGTGAGTTTACTTGCAGTACCACTTAACGTCCACAGCCACTTCACTACACTGTCCATCGTGACTGTGGATAGACACGCGGTACCTCCGTTACATGTGTGTGTCAGAAAGGGAGATCATAGACATGAGAAGGCTGTATTTTGTGCATATGTGTACAAGTTGCAAGGGGGGTGGGGTAGTGTGTGTAGAGAGATATTAGAGCCATATGGAATCCGTGTTCACGGAATCGAGCAATAAAAATGGAATCAACTGTTGTGGGACTTGTACAGCACTTTGTTCAACTTTGTCAGTGCTGTAAAGTTTAAACCTTTTTAAATCTTAGACAAACAAAACACTTTGCTTTCATGAAATATTGTAAGCCGTCATTTGAGGCTTCATAAAAGCAGCACAATGAACACAAATCTGTCAGTGCCGAGTCCGACCTCATCTTAAATAACAAACAGCATTGCTTGTTGTAGTTAACAAAGAGAGGCAGAGTTGATTTTGCAAAAAAAAAAATATATATATATATATATATATATATATGATTTATTTTTTTATTTTTCTTAATCGAATTTTATTTTCATATTCGAATCCCATGCCCATCGAACGAAGCTTCGAAGTATTTAAGACAGCCCTATTAAATGGACTGTTATATCTTATTAAATTGTGGACATTTATTCATTCCCACTTATTAGACACTATTTCTGATAGTAAAATGAGCGTACAAAGCAAAATACAGAATTCTGAAATATTAAAACGGAAAAAACGGAATTTGGAAAAAGAATGAATGGAATTTGGAAAAAAATAAAACGGATTTCATATGGCTCTAAGAGATATGTCTGGGATTGAAGGCTGATATGTGTATGCAATTATGCATGTGTGTGTGTTTGTGCATGTGGGATAGTAAGAGAGACCGGGAGAGAGTGTGTGCATGTGGGATAGTAAGAGAGACCGGGAGAGAGTGTGTGCATGTGGGATAGTAAGAGAGACCGGGAGAGAGTGTGTGCATGTGGGATAGTAAGAGAGACCGGGAGATATTCTCGAAGTCAACGTCCTGTCTGTTGTTGCTACGCAACTATGGCTTGGGGGGAAACATGCACCACGAGTACATTGTGAACGCTTCATTTAGTGCAGAAAACGGATCGGAAAAGCGGCAAAGTAAACACAATCAAGGGTAATTTTCTTCAGTGCATCACAATGCCAAAGAGCTGCTGTGTTACGTTTTGTACTAATAAGTAATAACTAAATCAAAATCGCAAGTTTTATATAATTTACCAGCTGAGGCATCACAGAGGAAAGGTGGCTGGTGGCTATCAAGAGGGCACACGTAGATGCAGACGGGAGAGTCGATCAAAGCAGACACTGGTCCCCCAAGTCAAATCATACGTGTACTGTATCTGCTCTACCCATTTCATAACAGGTGAGAATAAGGAACAAATATTATAACGTAAATGTATTATTGGCTGTGAGGCTGTAAACAGCAGATAAATGTTAGCTGCTAGCTGTGGTATCCTGGAATAATAGTTTCACCCATATGTTGGTTTAGCCCAGACTCATGTTAATGACGTCAGATACGGTGCCCGCCAGTTGGATGTACCGTAATTCCTCTAATAGTAACCGGGTCTCAAATACAAGCCGGGTCTCTATTAATGGCCGGGTGCGCTCTTGAGCTAAGCAATTATAAGCCGGCCTCCTAATACAAGCCGGGTTACTAATATACTGAGCTGCATACTGAGCTAGTTACTTGATTTCACTTTGAAAACGTTGAAATGACCAGTGACCACCTGTAATTGCACTGTTTACTATTTCATACAGTACTTGGTTTCAATAAATGAACCCAGTACATTTTACTGGGTTCAAACTGACACAAAATGTTGATTTATTCATTATGATCCGTTTGAAAATTTGAAATATAGGCCTCCCTCTTATACAGGCCTCCTCAAGTTCAAGTTCAAGTTCAAGTTCTTTAATAGTTGTCATACAGAAGTACAGAATACTTTCATACAAAATGCTTCTTACTGTTACGCTCCAGAGACTGTGCTAGACAAGATAGTATCAAATAACATAATAACATAATATAGCATGAATTTAGAAGAAGAATGAGGTCACAGTTGTTCGGTATAGACATATGTACAATGTTCTGAGTTACCATATAATATACAAGCCTGGTACCCGCTACAGTTGAAACAAATACAAGCCGGGGTTACTATTAGAGGAATTACAGTATGCAAGTTAACCCAGGTGTGGAAGTAAAGAACCTTCAGCTATATTGTCATCGTGTGGACATTCAATTCTTTCTGCTAGACACTAAGAGTGACAGCCAGAACAGAAACATTACATGGTGTCAGAAGTGGGATCAGAATTTCGGGGGCGGTCAGGTGGCGTAGCGGAGATTGTGCTCGTCACCAATGCAAGAGGCTGCGATCTCGACTCCCGGAGTCAGCATTGCTTGCGACCTGGGCTGATCGTCATACTAACTCGTTTGGCTGGGTTAGGGGCAGGGTGCCAAGCGCCAATGGCGGGCAGATTTAAGGTTTGGCGAGTAACAATGAGAGGTCTGCCCGCCACCTGGCCGGTAACAAAATAGTTCATATCGATACTCTTATTTTGAAAATCACACACGATTGGTGCGACCAGAAACAGCAGTGGCCAATCAGAGCGCAAAACATGAAACGCGGAAGCATGAACCGGTTGCATTTCGAATAGACGCCTCCCGGGCGTCGCCGCCATTGTCGATGACATCATTGTGTATGGCCGCACGAAAGAGGAGCACGGTGCCAACCCGCGTGCCATGCTAGAGAGAACCAGACAGAGAGGAATAAAGCTGAACAAGGACGAGACTGTCTGAACAGTTGATACGTTTTTGTGCTTTGATTTTCAGCTATGCGTCATGCTTCTCCTTTAAAAGAAGGGGGGGGACTTCCGGTTATGTCGGCGTAGGAGAAGGACGTGGTCGAGAACGCTCTCCTGCCTCACGCTAATAATTTACATTTCTAACATCTAAAAAACGTTTCAACCACAGAAAATCTAAACGCCTACTTAACAAACACCCTACCGAGGTAAAAATGAACAACGACAGGACCAGACATCTTAAACAAGCGACCTTACAACCGACACGGACAACTCCAATCAATAGAGCTAACGCTACTAGCAAGACAATGGCCGCACGAGACGTCGCAGTCAATACGGAGCACAGAGAAGACGGCCAAGACGCCCTATCCATGACTATTCTACTCGAAGTTCTAGCTAAACAAAGATCCAGCCTCAGAGAAGACTCTTCAACTTTGTTACAGAACTCTCTCTCACCCCTACAAACATCGGTGGATGCACTTCACGAAACGGTTAATTCCTTTCAAGCACGCCTCGCCAGAGTTGAAACCACCACGGGAGATAACTTTGATGGTCTCGTCAAAGCGGAGAAAACCATACGCAAATTGGAAACAAGACAACACCACCCTCCTAGACCGGGTCGACGAGCTGGAAAATCGTTCAAGGCGAGTCAACCTCCGTATTGTAAACGTACCCGAAGACAGCGAAAAGGGACAAGACCCTATTAAATTTGTCGCAAATCTACTGATGGAAGTCATGGGTCCCGACGTATTCAACAAGCCACCAGAGCTGGAGAGAGCACACCGATCTCTACTCCCCAAACCCAAAACGCCACGATCCATCATAGTATGCTTCCACCGGTTACAGAAGAAGGAACGAGCATTACGCTGGGCCAGAGAAAACGAACCCCGCTATCAGAATAAAACTCTGAGATTCTACCCGGATTACAACACAGCCCTTTCTAAAAAACGTGCAGCGTTTAATGAGGTCAAAACTATCCTGTACGTAAAGGCATACGCTTCGGGCTCCTTCACCCCGCCCGCCTCCGGGTGACACTGGCGGAGGGAGAAGTCTACACTTTCACCACACCGGAGGAAGCCAAGACATTTTGCAAGGAAAGATTTGGCCAAGCTGAAAACCCTGTTAAATGAATGACTGGGACACCAGGCTATAAAGACGTTCCACATCGACCGTGAAAGAAAACAAGCAGAGTCGACCGGTCATAGTTGGTATGGGTACGTGATCGCTTCCCCAGGTTTAGAATTTAAGGTGGATCTTCCTGTGGTAATGTCACTTCTTGAATGACAGTAGTTACATATAATTATTGACATGTTGCAAAGTTGACCTGCCACATTTTGTATAGAGATGTGATCACTTCTTGTCGTTTCTCAGAATCTAAGGTGGAACTTTTCATTTCACCGTCACTTTTTGAATGATAATGGTTTTATATAATTACTGACATACTGCAAAGTAGACCTGCCATAGTTTGTCTGATTAACCCGTTCAAAGACCGGGACACCAGACTACTGTGTAAAAATAAAAAGAAGAAGGGGGATGTGGTATCCTGGAATAATGGTTTCACCCATATGTTGGTTTAGCCCAGACTCATGTTAATGACGTCAGATACGGTGCCCGCCAGTTGGATGTATGCAAGTTAACCCAAAGTGTGGAAGTAAAGAATCTTCAGCTATATTGTCATCGTGTGGACATTCAATTCTTTCTGCTAGACACTAATATAAGAGTGACAGCCAGAACAGAAACATTACACTAGCTACTTCGCCATATAGTCCATTCTCAGTGTATACATGTGCACTGGAGGCTTCAAGTAGCCTACATGCCTTTTTCATGTTTATATGTTACTACTTTTTAAAAAAGGAGCTCACTTTTGCTGGTTGGTTGTCCCCAAAACTAAGATGGCGGCGGTCTCGTGACGTCAGAGTGTCTTGTGTGTGTTAGAAAGAGAGTAGTTGAGCCTTGTGTGATCTAATCTCCTCCATACTCATGTGTATAAAGTGATGCCAGCCTCCTCAGTCTCTCTGATCATGTTAGTACAGTAATTGATTGAACATTTTATTAACAGATTGCAGAATGGGTACAATACAGTACAGCTCCATACACACAATTGTTAAGGGGATGCAGACCAGAGAAAGACTTTAGTCTTGTTTACATCAGGGTCCCCCATTTAACTAGGCTGCACTAGTCTCTCTGATCATGTTAGTACAGTAACTAGGCTGCACTAGTCTCTCTGATCATGTTAGTACAGTAACTAGGCTGCACTAGTCTCTCTGATCATGTTAGTACAGTAACTAGGCTGCACTAGTCTCTCTGATCATGTTAGTACAGTAACTAGGCTGCACAATGGCATCCAATGTAATAAAAAAAGTCAACCAACGAACTCGATTCTTGTACCGGATCTCCTCTCTGGTAAACAAGAATACCCTGAAGACTCTGGCAGGAGCACTCATTCAAGGGTACTATGACTATGCTTGCACCTCATGGTACCAAAGCACCTCAAAGGTGCTAAAAACAAAATTACAAACATCACAAAACAAACTGGTCAGACTACATATGTGCATATTTAATGGGGAAGTGCGTCATTTGTAGGGGTGGGACGATACATCGATCCAGATCGATATATCGATCTATTATCAATGATCAAATAGGATCGATGCAACGTAAAAAGATCGATTCATATTGCGATACTCTTATTTTGAAAATCCCCTGTTGAGCATATCCGCCGGGCCGCAACAACAACATTAGCTCAGCGCAGCTCAGCGTGTGTAGAAGTTAGACGGCATTGCTTCAGAGTCCGCCTATTTTGAGACCCGAAATAAGTGCCTGTTGTTTTTTTCCCCACAAGGGGTCAAATGCATCTAACATGCTTTCCATCCTCGCCATTCTTTTATGCCCACGTCGCGTTAAATACCTAAATGAATGTTGCGTTAGCGTAAGCTAACTAAGCTAAGAGAACAGCAGAGGTCCACTAGGGACTGGGAAGGAGGGGGGGTTACTGCATTCTCGAGATAGCCCCACTAACAGGATCTGGCCGGTACTGCACCTTCTGACTCCCAATATGCCTTTTCCAGCCAAAATACAGCGCTGTGACAGTGAATAGGATATTAATATCGGAAAAAAAAAGAAAAACGAACCAAAAACAGTGAACAGGAGGTCTATTTGTATTAAAAACAATAGATTGTTTTTCATTTAAATGTCTGGAAGAGATCAAAAATAAAAATGTCAATTGATATTTCCATTGCCTTTTTTTGTTGTTGATTTAAATGTTACCGATTGTGTTAAATGGGCATATAATATAGTCTCATATCGATCGCAGGCACCTGAATCGAATCGTATCGTGGCAGACTTTGTGATTATCGGAAAATATCGTATTGTTGTCCAAAGAATCTATATCGTATCATATCGTGATGAAACTGGTGATTCCCACCCCTAGTCATTTGCATATATAAACATAAAATCCAGAAAACTTGTAATATATTTTTTCTTAGTTTATATGTACATAACAAACTGGGAAAGTTTCATAGTGATATCTATTCAAGTATTTTTTTTTTCCCTATTAGGGGGTGCTGTCTCACCTTAAGTTAGTATCCGACGCCTTCGCTCCGTGAATTGCATTGCACCGGAAATGCGAGGACAGGAAGCAGTCATGAAATCGTTGTAGTCATATTGTAGTCGTTTAGTCTTTGTAACTGAGGGGTTACAAAACCCTGACTGTATTAAAGATTGTGATAGATTAAACCACTGCTAGTTATGTACTTTAATTACTGGCCAGACAGTACATCAAATATAGATGGTGAACACCCACAAGAACACGGCATTGACAAAGAAATAGTATTTGAGGGTAATTTATTATTATTAGGCAACATTAGGTTACAGAATGAGAATTAGGGTCGCGCTTGTATGGCGAAGAATATACGTAAAGTCAGTCAATAGCATGAGTCACTAAGAATAGCAGGAATCCTACGATGGGTCTAAGTTGACACCACCTGTCGTATAGTAGCAACTATATAGGGCAACACTGGTACCGCCTGGAGACAATGGGTTCCCTCCGGGGGTGTAAGGCCTGGAGGGTAGAGGAATGTTCGGGTACTCCGTCTGATTCAATGAGGAATAAAGAGACTCCAGGTACAGGAGTCGGTCCTTGTAAACTCCCTTGATCAGCAGCAAAGCAATAATTGTAATCCAAATGCTCGATAGCATTGATGACAGCTAGCCAGCCTCCGTCCACGAGGCCAGCCCGAGTTGTAATCCTCACGAGGTTGAATCCCAAACGATAGTGGAAATCAACGATGCTCTTCTCCGGGTACCACGTTCCAAATCAATATAATCCAACCAGTAATGGTTCTGCAATCGCCGACGCCTAGGACTCCTCGGGTGAGGGCGACGTATTTAGGCCACACACCCTGGCTAAGTACACTAGCTAAAGACACGACGAACCGCTGGGTAATGCTACACACGAACGAACTGTGGCCGCACGATATACAATAAATGAACGACTATTTACTTCACATTAGATTAGGTCGAACTCGACGTTACTGCATTAAACTCTGACACTTTACCATTCTATTCGCACGTGGTTCTCAATGCTCTGTTAGACGCAAGGTTGCTCACTTCACTGCACGTTGACTCGTGGTGAAGGTGGGTAAGGTACTGAACGAGGCACGGTGTGCGCACCTTGCGCTGTATTTATACTTAAGTGAATATCTAGTCCCAAACCGCAGTCTTTGTCTGGTATCAATACGCTGACTCCGGGCATGTCCTGACATGCCTGAACTTGTCTTTGAACCTGCCGTTGGGGGCCTGTGCGCAGGCGCCTGGGGGCGCTGTCCAATAAGGAGAGCGAATGTTACTCTGGTTTGAACGCAGGTAATGGGATATTCCGTGTATATATATAAATAATATACAAAGTATATCAAACAATAAAGGTAGATTCTCAGTTTAATCTGGCCCTTCACAACAGTCTTATTAACTAAAAGATTTTAACAAAATAAAAAGCAGCAGCAGTGCTATTGCATAACTGATTCATGTTTGCTATGTATTTCTTTCTTTAGGGGAGTAGGACATTTGTTTCACAGTTTTAGCATGATGTTTTATAGATGGCTAGGTTAAACACAGGTTTTTGTTTTTAAGAGGGGGGGGGTTTGATTTGATTGAAGTTTATTTCAAATATGCAACACAACTAACAAACATCAAGTACAGATATAGCCTTAAGCCGTTCAAATAATAAATGTATACATTAAAAAATAATTATAATAATAATAATCTAAAAGAACCGATAAGAGTATCGATAAAGTACCGAACCGTTAAGCAGTATCGATAAGAGTAGTAGTATCGATAAAATCCTAACGATACCCATCCCTAGGTCTGACACTACCTAATCTAAAGGAATGCAAGGCGGAGTCTCCAGTGTAGTTCACCGGCGGCCATCTTGTCACAGGCAGCACACCCACTCATAACATGAATGCCTATGGTGCATACACTATTGAAATAACCATAGCTTGCAAAATTTTCACCCAATTTACAAACGGTTTGGTTTATTACAAACGTTAATGTGGCTATGATTCAGGATGCTTGGACATGTTGAAATTATTTTCATATGAAAGTCCATTATACGTATGCAGTATGATAACTACATCTCTGACGTTTATAACAAACCAACCCGTTTGTAAATCGGTTGAAAATTGAGCACGCTATGGTTATTTCAATAGTACATGCACCATAGACATTCATGTTATCATTCATGTTGCCTGTGGCAAGATGGCCGCCATGTGGCAACGTCTGTCTCCATTGGCCAACAGCGCGGGTGAGTCATCTAGCCTTTATATAGGTCTCTGGGGATAACGGCATGAGACAGTGCTGCTCCACTTATGAAAATAGTTGTGGTTATGAACTTACCTGCAAGATACATTAAGGACTATAATCCACACATATCACAACGTCACACCCCTGTCCCACAATGCTGGATAGTCCCATTCACACAGACACTGGGATGAACCCCCCCTGGGCAATTTTACTATACCTGCTGAGGGCATAATGCCGCGTCAACTCTGACCCCCCCATTCCGTGTTCGTACCCTTCTCACAGAAGGGCATGGAGGAATAATGGGGTAAGAGTCTCACCTTGAACGGGCAGTGTGAAAGGGGCTATAGACACATGCAGAGAGAGAGGTACACTGAAATCCAATTCTTCTCACTTGTATCCTTATAGCAAAGCACAATTGAACCATTGCACTTAAAGGAAAACTCCAACATTTTGGGAAATTAGCTTATTTAACATCTTCCCTGGAGTTAGACAAGAAGATACATACCTTTTTTGTCTCTGTGCATGCATTAGGCTTAGGGAACGCCGGCTCCGTTAGCATAGCTTAGCTTCATCACTGAAAGTGGGGCAGTCCTTTACCCTGAAGTCTCCTACAGTCACGAAATACACTCCAAATACAACTCCAAAACGTTCCTGTAAACATGTTATGACCTGTGTATTTACCACATGGAGAAATAAAAAATTATTGAATTCGACATTTACGTTTTCCAAGCAAATATACTCGGAACTATTTTTTGCATAACCATTCCACTCTGGGCGCAGTGATTTCAAGCAACGCAGTGCTACTTTCTAACGTGACGCCAGTGTTTGTTTACATTTTCATTTCATTCAAAGGATCCGAACTGATTGAAGTTTATGGATACCATGACTGTGGTAAGTTTTAATTTATGTTTTTAGATGGAAGGCTGTATTCCATCTGTCTAACGTTAGCGAATATTGTGAGATTGATGAATAGGACCTAACGTTGCTGGACTATCGACCTAGTTAGCCCCACGGCTACAGGGTTTGGGCGAGTGAATCCACACTTGTGGTATTATTATAACTAATTTATTGTGTAACGCTAGCCCCTTAAAACGTACCACAGTCATGGTATCCATAAACTTCAATCGGTTCGGATCCTTTGAATGAAATGAAAACGTAAACAAACACTGGCGTCACGTTAGAAAGTAGCACTGCGTTGCGTGAAATCACTGCGCCCAGAGAGGAGTGGTTAGGCAAAAAAATAGTTCCGAGGGGCGGTCAGGTGGCGTAGCGGAGATTGTGCTCGTCACCAATGCAAGAGGCTGCGGCCTCGACTCCCGGAGAGTCAGCATTGCCTTGGCTCGGGCTGATCGCTATACTAACTCGTTTGGCTGAGTTAGGGGGAGGGGAGCCGTGGGTGGGTCCTGGGCGTTGTGGACAGCGACCCCTACAGTTCGGTCGGGGCGCCTGCTCAGCAAGGGTAGGATCTGGAGAGAGGTAGTGCGACCTTCCACACGTTACACTCTCCCGGTGAGAATCTGCGTGGCCAGGCTGGCTGCCGGCTGGCTGCACATGCGTCGGAGGAAAGCATGTGACAGTCTCCGGCCTCTCGGACCAACAGTAGGGGAAAGTGTGCAACAAACCAGGAAGGGGGTTGGGAATTGGTATAACGACTAACAGTGGGATGGGAGAAAAATCGGAAAAAGAAGGAGGGGGAAAAAGATAATAAAAGAAATAAAATAATAATAATAGTTCCGAGTATATTTGCTTAGAAAACGTAAATGTCTAATTCAATTATTTTTTATTTCTCCACGTGGTAAATACACAGGTCACAACATGTTTACAGGAACGTTTTGGAGTTGTATTTGGAGTGTATTTCGTGACTGTAGGAGACTTCAGGGTAAAGGACTGCCCCACTTCCAGTGATTAAACTAAGCTACGCTAACGGAGCCGGCGTTCCCTAAGCCTAACGCATGCACAGAGACAAAAAAGGTATGTATCTTCTTGTCTAACTCCAGGGAAGATGTTAAATATTTCCCAATTTTTTTGAGTTTTCCTTTAATTAACAAAGAGAAGCAGAGTTGATTTTGCAACAGAAAAAATTAAAAATTATAAAATGTTTCTTTTAATATATTCAAATTTTATTTTCATATTCGAATTCCATGCCCATCGAACGAAGCTTCGAAGTATTTAAGACAGCCCTAATTTCCACTATAATAAATTTTATATGAAAATAAAATACGGGCCACCCATTTTGAGATGTACAACATGTTTGCAAACCCCAGTACTCACTCTTCTCATTCAGCCTT
The DNA here is from genome assembly GCF_963971535.1 of Notolepis coatsorum. Taxonomy (NCBI): domain Eukaryota; kingdom Metazoa; phylum Chordata; class Actinopteri; order Aulopiformes; family Paralepididae; genus Notolepis; species Notolepis coatsorum. The sequence goes on along the minus strand of NC_140176.1, from coordinate 2,795,758 downwards.
TGAGGGCTCTCCTCTTCTTCCATTGACACCCGAGGGCTGAGAGGGCACACAAGGTCAGGAGGAAGTCCACTGCTGGGGTCTAGATCCTGGGGTGGAGAGACCGCTGGCTTGGGTGTTGGAGTTATTGGCTGCGGTGGAGGGGCTGGAAACAGAGAGGTCAAGCTTTCACTGACCAACTTCAAAGCAAGAGGGGAAACAGTCCAAGCAGGTAAAACTGGAGTCTTCACAACAGATAGGAGGGTCTTACTACCTGTGCCCGAAGCCGGTAAGGCTGAAGTCTTGACAGCCGCGGATGCGGGGGTCTTGGTAGAAGTGTCTGATGCTTTTCCCGCCAGACTCTTGGTGATCAGAGGGGCAGGAGCAGGGGTTTTGTAAGCCGTGACTGACGATGCTTCAGCTGGACTCTCGTGATCGGTACCAGGCAGAGGACAGGAGGCTGGTTTCATCTGGACGGTGGCCACGTGGAACGAAGTGATGCCCAGGTAAGTCTGAGGACCCGAACAGGGGGTCAATCTCAGCGGTTGTGGGTTCAATTGTCTGCCGGTCAGACTCATAATGGTGAATGTGCTCTGGCTGGCGGGACCGTAAGATGCAGAGGCGAGTGGCTGGTGATCGATGGCACTGCCATCAGTCAAAAATGGAGGAACAAGTGAAGCATTTTTTACGTCATTCATGGCTTGATGAAGTGGGCAGCTATCTCCAGTTGTAACTGACTGAAGGTGGAGGCTGGAGGTCTGGACCAGTCAGGTTAATTTGTACTGTGATCACTGACTTTCCGTCTGTGGGGAGCAGTCCTGGACAGCAGGTGTCTGGCTTGGTCGGGTTGCACTAGCAGGGTTCTCTCCTCTCGGTGGTCATGGGTACAAGGAGTCCTGTGGGACTGACAGAATCAGGCTGTGCTGTGGTGGGTGACTTTGTGGATAATAGGCTTAGATATGAAGGTGTTTGGCTCATCCCACTGATATCCTCCTGAAGTCCTCAGACCCTATGAAAAGCAAAGAGGTGATATATTTTTAATATTATCTTTGTAGCATTTCTGCTTGTTACTGTACAAAGTTTTAAGTGGAGAGTGGCGGGAAAATGAGAGGGAGAGAGAGAGAGAATGAATGAAAGTGAACCCCTAACCCTGGCAGTGTTAGTGCCATGCTCTACTCATTGAGCAACACAGGGAATATAACCCCAACAAACTCAACAAATGGCCAACATAAATAATCAATTTGCCTAAAAAAAAATCATTCAGCCATTATCTTTAGATTGTATTTATGGATTCTGAACCCTAGACTAGTTAACATTGCATCAGAATGTCTCTTTCCATACTCTTTCACACTGTAGTGCCTCCTAGTTTAAACCATCTGGGACCCTCCACCCCTGGCGGTAATTTATGTTATCTTGTAAAAATGAGCGATACGGTAAATGTCAGAAAGTTGCCATCCAGCATATCAACTGTGAAGTGTGCACTTGCACCAGCTAATGATGTCATGTTAGATAGCTAGTACTGTTAGCCGGTGGGTACTAATAGCTGTCTCTGCATGATGGCTGCACACCGTTAACAGCGCATTAGATAGCTACCACCTTGATACTTACCAAGGTATATACCTGAATGGACGCGCGTATGCACAAACTAGGTTATTCTACATCAGCGGTTCCCAAACTGTGGTGCGCGAGAGCACTCTAGGGGGTGCGTGACATGAAAAGGCTAATGGCGGTGCTATGGTGTTATTTTACTAATAACCACAAGTGGCTTTCGTTTGAACCGCATCAGCTAGGTCGGGAGGTGACAGGGGGTGCATGGCCAAAAAACCAGGTTACGGACTTTCGGGGACAGAGCCTTCAGCGTGACGTCCCCTACCCTCTGGAACTCTCTCCCCTCCGAAATTCGCAATGCCCCAACCCTGGACACCTTCAAAACTGCTCTTAAAACACCTTTTCACCAAGGCTTTCCCCATCAGTTAGTTTAGATTAGGTCCATTATCCCTTACCTGCCCTCATGCCCCTTTCCCCCCCCCCCTACTTCCCTAGCCCTATTTTTTGTCCCGATTGTGAAGCGACCTTGGGTTCTATGAAAGGCGATATAGAAATTTGATCTATTATTATTATTAATGACGTCAGATACAATGCCCGCCACTTGGATGTATGCAAGTTAACCCAAAGTGTGGAAGTAAAGAACCTTCAGCTATATTGTCATCGTGTGGACATTCAATTCTTTCTGCTAGACACTAAGAGTGACAGCCAGAACAGAAACATTACACTAGCTACTTCCCCATATAGTCCATTCTCAGTGTATACATGTGCACTGGAGGCTTCAAGTAGCCTACATGCCTTTTTCATGTTTATATGTTACTACTTTTTAAAAACGGAACTCACTTTTGCTGGTTGGTTGTCCCCAATACTAAGATGGCGGCGGTCTTGTGACGTCAGAGTGTCTTGTTTGTGCATGTGTGTTAGAAAGAGAGTAGTTGAGCCTTATGTGATCTAATCTCCTCCATACTCATGTGTATAAAGTGATGCCAGCCTCCTTGGTCTCTCTGATCATGTTAGTACAGTAACTAGGCTGCACTAGTCTCTCTGATCATGTTAGTATGTACAGTAACTAGGCTGCACTAGTCTCTCTGATCATGTTAGTACAGTAACTAGGCTGCACTAGTCTCTCTGATCATGTTAGTACAGTAACTAGGCTGCACTAGTCTCTTTGATCATGTTAGTACAGTAACTAGGCTGCACTAGTCTCTCTGATCATGCTAGTACAGTAACTAGGCTGCACTAGTCTCTCTGATCATGTTAGTACAGTAACTAGGCTGCACTAGTCTCTCTGATCATGTTAGTACAGTAACTAGGCTGCACTAGTCTCTCTGATCATGTTAGTACAGTAACTAGGCTGCACTAGTCTCTCTGATCATGTTAGTACAGTAACTAGGCTGCACTAGTCTCTCTGATCATGTTAGTACAGTAACTAGGCTGCACTAGTCTCTCTGATCATGTTAGTACAGTAACTAGGCTGCACAGCCGACAAACATAGTTGCTGCCTAAACAATATCCAGGTAAGATGGCGGACGGTTATCCCATGATTTATGGCGTAATGTCGCATCTAATGTTTTATATATGGCAGCACCGCTGGTCTAACTATTGGGTACATTATTATTAAGGGTTAGGCAATTGTGAAATACCGTAATCACAAACGGGAACATATTGATCAAAGAATAATGTCCAAAGGACCTTCTGATTAAACAAACCTGCTTTGTGTTTCTTCATCTCACTTTCACAACACTCTGAAGTTTACGGCCAGTCTCGACTCCTCCTTAGTTCAGATGTGTCTCCAGCAGCTGCAGTTAGTCCGTTCTTTACACGATCACTGCATCTAGATCTGTTCAGAGAGTTAACGTTAGAGATTAGCAGCATTAGCTCGTTATAGCAACAGACAACGACAACGAGGTGAAGCATGGAGTGTGGTGCCCCTGGTGGCTAGGACGAGACATTGCATGGCATTTCCGTATTTCCTGGTGACGTCAGGGAGGGCTGGACCAATCAGCTACGTCTGCGTCACGCGGCACCCCACGCCCCGCCCCTTTGGAAATAAACAGCCAATAGCTGCCTCACACGGGGAAAGCCCGTGGCCGCGACAGACCGCGCGCTGATTGGCGGAGAGGGGACGTCACTCCACATTGGGCCTAGCTCCTCCCCCCTGACCAGGCTCGGTTGAGACGTGCGGTTGGAGAGAGTGCGGGAGAGAGGGATGAATGAATGAATGAATGAATGAATGAATGAATGAATGAATTAATGAATGAATGGATGAATGAATGAATGAATGAATGAATGAATGAATGAATGAATGAATGAATGAATGAATGAATGAAAACTTTATTTAACAGATTGCAGAATGGGTACAATACAGTACGGCCCAATACACACAATTGTTAAGGGGATGCAGACCAGATAAAGTCGTTTGTCTTGTTTACATCAGGGTCCCCCATTTTCATTCATAGTGACATTTATGACATACACAACATACATGACATTTATGGCATAGGGACATACATGACATACAGGTATTTAGTACTGTTACATTTGTGACATACGATATGCAAATATACAGTACTGTTACCCATAGATCCTGACAGAATATATGATGGGGAGGGGACTGTACATTAGGAGGGGGTGGGTGGGTGGGAGAGAAATATACATGCGGTGGGGAGGAGACTGTCTATTAGGAGGGGGTGGGGGGGTTTGGACATTTACGGTGGCCAGTTTCGAATTGCAGCCTCCCGTAGGTGCTCTTTAAGAGCGGTTTTGAATGTGGGTAGGGATTCACATTCCTTTACAGCTTTGGGTAGGGCGTTCCACATTGATGTGGCATAATTGCGAAACGTGTTTAGTCCCTTGTTTGAGCCGAATCTGGGTTTAACATGATTTGTTGAGCTTCCTCTGGTGTTGTGGTCGTGGTATTCACTGACCTTGATTTGATTGATTGTATGTCATAAATGTCCTGATGAATTGAAAATGGGGGACCCCGATGTAAACAAAACGAAAGTATTTTTCTGGTCTGCATCCTCTTATCATTGTACCCATTCTGCAATCTGTTAATACGTTTTCAATCAATCAATCAATCAATAAGAAGGACAACCATAAGCATCCTTCCTCCAGAAATCAACCAATCCTGGGCACTCCCATACCATATGGAAAAAGGTACACAAGGCGTTTTTGTGTGCACAAAGCGCTTTTAGGTGATGGTATGGCTTTCTTTATGTAATATGCATGGAGTAAAGTATGTCCTATGTATAAAATCAAAATGGATGACTTGGTGGTTGGGAATTCTGGAGGATAGCAAAATGTTTTGCAACATGGCGTAAACCGTTGAGACCAGACCCCTGGGTCTGGTAAATATTGTGTGAAATGGTTGGGTACCTAATTGACTATCCCAAGGTACACCATTGCTGTGCGCAATAGAAGCTAGAAGAAAGTGCCAGGTGAATTAAAGTGTTTCTGAATGTCTTGGAATGAGCAGAGACCCTCTACCCCAAACAAATCAGCAAGTGTAAGAACTCCCTTATTACACCACTGGGGGGCAGTATTGGACGCCTCCCAACTGGAGACCAGTGTTATCACTCGACTCAGGTAGCTGTGCCATGCTCCTCCTCCTGGACCTCTCTGCCGCGTTCGACACGGTCGACCACTCCACCCTGGTCGATCGTCTCGAACACAGGCTAAGTATTGGGGGCCGGGGGGTCTGCCCTAAACTGGTTCGCATCCTACTTGAGCGGCCGCTCCTTTTCGGTCAGTTCGGGTGGACACTCCTCCCCCACAGCTAGTCTACCGTATGGGGTCCCCCAAGGTTCCATCCTGGCCCCCATACTCTTCTCCATCTACATGCTCCCCCTGGCCGAAATCATCCAGAAACACAACATTTCATATCACTTTTATGCCGATGACTCCCAAATCTACCTTCCCCTCAACCCCTCTGACACAGCTAACCTAGACTCTCTTAAAAACTGTCTCAGGGACATAAAAAGCTGGATGGCCCTTAACTTCTTACAGCTAAATGAAAATAAAACGGAGATCATTTTGTTTGGCCCCCCCTCTTCCACCAAAACACTCTCCAACAGCCTAGGACAACTCTCCACCCACCTCAAACCCCACGTCAAGAGCCTGGGTGTAATCTTTGACCCAGAGCTAAAATTCGACCGGCAGGTAAATGCCGTAGTCAAATCATGCTTCTTTCAACTCCGCAACATCAGTAAAATAAAACCAATCCTCTCACCCGTTGACCTGGAAACGGTAGTCAATGCATTCATAACCTCACGCCTTGACTACTGCAATGCCCTCTACACCGGCATCAGTCAGACAGCCATGTCCCGCCTCAAAATGGTCCAGCACTCTGCAGCTAGGTTCCTTACCGGTACCAGAAAGAGAGAGCACATCACACCAGTCCTAGCCTCCCTACACTGGCTCCCAGTCCCATTTAGAATAGACTTTAAAATCCTCCTCCTCACCTTTAAAGCACTATCGGGTGCAGCACCCTTATACATCACCGAACTCATCACCCCCTAGGCAGCACCCAGGTCACTAAGATCCTCCAACCAGGCTCGGCTGGTCCCCCCCCGCACCAGACTCAAAAAGAGAGGCGATCGCTCCTTCAAGGCCGTGGCCCCCAAGCTATGGAACCAGCTTCCCCTGGAGATCCGATCTGCCCCCTCACTGGAGACATTTAAGGCCCGTCTAAAAACCCACTTCTATTCCCTGGCCTTCAATAAACCCTGATTCTCCCACACCCTAACTCACACACTCCCATGTAATTTTATCCTGCCCCCTCCCTCTTGTATCTCTTATTATGCTCCTCTGTCCCCTGTGTGCTACTGTACTTTGTGTTCCCCTATTCGTGTGTTGTCCTACTGTCCTACTCTCTGAATGTACTGTCTTGTCCTGCTGTGCCTTTTTGTATTTTTGTATTTGTGTATTTTATATTAGGACATTGATTTTAAGATTTGATTGTACAGCACTTTGGTTGGCTCTTGGGCTTTTAAACGTGCTTTATAAATAAATTACTTGACTTGACTTGATCATGGGCGATTGAAGGTACAAATTTGGTGTCATTTTCCTGAGATTTTCTGCAAGACTGCGAACTGAGATTAGCTCAATAATGATGGAACCAAATTAGTTTTTTGATTGTTTGATAGATATATTGGAATAGATTACATATTGTAATTGTAACCAGAATTTCCCTCTATATAGGGTGCCAGGACACCAATAGTACCATTGGAAGGTTGGTAGTCCCGATCCACCTTCACCTTTTTCCCTCTGGAGGGTTGAAAGTTTGAGTCTGCCAGAGGGAGCATGGAGCTGAAAACGCTAATTTAGGAAGAATATTAATTTTAATATATGAAAAAAAGAATGAAATTAGAGGGGATAACCCTGCATGGACTATAACGCATATTATTTGATTTGTGTTATTATTCTAATTTGTGACCTGTCCTGTCTAAATGTTTAAATGTTGAGCGATTTGCAGTGTCAAATTTCCCACGGGATAATAAACGTATTTCTATTCTATTCTATTCTATTATGACCATCCTCTGCACCTTTGTGTATACGGTTTACTTTGTCATATTTTATATTGCTTATATTGATTGTAACTTATATTATGACAAATAGGGTATACAGACCATTATCTGCACCTCTGTGTATATGGTTTATTTTATTAAAATTGTATATTTAGATTTAATTCGTTTATTGCCTATATATATTACTCTCCTATTACCGTGAGCATTATCTGTACCCCTCCTGCTGCTATGACGACTGAATCTCCCAAAGGGGATCACTAAAGGAATATCCTGTCCAGTCCAGAGGATAGAATGTTTTCCCCTCTGCATGGGTGAGACCTGTTTGCTGCCATCTCCACAGTGACCTCTTTGAAGTGTAAGAGAAGGGGAGCCATGTTTTTTTTTACTTGAAATAGTGCATGTATGGCTGTGTATGACAGTATACTAAAGTAACTATATCAGACATTACAAGTTCTGCAATAAGGTCAACCTAAGGTCAGTCTGTCTACTTCAAAGACACGAAACAGCAAACACACACACTTTCTATGCCTATAATGGGGAAATGGCAGATTTGAGTGGTGAACAGTAAAAATGACAAACTTTACTATTTTTCTCAAAGATGAAACCCTAACATTACAGAATGCATGATTATTATTTGTAATGGCTATGAGATTAAAACATGTGGTTTTAATGGGAGTTAATGGGACATTTCTGTCCTCAAATTACTTAAGAATTATTACAGAATTGTAAATCTGCTACACAAAAACGAATAATGCATCAAAGTCAATATTTTGTCTAATCTTTGACATATCCAAGACTGATGAGACCGGTGGTTGCTCTCTAGTGGTTAATGTAGCGCAGTACTGGAGGCAAGCGCTACCGGAGTCTCATGGCCAGTACAGAGAGACTCAGAAGGAGCTTCTATGCCCAGGGCCCAGGAATTCAAAACTTTTAATCCCTATCTGATCCGATCCGATTTTTAAATCCCATTTTTTGTGATCCAGGATCAGACAACTCTGCCAGATTTTGTCCCGGTATTTCAAAGCAATCCAGGATAGGATCACCCTGATCCAGATTGAGACTTTTCAAGATTACTAGATCCGAATATCAGTGCTTTAATCCTACCGATCTCCGATGGGAAAAAAGGAAGACAAGGACCACATTGCAGAGACATCTATAATGTCTAATTATATTGTTAAATACATAAAGGACATCAAATCATAATGGAATTGTAATTCTTTTTTAAAAAGACTCCCACGGTAACATAAAAAAAAACTTGATTCAAAGGCAGCTGGATCATCCAGACGTGCTTTGAGGAGCTGAATTCTAAGTGAGATTTCTGTTTGCTGAAGGTGATGACAGATGGACTTTTTTTTTGTTGAAGATATTTTTTCTTTAACCTAAATTACATTTGTGATTGACAATCTTTGTTGTGATACTTTTATGAGCATAAACATTTATGTCATCAGCATTTGGTTGAAAACAAAATAGGCCACCATTAACCCTTTAATCCCCGGGAACGCCGTAACTCGTCATTCCCCGCCATGCTCATTCTGCCGAAGACGCCGTAACACGTCTTTGATATCAATATTTCAAAAATCTGTGATCGAAATCATATTTCTCCCCCGGGGACCTGAGATATACTGCTGAGCTCCACTCAACTATCTAACGGTTCAAGAGCGCCATCTGGTGGCCGATCGGCAGATCGCCCAAACAGCAAACCGGAAACGGAAACTGGTGCTCATCCAAATTCGGTCCGACCACTCGCTATAGCTCCCGGGACTCCATCTTGACACACTGGATAATCGATCGCTCACCCTAACTCAATAAACAACATGATTTGGACGTATATACTATTATACAACCTGGAAATGGATCGGGTATTTCTCCATCCCATAATAGAAAAAATTCTGTTCCACGCTCATCTGCCAACGGCGCGAGGAAGCCACGGTGAGTTTCAGCGTTATTTTCTAATGTCCTCTATACCAGTGGTTCTCAAACTTTTTACACCAAGTACCACCTGAGAACGTAGCTGGCTCTCCAAGTACCACCATATGACCGGCGTTAAAATACAGTCTATTCAGCTATGCACAGTTCACGCAGGAGGCAAATGTATTCCTAATACCATTATTTATTGTTAACTTTTGTCAGACACAGCCACAATGTACAAAGGGATAGCACTAGAACTAGCAAACGCTTCCACACAACTCATACAATGCAAGGGGCATTGAGAACATAATAACTAACATTCTCACATAGCAAGTGAGACAATTAAGAACAACTGTATTTCAGCAAATGTACTTAATTCTCTCTCTATCACCATCTCTCTCTCTCTCTCTCTCTCACACAGCAAGCAATTGTCCGTCATTCTCTCACACACACACACACACACACACACACACACACACACACACACACACACACACACACACACACACACACACACACACACACACACACACACACACACACACACACACACACACACACACACACACACACACACACACACACACAATTATTTTGTTACAAAAACTAAATTTCCTGCATTCTGGTGCAGGAACTTTGTGATGGGCATCACAAATTATTGTAAAAAAGAAAAGAAAGAACATATTCAATACATTTTTGAATGTTTACCCTTTAAATGCCAGTTTGTGTGATGGCATCACAAATTATTGTTAAAAAAAACACAAAAAAGTAAAATATTTTCAATATATCAAATGCAAAGTACATTTTTCTGGGGGGGATTATTACAGGCTAGGCATGTGTCAATGATTAGCAGCAACACAGATTTTGATGGATTTTTTGTAATGTCAGATTTAACACCAACTCTTTTCAGAAAAGTGGGAGTACTCCATTTTTTATCTGACATTACAAAAAAATCAAAAAATAAATGGTTATGATCAGGGCTGAAGTTGAATTAAAGATTTATGACTGTTTAGACTGCATTACTCTCTGTCACAGTGATCTCCTGGTTGTTCCCCACTTAGGTTATCTAACTATCGCACCGCCGCAACCAGAAACACTGGCATGGCCTGCTTCTAAGTTCAGTGGCCTGCATTTTTTTATTTTTATTTTTTGCTTTTTTGGAAATGTTTTCAAGTACCACCAGCAGTACCACCAAGTACCACTAGTGGTACGCGTACCACAGTTTGAGAACCACTGCTCTATACTAACTGCTCTAATGATCATATCACCCACACTAGATGAATGATATAACGTTGCCCACGGAATTATAAACGACCCCCCGCCCATCCGGTCAACATCAGATGATACGTAGTAACTTCTAGAAGTACGTGCAGTTGAAATTTTTTATCTGGCACCGATCGCTATAAAACTGTATTTCATCATCAATATAATGCATTTAGGGCTATAAATCAAGTTCTGGAGAAAGCTGCAGAAAACGATAAAAACATACTTATACTTTAGACCGTATTTTAGTATGAATATGTGAATGAAAAAGTATAACATTGCTACACCCTGAACAATATATATAGGACATTGAATGGGCCATAATAATGTCAATTTAGCAATACAATTTAAAAAGTTATAGCCCTGCAAAGAAGGGGAACTTCTCCATAGACAAATAGAGCTGGCGAGGAATGGTAAATTATGAATTTAACCATGGCGATCGTGACCAAAAGAATAAAAAATAAATAAAAGATTGATTTGCCATGAAGGCTAAGAATTGTGTATTATTTCAGTTAACAAACTTTGCCATCTTATTTATATTGAAACATATTTCTTTGGAAATCCACCCCTCTGATGGGATCAAGAGAATCCAGTTTTTTGGGATCAAATTGATCCCAATCCTGTGTTGTCGGTTTGAAATACCCGTTTTGAAGATTTGATCCAGATTAAAGCTTGGATTTGATTTCCTGATCTGATCGGATATCAAAGTGATCCTGATCCTGTTTTTTGGTTTAGAACTACCCACAATCCAAATCTGATAGGGATTAAACGTTTTGAACTCCTGGGCCCAGGCCATCAGGATGCTCAATGACTCCATGTAACAACCCATCATCTACACTCACTGCACACACATCCACATGTACACACTCACTTTAAACAAACACTCACCTTACCACTCACTTTATATTGATCTATTATTAAAGAGATTTGCACCACTTTCATACCTCATTTGCACCCTACCCCAAGTTTTCTCTCTGCATTCTACCTCACTGGTACTCATTTTACTCTGTATTGTATATATGTATATTGACTTTACCTACTTTTTACTTCTTAATTATTTTGTACTTACTTTCTCTTTACTGTATGTAGCACACTCTCAGGGGCCAATACAGAAACAAGCATTTCATCATAAAGTATCCTGTATTTTGTTCTGACAAACTTGAACTTGAACTTAACCAGGATCCCAGTACAGAACTGAAAGGGTCTATAGCTGTCAATACATTGGCCATAAATATAACTGATCAGGAGAATAACCAGACACTTCTGTAATCTATTGTCTATATGAGGGGTCAGCGGACAAGTGGTCGGGGCTCTTTTCCACAACCACTGACTCTGTGGGAGTGTGAGGAAGAGAACACATGATGTGATTGAATAAAGTACCGGAGAAACGCACTCTCTGGCTGTTCAAGTTCTTTTAATCTCCAATTCCCACTAAACCAACCAGTTGCTGGGCTTAGATCAGCCCAACCAGTTGCTTTTTTTAAATGGTTGTTTAACCCATTCCGTTTTAATTTGACTGCTTTTGCTGTGCTGCATCAGTCTGTCTCACCATGCTCCTTTTATTAGCTTTTATCTAATTCATTACTTCATTACCACTATTGTTGTTTTATTCCTATTTCAATTATTGTGTTGTATTTATTTTACATGATTTCTACGTTAAGCACTTTGTATTTCAATCTTGCACAAAAGGCTCTATATAAATAAAGTTTGATTTGAATTTTAAAAACAACCAACAGGCATTTTTCTTAATGTGTAAAATCCAATTTTTTTTTATTTGTGTTTCTTTGTTACTTAACTGTATTGAAAGGTCCTTTATAAATACAGTAACATTTACTTTAGAGGGCATACTAATCATGATTAAGCACCTATTGAGGAATTTGATGTTAAACTATTGATTATTGTTACTCAAGTCTCAGACCTGATTACTTGAAATCCTTCCAGAATGGCTTCTACTTCCCTTCCTAATGACACATTCAGTAAAGACCTATCCATCTGTTTACCTCAAATAAAAATCAGGTGAATAATATTTGTTCTATATACTTTGTTAACATTTAGTTCCTCATCAGGTCCAAGGTACTTTATTATTTATAAAAGTAAGGCGTTAAATGCTCCGCTCAATAGGAGTTCACTCCACCTGGAATATGACCTCTCCTGGATATCTCTATACATCACTGGTATTGGCCTTCCCCCATATCTCAATATTGATAATTGAAAACAGGAAGAATGGCTTCTCGTTTACCTGGGCACACAATTAAATATTAGTACCTGGCTCTACTTTTCAATCAATGACATAATTCTTTAGATTAGATTAGATTAGATTCACTTTATTGTCATTACACCTGTTCTGGCGGTAGGCAAACTGGTAGGGGTCAAGTGAGGGCGGTAGGCAAACTGGTAGGGGTCAAGTGAGGGCGGTAGGCAAACTGGTAGGGGTCAAGTGAGGGCGGTAGGCAAACTGGTAGGGGTCAAGTGAAGGTGGTAGGCAAACTGGTAGGGGTCAAGTGAGGGTGGTAGGCAGGATTTAAGGTGAGCCAGGACTAGCCTCTCGAAGCACTTCATGATGATGGAGGTGAGTGCTACGGGTCGGTAGTCATTGAGGCTCTCTGGGGAGGCGTGTTTAGGGACAGGAATGATGGAGGTGACTTTGAAGCATGTGGGAACTTTTGCCTGGGCCAGGGACAGATTGAAAATCTCCGTCAGGGGCGGCCGGCTAACGAATCCAACTGCCAGCGGTACCTCCGGCTTGTCGGTCGTCCGTGCTGACACAATTGGCAGTGTCAGTGGGTGGGAAGCCGGCGTGGGTGGGTCCTGGTCCTTGTAAAGCTGAGGGTTTTTTCAACCTGTAACTTGTTCTTGTCAGAGACCAGCAGGGCTGAGTCGTCCGCAAACAGGAACAAGTTGCAGTCACAAGCTGACGACATGTCATTTGCATAAATTAGGAACAGTAGCGGTCCTAGTATGCTTCCTTGTGGAACACCACAGTTCACTGTGAGGGGGGGGGATAGGGTACCGTTTACCTCCACCATCTGTTCTCTCCCCTCCAGGTAGGATTGCATCCAGCTCACTGATAGACTATCAAAACCAATTGCTTTTAGCTTGTCAATCAGAATAGAGTGATTGACAGTGGCGAAGGTCTTCTGGAGGTCCAGCATGACCATGCCGCAGTATCTGCCCACGTCCACCTCTTGTTTGATGTGGTCGTTCAAATAGAGAAGGCATGTGTCAGTGGAGTGGGATGTTCTGAAGACAGATTGGAATTCGAAGATTAGATTTTTTTCCGCAAGGTACTTTTCGACTTGTTCGTATACTATTTTTTCCATGACTTTCGAGATGGAGGTAAGAATAGAAACAGGGCGGTAGTTGCCTGGGTCTAATTTGCTGCCCTTTTGTGCAGGGGGGTTACTCTTGCAATTTTGAAGTCTTTGGGTACGTATCCCTGTTTTATGGAGAGGTTTATTATGTGTGTGATGACTGGGGTGATGGCGGCTGCTGAGTCTCCAAGGAATTTGGAGGGGATATTGTCATGGCCAGTGGCCTTGTTAGGTTGGAGGGCGCTCAGTTTTTTGAGTACCTCAGCTGTTGTTACCATTTCTAGTTTGAAATCGTCTTTGTGGACCCCTAGGTTATTGTAGTAGGCTATGATGTGTTCTACCCCAAAATGCCCTGAGTGGGTGGGTAGTTTATTCACCAGTGTTGTGGCTATGTTTGTGAAGAAAATGTTTAAGTAATTGGCCACATCCAGCTTGTCTGTGATGAGCGTGTTGTCCGGAATTGGCCATATAGCGAACATTAATAAATAATTAACCTACAAACATGAAATGGTTCTGACAGCACAATATTGATGTAACTATGAGAATCGCTGGGATCTGGTCTCTCTTTCGGCCAGTACGTGAAATATCCGAGCCCTTGCTCAGTGGTTGTCACGATACACTCAGGCGCTCCGTGGGAGAGGCGTGATTTTTTTCCCGTAGCCTCTGTTTGCGAAGACGCTCTCTGATTGGCTAGGCCGCGTACAGCTAAGAAGAAAAGACCCTCTCTGACTGTTTTAGCTCCGAAGGGTCTTTTCCGCCTTGTACATATATTCTCTGCTTCGAAGTGGTTATGCTTAGGCATTCTTTCGAAGTGGTTATGCTTAGGCATTCTTTCGAAGTGGTTATGCTTAGGCATTCTTTTGAAGTGGTTATGCTTAGGCATTCTTTCGAAGTGGTTATGCTTAGGCATTCTTTCGAAGTGGTTATGCTTAGGCATTCTTTCGAAGTGGTTATGCTTAGGCATTCTTTCGAAGTGGTTATGCTTAGAGTTAGGGTTAGGGTTAGCCAATCGGAGAGCGTCTTTTTCTTCTTCGCTGCAATCAAAGAGCGTCTTCGCTCACAGAGGCTACGGGAAAAAAGCAAGCATGGGGGAGAGAGCAGCTTGTGGAGAAGCAGTGGCTCTGAGCAGCAACCTGTGTCGTATCGCCATCTTGTGTTCAAAAGGTGGAACTTCATACTGTATCTATTCAATGCACGATAATGGAAATTAATTCAAATAAAATGCTTGTCATTGACAGATTTGAAAAATATTCTGGAATTCAGGTCCTTGGCCTGGGCGATGTTTCATCCAAATCAGACCAGAACCTTAGAAGTTATGGCGAATGCAGACAGACAGACAGAATGACCACAGGAGTGATTGCCATACCCTCCAGGTATCACCGTAATCCAAAACTGCCAAGAAACTGGCTTCAATGATCCTCTTCCAGGTTTTCATAGGGAACTCTCTAACCCCTGTCCTCGTCTCCCTGTCTGTCTGTGAGTGGATGTCTCGTGGTGATGGCCAAGGTGGTGGATGTCTCATGGTGATGGCCAAGGTGGTGGATGTCTCATGGTGATGATCAAGGTGGTGGATGTCTCGTGGTGATGGCCAAGGTGGTGGATGTCTCGTGGTGATGATCAAGGTGGTGGATGTCTCATGGTGATGATCAAGGTGGTGGATGTCTCATGGTGATGGCCAAGGGGATGGATGTCTCGTGGTGATGATCAAGGTGGTGGATGTCTCATGGTGATGACCAAGGTGGTGGATCTCTCGTGGTGATGATCAAGGTGGTGGATGTCTCCTGGTGATGATCAAGGTGGTGGATGTCTCCTGGTGATGATCAAGGTGGTGGATGTCTCATGGTGATGATCAAGGTGGTGGATGTCTCATGGTGATGACCAAGGTGGTGGATCTCTCGTGGTGATGGCCAAGGTGGTGGATGTCTCGTGGTGATAATCAAGGTGGTGGATGTCTCATGGTGATGATCAAGGTGGTGGATGTCTCATGGTGATGATCAAGGTGGTGGATGTCTCATGGTGATGATCAAGGTGGTGGATGTCTCGTGGTGATGATCAAGGTGGTGGATGTCTCATGGTGATGATCAAGGTGGTGGATGTCTCGTGGTGATGATCAAGGTGGTGGATGTCTCATGGTGATGATCAAGGTGGTGGATGTGTCATGGTGATGACCAAGGTGGTGGATGTCTCGTGGTGATGACCAAGGCGGTGTGATCTTCTCTACGTCGCCCCCATACTTCAAATGGATCAGAGCGGAATACATACATTCATCCAAATGGTATATGACTGATATTTTTAGCTCTGAGCCTTGACATTTAGCCTTTATCTTATTTTCATACTAGTGCTCATTCCTCTATGCTTTTTCTTTTGTTGCTGTTGTCCTTAGCTTGTACCCCAGTTGCTATTGCATGTACATGTGTTTTATTACAGGTATATGTACATACACTATTCACCTGTTATATTCTCCACCCATCGGTCATCCATAGCAACACTATATGATCACCGACATCCAAGTTGGGGGATCCCCCTTTGAACGGCCATTCTAAAGTTTCTCTCCTCCACATCGTCTGTAGTGCTTTTTCCCTATTGCTAGGTTTTTAGTGAGTTTTTCCCTTACCTTCACTGGGGAATGTCTGGGAGTGTTGCATAAACGAAAGTTTTTTCATTTGTCATCTTTGTTTTCATTTGTACAGCACGGTAGTGAGACCAGCTATGCTGTATGGTCTAGAAACAGTGGCGCTGACCAACAAGCAGGTGGCAGAGCTGGAGGTGGCAGAGATGAAGATGTTAAGGTTCTCTCTGGGAGTAACAAGGTTGGACAAAATCGAAAATGTCTACATCAGAGGAACGGCCCATGTTGAGCAGTTCGGGCAGAAAGTGAGAGAAGCAAGGCTGAGATGGTTTGGACATGTGCGGAGGAGGGAGGTGGGGTACATCGGGAGGAGGATGCTGGAGATGGAGCTGCCAGGAGAGAGGAGCAGGGGAAGGCCCAAGAGGAGGTTTATGGACACAGTGAAGGAGGACATGCAGGCAGTGGGAGTGACGGAGGACGACGTAGAGGACAGAAACAGATGGAAACGGGTGATCCGCTGTGGCGACCCCTGACGGGAAAAGCCAAAAGAAAAAGAAGAAGACGTTTTCATTTGTCACTCCAAGCTTGTGTATTTGATTGTAAGTCTGACCAGACCTCGGTCTCACTTTCTGGTCAGACGCTTGTGTATACTTGTCTCTGATTGTAAACTGAGGACTCTTCTGTGATCACAGAAATAAACGATTTTCTTTTGAAATTGTTTGACTCGATTTGAATTTCTACAGTTCACCGTCTTGGCTAATTTAAAATATTCCACAACACTCTCAATGCTAGATCCATTCACAGTGATCTAGAAAACAGCTGGAACTTTATTAATAATAATAATACATCCGACTTATATATCACTTTTCTGGGTACCCAAAGACGCTTAAAACTAATTTGTTTAATTTTCATTCAGTACCAGTTTAACATTAATACATATCTTACTCAGCACTAAAGTGGCAGGTTCTCAACAGCTAATTCTAGAGTCTGTAAACAATACAGTACAGCATCATCTGCATGAAAATGAGATGAGACAATATGCTTATGTTTATTTAGGATCCTCATTAGCTTTTGCACTTGACAAAAGCTACTCTTCCTGGGGTCCGACACTTAAAACAATACAACAATATTCAAGACATTACATCATTATCAACATCATTAACAATCTCATCCTCAGTTAAGGATGACAGTGTACAAGATAATTATCTGTATAAAGTATAAAAATAAAATAAAATAGTGCTACCTGAGCAGCACTCACTGCCATCAACATAAATACAATTAACAAAGTCAATTGGTTTTCACCGCTATGCCATAAGGGTTCAGTGCATGCTCGTTAGTAGATGGTATTTAAATTTCTTCTTGAAAGTGGTTTTGGATTCTATTTCAGCGAAGTAGCTTGGCAATGAGTTTGATTCCATGATAGCTCTGTAAGTCACAGAAGATTTGAGTAGATTTGTCCTGGGTTTAGGTGCCAGTAGATGGCTTGATGTAGCTTGTCTGGTCATATGGTCATGTTCTTCTCTTACGTGAACAATTATATCATAAAAATACAGTGTTTTTTTGACAACTTGAAAATGTCTGAGAAAAGTAATAAGACGAGATTGCAGATGTTTCTCAACCAGAAGCAATGATACATTTCTGTGCATAACTCCAATATTAGTGCGCTTTGAACAGTGGAGAGCTAGTCTGGCAGCCTTGTTTTGAGCTATTTGTAATTGCTATTTGTGTTTTTGCTGCTGATGACCATATGACCGGACAGTACTCAAGACAAAACCAGAGCCTGGATGACTTCTTTCAAAGTGGTTGGTGTTAAATACTTTGTACATTTTCTTGTCACAGCTATGCTCCTAATGCTCCTAATAGCTGTGCTATGCTTTCTAATATCAATAATAGAAATAAACAGGACAAGACCCAACATTGATCCCTCTGGAACACATTTAGTTACCGGTAAGAACTCGGATAGGGTTAAATTGATCCCTGTTGAATCAAAACCAATCCTACGTAATCTCTCAAAAAGCAGTGAATTATATCAATGCAATACAGATTGATGAAAAGAACAGCACAATGTTTTCTGTTGCCCATAGCAGATACACTATTTAAGACCTAATAACATAACTTAACTCTGGAACTAACTGTTGAGAGCTCAATACAGAATACACTGGGTTGATTATTCATTACCAATGATTACAGGATTTGTGTTACAGAATAGTTTGGAAATTGGTCTGTAATTATTGAGATAACTTCTATCTTCACCCTATTTAACGGAATGAGTCATGACTTTCAAAAACCTACAAACTATGCCAGATTAAATATTATTAATATAAGTGTTATTTACTCTGTAATCAATGGAGCAGATAGCTTTAGATAAAGGATCAAATGTCTCCTCTTATCAATGTCTTGCACTGCCTCAATAACACTAGGAGAGGAAGGCTGTAGTTTACAGAGAAATATCACTTAGTGGGTGACTTATTGCACACTATCATTAATAAGAAGGGACCCTGTTTTCATTTTGAAATACATGACCAGCAGCAGCAACATGTGTATTAAAGGCGAATCTCTTTCATCTCAGATATTAAACAGTCAACCTCATACCAGCAATAATGACCATCTCTGACTGGAATAGTTTCAACACTGGCTACTGACTGTAGATCTGAAATAAAGGATCAACCACAAGGGGGAGCCAGTTTACCTGACATATTCTGCTCTTGTGTAGGAGAATGATGTTATGCATCAAGTCATGGGCTTTTAACTAGGGATGTCCGATATTATCGGTCTACCGATATTATCGGCCGATATCGGCATTAAAATGTGATATCGGGAAATATCTGTATTTCTTTTTTCATTTTTATAACCTTTATTTACCAAGGCAAGCAAGTAAGAACAATTTCTGATTTTATTTATTGTCAAAAGTATGCATAATGTTGTGTTAATTCCACAACAAGAGATATGTAATGTTAATTACCTGAAATTATTAAAAAAAAAATGGGGGGGGGGGACCCTGCATATATCTGTATCGGTTGATATCGGTATCGGAAATTAAGAGTTGGACAATATCGGTATATCGGTAAAAAAGCCAATATCGAGCATCCCTACTTTTAACCCAATACTTCTGTTATAAACTAGAAGACTAAGAATATAGTAGTTGGTGTGACCAATGTGAAAATAGTTATAAGCTGGGTTTATCACTCAAAAAGTTATTTTATAGGTAGTAGTAGTAGTTTTATTCAGTCATCACACCCAATACAACACAATCATTCCACAATCTTTGATTTGGCAGTAACTGAAAAGGTACAGACTGAAGCATAATGCTTATACATGCCTGTCCTATATTCTTAACAAAATTAAGACTCCAAAACAGTATTCTAAAAGAAAATAACAAAAAAAGAATTATTCACATTTGTAATCTTAAAAAATAGCTATACAAACCATTGTCTTAAAAACCAAAAGCGAATGACTCATTCTTATGTATATCAGCATTGTTCCACAAGTTAACCCCAACAATAGAAATACATCTCCTTTTAATCCCTTTCTTAGCTTTTTGAACAGTAAATTTACAAATGTCTCTCAAATCATATCTTCTTTCGTGTATTGAAAAAAAACCTTTGCACACCGTCCGGGAGTAACTTTGCTTTAGCTCTGTACATTATTTGCATAATTTTATAATAAACCAAATCATTAAATTTCATAACATGAGACTTTATAAACAGTGGATTTGTGTGGTCATAGTAACCAGCCTTATGAAGGCTCCGAATGGCACGCTTTTGCAGTAAGACTATCGGATTTACAGTATTTTATGTCGACCCCCATACTTACATATCCCCCATAGTAAGATATGTAAGGTGAGCAGTAGATAATGTACAAGGCTTTATAGTTTAATATATCCTTACATTTATACAAGATTTTTACTGACTTAGATATTTCCCCTTGAATATAGTTAACATGTTGTTTCCATGTTAATTACCTTTCTGAATAAATATTTTGCCACAAACAGGACAGCTAAATGGTCTACAATGACTTATTGTGCATTTTCACATTCCCTTTATCTCTGAACCTGTTCCAACAAATTAAACAACTAGAGTTTCTCTCCAGTATGACTTCCCATGTGTCTTCTCAGAACCCCATTATCACTGAACCAAAAAATACAAACTTCAGGATTTCTCTCCTGTATGACTTGTCGTGTGTCTGTTCAAATTTGCTTTCAGAGTGAACCCTTTTCCACAAACTGAACAATTAAAGGGTTTCTCTCCTGTATGAGTTCTCATGTGGATATTCAAATGTCGTTTCTCAATGAACCCTTTCCCACAAACTGAACAACTAAATGGTTTCTCTCCTGTATGAGTTCTCATGTGGATATTAAAATGTCCTTTGTGAGTGAACCCTTTTCCACAAACTGAACAACTAAATGGTTTCTCTCCTGTATGAGTTGACATGTGTCTGTTCAAAGTTCCTTCGTCACTGAAGCCTTTTCCACAAACTGAACAACTAAATGGTTTCTCTCCTGTATGACTTGTCATGTGTTTGTTCAAATTTCCTTTCAGATTGAACCCTTTTCCACAAACTGAACACCTACATGGTTTCTCTCATGTATGAGTTATCATGTGGATCTTCAAATGTCCTTTATCACTGAACCCTTTTGAACAAACTGAACAACTAAATGGTTTCTCTCCTGTATGAGTTCCCATGTGTATTTTTAGAGTTCCTTTGTGACTGAAGCCTTTTTCACAAACTGAACAACTAAATGGTTTCTCTCCTGTATGAGTTCTCGTGTGGATATTAAAATGTCCTTTCTGAATGAACCCTTTTGAACAAACTGAACAACTAAATGGTTTCTCTCCTGTATGAGTTGACATGTGTCTGTTCAAAGTTCCTTTCTCACTGAACCCTTTCCCACAAACTGAACAACTAAATGGTTTCTCTCCTGTATGAGTTCTCATGTGGATATTCAAATGTCCTTTCTCACTGAACCCTTTCCCACAAACTGAACAACTAAATGGTGTCTCTCCTGTATGAGTTCTCATGTGGATATTCAAATGTACTTTATCACTGAACCCTTTCCCACAAACTGAACAACAAAATCGTTTCTCTCCTGTATGAGTTCTCATGTGGATCTTCAAATGTCCTTTATCACTGAACCCTTTTGAACAAACTGAACAACTAAATGGTTTCTCTCCTGTATGAGTTCCCATGTGTATTTTCAGAGTTCCTTTGTGACTGAAGCCTTTTTCACAAACTGAACAACTAAATGGTTTCTCTCCTGTATGAGTTCTCGTGTGGATATTAAAATGTCCTTTCTGAATGAACCCTTTTGAACAAACTGAACAACTAAATGGTTTCTCTCCTGTATGAGTTGACATGTGTCTGTTCAAAGTTCCTTTCTCACTGAACCCTTTTCCACAAACTAAACAACTAAATGGTTTCTCTCCTGTATGAGTTATCATGTGGATATTCAAATGTACTTTATCACTGAACCCTTTCCCACAAACTGAACAACTAAATGGTTTCTCTCCTGTATGAATTCTCATGTGGATCTTCAAATGTCCTTTCTGACTGAACCCTTTCCCACAAACTGAACAACTAAATCGTTTCTCTCCTGTATGAGTTCTCATGTGGATATTCAAATGTCCTTTATCACTGAACCCTTTTGAACAAACTGAACAACTAAATGGTTTCTCTCCTGTATGAGTTCTCATGTGTCTGTTCAAAGTTCCTTCGTCCCTGAACCCTTTTCCACAAACTGAACAACTAAATGGTTTCTGTCCTGTATGAGACAAACTTAATGTTTTTTGCTTCTTGTCTGATATTAGCATCTTTAAACCTGACTGAGGTTCCCCACTCTCCTTCCAATCATCACTGTCATCAGTCTCAGGACAGTCTGAAGAGAGAGGCTGGCTATCTCTAGTTGGTTCTAAATCACCATCTGGATCTAAGTTACTGGCTGGTTCTGATACTCCACAGTCCTCTCCATCAGGTTCTGTTTTCATCTGTCCAGTTGAGGTGCTGGGTAAAGAGTAAGCTTCTCTGTTTTTCTCCCCCTGGGTTTGAAGAGGCTGGAAGGACAGAGTGTTCTCTTGACCATCTTCACATTTCACTGGGTGAACTGTGATCTTGGAGAGATCAGCTTCTTCCAGCCCTTGATGTAGTTCCTCTTTGATCTGTAGGAGCTCTGAGTCCTGGGTTTGGCTGAGCAGTGAGGACAGAGTATTCTCTCCACCATGTTCATATTTCACAGGGTGTAAGGTCATCTTGGAGCCATCAGCCTCCTCTAGATCTTGACACAGTTCCTCCTGTTCCTCTTTAATCTGGAGGGACTCTGGGTCCTGGGTTTGGTTAAACCATGAGGACTGAGGTTTCTCTTCATCATCTTCACTCTTCACAGGGACAGGGTTGAAAGTGAACTTGATGATATCAGCCTCCTCCAGACCTTGAAGCTGCTCTCCCTCCTGACTGATCCAGAGTTCCTCCTGTTCCTCTTTCATCTGTAGGGGCTCTGGCTCCTCCTGGCTCAGACTGGGGCTCCTCTCCTGCTGCTCAGGGGGAACCTCCTCTTCACAGACAGAGAGCTGTGGGGGGTCTGGAGGGAGGAATAATAATAATATGAATAATAAACATAAAGATGCAGTAGATAACTTTTCATCATTAACACATGGCCCATTTGACATCGAGTATCTATCATTCAAGATGTGAAAAAGGAATAATTTTTCCATCCATACATTCCCGTTTTATACCGTGGTGAATATAAGTATGGTTTTAGAGCGGTTTAGGGTAATTCCTGGGAGGCTAGTAGTAGGGCTGGGCGATATGGCCTAAATATGATATCACGATATTTTCTGACCTTTCGGCGATACACGATACGCATCACGATGTTTTTCTTTTTTTCCCCAAAATTCATTATGAGGCTTACCAAGACAGTATTTGAGTTTGCAAGCTAACATTAAAGACAAAATAAAATACCCATGCATTTAGCATTTTTATATTATATATTAGATTTAGATTATTGGATTATTAGATTATATATTGCATATATTTAGCAATGAGATATTATATGATTTAGATATGAAATATGATGAATTGAAAATGGGGGACCCTGATGTAAACAAGACGAAAGTCTTTCTCTGGTCTGCATCCTCCAGTCCGCTGTTGACTGTTGTTGTATTGAGCTGTACTGTATTGTTTGTACCCCTGCTGCAATCTTTTAATAACGTTCTCATTCATTCAGTCGGCAAACAGAATCATTTTGATTGACAGTCGCGTCTGCCAATTACGTCACATCGCTTGCACCCGCCCTGCTGTTCTTAGCACCAATCGGAAAGCGCGTATTCATTTTTTACTTCCGCCGTTGGAGAGCTCAATGACAATAACAATGGCAGCTCGCCGCGGCCGACGTTTAGCTTTTAGCTCCGCAGAAGGACTAAACGACTGGAGGCATAATGATTTTACTGCAACGGATGTTATAATAAAAGCCTTTCCATACATCTGTCTGATTGAAAACTTTATTAACAGACCGCAGAATGGGCACAACTGAGTCAGCACGGGCTGAGATATGAACGAGCTTGCTAACCTCGGTCGGCACTATGTAAATACGCTGATGTTATTGAAAGTGTAACTATATAGAGACCTCTGAACAGGTCCTGCATTATTATTATTATAACGTTAATGCCACAAAACGAATGCCTTTGTTATCATAAGTAGTCACTTTTGATGCAGTAGTGTGTGTGTGGGGCGGCGCTGTTCAAAAGTGTCAACGTGTGGACCAGATTGACGCGACACAAGCCTCTTGGGCAAAACATCACGATATCCACGATACGTTTAAAAAGTGTATCGTTAATGAACTGTACCCGATATTTATATAATATCGTCATATCGCCCAGCCCTAGCTAGTAGGGCTGTCCCCGACTAAGGATTTGGATGGTCAAATTTGCTGTTAGTCGCCTATTGGTCAAAAAAAATTAAAAGGCATAATATTTTTTATATTAAAAAACATATATATATATATTTTATCATTCCATTTGGGCTGTGGGGGGTGCTTAATGTCTGAAAGAGTCGACTGAAGGCTTCTTGTCCTCTGCAAAAGCATGCAATTGGTCCACTGATGGATACATCTTGATATTTGTCTAGTCTAGTGTGTTCATTAGATGAGTGAATTCCTCTTTCAGCGCCTCTGTGCCTGTTTTCGTAGGCAGTTAGCCTCTGGTATACGTGCTATTAGCGTTAACCATGCTTCTAGGCCTCTTTTCTTTTGGAAAGAATGAAAAAATAATAATAAATAAATAAAAAAATTATAAATATATATATATATATTTTTTTGTATTCGACTAAGAGGTTGGCTAGTCGACTACGGCTCCTTTCGACCGATTAGTCGACTAATCTACTAATAGGGGTCAGCCCTAGAGGCTAGTAATAGGCTGCTGTGGCGATAAGAAAGTAGCGAGCCAGAGACGTGGTTCGAGTTGAGGTACTTTACTTCTCACTGCACATAGCATTTACAATAACAACCAACTTAACCCGGAACCGGAAGTGGTATTTACCCTTTCACCTAAACAGTAAAACCCCCGCCCTTAAAGGCACAAGCCCACCTTGGTGAATGTCTCTTAATATAGGTCACCACACAGGCCCCCCCAGAATTCACCAATACAAAAACTGCAACTAATTAATAGCCAGTGAACAGTCCATCAGTGAACAGATCACAGCATGAAATAGTCAACGTGGAGGGGGACGGATCAAGCGGCCGAACCGACTGTGCTTAACAAGAGGGGGATTAAGGGAGAGAAGTGGGACCAGCGGCCGGGCCATGGAAAGGGTCAAGGCCAGAACAGAGGATGGGGAAGGGGTCTGAGCCGAAACCGGGGGGGCCGACTGAACTGGTTCGTCCTTGTCCAAGTGAGCAGGCTTAAGAAGGTCTATAGTGACCCGCTCTGGCCTGCCCCCCATGTCCACAACAACGTTTTTAGTGCCTGCCTCCAGGACACGGAAAGGCTCGTCATAAGGGGGCTGCAGCGGGGTCCGATGGCTGTCGTGCCGGATGAACACATATTTGGACAATGGCAGGTCCCTGGGGACATAGGACTGGGGAAGGCAGTGGCGGGATGTTGGAATGGGAATAAGGGCATCGGCAACACCCCGGGACACTGTTCGATGGGAGGCGACGGACCAGGAAGCTGTGGCCTCCGGAAAAAACTCCCCATGGACCCGCAGCGGCTGGCCGTACACCAGCTCAGCGGACGAGGCCTGGAGGTCCTCTTTGGGGGCAGAACGAAGACCAAGCAAGACCCACGGGAGGCGGTCAACCCAGTCGCCATCCGTAAGGGCAGCCCGAAGAGCGGCCTTCATGTCCCTATGGAACCGCTCACAAAGTCCGTTGCCCTGCGGGTTGTACGCAGTAGTGCGGTGGATCTTCACCCCCAGGTGCTCCGCAACTGCAGTCCAGAGCTCCGAAGTGAACTGGGGGCCCCTGTCGCTTGTGATGTCCCCCGGTGTGCCAAAACGGGCCACCCAGCAGCCGATGAACGCCTGGGCCACCTCCGCTGCCGTAGTGGAGGACAGTGGAACAGCCTCCAGCCACCTGGTGGTCCTGTCCACCATGGTGAGGAGGTGAGTATATCCGTGGAAGGGGGGCAGGGGGCCCACCAGGTCCACATTCACGTGGTCGAACCGCCTCTATGGCACTATAAACGGTGCCAAAGGGGCTTTGGTATGGCGGTGCACCTTGGCACGCTGGCACGCCACACATGAGCTAGCCCAGGTCCTAACATCCTTCTGGAGGCCAACTTGACCCCCACCAGCTTAGTCGAGGCCTTCACACCTGGGTGGGAAAGGCTGTGGATCATGTTAAAAACCCGGCGCCGCCAGGCCGTAGGCACCATAGGGCGCGGTTGGCCAGTGGAGATGTCGCAGAGGAGAGTGGCGTTAGCTGTGTCGAACACCACATCCTCCAGCTGCAGTGCAGTAGGGCCCGTCCGATAGGCCTGAATGTCTGAGTCTGTGGCTTGGTCTGCCGCCATGGCGGCATAATCGAGTCCCAAGTGGACGGACCCGATGACCGCCAGAGAGAGGCAGTCGGAAGTGGCAAGTTGTCCTTGCCCGCCACGTGCTCAATGTCCGTGGTTAATTCGGAGATCGCAGAGAGCTGCCGCTGCTGACGTCCCGACCACGGCTCCGAGTTCTTGGCCATGGAGAACGTTAGCGGCTTGTGGTCCACAAAGGCAGTGAACTGGCGGCCTTCCAACAGGAATCTAAAGTGCCTAGTGGCGAGGAAC
The DNA here is from genome assembly GCF_963971535.1 of Notolepis coatsorum. Classification (NCBI taxonomy): domain Eukaryota; kingdom Metazoa; phylum Chordata; class Actinopteri; order Aulopiformes; family Paralepididae; genus Notolepis; species Notolepis coatsorum. The sequence goes on along the minus strand of NC_140176.1, from coordinate 2,769,405 downwards.
AGACCCAGCAGTTCCCTGTCGAAAGTACTGTACTTACGCTCGTTGTCGCGGAGCTGTTTGCTAAAAAAGGCCAGTGGCTGCCAGGAACCGCCCACCCACTGCTCGCACCGCAGGGCCTCGTACAAGGGGCGCATGAGGTGGGTAGCATGGGGAAGGAACCGGTTGTAAAAGTTCACCATGCCCAGGAACTCCTGTAGGGACCGTACAGTGCAGGGACGAGGAAAACTGGCAATGGCCTCCACCCTGGCGGGGAGTGGGGTGGCTCCCTGTGGAGTGACATGGTGTCCGAGGAAGGTGATGGAGGACTGCCCAAACTGGCACTTGGTCGGGTTGACGATGAGACCGTGTTTACTGAGCTGCTCAAACAGCTGCTGGAGGTGTGTCATGTGCTCCTCTATGGACGTACTGGCTACAAGAATGTCATCCAAGTACACAAACAAAAATGGCATGTCCTGGAGCACAGAGTCCATCAGGCGCTGAAACGTCTGCGCCGCCCACATGAGCCCGAAAGGCATTCTTAGGAATTCAAAAAGTCCAAAGGGTGTAATGACAGCTGTTTTTGGCACATCCCGTGGATGGACCGGCACCTGGTGGTACACGCGCACCAGGTCCACCTTGGAGAAGATGATGGCCCCCGCTAGGTGGGTAGAGAAGTCCTGTATGTGCGGGACAGGGTACCGGTCGCGTGAATACTTTCCCTAAGGGGATTGCACTTCCGCGTTCGGTTTGCGCGGCCTGATTGGCCACTGACGTACGCTAGTTTTGCCCCCGGTAAGTTATCTACGCCAGTTACGCCCAGCTCGCGCCTGCATTATCCAATTCATCTTTGAAATGAATCATTCCAGCAAAGCAGGCTTCTATTATTCGAATTACTGTTTTAATGGGTATCACAGTAGTAAGTCCTACTGTAGAACATGACATATTAGCATGACATCTGATTTATTAATGCCAATACTAAAGATTAGGGACAAACGCAATTGGCACAAGTGTAAATCATAGATTAGTCAATCAGTTTTAACATCCGACTTAACTCACCTTGTTAGTCTGCTGGCTGGGAATCCTATGGTCACAAGTTCAAATCACTCTTGGTTAATTTTTTTTCTTCTTTTTTTACGTTTAATAAATGTATCCACTCTGGTTGGATGGTGTGTATGTATTGTATATGTATTGTGCTGTATAATGACAATACATTTGAATCGAATCTCATTTTGAAATCGCTACCTGTTGAGTGGATCACCTGCAATCACCTCCGAAGCTGTCTGCCACTGTCGTGTCCATAGGCAGCGTAGCGATTTCAAAATGAGATTCGATTCAAATGTATTGTCATTATACAGCACAATACATACATATACATACACACCATCCAACCAGAGTGGATAAATTAATTAAACAGAGAGACGAGAAATCTCATCGCTGGCACTCAAAGTGTTAAGGCAGAGGGACTGGACAACAGGGTGACATTCACAGAGATTGAGGGTGTGACAAAAATAATCGACAGATTAGTCGACTACCAAAATAATAGTTAGTTGCAGCCCTACTATGGGGAGTGAGTTTAGTTGCAGGAACACTTAACGTCCACAGCCACTTCACACTGTCCATCGTGACTGTGGATAGACACGCGGTACCTCCGTTACACTCACCCTAGGGCTGGGCGATATGACGATATTATATAAATATCGGGTACAGTTCATTAACGATACACTTTTTTAACGTATCGTGGATATCGTGATGTTTTGCCCAAGAGGATTGTGTCGCGTCAATCTGGTCCACCCCGTTCAAACTTTTGAACAACGCCGCTCCCACACACACTACTGCATCAAAGTTAGTACTTATGATTAACAAAGGCATTCGTTTTGTGCCATTAACATTATATAGTTACACGTTATATAGTTACACATCAGCGTATTTACCCAAACATAGCAACGTCCGATGACGACATAGATAGCAAGCGTTACTGTTCATATCTCAGTCCGTGCCGAGTTGTGTGTGCCCATTCTGCGGTCTGTTAATAAAGTTTTCAATCAGACAGATGTATGGAAAGGCTTTTATTATAACATTTGTTGCAGTAAAATCATTATGCCTCGTTGTCATGCTGCGGTGCGCTAGTAATCACTCGTCGGCTGCGGTGAGCTGTTGTTGTTGTCGTTGAGCTGAGCTCTCGTTAAAATCAATGGAGGGCATTCAGGAATGTAAAAAAAGAATAGCGCTGCTTGCCGATTGGTGCTAAGAACAGCAGGGCGGGTACAAGCGGTGTGACGTAATTGGCAGACTCGACAATCAAAATTATTCTGTTGCCGGCTGAATGATTGAATGAATGAACGTTATTAACGATTGCAGAATGGGTACAATACAGTACAGCTCAATACAACAACAGTGGACTGACTGGAGGATGAAGACCAGAAAAAGACTTTCGGCTTTTTTACATAAGGGTCCTCCATTTTCAATTCATCAAAACATTTAGAGACATACAAATATACAGTAGTTTCATAAAAATGCTAAAATCCTATTGATTGATTGATTTAAAACTTTATTAACATATTGCAGAATGGGTACAGTACAGCTCAATACATACAATTGTTAAGGGGATGCAGACCAGAGAAAGACTTTCGTCTTGTTTACATCAGGGTCCCCCATTTTCAATTCATCATATTTCATATCTAAATCATATAATATCTCAGTGCTAAATATATGCAATATATAATCTAATAATCCAATAATCTAAATCTAATATATAATATAAAAATGCTAAATGCATGGGTATTTTATTTTGTCTTTAATGTTAGCTTGCAAACTCAAATACTGTCTTGGTAAGCCTCATAATGAATTGTTTGGGGAAAAAAAGAAAAACATCGTGATGCGTATCGTGTATCGCCGAAAGGTCAGAAAATATCGTGATATCATATTTAGGCCATATCGCCCAGCCCTAACTCACCCCCCTAAACTCACTCCACCCAGGGCATCCGGGTCACTGGGCACCACTGAAACCGGTCTCATTTGACATGCCCTGAGTGGGAGTTGAACCCCGGTCTCCCGCGCCGCGGGCAACATCACAGACCGCTATACCAAGAGGTGAACTCTGGATGCCTCTGGGGAGTGAGTTTACTACACTGTCCATCGTGACTGTGGATAGACACGCGGTACCTCCGTTACATGTGTGTGTCAGAAAGGGAGATCATAGACATGAGAAGGCTGTATTTTGTGCATATGTGTACAAGTTGCAAGGGGGGTGGGGTAGTGTGTGTAGAGAGATATTAGAGCCATATGGAATCCGTGTTCACGGAATCGCGGACGGAATCGCGGAATTGAGCAATAAAAATGGAATCAACTGTAAAAAAATTTAAATAATATTTTTTTATTTTTTTTATGTTGTGGGACTTGTACAGCACTTTGTTCAACTTTGTCAGTGCTGTAAAGTTTAAACCTTTTTAAATCTTAGACAAACAAAACACTTTGCTTTCATGAAATATTGTAAGCCGTCATTTGAGGCTTTATAAAAGCAGCACAATGAACACAAATCTGTCGGTGCCGAGTCCGACCTCATCTTAAATAACAAACAGCATTGCTTGTTGTAGTTAACAAAGAGAGGCAGAGTTGATTTTGCAAAAAAAAAAATATATATATATATATATATATATATGTTTTTTTTTTTTTTTTTTTTTTATAATAATCGAATTTTATTTTCATATTCGAATCCCATGCCCATCGAACGAAGCTTCGAAGTATTTCAGACAGCCCTATTAAATGGACTGTTATATCTTATTAAATTGTGGACATTTATTCATTCCCACTTATTAGACACCATTTCTGATGGTAAAATGAGCGTACAAAGCAAAATACAGAATTCTGAAATATTAAAACGGAAAAAACGGAATTTGGAAATAAATTTAATGGAATTTGGAAAAAAATAAAACTGATTTCATATGGCTCTAAGAGATATGTCTGGGACTGAAGGCTGATATGTGTATGCAATTATGCATGTGTGTGTGTTTGTGCATGTGAGATAGTAAGAGAGACCGGGAGAGAGTGTGTGCATGTGGGATAGTAAGAGAGACCGGGAGAGAGTGTGTGCATGTGGGATAGTAAGAGAGACCGGGAGAGAGTGTGTGCATGTGGGATAGTAAGAGAGACCGGGAGATATTCTCGAAGTCAACGTCCTGTCTGTTGTTGCTAGGCAACTATGGCTTGGGGGGAAACATGCACCACGAGTACATTGTGAACGCTTCATTTAGTGCAGAAAACGGATCGGAAAAGCGGCAAAGTAAACACAATCAAGGGTAATTTTCTTCAGGGCATCACAATGCCAAAGAGCTGCTGTGTTACGTTTTGTACTAATAACTAAATCAAAATCGCAAGTTTTATATAATTTACCAGCTGAGGCATCACAGAGGAAAAGTGGCTGGTAGCCATCAAGAGGGCACACGTAGATGCAGACGGGAGAGTCCATCAAAGCAGACACTGGTCCCCCAAGTCAAATCATACGTGTATCTGCTCTACCCATTTCATAACAGGTGAGAATAAGGAACAAATATTATAACGTAAATGTATTATTGGCTGTGAGGCTGTAAACAGCAGCTAAATGTTAGCTGCTAGCTGTGGTATCCTGGAATAATAGTTTCACCCATATGTTGGTTTAGCCCAGACTCATGTTAATGACGTCAGATACGGTGCCCGCCAGTTGGATGTATGCAAGTTAACCCAAAGTGTGGAAGTAAAGAACCTTCAGCTATATTGTCATCGTGTGGACATTCAATTCTTTCTGCTAGACACTAAGAGTGACAGCCAGAACAGAAACATTACACTAGCTACTTCGCCATATAGTCCATTCTCAGTGTACGTGTGCACCAGTGGAGGTTTCTCTATGACAACACGTGAAATACAAATTCACTCATAATTCATAATTATTATTAATTTACATATATATATAATTTTTTTTATAAATTATTATTATTTAAAAAAAATTTATTAGAAAGGTTTTCCTCTGTAAAAAAATTCCAGTGAATTTTTTTTTCTTCAAAAATTGGCAAAATGTACAGCTCTGAGCAGGCCTGCACTGCAGTAATGACTGCAGTAATATTCGTGCAAAATATCTGCACAGGTTGACCCAATTTAAATAAATAATAGCCAATCAAAATAGGCTATTAATGTCATCTAAGCACGGTCTGTGCAGTTTAACTCTTGCCATTGAATGGGGGATTGAATGATTGACAGCCTTGTTATCCAATCAGCTAATGGTTTCTCTTTTGCTGCTCTGCGGCTCTGCAGCTAGCATGATTGACAGCCTTGTGGCCCAATCAGATAATGGTTTCTCTTGTGCCATACTGCGGCTCTGCAGCTTGTTTACAAAATAATTTTTATCTCAGGAAGATAACTTGTTGGAGCTAACGTAGCTAAAGGGCTACCACCGCAGCTATCAGGCCCAGGGTGGAGTGTTTTGTTATTGTTCATGAACTTATTGTGCATCGTTTGATGATATATATATACACCTGCGATAAAAGCTAAATGTGACAACAACAACAACGTCATCGCCTCGCGGGCACTTTGAATTCTCTAGTACTGTAGATAGCGTTGCAATGGAGGAAGGAGATATTGTCGACTAGCTTGCTTGCTAGCTAACGTTACGCAAGTCTTGTGAATGTCTAAACAGGGCTGATGGCATTGATGAAGATGATATCAATAACAACAATGCCTCTCCATTGTGTATCGTTTGATGATATATATTTTTTTTTTTATCTCAGTCGTTGTAAAACGAAAGCCTGCAGTGCTTAGCCTCAGCCGAAGTGTAGTAGTTCTAACTTCACTCGGGAGACAAAAGCCAAACATCAATTTGATGCAACAAGCTGGCTCGCGATGCACTATTGTTTACATTTTCCATGGGATTAATGCACGTGGCTCGAGTCGGACTCGTCACATGGAGAAGCTGCACTATTCAACGATAGATGAGATCGATCGAGATACCGTCTTTATGGGTAAGTCGTGTCTTCTTGGCTTTAGAATGTCAGTTTGTGTAACGTTACTGTAACCGAATTGAAACCGCATCATAACTCCTACATCGACCATGTCACTTTTCAAAAGGCATGAATGAATGAAAACTTTATTTAACAGATTGCAGAATGGGTACAATATACAGTACGGCTCAATACACATAATTATTAAGGAGATGCAGACCAGATAAAGACTTTCGTCTTGTTTACATCAGGGTCCCCCATTTTCAATTCATAGTGAAATGTATCTTGTGTTATTAGGAGCCCTGCTAAAGTTGGTAGCTAACGTTATATTGATAATGTTTCAATATTATCAGGTTGATATTATTAGGTTGATAATGGTGTCAGTGTTTCAGATAGCAAGGTGGAGATCTTTGTTAACTAGTAGAGCTTTGGTTGAGACAGATTACAGTGCTGTCTCTTAAAACTCATAAACAAGTATTGAGCAAGACGAGTTAGTCTGTTGTGTTGTGCGTATTGTATGGGAGGGATAATGATGACTGTGTGTAACTAGGAGGGATATGAGGACTGTGTGTATGTGGCACTGAATTGATGTAAACAAGACGAAAGTCTTTCTCTGGTCTGCATCCCCTTAACAATTGTGTGTATTGAGCCGTACTGTATTGTACCCATTCTGCAATCTGTTAAATAAAGTTTTCATTCATCATTCATTCATTCATGTGTAGAAAGAAGAACTATAACATTCTCATTCTCAAAGACCACAGTCTTAAACACACGCACACACAAAATATACATGGACTATTGTTATTGGACACAAGCCACACACATGGACCCTGCACTGCACCATAATACACCTGTGATTATAGTATACTTGTTATCACACACACACACAGTTCTGTTGTGTTAATATAAACCCGCCGTGGTCTCTCTCTGTCGCTCTCTCTCATTCATTCATTGTCCTTGTGTTACATAAAACCCATCTGTGGCCTCGTGCAGAGGAAGGTGGTTGTAAGGGAAAACTAACAAGAAATGTTGCCAGTGAGGGAATACTGGGTGAAGCTCTTTCCTACGCGTGATGCTTGTTGATAATAAAATGATGTCTTCTCCTTGGTTACTGTTGAGAGTTTTTATTACTACTTGCGGTGTGGACAAATATAAGCATACAAAATAAACTCAAAAAGTGACTCAATATAACTGAAAACAAACAAACGAGCACGGTAAAAAGATAGTGTGGCTTCCCTGTGATAATTACCCAAATTCCCTGCCGCTGCACACCTGTGAACACATGATACATATAGACTGCACCTAAGCGCACATGAGCCCCGCCTCCTGAGCCCACTGCCTGCTGATTGGTCAACACTTTCATGATGACACGGTGCCTTCATACAATAACATAACGGCAGAAAATCATTAAATTGGCTACAACAGTGGTAAATGTTAGATATTCCAATGTACAGTTTTGCATACCATTGACTCAGAATGGTCTGTGTTATTGAAATCGTCACAGCAGTATAGTTTGTGTATACTTCAGAAGTATGATATTTAAACATAGTCCCCAAAATGAATGGAAGTGAATGAGGAGCCTGACACCTGGGAGGAATGGGGGTGTTGCAGCGTTGGGGATGTTTAAAAAATATAATTTAATATATAATATAATATAATAATTTGTGCTTCACCTAAAAAATTGGTCAGCAGCCTCCACTGGTGTGCACTGGAGGCTTCAAGTAGCCTATGCCTTTTTCATGTTTATATGTTACTACTTTTTAAAAACGGAGCTCACTTTTGCTGGTTGGTTGTCCCCAAAACTAAGATGGCGGCGGTCTCGTGACGTCAGAGTGTCTTGTGTGTGCATGTGTGTGTGTGTTAGAAAGAGAGTAGTTGAGCCTTGTGTGATCTAATCTCCTCCATACTCATGTGTATAAAGTGATGCCAGCCTCCTCAGTCTCTCTGGTCATGTTAGTACAGTAATTGATTGAAAACTTTATTAACAGATTGCAGAATGGGTACAATACAGCTCAACAATACACACAATTGTTAAGGGGATGCAGACCAGAGAAAGACTTTAGTCTTGTTTACATCAGGGTCCCCCATTTAACTAGGCTGCACTAGTCTCTCTGATCATGTTAGTACAGTAACTAGGCTGCACTAGTCTCTCTGATCATGTTAGTACAGTAACTAGGCTGCACTAGTCTCTCTGATCATGTTAGTACAGTAACTAGGCTGCACTAGTCTCTCTGATCATGTTAGTACAGTAACTAGGCTGCACTAGTCTCTCTGATCATGTTAGTACAGTAACTAGGCTGCACTAGTCTCTCTGATCATGTTAGTAAAGTAACTAGGCTGCACTAGTCTCTCTGATCATGTTAGTACAGTAACTAGGCTGCACTAGTCTCTCTGATCATGTTAGTACAGTAACTAGGCTGCACTAGTCTCTCTGATCATGTTAGTACAGTAACTAGGCTGCACTAGTCTCTCTGATCATGTTAGTACAATAACTAGGCTGCACTAGTCTCTCTGATCATGTTAGTACAGTAACTAGGCTGCACAGCCGACAAACATAGTTGCTGCCTAAACAATATCCAGGTAAGATGGCGGACGGTTATCCCATGATTTATGGCGTAATGTCGCATCTATTGTTTTATTTATGGCAGCACCGCTGGTCTAACTGTTACATTATTATTAAGGGTTAGGCAATTGTGAAATACCGTAATCACAAACGGGAACATATTGATCAAAGAATAATGTCCAAAAGGACCTTATGTTTAAACCTTCTGATTAAACAAACCTGCTTTGTGTTTCTTCATCTCACTTTCACAACACTCTGAAGTTTACGGCCAGTCTCGACTCCTCCTTAGTTCAAATCTGTCTCCAGCAGCTGCAGTTAGTCCGTTCTTTACACGATCACTGCATCTAGATCTGTTCAGAGAGTTAACGTTAGAGATTAGCAGCATTAGCTCGTTATAGCAACAGACAACGAGGTGAAGCATGGAGTGTGGTGCCCCTGGTGGCTAGGACGAGACATTGCATGGCATTTCCGTATTTCGTGGTGACGTCAGGGAGGGCTGGACCAATCAGCTACGTGTGCGTCACGCGGCACCCCACGCCCCGCCCCTTTGGAAATAAACAGCCAATAGCTGCCTCACACGGGTGAAGCCCGTGGCCGCGACAGACCGCGCGCTTATTGGCGGAGAGAGGACGTCACTCCACATTGGGCCTAGCCCCTCCCCCCTGACCAGGCTCGGTTGAGACGTGCGGTTGGAGAGAGTGCGAGAGAGAGGGAATCAGGGATGATGAATGAATGATGAATGAACGAATGAATGAATGAATGAATGAATGAATGAATGAATGAATGAATGAATGAATGAATGAATGAATGAATGAATGAATGAATGAATGAATGAATGAATGAATTAATTAATTAATGAATGAATTAATTAATTAATGATGAATGAATGAATGAAAACTTTATTTAACAGATTGCAGAATGGGTACAATACAGTACGGCCCAATACACACAATTGTTAAGGGGATGCAGACCAGATAAAGACGTTTGTCTTGTTTACATCAGGGTCCCCCATTTTCATTCATAGTGACATTTATGACATACACAACATACATGACATTTATGGCATAGGGACATACATGACATACAGGTATTTAGTACTGTTACATTTGTGACATACGATATGCAAATATACAGTACTGTTACCCATAGATCCTGACAGAGTATATGATGGGGAGGGGACTGTACATTAGGAGGGGGTGGGTGGGTGGGAGAGAAATATACATGCGGTGGGGAGGAGACTGTCTAATAGGAGGGGGTTGGGGGGTTTGGACATTTACGGTGGCCAGTTTCGAATTGCAGCCTCCCGTAGGTTTTGAATGTGGGTAGGGATTCACATTCCTTTACAGCTTTGGGTAGGGCGTTCCACATTGATGTGGCATAATTGCGAAACGTGTTTAGTCCCTTGTTTGAGCCGAATCTGGGTTTAACATGATTTGTTGAGCTTCCTCTGGTGTTGTGGTCGTCATATTCACTGACCTTGATTTGATTGATTGTATGTCATAAATGTCCTGATGAATTGAAAATGGGGGACCCCGATGTAAACAAAACGAAAGTATTTTTCTGGTCTGCATCCTCTTAGTATTGTACCCATTCTGCAATCTGTTAATACGTTTTCAATCAATCAATCAATCAATAAGAAGGACAACCATAAGCATCCTTCCTCCAGAAATCAACCAATCCTGGGCACTCCCATACCATATGGAAAAAGGTACACAAGGCGTTTTTGGGTGCACAAAGCGCTTTTAGGTGATGGTATGGCTTTCTTTATGTAATATGCATGGAGTAAAGTATGTCCTATGTATAAAATCAAAATGGATGACTTGGTGGTTGGGAATTCTGGAGGATAGCTAAATGTTTTGTCAGATTAATAGCCCATTTAGACTGCTGCTATTGAATGGTATATCCACACTGGCACACTCTATCAATGGGTAGAGGCTTTGAAGAAGTCTTTGCCAACATGGCGTAAACCGTTGAGACCAGACCCCTGGGTCTGGTAAATATTGTGTGAAATGGTTGGGTACCTAATTGACTATCCCAAGGTACACCATTGCTGTGCGCAATAGAAGCTAGAAGAAAGTGCCAGGTGAATTAAAGTGTTTCTGAATGTCTTGGAATGAGCAGAGACCCTCTACCCCAAACAAATCAGCAAGTGTAAGAACTCCCTTATTACACCACTGGGGGGCAGTATTGGACGCCTCCCAACTGGAGACCAGTGTTATCATGGGCGATTGAAGGTACAAATTTGGTGTCATTTTCCTGAGATTTTCTGCAAGACTGCGAACTGAGATTAGCTCAATAATGATGGAGCCAAATTAGTTTTTTGATTGTTTGATAGATATATTGGAATAGATTACATATTGTAATTGTAACCTATGAGGGCCGTACACAATTTCCCTCTATATAGGGTGCCAGGACACCAATAGTACCATTGGAAGGTTGGTAGTCCCGATCCACCTTCACCTTTTTCCCTCTGGAGGGTTGAAAGTTTGAGTCTGCCAGAGGGAGCATGGAGCTAAAAACGCTAATTTGTGGAAGAATATTAATTTTAATATATGAAAAAGAGAATGTAATTAGAGGGGATAACCCTGCATGGACTATAACGCATATTATGACCATCCTCTGCACCTTTGTGTATACGGTTTACTTTGTCATATTTTATATTGCTTATATTGATTGTAACTTATATTATGATCAATAGGGTATACAGACCATCATCTGCACCTCTGTGTATAGGGTTTATTTTATTAAAATTGTATATTTAGATTTAATTCGTTTATTGCCTATATTACTCTCCTATTACCGTGAGCATTATCTGTACCCCTCCTGCTGCTATGACGACTGAATATCCCAAAGGGGATCACTAAAGGAATATCCTGTCCAGTCCAGAGGATAGAATGTTTTCCCCTCTGCATGGGTGAGACCGGTTTGCTGCCATCTCCACAGTGACCTCTTTGAAGTGTAAGAGAAGGGGAGCCATGTTTTTATTTACTTGAAATAGTGCATGTATGGCTGTGTATGACAGTATACTAAAGTAACTATATCAGACATTACAAGTTCTGCAATAAGGTCAACCTAAGGTCAGTCTGTCTACTTCAAAGACACGAAACAGCAAACACACCCACTTTCTATGCCTATAATGGGGAAATGGCAGATTTGAGTGGTGAACAGTAAAAATGACAAACTTTACTATTTTTCTCAAAGATGAAACCCTAACATTACAGAATGCATGATTATTATTTATAATGGCTATGAGATTAAAACATGTGGTTTTTAATGGGAGTTAATGGGACATTTCTGTCCTCAAATTACAGTACTTAAGAATTATTACAGAATTGTAAATCTGCTACACAAAAACGAATAATGCATCAAAGTCAATATTTTGTCTAATCTTTGACATATCCAAGACTGATGAGACCGGTGGTTGCTCTCTAGTGGTTAATGTAGCGCAGTACTGGAGGCAAGCGCTACCGGAGTCTCATGGCCAGTACAGAGAGACTCAGAAGGAGCTTCTATGCCCAGGGCCCAGGAGTTCAAAACTTTTAATCCCTATCTGATCCGATCCGATTTTTAAATCCCATTTTTTGTGATCCAGGATCAGACAACTCGGCCAGATTTTGTCCCGGTATTTCAACGCAATCCAGGATAGGATCACCCTGATCCAGATTGAGACTTTTCAAGATTACTAGATCCGAATATCAGTGCTTTAATCCTACCGATCTCCGATGGGAAAAAAGGAAGACAAGGACCACATTGCAGAGACATCTATAATGTCTAATTATATTGTTAAATACATAAAGGACATCAAATCATAATGGAATTGTAATTCTTTTTTAAAAAGACTCCCACGGTAACATAAAAAAAAACTTGATTCAAAGGCAGCTGGATCATCCAGACGTGCTTTGAGGAGCTGAATTCTAAGTGAGATTTCTGTTTGCTGAAGGTGATGACAGATGGGCTTTTTTTTTGTTGAAGATATTTTTTCTTTAACCTAAATTACATTTGTGATTGACAATATTTGTTGTGATACTTTTATGAGCATAAACATTTATGTCATCAGCATTTGGTTGAAAACAAAATAGGCCACCATTAACCCTTTAATCCCCGGGAACGCCGTAACTCGTCATTCCCCGCCATGCTCATTCTGCCGAAGACGCCGTAACACGTCTTTGATATCAATATTTCAAAAATCTGTGATCGAAATCATATTTCTCCCCCGGGGACCTGAGATATACTGCTGAGCTCCACTCAACTATCTAACGGTTCAAGAGCGCCATCTGGTGGCCGATCGGCAGATCGCCCAAACAGCAAACCGGAAACGGAAACTGGTGCTCATCCAAATTCGGTCCGACCACTCGCTATAGCTCCCGGGACTCCATCTTGACACACTGGATAATCGATCGCTCACCCTAACTCAATAAACAACATGATTTGGACGTATATACTATTATACAACCTGGAAATGGATCGGGTATTTCTCCATCCCATAATAGAAAAAATTCTGTTCCACGCTCATCTGCCAACGGCGCGAGGAAGCCACGGTGAGTTTCAGCGTTATTTTCTAATGTCCTCTATACTAACTGCTCTAATGATCATATCACCCACACTAGATGAATGATATAACGTTGCCCACGGAATTATAAAGGACCCCCCGCCCATCCGGTCAACATCAGATGATACGTAGTAACTTCTAGAAGTACGTGCAGTTGAAATTTTTTATCTGGCACCGATCGCTATAAAACTGTATTTCATCATCAATATAATGCATTTAGGGCTATAAATCAAGTTCTGGAGAAAGCTGCAGAAAACGATAAAAACATACTTATACTTTAGACCGTATTTTAGTATGAATATGTGAATTAAAAAGTATAACATTGCTACACCCTGAACAATATATATAGGACGTTGAATGGGCCATAATAATGTCAATTTAGCAATACAATTTAAAAAGTTATAGCCCTGCAAAGAAGGGGAACTTCTCCATAGACAAATAGAGCTGGCGAGGAATGGTAAATTATGAATTTAACCATGGCGATCGTGACCAAAAGAATAAAAAATAAATAAAAGATTGATTTGCCATGAAGGCTAAGAATTGTGTATTATTTCAGTTAACAAACTTTGCCATCTTATTTATATTGAAACATATTTCTTTGGAAATCCACCCCTCTGATGGGATCAAGAGAATCCAGTTTTTTGGGATCAAATTGATCCCAATCCTGTGTTGTCGGTTTGAAATACCCGTTTTGAAGATTTGATCCAGATTAAAGCTTGGATTTGATTTCCTGATCTGATCGGATATCAAAGTGATCCTGATCCTGTTTTTTGGTTTAGAACTACCCACAATCCAAATCTGATAGGGATTAAAAGTTTTGAACTCCTGGGCCCACACTGTAAACCCGCACGTTCAAAATAATCAATTAGTTTGAGTAGGGTATACTCAATATTCTATGAAAGTTCTACTAACTTGAATGTCTTGAGTTCGTGTGACGTGTTCTTATGTTTTGAGTAAATAAAACTCATAGTTTTTGATTGACTTGGAACTATTCACTTATTAAGTAAGTATAATGTAAAAGCATAACTTAAGTACAACTTAAGATAATTAAGTAGATACAGACTCTAAACCACATTATGTTTTGAGTAGATAAAACTCATAGTTTTTGATTGACTTGGAATTATTCACTTATTAAGTAAGTATAATGTAAAAGCATAACTTAAGTACAACTTAAGATAATTAAGTAGATACAGACTGTAAACCGCATTATGTTTTGAGTAAATAAAACTCATAGTTTTTGATTGACTTGGAACTATTCACTTATTAAGTAAGTATAATGTAAAAGCATAACTTAAGTACAACTTAAGATAATTAAGTAGATACAGACTGTAAACCGCATTATGTTTTGAGTAAATAAAACTCATAGTTTTTGATTGACTTGGAACTATTCACTTATTAAGTAAGTATAATGTAAAAGCATAACTTAAGTACAACTTAAGATAATTAAGTAGATACAGACTGAAAACCGCATTATGTTTTGAGTAAACAAAACTCATAGTTTTTGATTGACTTGGAATTATTCACTTATTAAGTAAGTATAATGTAAAAGCATAACTTAAGTACAACTTAAGATAATTAAGTAGATACAGACTGTAAACCGCATTATGTTTTGAGTAAATAAAACTCATAGTTTTTGATTGACTTGGAACTATTCACTTATTAAGTAAGTATAATGTAAAAGCATAACTTAAGTACAACTTAAGATAATTAAGTAGATACAGAGTGTAAACCGCATTATGTTTTGAGTAAATAAAACTCATAGTTTTTGATTGACTTGGAATTATTCACTTATTAAGTAAGTATAATGTAAAAGCATAACTTAAGTACAACTTAAGATAATTAAGTAGATACAGACTGTAAACCGCATTATGTTTTGAGTAAATAAAACTCATAGTTTTTGATTGACTTGGAACTATTCACTTATTAAGTAAGTATAATGTAAAAGCATAACTTAAGTACAACTTAAGATAATTAAGTAGATACAGACTGAAAACCGCATTATGTTTTGAGTAAATAAAACTCATAGTTTTTGATTGACTTGGAACTATTCACTTATTAAGTAAGTATAATGTAAAAGCATAACTTAAGTACAACTTAAGATAATTAAGTAGATACAGACTGAAAACCGCATTATGTTTTGAGTAAATAAAACTCATAGTTTTTGATTGACTTGGAACTATTCACTTATTAAGTAAGTATAATGTAAAAGCATAACTTAAGTATAACTTAAGATAATTAAGTAGATACAGACTGAAAACCGCATTATGTTTTGAGTAAATAAAACTCATAGTTTTTGATTGACTTGGAACTATTCACTTATTAAGTAAGTATAATGTAAAAGCATAAATTAAGTACAACTTAAGATAATTAAGTAGATACAGACTGTAAACCGCATTATGTTTTGAGTAAATAAAACTCATCGTTTTTGATTGACTTGGAACTATTCACTTATTAAGTAAGTATAATGTAAAAGCATAACTTAAGTACAACTTTATTAACAGATTGCAGAATGGGTATAGAGGTGTGATAGGTGTGATAGGTGTGATAGGTGTGAGAAGTGTGATAGGTGTGATAGGTGTGATAGGTGTGAGAGGTGTGATAGGTGTGATAGGTGTGAGAGGTGTGATAGGTGTGAGAGGTGTGATAGGTGTGAGAGGTGTGAGAGGTGTGATAGGTGTGAGAGGTGTGATAGGTGTGATAGGTGTGAGAGGTGTGAGAGGTGTGATAGGTGTGAGAGGTGTGATAGGTGTGAGAGGTGTGATAGGTGTGAGAGGTGTGATATGTGTGATAGGTGGGATCGGTGTGAGAGGTGTGATAGGTGTGAGAGGTGTGATAGGTGTGAGAGGTGTGAAAGGTGTGAGAGGTGTGAGAGGTGTGATAGGTGTGAGAGGTGTGAGAGGTGTGAGAGGTGTGATAGGTGTGAGAGGTGTGAGAGGTGTGATAGGTGTGAGAGGTGTGATAGGTGTGATAGGTGTGAGAGGTGTGAGAGGTGTGATAGGTGTGAGAGGTGTGAGAGGTGTGAGAGGTGTGATAGGTGTGAGAGGTGTGATAGGTGTGATAGGTGTGAGAGGTGTGAGAGGTGTGATAGGTGTGAGAGGTGTGATAGGTGTGAGAGGTGTGATAGGTGTGAGAGGTGTGATATGTGTGATAGGTGGGATCGGTGTGAGAGGTGTGATAGGTGTGAGAGGTGTGATATGTGTGAGAGGTGTGAAAGGTGTGATAGGTGTGAGAGGTGTGATAGGTGTGATAGGTGTGAGAGGTGTGAGAGGTGTGATAGGTGTGAGAGGTGTGATAGGTGTGAGAGGTGTGATAGGTGTGAGAGGTGTGATATGTGTGATAGGTGTGATAGGTGTGAGAGGTGTGATAGGTGTGAGAGGTGTGATATGTGTGATAGGTGGGATCGGTGTGAGAGGTGTGATAGGTGTGAGATGTGTGAAAGGTGTGAGAGGTGTGAGAGGTGTGATAGGTGTGAGAGGTGTGATAGGTGTGAGAGGTGTGAGGTGTGAGAGGTGTGATAGGTGTGAGAGGTGTGATAGGTGTGAGAGGTGTGAGAGGTGTGATAGGTGTGAGAGGTGTGATAGGTGTGAGAGGTGTGATAGGTGTGAGAGGTGTGAAAGGTGTGAGAGGTGTGAGAGGTGTGAGAGGTGTGAGAGGTGTGATAGGTGTGAGAGGTGTGAGAGGTGTGAGAGGTGTGATAGGTGTGAGAGGTGTGAGAGGTGTGATAGGTGTGAGAGGTGTGATAGGTGTGATAGGTGTGAGAGGTGTGATAGGTGTGAGAGGTGTGATAGGTGTGAGAGGTGTGATAGGTGTGAGAGGTGTGATATGTGTGATAGGTGGGATCGGTGTGAGAGGTGTGATAGGTGTGAGAGGTGTGAAAGGTGTGAGAGGTGTGGAGGTGTGATAGGTGTGAGAGGTGTGATTAGGTGTGAGAGGTGTGAGGTGTGAGAGGTGTGATAGGTGTGAGAGGTGTGATAGGTTGTGATAGGTGTGAGAGGTGTGATAGGTGTGAGAGGTGTGATAGGTGTGAGAGGTGTGATATGTGTGATAGGTGGGATCGGTGTGAGAGGTGTGATAGGTGTGAGAGGTGTGATAGGTGTGATAGGTTGGTATCTATGACCTGTGCCTGTATGCTAGCATGACACTGTTGGTATCTATGACCTGTGCCTGTATAGAATGACACTGTTGGTATCTATATGACCTGTGCCTGTATGCTAGCATGACACAGTTGACCTATGACCTGTGCCTGTATTAGCATGACACGGCTGGTATATATGGACTCCTCAGTCTCTAGTTTCATACCACTTCTTGCTAGCTTTAAATGAGAGAGAGAGAGAGAGAGAGAGAGAGAGAGAGAGAGAGAGAGAGAGAGAGAGAGAGAGAGAGAGAGAGAGAGAGAGAGAGAGAGAGAGTGAGAGAGAGAGAGAGAGAGAGAGAGAGAGAGAGAGAGAGAGAGAGAGAGAGAGAGAGAGAGAGAGAGAGAGAGAGAGAGATGTTAATAAAGTTATCAATCAATCAATCCGGGCCTGTGACGTCACTGTACCCATTCTGCAATCTGTTAATAAAGTTTTCAATCAATCAATCCGGGCCTGTCACAGTCACTGTACCCATGAATTCAATAAAGGAATATCTTATCTTATCTTATAAAAAATATATTTTCCACTCATTTCTATGTTTCAACATTACTGTCTGATGCAGTAACATTAGTGTGATGATGTCGGCATGAAAACATGCAACCTGCATGTTTCCCAGATAGCAAAAGACATTCATTAAATGTTGGATTTTTGGTCAGATTTGTTATTTTTGGTTGAGGTTGAAAAAGCTATGTTGACCTGTGCCTGTATGCTATAGCATGACACGGATATGGACTCAAGACTGTAGCACTCAAGTTTGACACTGTTTAACAAACAATCTTACTTATACGCAGAGTTGTACCCTTCCTGCATGCTTGACAGAACTTGTAAGTCATTTTGGATAAAAGCAGCTAAATGACTAAATGTAAATGTCATGGATTTCAAAAATAGATATGAATATGAGACATTTCTTTCGTCTTTCTTTCAATTCCTGATTTTTATTTTTATATTTTATTTAGGAGATACAAGATTGTTGGTTCCATATTCCAGCCCAGGTCTGTTTTTCTTCAATATTAGGCCACTGGGTGTAGAGTATTCAACTCTTTTACATTAATAGAGAGACAGAGAGAGAGACAGAGAGAGGGAGAGAGAGAGAGAGAGAAACAGAGAGAGAGAGACAGAGAGAGAGAAACAGACAGAGACAGAGAGAGAGAGAGAGAGAGAGAAACAGAGAGACAGAGAGAGAGAACGAGAGAGAGAGAGAGAGAGAGAGAGAGAGAGAGAGAAGAGAGAGAGAGAGAGAGAGAGAGAGAGAGAGAGAGATAGAGAGAGAGAGAGAGAGAGAGAGAGAGAGAGAGAGAGAGAGAGAGAGAAGAGAGAGAGAGAGAGAGAGAGAGAGAGAGAGAGAGAGAGGGGGGGGAGAGAGGGAGAGAGAGAGAGGGATAGAGAGAGAGAGGGATAGAGAGAGAGAGAGAGAGAGAGAGGAGAGAGAGACAGAGAGAGGGAGAGAGAGAGAGAGAAACAGAGAGACGAGAGAGACAGAGAGAGAGAGACAGAGAGAGAAACAGACAGACAGAGAGAGAGAGAGAAACAGAGAGACAGAGAGAGAGAATGAGAGAGAGAGAGAGAGAGAGAGAGAGAGAGAGAGAGAGAGAGAGAGAGAGAGAGAGAGAGAGAGAGGGGGGAGAGAGGGAGAGAGAGAGAGAGAGGGAGAGAGAGACAGAGACAGAGAGAGTGAGAGAGATGTTAATAAGTTATTATATTATATATATTAAGTCCAATTATATTAAAGAATTCGTTTAGAGAATTAGCTCAGCTCTGAGAAGTGAGAAAAAACGGCATGTGAAAATAATATTTCTGCAAGCAAGCAACAGGAAACCACTGTTGTGCGCAGATGCGCAGATGCGGAGGAATTCTGGATGATACCTGCATACCGCATGGTGAGTTGCAGCAGCAGCAGCCATCAAGTTAGCTGAAGCAGCGCACGTCAAGTTTCTTTCATGTGAGTATACATATTTTTTTTATAAATTTGCCAATTTGCGGTTATCTGTGGTCATTTAATCTGTTCGGATATGCAATTTGTAGATGCAAATTGCGTGAGCTGCTAGCGCATCTTTTATAGTTAATGGCTGTTCAGTATAATTAAGCTAACTCGGTCTCCATTGATCTTCTTAAACAACTGCCTGCATGCATGCTGTGTGCAATTAAAATATTATGGCACACCGAAATGATGTCGTTTCATGCAAAATATTAAGTGTTCGATATTGGGTCATGTGCAAGTGTGAGTTATAGTGCAGGTAACATGGCGTCGCCATGCGTGCATGCATGCTGTGTGCAATTAAAATATTATGGCACACCGAAATTATGTTGTTTCATGCAAAATATTAAGTGTTCGATATTGGGTCAAGTGCAAGTGTGAGTTATAGTGCAGGTAAACATGGCGTCGCCCTCGTGCGTGCCATGCATGTCAAGCCGCATCTCCATTTTAGGTTTGTTTGCACATTATGTCCTATTATCGGGTTTGAGGGAGATTAATTTGGTTAGGTTGAGTGTCATGCAGGCGTCGCGTCCTCATGGCATGCATGGTCGAAGCCACATATCTCCATTTCTTTGAGCTTGTAAATTGATGTTTGTAATAGATATATATTTTTGACAAAAGGAGGTTTGAGAGAGATATTAATTCACGCTCTCATTCATCTCCGCTCTCTCTCTCCCTCCCTCCCTCTCTCTCTATCTCCTCTCTCTCTCTATCTCCTCTCTCTCGCTCTCTCTATCTCCTCTCTCTCGCTCTCTCTCTATCTCCTTCTGATTGATGGTTAAACATTCAAACTGTGAAAATTATGATCATGTTTTTGTAAGCTAATATATAGTATGAACTTGTTATATTGAGTTGTAAGTTATTCTGGTATATGTTTCATGGAGGTCTAAACGTTGTATTTTTTCCCTTGCCTTTCAGGTAGCAAGTGCTGCTGGGAAATATTCAAATGAGCCAAACAGTAAGCTGATTATTTTTAAATATAAAAACACATTTGTGAGATGGGACTGTATCGTTGAGACCAGAACATAGTTTATTAATCTGTTTCCACAGAGCTCAGTTTTTTCTCATAGTTCCAATATGGTAGTCTGGCAGTGTAAATTGTGTGCAGCTTCTTTGACTTCTAGAATACAGTTATTTAAACACTACAGACTGCAACACAGCCACTTTTCCAGAGTCAGTCCTCTTCCATGCCTCCATACTGATTGTATCTGTAAATTTAAAACGCTAAATGCATTAAGTACTCATTTGTCAAGATATCATACTGCACAACTTAGCAGTAGACCAGAACAGAGTCTGAGCCCTGTGGTAATAAAATGCCCTTTGTGCGCATTTCGGGAACCCTTTTCTGAATCAATTTTCTTAAGTCATCTCAGAAAGCATTTAAAAAATAATGAAACAGTGACATGCCCATATAAGGATTGTAGCTATAGCACAAATGTTTACTCTTCATTCAATTGCCATAAAAACAGAGTACACCAATTAAGTCTTGCATCAGACTTAAAAGCTGTCGTTGTTGAGGATCCCCAAGACAGGATTTCTGAGGTCACTAGTGATTTGCATGAAGAATGTCCAGGCCAGAGCATAGAAGTGGTGGATGATGATGATCAATGTGACACTGACAATCTAAGAAATCAACTTAAAATGAACCTATCTTCCTTGTTCCTAAAGATGCAGGCTATCCTCCATGTCTCAAACACAGCTAACCCTACTGTCCCTACTGTCCATACTAACCCTACTAACCCTACTAACCCTACTGTCCCTACTGTCCCTACTGTCCCTACTAACCCTACTAACCCTACTGTCCCTACTAACCCTACTAACCCTACTGTCCCTACTAACCCTACTAACCCTACTGTCCCTACTAACCCTACTAACCCTACTAACCCTACTGTCCCTACTGTCCCTACTGTCCCTACTAACCCTACTGTCCCTACTAACCCTACTAACCCTACTGTCCCTACTAACCCTACTAACCCTACTGTCCCTACTAACCCTACTAACCCTAACCCTACTAACCCTACTGTCCCTACTAACTCTACTAACCCCTGCTGCATGTTTGGACCATGCGATTTGAGGCCAAGCACCGCTTTTTCAAAAGAGTGGTGCATGACACTCAAAACTTCAAAAATATCTTGAAGACGATGGCAATCAGACACCAACACATGATGGCATATCATCTTGCTTCACCATCATATTTCAAGCCAAAAACCCAGGCATCCAGGGTTGACTCTGTTCTGGTTTCATCTCTACCAGCAGTAGCTCAGGTACACATTAGAGGACACACAGTTAGTGACACAATCTACCAGACATCAAAGGTAACCATTGATGGCACAGACTATGTCTGTGGAATGTTTCTCTCCGTCAGAGTCAGTGGTGGACTGTCTACATTTAGCCAAATAGAACAGATCTACCTTGTGAATAACGAGGTTTCTTTTCTGTGTCGAGACTATGACTCCTGGTATATAGAACATCTTAGGTCCTATGAGCTGTCAACCACACAACCACATATGTCCATCTACCTACAGTCTGGTCTCAATGATACAGTCCCACTCTCAGCATATATGATCGATGGTCTGCTGCTGCTGCTGACTCCCAAGCGATTCATTCAAGTGAAACGGAAGGTGAATAGTTATTTTATTAATCGATTATTGTGTCTTTATTCACTTGTTGTGTAATTGACCAGTTTATATTCTGTATAAGTTCATATTCTGTATATGTTAATAATGACGCTTTCTGTGTTGTGTTTATGACTACTCCTTAGGTCCTTGAGCTGCTGTCTGTCGACCGGACCACATCTGTCCACTGTCCATCTACCTGCAGTCTGGTCACAACGATACAGTCCCACTCAGCATACAAGATCGATGGTCTGCTGCTGCTGCTGACTCCCAAGCGATTCATTCAAGTTTCCATAGCACAATGGCAGCTGCCTCCCCACAACCCATGATCCTTCGTGTTGTTGAGACAGACCGGGCTAGAAAATTAAAACTCAGTTCACGACCCGCCTCTGTTGATGCACTGGTCAAGATTATAAAAGAACAGTTGGAAATAGACCTTGACTTCAGTTTGCTGTATGAAGATCCAGACTTTGATGGGAAACTTACTTCCCTTGATGACATTACGGAATTGCCACAAAAAGCTGTTGTGCACATTTCACTTTCGCTCGACTCCAGCTCTCTCGCATCTACTGATATACTTTCAGATATGTCATCTCCAGAACGTCTAAGCAGATGGCCTCCAGGTCCTTTTCCAGTTCCTACATTTGCATTCGATGTTGAGCTGAAACTTAGAGACGGAAACAACGAATTTGAGAAGAACAAGAGACACCTTCTTTCTAATGAGGGGCAGGTTCTTCTCAGTCTTCTTGACTTCTTCAGCAATTGTCTGCCTCAACTGCTCAAGCCTCAAGGAATCCTCTCCTTGGGGATAGTTGGGTAGGAAGTTTACTTCTGCTCGCTTGGGTCTTTTAATGTTGGAATGTGAAGGTTCGCCATCAGGATTGCTTCTACCTCTTCTTCCAGCATTTACAGTGACCTCCTCACATCCTGCCCGTCTCAGCTTGTTCCTGAAATTGCCCATCTTGAATTTGATGCTGTTCTTCCATCCATTGCAGCCGGTCTCAGATCCTGCTTCCTTCAAGCAGGGATGTTTGGCGACAAGAGCCGCAGAAGCCACTGCTATCTCTTCATCACTTAGATAAGCCTTGAAAGCATACATTGTAGATGCAAGCTTTTCTAAGATGTCGTGCTTTAGGTCTCTTGTCAAGCTGATGCAGACCACATTTGCCCTGCGCCGACAGACCATAGTGAAGTCCAGCCCACCAGTGAAAGAGCTCATGGACCTCTGGCCTGCTCTCAAAATGGAGTCTGAGGTAATGTAGATCAGCTCTCTCTTTCCTGTGTTAACATTTGGCACATTCTGTGTGTTTTAAAGTGAAACTTGTGATTCCTAAGCCTGGTTTATATACTCTAGCGGCGCATCTGCGTGTGTGTTCTGTGCGCCCCCGCGAGCTAGTCATCAGCGACCGATTCCGCAAAGCATGTAATGACATGGTTGACCAGAAATCCCGCCGTCATGCTCTGAAGCCCAAACCAAACAAAGTAAGAGATCCACCAAGTTGAAGTGACTAATTGATGTTGATATACTATATTGTCCTGCTGTTTTTAAATATAGGTGTATGCAGAGTTCCAGCTGATTACCAACCAGAACCTGCCCAACACATTCTACGCTAAGCTTGACCGCCATCTTCCTCGACTGATGACGTTATTCAGACAGAAGGCGCCCAAAACTGGGAACACAGCAGATGCTTTGGCTCACATTTTAAAAATCCACGATGAACAGGTGAATAGATTATTATACATGTCATAGGTCGAACCTCTGTAACATTGAACAGGTTCAATGATTCAAATGAGCTTTTGAATTTTACAATTAGTCCACCATTGTGTTTGCCATTTTTCTGATTGCATTAAAGATGTGAACATGTTATTTGTGGACATATCTGATTGGACTGTTTAAAATCCGCTTTGTTCAGTAAACATTTCCATATAATACAATTATTTTTCTTCTTCTTAATCTTACATCTTAATAGGAAATCCATGATGTTCACACCAGGCGTACCACTGTTCTCCATGCCCTGCCTGTGTATCTGCATGAGGAAGTCGCTGGATTTTTCAAAACCTGCACAGTGAGTCCGAGTGAAAATAATTTACAGTACAACTGTATATTAAGTGAACAGTTAATCAAAATGCTAAGTATCAGTCTTCCTTCCTTCCAGGTCTCCCTTGTGAAAGAGATATTTGATCTCGACGGGACTAACCTGGTTAAATAAAAATAACCTTCTCACCAAAAAAATTGTTCTAACTAAAATATAAACAACTTACAAACAAAACTCCATATACTTAGCTTTGTGCTGCACTTTGTAGAAACCATGGATTTATTTGTGATTATTATGTCTCTTTCATTCCTTCAGGACACGCCTGATGAGCCAGAGCTTCAGGGTGTTGCAGTGGCCCTCCTTACTGTCATCAGTGACCATGCATGACACAAGTCCAGTTCACTACCAGCCTGTGACAATCTCTGATTGGTGATTCCTTCCTGGTAATGTTTGGACTAATCTATGCACTGCACCTCAGCTACCCCAAGGGACTTACCAACACTTTTGAATTCATTCAGAAGATTTTACTAGGTCTAGAAGCTGGTAAACTGTTGCCCAGGTTGCAGACTCTCAAGAATGACTTGATGATGCAATAATTTTTTTTTCTTCCGATTTTTCAATGGATTTTCTCCCCGTCCCAATTAGTCGTTGAATTCCCCCCCCCCCCACCCCCCCCCCCCCCTACCTGGTGCTGTATGCATGTTCTCCTACGAGTCGGTATAAGGGCGTCCCGAGTCAATCGCACGCTTCCCCCGAGACGTGCGCCGACAGCCAGTGACGTCTTTTCACTTGGCAGCGAGGGCTCTCATTGGTGAAGTGTAACACGTGGGAGGGCACGCTATCTCCACCAAGTCCTGCCCCGCTTAGCAAGCGCCGAGACCTGACCTGTAGGCGTCGCTGTCCACAACGCCAGATTCCCACCCGCCAGCTTCCCCACCCCCTAATACTGCCGAATTGTATTAGTGTGAACGGCCAGCCAAGCTGGTGACAACGCAGGGAGTTGGATTCGAACACGCGAATCCAGTGTCTCCAGCGTTGGTGACGAATGCAATCTCCGCTACGTCACCTGACCGCTCTTGCATTAAACTTTTGAAGGTATTATTTTGACATGACAAGGAAATGAATACCTCACCCCACATCCTTCTTTCAGATGAGTTTCTATTCCTTACTGTAATCAGTGATCATGACACAAGTCCAGTTCACTACCAGCCTGTGACAATCTCTATTGTCATTGAAAGTCATATCATGATCAGCTTCCCCAGATTTGGTGATTCCTTCCTGTAATGTTTGGACTAATCTATGCACTACCCCAAAGCACTTACCAACACCTCAAAAGTGTGTCTATAGAAACTCATCTGAAATGTCTTGTCATGTCAAAATAATACCTTCAAAAGTTGCTGTACTACTTTGCAGATGTTCAGCCAATAGGTCCAAACTACTCAATGTACCTTGTTCTTTATTTTTTATGTAATATGTTTACATTTGAGAGTTTTACAGTTCGAATTTTCTTAACCGTCTATAGCTGGCATTATTGTAATTTCATCCAAGTAAGTTTTAGAGTTGAAAGAGTTTATCAGAATCTCAAAGGCAACATCCAAGTCCCAAACGTTTGTTTCTCGAGGAACAATAGGAGGCAATGGGCATAAATGCCACTCTGCTCTGACTGCTTCCATTGCTTGTAGGCAGTGGTAGAGTTAGTGTTCTCAGTACAGAGTACAAGGCGATATACCAGGAGCCATAAACGCAACACAGAAGCGTTATTATTAACATATAAAGAATATGAACTTATACAGAATATGAACTGGTCAATTACACAACTAGAGTCAATAAAGACACAATAATTGATTAATAAAATAACTATTCACCATTAGCTGGACTCAGTTCCGTTTCACTTGAATGAATCGCTTGGGAGTCAGCAGCAGCAGACCATCGATCTTGTATGCTGAGAGTGGGACTGTATCCTTGAGACCTTGTAGGCAGTAGTATACTGCCCTGTCAAGGGCTAACCGCAGTAACTTGAAAAAAGTAAAAATTTAGTTATGAGTGAAATTGACCTTGTCAATAAATGTTTTATCTTGTGACCAAGTTTCAGATGTTAATGTCGCTCAGTTTTGGAGATATGGGGTTTTAAAAACTGCAGTAACTACAAAATCACACTCAAAACCCAGGCAGACCGCAGTAACTTCCAAACAGTGAAAAATGGCTTTAAAGTGTTTTGACTTGCCATCCAAAATGTGTTATAGGTAAATAGATGATAGTACCCAGATTTAACATGTATTAATGAAGTAATCTTTAGGCATACAAAAATATGACATAATTATTTTAATTAACCCCAAAAAAGCAGATATTGCACTCTGCTGCACGATTTCCTTAAATAATTATACAGGTAATGTACAGGCAAAGTGCAGTAACTTCAAATACAATGTTGTTTTCCCTCCAGCTTTCATAACTTAACCTAGCCATTTTGAAAATGAAATTTAATACCTGAATATATTGGAATGATGATGATCCAAATAAAATGGCTAGGTGAAGTTATGAAAGCTGGAGGGAAAACAACATTGCATTTGAAGTTACTGCACTTTGCCTGTACATTACCTGTATAATTATTTAAGGAAATCGTGCAGCAGAGTGCAGTATCTGCTTTTTTGGGGTTAATTAAAATAACTACGTCATATTTTTGTATGCCTAAAGATTACTTCATTAATACATGTTAAATCTGGGTACTATCATCTATCTACCTATAACACATTTTGGATGGCAAGTCAAAAAACTTTAAAGCCATTTTTCTCAGTTTCACTGTTTGAAAGTTACTGCGGTCTGCCTTGACAGGGCAGTATAGTTAGTGTACTGTATAGTGTTCTTAGTACAGAGTACTGTAGTGTTCTAGTTATCATTCTGCAAACATAGCCTGCTCTAAATGACGGATGGTGCCTCTGACATTCTGACTAACTCTTTCAATGAAAACACCATCTTGTTCCATGATACATCATGGAGCAAATACATGCAGCTGCATTTCCATATGTAGGTATGTGCACTATTAACAGTATTGCCAGCTGTATAGCATGTAATGTGGGTTGGTATTTTGGTTCCACATTGGCAGGACCCAATATACAGCACAACGTTTGTGAATTTTACATGTGCCAAGCGGATTGACAATTTTCAGATAATCTATACATTTTATTCTGTACTGTACATAGATACACTGTGTTATCCCAACGGTCACAATAGTTGCCGTCAACATGTTTGCTCATTCTATGACCACACTATACAAATTTGAGTAATTCAGCCAGGATGTAAACGGCTCTGGTCATGTGCACTGCACATATTGAGACCCTTTATTATTTCAACATTTGCTGGAAATACATTGATACATCATTCAGTAACATTTTCAGAGCCTTATAACAAACATTATTACACTATTGTGACCAGAGGGATTAAATGTGTAATATACATTACATTGTATGTACATGTTATAACATGCATGTATTTATTTTCTATATATATATATTTTCAATTTTAACATTGCCATAATGTTGTAGAGGGCAACACAATGTTTTTGTAAGATAAATAGATGTATACTCTTTGAATAGAAATAAATATAAAGAGTTTGAAGTTGTAACACAATGTTTTTGTAAGATAAATAGTTTCGATGAAGAACAAAACCTCCTAAATGCATAAAAAAAAAAGGGGAAAACTTCATATCTGCACTTTGCAAGGCACTAATACCTGGTCGGTATTGTTAACATATATAGTCCAAAAACAGTGTACGGTGTTTACAGTGTTATTGTACATTGCTAACATACAGATTATATATGTATACTCTTTTATACTCTTTGAATAGAAAAAAATAAAAGAGTTGTTTGAAGTTGATATAATGTGCTTGTGTAGTTATTTTTCTGTTAACTTTTTCACATGGATTTTAAAACTGAACCTTAAGTTATAGTAACTGCAAATATTTGAGTTGATTAACTTAAAAATTTGAGTTGATTAACTTAAAAGAAATGAGGCATGGGATGGCCTCAATGTCGTTGAGTTCTGTTAACTTAATCACATGGATTTAAGGTTGAACCTTAAGTCACAGTAACTGAACATATTTGAGTTGCCTCCACTTGAGAACCTTAAGTCACAGTAACTGAATATATTTGAACTGCCTTAACTGAGAACTGTAAGTCACAGTAACTGAACATATTTGAGTTGACACCACTTGAGAACCTTAAGTCACAGTAACTGAACATATTTGAACTGCCTTAACTGAGAACTGTGAGTCACAGTAACTGAACATATTTGAGTTGACACTACTTGAGAACCTTAAGTCACAGTAACTGAATATATTTGCATTGCCTTAACTGAGAACTGTAAGTCACAGTAACTGAACATATTTGAGTTGACACCACTTGAGAACCTTAAGTCACAGTAACTGAACATATTTGAACTGCCTTAACTGAGAACTGTAAGTCACAGTAACTGAACATATTTGAGTTGACACCACTTGAGAACCTTAAGTCACAGTAACTGAATATATTTGAATTGCCTTAACTGAGAACTGTAAGTCACAGTAACTGAACATATTTGAGTTGACACCACTTGAGAACCCTAAGTCACAGTAACTGAATATATTTGAATTGCCTTAACTGAGAACTGTAAGTCACAGTAACTGAACATATTTGAGTTGACACCACTTGAGAACCTTAAGTCACAGTAACTGAATATATTTGAATTGCCTTAACTGAGAACTGTAAGTCACAGTAACTGAACATATTTGAGTTGACTCCACTTGAGAACTGTAAGTCAGAGTAACTGACCATATTTGATTTGACTTAACTGAGAACCTTAAGTCACAGTAACAGACCATATTTGAGTTGCCTTAACTGAGAATTGTAAGTCTTAGCCAACTGAAAACATTTGAGTTTATCAACTTAAAAAAATTGAGGCATGGGATTACGTCAATTTTTTTAAGTTCTGGAAACTTATTCGGTTTTACAGTGTGATGTCACAGTAGCTGTCATAATAGAACATTGTAGAACATTTGTGTTCTATATATATTCAACAATTCTCTCAAGAAGAAGAAGAAGAAGAAGAAGAAGAAGATCTCATTGTGCATCTTGCGACAAGATAGATAGACTGAAACCTGCATTTGTCAACCAAGGTGCCTTGCCTACCGTTTTGCTGTAGAACGGTGAGTGTCCACAACAGCTAGCTAGCTGTTCTACTTGAATACTGAATGTTAATATTGAATCAGACAATATTGAATACTGAATGTTAATATCAGACCATATTGTATGACAGTGAAGTTATTGAATCTTTTTGTAGTGTCTCTTTTCGGTGTTGCACTTTTTAGACGGTCCCTGGCTGCGCACTTGCCTCACAGCCGACTGCACATAGAGATCAATATTATTAAATGTACAGCTCCGAGGACGGCTCGTTTAGGTGAAAACAAGGTTGTAGCTCATTGTCTACCTTACTACGATAGGAAAGAGGTGTCCTTTGTGTTTTAAAAACATTTAGCTTAAAAAATGAAGGTTCGAATGTCCGTTCGAAGAACCCTGACAAAGTTTGAATCCCAAAAACAGGCTTCGGGGACGCGTATATGCTAATACCAACGCATTTGTGCGATTTGCGAATCTGATTGGCCACTGACGTTTCTGGTCATGTGACATTTGCACCCAATAGCGTGACGAGCTGTGTCTTTGCCCATTTCCGCGTTGAACAGCCTGCAAACTACCTGGCGTTCTATCGCCATGCTCTTAAGACAAACTCTAACCTTAACCAACTTCGAAAGAGTGCCTAAGCTTAACCGTCGAAAGAACTTGCCGTCACACTCTAAGACAAACTCTAACCTTAACACTTTCAGTGCCCAGCAGGGGGCGCACGATTTAGTGCTTGAATGCCCACCATCCACTTCAATGTTAGCGTTATCGCTTATCAATGACTCATTTTCCAGTCAACATTGTCCAAGCGGATTGTTTTTTTATCGGTTCATTTCCGTTTTATAGCATCTTGAAAAGCCCTCGTTTTCAAGGAAAATAAAAATATTCCATAATAAACGGAATATTCTAGAATACACAAAAACTTTCTAATTGTTCTGCCTATTTATGAATTGTTTTCAAATAAACGCTAGATTATCGATAGTATATGTGTACGTATGCACGCTGGGGCCGCAATCTGATATCTGATCTGATATATTTCATGATCGCTCGCACAGCCAAACAGCCATATGACACATAGGGAAAAAGCTTATATCTCTGTGAAAACAGGTCTGATTATCCTAAGACTGGTAAAATAGATTCCTTAACTGAGATCAGATGGTATCCAAAAAGATTATTCTAATACCTGATCGCCATTCCAAAAATCTATCCTTTTATTGATCCAACCTATACTGTAAAACACATATTACATGCTGAGGCTCCACAATGACTGGGATCATCTCCGGTTGAGAAGTAAAATGTGGATTCCGGAAAAAAAATGTCTCATCCATATTCATTGAGTCCATTCCAAAAGGGTGCATTACCATCTGGGAGATGATATGAGGCGCTTTTTTCACATCTGAGCTCCTGATGGGGCTGGTTTCCCAACGGTAGACTCGGTTGATGAAATATGAATTCAGATCGCTAATAAAAAAAAATCACGCTAATTGTCGTGCTGGGCATTCAGGGGGCGGACTGCTAACACGTGTTATGTCGTGGCTGGCATTCAAAGTGTTAACCAACTTCGAAAGAGTGCCTAAGCTTAACCGTCGAAAGAACTTGCCGTCACACGATTGGTGCACATGTCACATGGACCAATCGGATTCGCAAATCGCACAAATGCGTTGGTATTAGTATAGGCTTCGGGGACAGCCTTACCAAACAGCTTATTTATATTATTCAAATGGACTCAAACATGTTCCGTTGTGATGTCACAGTATGATGTCATAATAGAACATTCTAGAACATTTGTGATGGCACAGTATGTCAATAGAACATTCTAGAACATTTGTGATGGCACAGTATGATGTCATAATAGAACATTCTAGAACATTTGTGATGTTCACAGTCTGATGTCATAATCAAACATTCTAGAACATTTGTGATGTCACAGTATGATGTCATAATCAAACATTCTAGAACATTTGTGATGTCACAGTATGATGTCATAATAGTACATTCTAGAACATTTGTGATGGCACAGTGATGTCATAATCAAACATTCTAGAACATTTGTGATGTCACAGTATGATGTCATAATCAAACATTCTAGGACATTTGTGATCTCACAGTATGATGTCATAATAGCACATTCTAGAACATTTGTGATGTCACAGTATGATATCATAATAGAACATTCTAGAACATTTGTGTTCTATATATATTCAACAATTCTCTCTAGAAGAAGGAGAAGAAGAAGAGCCCATAAAAAGAATTGCGGAGGGCAGTAATACGCCACGATGCACTCTGCCGGAAATTCAAATAAGAAGAAGAAGAAGATCTCATTGTGCATCTTGAGACAGGATAGATAGATTGTCTATCCTACAACACATAGACTGAAACCTGCATTTGTCAACCAAGGTGCCTTGCCTACCGTTCTGCTGTGGAACGGTGAGTGTCCACAACAGCTAGCTAGCTGTTCTACTTGAATACAGACCAGGCTGCAGAAACAAATGAGTGGGGGGGCATAAAATGTTCTCGGGGGGGGGGGGGGGCACAATGGTTTTTCAACACAGGTTCCCTTTTATACGTTTCAGCTGGGACAACGCCGCTGTGGCTTGCTAAACTAAACAGCAGAGAGGCCATTGAAAAATCAAATTTCTCTCTGGAAAACTCCAACATTTTGGGAAATTAGCTTACCGTAATTCCTCTAATAGTAACCGGGTCTCAAATACAAGCCGGGTCTCTATTAATGGCCGGGTGCGCTCTTGAGCTAAGCAATTATAAGCCGGCCTCCTACTGAGCTAGTTACTTGATTTCACTTTGAAAACGTTGAAATGACCAGTGACCACCTGTAATTGCACTGTTTACTATTTCATACAGTACTTGGTTTCAATAAATGAACCCAGTACATTTTACTGGGTTCAAACTGACACAAAATGTTGATTTATTCATTATGATCCGTTTGAAAATTTGAAATATAGGCCTCCCTCTTATACAGGCCTCCTCCTAATACAAGCCTGGTACCCGCTACAGTTTAAGCAAATACAAGCCGGGGTTACTATTAGAGGAATTACGGTATTTAACATCTTCCCTGGAGTTAGACAAGAAGATACATACCTTTTTTGTCTCTGTGCATGCATTAGGCTTAGGGAACAGCCGCTCCGTTAGCGTAGCTTAGCTTCATCACTGGAAGTGGGGCAGAGTTGTAGCCTCAAGTTCCCTACAGTCACGAAATACACTCCAAATACAACTCCAAAACGTTCCTGTAAACATGTTGTGACCTGTGTATTTACCATGTGGAGAAATAAAAAATTATTGAATTAGACAATTACGTTTCTAAGCAAATATACTCTGAACAATTTTTTGCCTAACCACTCCTCTCTGGGCGCAGTCAGTGATTTCAACGTGAAGCCGTGTTTGTTGACATTCTCATTCATTCAAAGGATCCGAACCGATTGAAGTTTATGGATACCATGACTTAAAATCCTCTTACCTTGACGATTAAAAGCCTCCCCAATTTAGAAAACAGTATTCCAATGGCTGGTCTTGATAGGCTGCTAGCTAACGGAGCTAACCAACAAACACAGAACCGGGCAGACACTAAAGCAAATAACGAGAGCAATGACTTCCTATCTGGGGGGTTTCAAAATAAAAGAGCGACGTCTATAGCAGCGGAATACGTTTATTTTGTACATTATCTAACGTTAACACAAACCTAAACTAACTTTAGGTTAGTTGTAACGTTAGTTTAGGTTCGTGTTAACATTAGATAATGTACAAAATAAACGCTTTGCTCCGATAATATGGATGTATGTTGTTATTGTTTGAGCTGTGATTTATTGTTTCATGTATGTGTTTCACAGTTCTCACGGTTCGGATTGAAATAAATCCAATCAGTAATATCAAGAACGTGTTGCTGTCATCATTGCAAGTAGAGGGAGTTACAGTGAGAACTTACCTGCTCCAGAAGACAGCACTAGAGAGCAGTGATGGACGAGACGCGCCTAGAAGAAGAGACAGAGGAGAAGAAGGAGAATGGTGGTGAAACCAAGGTACCCGTCCGGGAGCCGGCCACTGGGGCTCCTGAGGAGGCAGCAGAGTTTGTGCCCCCCGAGGGAGGCTGGGGCTGGGTCGTCATGCTGGCTGCCATGTGGTGTGACGGCTCGGTGTTTATGATACAAAACACCTTTGGCATCCTTTTCTTGTCTCTCATCAAAGAATTTGGCACCGAAGATGATGCCAACCAGCGATCCAGAACAGCCTTGGTGGGCTCTCTCTCCATGGGCATGATCTTGTTCTGCTCTCCCATCGCCAGTGTGTTCACAGACATCCTGGGCTGCAGAGTGACAGCAGTGGGCGGGGCCGCCGTGGCCCTGGTGGGCCTCCTGGCCAGCTCCTTTGTCAAGTCCCTCGGTGCCCTGTACTTCACCTATGGCATCGTGTTTGGCTGCGGCTGCTCCTTTGCCTACCAGCCCAGCCTGGTGATCCTCCCCCACTACTTCAAGAAGCGCCTGGGCCTAGTGAGCGGCATCGTGGCGACCGGCGGCAACGTGTTCACCATCATGGTGGCCTTCCTGCTCCCCCTCCTGCTGGACAGCGTGGGTCTCCAGAACACCATGCGTGTCCTCAGCATCTTCATGTTCGTGCTCATGCTGGCCGGGTTCACCTACACGCCCCTGCGGCCCAACAAGCCCATCGGTGAGATCTTCAACTTCCGCAACATCTGGAGGTCCCTGGGATACCGCATCTGGGTGTTCGGCATACCCGCCGCCCTCTTCGGCTACTTTGTGCCTTACGTTCACCTGATGAAACACGTGGAGGAGCGCTTCGGGACGAACGCCAACAAGGAGGTTCTTCTCATGTGTATCGGCATAACGTCCACAGTGGGCAACCTCATCTTCGGCAGGGTGGCAGACTACGTCCAGGGTGTCAACAAAGTCTATCTACAGGTGTCCTCCTTGTTCGTGATCGGCCTGATGTCCATGATGATCCCCCTCTGTCACGTCTTTGGCGGCCTGATCGCTGTGTGCCTGCTGATGGGGCTGTCCGACGGCTGCTTGAGCGGCATCATGGCGCCCATCATCTTTGAGTTGGTGGGCTCCAATGACTTTTCACAGGCCATCGGCTTCATGCTCGGCATAATGTCCGTGCCCATGACCGTGGGACCTCTCATCGCAGGTTACCTGGGAGACAGGTTGGGGAGCTACGACGTGGCCTTCTACCTGGCAGGTATCCCCCCCATCATCGGAGGAGCCGTGCTGTGTCTGATACCCTGGGTGGAGGCGAGGCGCAAGAGGAGTGAGAAGGAGGAGGCTCTCAAGAAAGGAGAGGAGACGACCCAGGAAATGCTAGACTACGAGAAGCCTCAGGGAGACGCATCTTTCAAGGGCGGAGACCCCGAATCTGTCTTATAGGCCAGCGGTTCTCAACTAGGGTGCCGCAGAGAGCTGCCAGGGGTGCCTTGAGATTATTATTATTTTTTTTTTTTTATTATTATTTTTGGATTACAGAAAATTATCATTAAAGTGCTATCTGTTGCAGCTGCACTGTTTCCCATGAGAATACCATATTTGGATAAGTTTGACCATTTCTCAAAATCTGAAAATCATTATTTAATAAAACACAGAAAAGGGTCACCAAGTTACTCTGGATAAAAAAAAAACTTTACAGACAACATTGAGACAAAGCTTCCTGACACATCTCCATCCAAACTCTTGGAAGAACTCATTGAAATCTCATCTGATACCACCTGGAGAGCTAGTTTGAGTGTGGTGCTGAGTACCAAGTATCTCAGGATGCAGCAGTTAAGGTGTTGATACCATTCAGCACCACATATCTGTGTGAAGCTGGCTTCATCCATGACAGCTCTGAAAACAAAATATAAGGCCAAGTTGAGCCTTGAGGATGACAAGCGTGTTGCCTTGTCAAAGATCTCCCCACGTATTGACCGTATTATTAGCCAGCAGCAGCAGACCTCGCATTGAGCTAGAAATGTCCACTGAGTGAACAAGTGCTTATTTTCTGTATTTATTTATATTTTTTGAGAAATGGTAACTTGGTGATCCTTTTCTGTATTTAAAAAAAATACATGATTTTCTGTTTTTGAGAAATGGTCACACTTATCCAAATATGCTATTTTTATGGAGAAGTGTGCAGCTGCAACAGATAGCAGTTTAGTGACAATTTTCTGTAATTTTATTTAAAGAAATATGCTATTTGATTTATTACTACAAGCAGTGTAATGTCAACAGTACTAAGCCATTTAGACCTGAAACACCTGTTAATAATGCATTATATAGCCTGCACACAAATGTGTTTCCCGGTTTCTTAAATAAACATTATTTTGAAAACAAGCACTTTTGTCATCATTGTAGCAAAAAAGACAGGAGCGGAAAAGTCTATATCGTATGTAGGGGTCCCCTTGAATATTTTATTGAACACAGGGGTGCCTTGGCAGCAGAAAGGTTGAGAACCCCTGTCTAGGCTGCGGTTAGACACAGGGGTATTTTCGTTTTGTTTTCAAGATCAGTTTCGCTTTCCAGAGTGCAACATAGTGGCAGGCGAGTTAGACATTTGTTTTGCGACCTGAGCACTTTCGTTTTGTCAGAACGAGGCGTGGTCAGACCGCAACGGATCGCGTCTCGAATTCAGCACTGAGCATGCGCAGGGAGGTAGTTACCTTGGATGTGCCAATACACTTCCTGCAAAAAAATCAACAAGCCACCATCTTTAAATGCCTCCGTGAGCCATTTAGCCAATGTAGCATTTCTTTTTCAGCAAAGAAAGTGCAATAAAAGTGCAATAAACAAAACGGATACATTCACTGTGTGTTCTGCCTCTCATTTGTTGATGAAACAAAACTAACACAATTGACCACCAAGAGCGGATAGTTTAGTCTCACAAAAAGATCGCCGATTTTGTTAGCTTACATGCTAACGCGATAGGGATATGCCATTATAACAGTATAGCATTGTGGCTAGCAGCTAACGTTAGCTCATGTTAGCCAGCCAGCACCAAACTGATGATATCAGGAGCTATCAGTAGCTAGATAACATTAGACAACGCCTCATGTATTAAACAAAGGTGAATAGATGACTGGGCCATTTTGTTTAATGCTTGTTAAGATTGAAAGAGGAGCTCTGAGCTAACAGGGTCTGGTAGCTAACGTTAGCTCACGTTAGCCAGCTGCTCATGCAATCGTTAATGCTAGCAGAATGAATGGATGTAAACTTTATTTAACATATTGCAGAATGGGTACAATACAATACGGCTCAATACAAACAATTGTTAAGGGAATGCAGACTGTTGTAGCTTGGACTGGGGTCCTTATAACAATAACTTGACAACACATGGTAGCTGCAGCTATTTGGGACAGCTCTGTCGTCACCGGACGTTGGTGAGGGCACGCAGATGTCGGTATCTACTGCGCATGGGCGTTGAGCAACAACGGCTCCGCGCAGATTACACGACACGTTGTCGGCGAGTTTTGGCGAGTTTAGGGCTTCCGTAATATGCATATATATAGTAACTTATTATAGTGTGAATTTCTCCAGACCTCACTCAACTCCAACCCACACATCAGACCAAATTAAAAAAAGATTATAAAGTGCAATTCACCTTACGGCCATCATTGTTTTGGTAGATCGCTATGAATACATTTCAATGAGCAGATGAGTAATTCACTTCATGTATTTCAAATCACGAAAACGACTGTGCTATGTTTATTCACATCTGTAGCAGTAGGCTATGCTATTGTATAAAATAGGCTACAGTTTATTAAAAATGATTAACACCATTGATCATCTATTGTGTGTCTAAATGCAATATGCAGACATGGGCTGTATTGGTAAGTGTAGTTATTTTTTAACAACAAATTAAAAACCTTATAACTGACTTTATTTCAACCGAAAATGCTTAAACAATAATGTTAGTGATAGAAGGGAACTCATTTTGTGCAAAAATGGAAAGCTTGCCAATGTTCATGAGGCAGAATTGTTACAATAGCCGATAATCCATTTTCCCAATGATAAATCCCTATACGGGTGGACCTCGCGGGAAACTAAAGTGACGTCAGACTACACCTCCCTATTTCCACTGGGGTGCCACAACACACTCTCTCTCTCTCTCTCTCTCTCTCTCTCTCTCTCTCTCTCTCTCTCTCTCTCTCTCTCTCTCTCTCTCTCTCTCTCTCTCTCTCTCTCTCTCTCTCTCTCTCTCTCTCTCTCTCTCTCTCTCTCTCTCTCTCTCTCTCTCTCTCTCTCTCTCTCTCTCTCTCTCTCTCTCTCTCTCTCTCTCTCTCTCTAAGTTATGTTACCAGCAGGGCAGCGTTTACACAGGCAGTGAATGGGTTTAGATCAACAACATGCTCATAAAAAGCCCAGTAGCGGATCGATAATAAAGCTTTTAAACTCAGTTTGTCTCCATGAGCAGCTGACAAGAGTGTCTTATGGAACTGTCTGATGGACACCACGTATCCCACTGCAGTTAGCTCAACGGGGAAGACGAGAACGTGTTAATGTTGAAGGGAACATATATTATTATGTATCTTTATTATTATTATATGTGATTATTTATTAAAAAGTTCATATTCTGAATATGTATTATTAAATATGATTATTTATTAAAGAATACATATGAATGATATATAGTTATTAGTATTATTATAATATATTAAATATGTCATATTATGTATCTTTATTATTATATGTTATTATTATTATTATTATTATTATTATTATTAAAGGAGACATATTATTATGTATCTTTATTATTATATAGTATTATTATTAAATAAGACATATTATGTATCTTTATTATAATATATTCTTTATTAAAGAGGACATATTATGCATCTTTATTATTATATATTAATATTTATTAATGAAGACATTATGTATCTTCATTATTATATATTATTATAATAATAATTATTATTATTAGGAGACATACAGTATATATTTAGTATCATATATTATTATGTATTACATGAGACATATGATGTATCTTTATTATTATGTATTATTATTTGTTCAGGGTGACATTACTATAGTCTCAAGGTTATGTATAATGTGATATTACTACAGTCTCCTTTAAAGGTTCAATCTATAATGTGATATTACTACAGTCTCCTTTAAAGGTTCAATCTATAATGTGATATTACTACAGTCTCCTTTAAAGGTTCAATCTATAATGTGATATTACTACAGTCTCCTTTAAAGGTTCAATCTATAATGTGATATTACTACAGTCTCCTTTAAAGGTTCAATATATAATGTGACATTACTACAGTCTCCTTTAAAGGTTCAATCCATAATGTGACATTACTATAGTCTCATTTAAAGGTATACAATCCATAATATGAATGTTAAAAAATCATCATCATCATGTATTTATTCGTACATGGAATTACCATAGTCCCGACAGTACATATTAATATGATCCACCAAATACCATGGCCGAAAGGAACAGGAAGAAGAAAAAATCTTATTTGTACCCGCCCCTACACACATACAGCACACCGATAGACTTATTGCAATGTCCGCCAAACGAAACAGTCAATGTTAAGAAAATAAAAACATTGCCCCACCACTTAGAATCAACATATGGGATTGGATGAATATCTTCCCTCTGGAAATGACTGACTATAAAGTCTTGATACAGGGACTCACAGTATGTTGGAGATGTATTTGAGTTGAGAGCATGATGTGAAACGTAACGTAGATGCGGGAGGTTGTGTCTAAAGAACAAGCCTGATTCTGTCACCTTTATCTCTGTTCTATTAAGCGTCATGATTCCTCCTTGATAAGAGCAGCTGCTGGTATTTAGACAGAGTCACCTACAGCAACAATGTCCCTATTGATCAAACTATCAGAGCCGGCTAAACTATAACAGTCCTCTGGCAATGTTTGACGGGAAACAAGCCTAATAGCGGTATTAAGTATCCAGAATGCTCCACTACAATTACAATCAATACCATCCAAAGGTGAGTAGCCTGCTGGTGAACAACCTGTTTTTATCACAACACTGTGTGAAAAGATTCTTCTCTCCAGTGTGTTGTGTTGAGTGTTGGTGCTTTTATTGAAGGTTAACACAGAGCTTTACAAGCAGAGTGATATGTATAATGTATAAATAATGTTAAAAGTTAAATACATTGTGATCCTTGGCCAATGACACCCATCAAAATCCCTCTGTGTCTGAATAGAGGGTGGAATCTGTGTTCTATAGTGATAGACAGGAACTGATATAAATATATACCTGATTATGATGATTATTAGTGTTGTTATTATTATATAGCTGATTGAACGGTATAATGAGATGGACATGATAATCTGTGTTTCTGTGTTTTTAATTTATTTATTATTTTTTATCTTTTTTTATATATATAATTATATTAGTGATATGATTTCTGTCTTGAATGAATGGAATTTGAAAGAAAATCAAGCGAGAGAAACAAGGACCACAATAGGAATAAGTCATAACACACATATTAACAGAAACACACTAACAGAAACACACTAACAGAAACACACTAACAGAAACACACCCACTAACAGAAACACACCCACTAACAGAAACACACCCACTAACAGAAACACACCCACTAACAGAAACACACTAACAGAAACACACTAACAGAAACACACCCACTAACAGAAACACACTAACAGAAACACACTCACAGAAACACACCCACTAACAGAAACACACTAACAGAAACACACTCACAGAAACACACCCACTAACAGAAACACACCCACTAACAGAAACACACACACTAACAGAAACACACCCACTAACAGAAACACACACACTAACAGAAACACATCTAACAGAAACACACTAACAGAAACACACACACTAACAGAAACACATCTAACAGAAACACACTAACAGAAACACACACACTAACAGAAACTCACACACTAACAGAAACACACACACTAACAGAAACACACACACTAACAGAAACACATCTAACAGAAACACACTAACAGAAACACACACACTAACAGAAACACACTAACAGAAACACACACACTAACAGAAACACATCTAACAGAAACACACTAACAGAAACACACACACTAACAGAAACACACACACTAACAGAAACACACTAACAGAAACACACACACTAACAGAAACACACACACTAACAGAAACACACACACTAACAGAAACACACACACTAACAGAAACACATCTAACAGAAACACACTAACAGAAACACACACACTAACAGAAACACACTAACAGAAACACACTAACAGAAACACATCTAACAGAAACACACTAACAGAAACACACACACTAACAGAAACACATCTAACAGAAACACACTAACAGAAACACACACACTAACAGAAACACACTAACAGAAACACACTAACAGAAACACATCTAACAGAAACACACTAACAGAAACACACACACACTAACAGAAACACGTCTAACAGAAACACGTCTAACAGAAACACACTAACAGAAACACACACACTAACAGAAACACATCTAACAGAAACACATCTAACAG
Source organism: Notolepis coatsorum (assembly GCF_963971535.1). NCBI lineage: Eukaryota > Metazoa > Chordata > Actinopteri > Aulopiformes > Paralepididae > Notolepis > Notolepis coatsorum. The sequence goes on along the minus strand of NC_140176.1, from coordinate 2,728,930 downwards.
AAACACACTAACAGAAACACACACACTAACAGAAACACATCTAACAGAAACACACTAACAGAAACACACACACTAACAGAAACACATCTAACAGAAACACACTAACAGAAACACACCCACTAACAGAAACACACTAACAGAAACACACTAACAGAAACACACTCACTAACAGAAACACACTAACAGAAACACACTAACAGAAACACACTAACAGAAACACACTAACAGAAACAGAAACACACCCACTAACAGAAACACACTAACAGAAACACACCCACTAACAGAAACACACCCACTAACAGAAACACACACACTAACAGAAACACACTAACAGAAACACACACACTAACAGAAACACACACACTAACAGAAACACACACACTAACAGAAACAGAAACACACACACTAACAGAAACACACTAACAGAAACACACCCACTAACAGAAACACACACACTAACAGAAACACACTAACATAAACACACCCACTAACAGAAACACACTAACAGAAACACACCCACTAACAGAAACACACACACTAACAGAAACACACCCACTTATCACGGTTGTAGTTGGAACCCAATGTGCAGGCAAGGAGACACGGTAGGCAGAACTGAGCAAAACCCAATATGGGTATATTTAATATTGTCCAGGGTAAATACAGGGGCATGGAAGTCAGACAGACGAGGGGGAAAGCAGGAGCAGTTGTCGTCAGCCGGGCGTAGGTCTGAGCAGTGCCTCTAGGTATTCACCTGCAGGTCAGTGTCTCCAGGTCTTAACCAGCAGGCCAGCGTCTCCAGGTCTTAACCAGCAGGCCAGCGTCTCCAGGTCTTAACCAGCAGGCCAGCGTCTCTAGGTCTTAACCAGCAGGCCAGCGTCTCCAGGTCTTAACCAGCAGGCCAGCGTCTCTAGGTCTTAACCAGCAGGCCAGCGTCTCCAGGTCTTAACCAGCAGGCCAGCGTCTCCAGGTCTTAACCAGCAGGCCAGCGTCTCTAGGTCTTAACCAGCAGGCCAGCGTCTCCAGGTCTTAACCAGCAGGCCAGCGTCTCCAGGTCTTAACCAGCAGGCCAGCGTCTCCAGGTCTTAACCAGCAGGCCAGCGTCTCCAGGTCTTAACCAGCAGGCCAGCGTCTCCAGGTCTTAACCAGCAGGCCAGCGTCTCCAGGTCTTAACCAGCAGGCCAGCGTCTCCAGGTCTTAACCAGCAGGCCAGCGTCTCCAGGTCTTCACCGTACAGGCTAGGAGAGAGGACGAGAAAAGATATTAGGTCAAGGTCGATGAACAAGAGATCCAGGAGAACAACTTAATCAACAGAGTAGATACAAGAGCTTAGTAACGTGACTAACGAGGTACGAGAGTTTACGATCTGACAGCTTCTCTACGTCTGGGGCGGGTTTATATACCATGATGCACTCTGCCTCCAGACCGTAGATCAGCTGTCTCGTGAGTCGTGACACACCACCTGTAACTAGTTAACGATAATGAGAGTGGTAGAGTGAACAGAGAGAGGCAGGAGCACTGACAAGGCAGGACCATGACACCACTCACAGAAACACACTGAGCTCGTTCAGCACCTTCTTGAGATCAAGTGTACAAAAAATCTAAGCAAATTAATAAAGGGAAGATGATTAAACAGAAGGATTTGTAGTTACAGTACTGAATTCTGCCATCCGGACACATGCAATTTGAATTATAATGCATTTGAATATAGAATATAGAATATCAAGCCTATAAATTACCTTATTATGGCCAAGTTATACATCTATGGATAGGGACAAATCTCCTCTTTCCAATGGAATGTCTGGATTTAGTCATTTCCTGCGGGGCTACTCACTTTTTTCTGATGCAATGCACAGAGAATTCACACAAAAAATATATATATTTAAAACATCGGTAAACAAACGTAGTGCTGAAAATATACACTTTGACTGCTGTTTTGATAGGGTTAGGGTCTTTACTCTTCACTACATTTGAAAAAGAAACACAACATTAATTAATACGGTCTGTATTGATAGATTTATGATGATAACAGCAGGGGAAGAACATGACATCTTATTTAGTAGTAGCCAATACTAGGGATGTTCGATATTGGCTTTTTTACCGATATCCGATATACCGATATTGTCCAACTCTTAATTTCCGATACCGATATCAACCGATACCGATATATGCAGGGTTTCCCCCCTAAAAAATGAATAATTTCAGGTAATTAACATTACATATCTCTTGTTGTGGAATTAACACAACATTATTGTGAGGTTTGGTTCATTCCCCGCCACACGCTCCGCTCCTTTAAGGTACTGTGTTGATTGATGCATTCCCCGCCACACGCTCCGCTCCTTTAAGGTGTTGATTGGTGCATTCCCCGCCACACGCTTTTGGAGCAAGTATCAATTCCAGCGCGCACCTGTCATAGTTTTTTATTAGCGCCCCAGAGGCTTTTTATACTGGGACTTCCCTTCAATCGATGTCGGGTCGTTTTGGAATACAACTGCTTTTGCCTGCTTTTTCCCCGTTGCTGTGCCTCGTCTTCTTTCCCTCCAGGACTTTCTGTGGAGATCCGCTGATGAGAACCTTGTTCCCCGTTTGGAGCTGCGCCTCGTTTACCCGCTTTACGCGTTTGCGCTTGGGTGAGTTGGAACCAAACCCCTCTGGATTATTCTGTCTGTGTGTGTGACGAACACCGAAGATTATCATTTTTGCTTGCACTGGACTCAGTTGAAGTGTGTGTTTTGAAGAGACACTGAAGATATCATTTCTGTTTGCACTAAACTCAGCTAACTTGTGTGTTGTTGAGAACACTGAAGATTGTTACTGTTCATTGGTTCTGGACACAGCTAAGGGAGGAGGGAACCACACTGCCTCTGTGTTTCGTTGGACTGTTATTGATATCTCTCTCTCTCTCCGTTTTCCACCTCGAGTTAAAGCTGGGAGTATCTGCAGAGCCGCTACAACGTCAAATACCGATTCCCCACTGCTATCACCAGGAGGATCTGCAGAGCCGCAGAGAACTCTGCCGATGGCAGTCTCCCTTGTTGTTTCATAATTGTTACTTTACCCCTTTTGTGACTCTGTAAATAAATACGCCCTAGTATTTGGCTAACTCTGAACTTCCTGTCTGTGCCGTGCGATTGAGGTCGGTTCAAACCCTAACAATTATGCATACTTTTGACAATAAATTAAATAAGAATTTGTTCTTACTTGCTTGCCTGGGTAAATAAAGGTTAAATAAATTTAATGAAAACCGATACCGATAATTTCCGATATTACATTTTACTGCCAATATCGGCCGATAATATCGGACATCCCTAGCCAATACGGGTACAAGGCCACCAAAAAAGCGGAATGGGACGAGTTAACCCTTGTGCTGTCCTAGTCGCTTTTTCTACTTTTTTGAAATATTTTGAGTGTGTGTGTGAGCACAGCGGTGTCTGTGTTTATTATTATTTCATGAAATTGGGTAAATATCTTAATTTTACATATATGTTCATTGTGTGAAAAGCTTAGAACATGAAACACTCTAGAAATAGTAGAGACAGATTTAGTGCCTTCTTCACCCCTAGTTACTATTTCTACTCTCATCCACTCCAACGTTAAAACGGCATTTTTAAGCATTTTTAAATCTGCTCTTATTCGTTCAATTCTCTATATATCTTGCCATGCTTTGAATATTCCACGAGACAAGGACCCTGCAATTGCTGGGATGTGCTGTTACCGATGTAAAACTCATGGTGGCGTCATTGCTCCACAGATAACTTTGCCACAAGTCAGGGGAGGTGAGATAGACTGTGGCGGGCTGATAGTGATTGAAACTCGGCACACAGGTTTTGTGGTGGGGGGGGGGGGGCCGGCGAGTGGATTTTCAAGACAGAACCAGAGGCGACCGGACCGCACAGTCTGCAGCGCGCCACACGCCGAAAAACAGGACCCCCATAGGCGGCACGCGCCAACGAGGAAGTGTACTGCGCGGATCACCTCTGGTCCTTGTTTCACCAGCGAGCCGAGCCGAATATTCTGGCCGGGGCAGTACATCGAGCGCCCGGAGGATAATGCAGGTCAGTGGCCCACTTGGTAAAGTTTCGCCTCAACGCCGTTTGTGGTCGAACTAATGAGCGAATCTTTAATATTTTTTTTGATTCATATTCAGAGGTAATTCGTCGAGATATTCCTAATTGGTCTTTATCAAAAATAAATATTAGAAATATGGTCAAAACAAACAAGTATCCGTCTTTTTCGATGAAAAGACATATTTTTTCAATAAAAACTGACGTGGTATCAAACAAACACTAATTTAAGTGGTTAAAATTCGAAAATATGTGTAATTTTTTACAGATATCTTGAGAATAGGCTATGAATGTTAAACATGGGTAAAAAAATTTTTTTTAAATAGTAAACAGTTAAAATTATATAATAATAATAATAATAATTCATTTAATTTATATAGCGCTTCTCAATAACCCGAAGTCGCTGACAGTAGTCGGGAGCAGGGGTACAAACAAAGAGGCGAAAGCAAAGAAACAAAACAAAACAACAAAGAAACAAAAACAAAGGAACATGAGACCATGGGGGGAACGGGGGAGACAGCCTGATGGCACAAAAAAAAAAAAAAAAAAAAAGAAAAAAAAAGACTAGAGACATATCGATCAGGTTGGAGGGGAGGGGGGGGTTTAGGGGTGGGGGGGGTTGAAGGCAAGGGAGAACAGGTGGGTTTTGAGGCGAGCTTTGAAGGTGGAGAGTGTAGGGGAGTCTCTGATGGACTGGGGGAGGGAGTTCCATGGAGGGAGTTATATGGCTTTAAACATGATGTATCTTTTCCTCTCCCTAAGCCCAGTGAGCTCCCTCATCGTTAGGACAGCACAAGGGTTCAGGTGAGGTTAATGTTGTGTCAGGAGTTAAAAAGAAATTGGGGGACCACCTTGTCTATATAAAGACAAGGTACATCATTAAACTCATTCCTCCTATATACAGACAGAGTACAACATTAAACTACTTCCTGTTATATACAGACAGAGTACAACATTAAACTACTTGCTGTTATATACAGACAGAGTACAACATTAAACTCCTTCCTGCTAAATACAGACAGAAACTCCTTCCTGCTATATAAAGACAGAGTACAACATTAAACTACTTCCTGCTATATAAAGACAGAGTACAACATTAAACGACTTCCTGCTATATAAAGACAGAGTACAACATTAAACTACTTCCTGCTATATACAGGCAGAGTACATCATTAAACTACTTCCTGCTATATACAGACAGAGTACATCATTAAACTACTTCCTGCTATATACAGACAGAGTACAACATTAAACTACTTCCTGCTATATACAGACAGAGTACATCATTAAACTACTTCCTGCTATATAAAGACAGAGTACAACATTAAACTACTTCCTGCTATATACAGGCAGAGTACATCATTAAACTACTTCCTGCTATACAGGCAGAGTACAACATTAAACTACTTCCTGCTATATAAAGACAGAGTACAACATTAAACTACTTCCTGCTATATAAAGACAGAGTACAACATTAAACTACTTCCTGCTATATACAGGCAGAGTACATCATTAAACTACTTCCTGCTATACAGGCAGAGTAAAACATTAAACTACTTCCTGCTATATAAAGACAGAGTACAACATTAAACTACTTCCTGCAGGCAGGGTACAACATTAAACCCCTTCCTGCAGGCAGGGTACAACATTAAACCCCTTCCTGCAGGCAGGGTACAACATTAAACCCCTTCCTGCAGGCAGGGTACAACATTAAACCCCTTCCTGCAGGCAGGGTACAACATTAAACCCCTTCCTGCAGGCAGGGTACAACATTAAACCCCTTCCTGCAGGCAGGGTACAACATTTAACCCCTTCCTGCAGGGTGCAACAGGTCCGTCGTCATCATGGAAAGTTACCAACACCCTCCCTCACTATCTACCTTCACAGATATCTCCATATTGTCCCTAAAACTCACTTGGTCGCCTTAATAGAGTCCTAATTCAGGCGGATGTTTGCCACATCTAACATAACTATTTATTATCCGTGTGTGTTTACTGCCGAGAGCTTGTTTGAGCTGCTAATCGCTCAGATGGACTCTATCTAAATTGGAGGGCCAGGCAGAAAATCCTGTAGTCCTTTAAGTGGCAACTGAATACTTTTAAAACGTTCCTATCTCCCATTTGGATATGGCCTAATTGAAAAGCAAATAGCACAGCCGGGCGCACACGTGAATTGGTGAGTGATATCTCCTTAGTCGCAGCAGGAATGGATCCTACCTGTGATCTTTCTGTTTTCCATTGCTTCAAATGGCCCCCTGATCCATTGTCTATTGGATTAATGCTTTAGAGATTAATGTGTGTGGAGGCTGGGGGTTTGTCACGATGGAAGTGCTATCTGGGAGGACCACGGGGCTGCTCTGTTGACTCTGCTGAGTCCAGATGGAGAGAGAAAGACGGCTTTGTTTTTGACCATTGCAGGTCTTTGAAGGTGTTCCAAAGAGTCCTCACTATTATTATTATTATATTATATTATTCTAATATTCTATTGACTACAGGTTAGCCTAGTGAGACAATGTATACGAGTGACTACTCTAATCATACGTGTCACTCTTCTTATCTCTCCACCGGAATTCTGGACTAAATCACATCTAACATCAAAGCTCTGTTCAGATGGGGTCCCTGGCTGGTCCCTGGCTGGTCCATGACTGGTCCCTGATTGGCTGGTCTCTGGTAATTTTATTTATAAATATATTTATCAGGGACAATGCAAAAGAAAACATTGTAACATGTTACAATAACAAGATATTGTATTTAGGATATCTTGCCAAGGCTAATTTGCGACCCCTTAAAAGTGGCCATATCATCATTCCCAAAATTAAATTTGCACAAAAAAGCACATAATAGATAGTGACATTATTTACATGATGTAGAAGGAGAGATGTAGAAGGATAGATAACAGTGGAGAGAGTGACACCTATGATTAGAGTCATTCATATCTTCTCTCACTGAGCTTAACTTCTTTTGAATTAAATCGTGAAATATGTTTTTCTAGGGACCCCCTGCAACCTCCTCAAGTACCCCTGGAGGTCCCTGGACCCCAAGTTGAGAACCACCCACCTAAAGCAAATCAATTCATAGTCCTTGACAAGAAGTTTATGAAAGTTCTTGAACCCCTGACCTTTATGTGTGCGTGCGTGCGTGCGTGCGTGCGTGCGTGCGTGTGTGCGTGTGTGTGTGTGTGTGTGTGTGCGTGCGTGCGTGTGTGTGTGCGTGCGTGCGTGCGTGCGTGCGTGCGTGCGTGCGTGCGTGCGTGCGTGCGTGCGTGCGTGCGTGCGTGCGTGCGTGTGTGCGTGTGTGTGCGTGTGTGTGTGTGTGAGAGAGAGATCCCGTCTTCATGGCAGACAGCAGTGATGTGATAAGGCCTTGTGTTTTACTGCACCTAGTGTCAGTGTTGTGTCGGACTTGGACTTGGACTCGAGCATTGACTGCATTCGGACTCGGAAGGTGCAGACGAGGACTCGGACTTGTTAATTGATAAATACAGTTAATTATTTGTATATATTTTTTGTAATAGACCCTAATCATTTGGCGTAAGATATTGATGGCTAGTGCATTTGTTTGGCTATTGTGTCACAAAGTACATAAACTCCTTTTGAAATGGAGACCTTTTTTTATTTGTACGTCAGCTCTTTGACTGCCAGAGTGGACTCAACCTGGACCACTTGGACTCGACTCTGACTCGACGCGGCCTCTTCTTTGGTGACTCAGACTTGGACTCAAGATTTAGTGACTCGACTACAACACAGCCTAGTGTATCCTGTTTTACTTTTACTCTTACTCATAGTATATATTCAATTTAAAAAAAAAATGTTTAACCTCCTAAGGCCCACGCTGTTTTTTTACATGCATTTTTATTTATTTTTTCTCTTGGCCATTTGGGCTTATTGGACCCTAATTAGAATAAAAACTAAGAATCATCTTTTGATATGATGTACTTTTAGAGAAAAATGATGTCCACATATGTGGATTCTTGGTCCGAATTTCCATAAAACCCAATTTAGTCACCATTGTGTAATAGAATGAAAAACTCTTTATTTCCACCTTGAACACAGCAGTTTTTTTTCCTGACTGCTTTTGCATGTATTAATAACACATACACACACATTTTTGAACATGTTTTGAATATAAAAGTAAAAAAACATTATGGAAACATTGCACTTTTGGACAGTTAAAACTAATGCATGGATCATTTGAAAAGCTGCAAACAGTAATTGCAGGACGACATTGTATGCCTGTAACAAAATATTAAACATTCTAATAATTTTTTTAATTGTCACGGTACGTACACGGTACGTACAACAAATGACGGAACGTCAGTGAAAAAAAAAGGCCTGGGTTAGAGGCTGGAGGCCTGGGTTAGAGGCTGGAGGCCTGGGTTAGAGGCTGGAGGCCTGGGTTAGAGGCTGGAGGCCTGTAGACTGGAGGCCTGGGTTAGAGACTGGAGGCCTGGGTTAGAGACTGGAGGCCTGGGTTAGAGGCTGGAGGCCTGGGTTAGAGACTGGAGGCCTGATAGGGATTAAAAGTTTTGAACTCCTGGGCCCAGGCCATCAGGATGCTCAATGACTCCATGTAACAACCCATCATCTACACTCACTGCACACACATCCACATGTACACACTCACTTTAAACAAACACTCACCTTACCACTCACTTTATATTGATCTATTATTAAAGAGATTTGCACCACTTTCATACCTCATTTGCACCCTACCCCAAGTTTTCTCTCTGCATTCTACCTCACTGGTACTCATTTGACTCTGTATTGTATATATGTATATTGACTTTACCTACTTTTTACTTCTTAATTATTTTGTACTTACTTTCTCTTTACTGTATGTAGCACACTCTCAGGGGCCAATACAGAAACAAGCATTTCATCATAAAGTATCCTGTATTTTGTTCTGACAAACTTGAACTTGAACTTAACCAGGATCCCCAGTACAGAACTGAAAGGGTCTATAGCTGTCAATACATTGGCCATAAATATAACTGATCAGGAGAATAACCAGACACTTCTGTGATCTATTGTCTATATGAGGGGTCAGCGGACAAGTGGTCGGGGCTCTTTTCCACAACCACTGACTCTGTGGGAGTGTGAGGAAGAGAACACATGATGTGATTGAATAAAGTACCGGAGAAACGCACTCTCTGGCTGTTCGAGTTATTTTAATCTCCAATTCCCACTACACCAACCAGTTGCTGGGATTAGATCAACCCAACCAGTTGCTTTTTTTAAATGGTTGTTTAACCCATTCCGTTTTAATTTGACTGCTTTTGCTGTGCTGCATCAGTCTGTCTCACCATGCTCCTTTTATTAGCTTTTATCTAATTCATTACTTCATTACCACTATTGTTGTTTTATTCCTATTTCAATTATTGTGTTGTATTTATTTTACATGATTTCTACGTTAAGCACTTTGTATTTCAATCTTGCACAAAAGGCTCTATATAAATAAAGTTTGATTTGAATTTTAAAAACAACCAACAGGCATTTTTCTTAATGTGTAAAATCAATTTTTTTTTCTTTGTGTTTCTTTGTTACTTAACTGTATTGAAAGGTCCTTTATAAATACAGTAACATTTACTTTAGAGGGCATAATAATCATGATTAAGCACCTATTGAGGAATTTGATGTTAAACTATTGATTATTGTTACTCAAGTCTCAGACCTGATTACCTGAAATCCTTCCAGAATGGCTTCTACTTCCCTTCCTAATGACACATTCAGTAAAGACCTATCCATCTGTTTACCTCAAATAAAAATCAGGTGAATAATATTTGTTCTATATACTTTGTTAACATTTAGTTCCTCATCAGGTCCAAGGTACTTTATTATTTATAAAAGTAAGGCGTTAAATGCTCCGCTCAATAGGAGTTCACTCCACCTGGAATATGACCTCTCCTGGATATCTCTATACATCACTGGTATTGGCCTTCCCCCATATCTCAATATTGATAATTGAAAACAGGAAGAATGGCTTCTCGTTTACCTGGGCACACAATAAAATATTAGTACCTGGCTCTACTTTTCAATCAATGACATCATTTTTTAGATTAGATTAGATTCACTTTATTGTCATTACACCTGTTCTGGCGGTAGGAAAACTGGTAGGGGTCAAGTGAGGGTGGTAGGCAAACTGGTAGGGGTCAAGTGAGGGCGGTAGGCAAACTAGTAGGGGTCAAGTGAGGGTGGTAGGCAAACTGGTAGGGGTAAAGTGAGGGCGGTAGGCAAACTGGTAGGGGTCAAGTGAGGGCGGTAGGCAAACTGGTAGGGGTCATGTGAGGGTGGTAGGCAAACTGGTAGGGGTCAAATGAGGGTGGTAGGCAGGATTTAAGGTGAGCCAGGACTAGCCTCTCGAAGCACTTCATGATGATGGAGGTGAGTGCTACGGGTCGGTAGTCATTGAGGCTCTCTGGGGAGGCGTGTTTAGGGACAGGAATGATGGAGGTGACTTTGAAGCATGTGGGAACTTTTGCCTGGGCCAGGGACAGATTGAAAATCTCAGTCAGGGGTGGGCGGGTAGCGCAGCGGACTAAGCGTCTGCCTACCACCGCGGAGACAGTGGGATCGAATCCAACTGCCAGCGGTACCTCCGGCTTGTCGGTCGTCCGTGCTGACACAATTGGCAGTGTCAGTGGGTGGGAAGCCGGCGTGGGTGGGTCCTGGTCGTTGTAAACAGCGACTCCTACAGTTCGGTCGGGGCGCCTGCACAGCGAGGGAAGGATCTGGAGAGAGGTAGTGTGACCTTCCACACGTTACACTCTCCCAGTGAGAGTCCGCGCTGCCAGGCTGGCTGCCGGCTGGCTGCACATGTGTCGGAGGAAAGCATGTGATAGTCTCCGGCCTCCCGGACCAACAGTAAGGGGGTGGGGGGGGTGCGCAACGACCAGGAAGGGGATTGGCATAACGACTAACAGTGGGATGGGAGAAAAATCGGAAAAAGGAGGGGGGAAAAGATAAAATAAAAAAAAAAAATATATATATATATATCTCAGTCAGGACCCCTGTCAGCTGCCCAGCACAGACACTGAGTACCCGCCCGGGGATCCCATCGGGTCCGGCAGCTTTTCGTGTGTTGGTTTTGCACAGTTCCGGAAACACGTCAGTGGGGGAGAGTGTGAGGGTCAGGTGGTTGGCCGGGGGTGGGGGTCGTGATGGCCCTCTCGTGGTTGTCCCTGTCAAAATGGGCGTAAAAGTAGTTTAGGTCGTCTGGGAGGGAGGGGTCAGTGGTCGGGGGGGGTGGCGTGTTTGGGTTTGTAGTCTGTAATGGCCTGCAAGCCCTGCCACATGCGCCGGGGGTCAGAGCCATTTAGATGCCCCTCGACCTTGCGTTTGTCGCTAAAGATTAGGGACAAACGCAATTGGCACAAGTGTAAATCATGGATTAGTCACTCAGTTTTAATGTCCGACTTAGCTCACCTCGTTTGTCTGCTGTCTGTGGATTCTATGGTCACAAGTTCAAAGCACTCTTGGTTAATTTTTTTTTTTTTTTACGTTTAATTAATTTATCCACTCTGGTTGGATGGTGTGTATGTATCATATTGTGCTGTATAATGACAATACATTTGAATCGAATCTCATTTTGAAATCGCTACCTGTTGAGTGGATCACCATGGTGCAATGCAATCACCTCCGAAGCTGTCTGCCACTGTCGTGTCCATAGGCAGCGTAGCGATTTCAAAATGAGATTTGATTAAAATGTATTGTCATTATACAGCACAATACATACATACATACACACCATCCAACCAGAGTGGATAAATTAATTAAACGTTAAAAAAAAAAAAAACTTTGGGATGGGTGAAAAATACAGAAAGCCCAAAAATAAATAGAATACAAAAATAATAATAATGATGGCATTCCAAGGATTGATTGATTGAAAATTGTATTAACAGATTGCAGAATGGGTACAATACAGTACAGCTCAATACACACAATTGTTAAGGGGATGCAGACCAGAGAAAGACTTTAGTCTTGTTTACATCAGGGTCCCCCATTTTCAATTCATCATAACATATATGACATACATGACATATAGATAGACAGTACTGCTACATCTATACATTTATGACATACCAGATTTACAGATACAGTACTGTTTGTGATACAAAAAGAGTTTAAAAAAGAGAGTATATACATTTGACGAAGAAACTGTACATTGGAGGAGGTGGGGGGTAACTGTACATATGAGGGGTAATTGGGTAGGTGGGGTGGGGGGACTGTACATAGGAGGTGGTTGGGTGGGTGGGGGGGGTGGGTAGGCGGGGTAGAGCAGATAGCTTTAGATAAAGGATCAAATGTCTCCTCTTATCAATGTCTTGCACTGCCTCAATAACACTAGGAGAGGAAGGCTGTAGTTTATAGAGAAATATCACTTAGTGGGTGACTTATTGCACACTATCATTAATAAGAAGGGACCCTGTTTTCATTTTGAAATACATGACCAGCAGCAGCAACATGTGTATTAAAGGCGAATCTATTTCATCTCAGATATTAAACAGTCAACCTCATACCAGCAATAACGACCAGTTCTGACTGGAATAGTTTCAATACTGGCTACTGACTGTAGATCTGAAATAAAGGATCAACCACAAGGGGGAGCCAGTTTACCTGACATATTCTGCTCTTGTGTAGGAGAATGCTGTTATGCATCAAGTCATGGGCTTTTAACTAGGGATGTCCGATATTATCGGCCGACTGATATTATCGGCCGATATCGGCAGTAAAATGTGATATCGGAAAATATCGGTATCGGTTTTAAAAAAAAGAAAAACAATAACAATATTTGTTATATATATATCCAGTGAAATGATTAGTTACCTGAAATTATTCTGTTTTTTGGGGGGGGGAAACCCTGCATATATCGGTATCGGTTGATATCGGTATCGGAAATTAAGAGTTGGACAATATCGGAATATCGGTATCGGTAAAAAAGCCAATATCGAGCATCCCTACTTTTAACCCAATACTTCTTGTTGTGAAGGGCCAGATTAAACCGAATATATATATTTATTTATATATATATATTTAATTGTATTTGTATATTCTCTAATATTCCCTGATATCCCTTGTATATTCCTTGTACAATATGCATTGAATATCCATTCTAGCCTACTGAACATCCCATAATAGTCTCCATTCTACTATTGGTCGAGACCTTGGTGCCAGGCTGCCATACCCCTCAGACCCAGTTCAAACGTACCGCTCAACATGTACGAACAAGTCCTAGTTCCGCGTAGGAATCTGGCTACCGCACCACTAATGGGACTATTTGTTCATAGTGCGTATATATACTGCGCTACTAAAGTAGGACTTCCTTTTCAGTCCAGTTTCTTACCCTCCAATAGAGTTACAGACGTAAAGCCTCCCCGCGACGCCACGTGTGGGAGTAAGGCCAAGTTCGCCTACCATCGGTATTGAGACATCGTGTATATTAATATTTGAATAGTCATATTTGGCACTATATCGTCGAGTTGGACGTAGTCTATTAAGCTAATAATAGTCTGTTAATATATAGTGCTTCGTGCGGTGAGAATACTACCGTAGTCAGCACCCCATCGTTTCGGGCAGAGAACTGGCTGCTTATCCAGGGTGGTTGACCCCACGTGAAGCTGCACCCGAGGAGCCCCAGAGCCGACGAGCGAGTGGACCTGTATACCGGATTATTCTACCGACGACAGCCCGCCTTCCCAGGCACGGATTATGCTTTGTATACGTTGATTATTCCATGGATAAAGACCCCCGACACTGCCGTGTGTTGGAACCCCCCCCCCTGGAGAGGACGCAAGGTGAGGAGACGCTCTGCAAGACGAGGTCGCTTCACGTCTCTCCTCCGTGGACCGGAGGACGCCGGCCCACAAAGAGTCCACCTGCTTTCATCTGTGGTCCAAGGATCGCCGGCGCATTGAACGGCACTACAGTGGGTTCACCTGGGATACCCTTGGCCGGATGAGGCAGCCGGATTCTACCCCCCCCCCCCCTTCCTACTCCTGTCGACTTACAAGCGACCGGATTAACCCCCCCCCTAGTGTATCCAGTCTATAATCATTAAAGTACCATTGCTGTTATTCCTTAACTATTCCAGGTCGTATATGTACCACCTGCGCCTTCAGAGATTGGACATTCTCTATTGATATACCGACGAATACTCTTGCCATAAAAGTGCATACTAATTCCCATTCATAAATGTGATTGATTTGATTAAGTGCTTGCTCTACACACCATCGCTGTGTAGAAATAAAGACCTATTTCTAATTCGTACATTTGTGTTGGATCCGTTTCATCTACGTGACAGTGTTCATCATAATATATTTATGCCGTGTACTGGGTGGCCGAATATTAAGTACAAAGGTAGTGGTAGTAAGTATCATATCTAGTAATACAGTCAGGGAATTGTACCCCTCAGTTACAATTGGTCCTTCGAGCCGGAGGGTAATTAGTGTAATATTAATATAGTGTTATTAATATTGAAATGGCCTATGATGAACACTCCACGAAACGATCCTCCTAACCAACGCCCGCAGCGCGAACGACGGCTCCCTCAGTACTTAGAGGCTTACGCTGTCAGTCAACAACCTAGTCTTCTACTAACAGTAAACGCGGTAAAACTAGAAAGTAAAAGTATGTCTAACCCCAACGCCCAGACTACCCCGACCATAGAGGCCCCTACGGGTTCTAATGTAACTGACCAAGTTCACGGCGGGGACCAGTGGGAACCAGACATGACTTCACACCCCGCCAGTACTGAAGAAGTAGTCCCCGATGAGTCCCGGGAGGAATACAACGCTACCGAGAGAGAACTCGGCACGGAAGAAGACGGGGAGAGCACCGTGGAGATAGAGCTCCAAGGCTCCGCAAGGAGTACCCCGAGGGAAGGCTCCCCTATACAACCGCCTTCTCCCAGCGAGGCAGAGAGGACCCTACAGTAGGCCTTCCTCATCAGCCTGAACGCCGCTGCTGAACGCGACCGACTGCAGATCCAGCAGCGGAG